>NW_028273668.1:0-600000 GCF_024610735.1 Ursus americanus
GGCCAACCCAGGGTTAGAGTTAGCCCCCATAAGGCCGGCAGGCCAGATCCTCTGGCTGGGCGGTGAGAGGTGGGTGGGCCGAGGTAAAAGCGCTGGGGTGCGGGATTGTGGGCCCCTGCATTTTGGGGTGGGAGGCTTCAAATGTCGCCGGTTTCTCCAGGGCCCTGTCAGTTCTCCCGCCCTGAATGACCGGCGGTGCCCCTCGCGGCCCGGGGGGCAGCGTTGTGGGAGGGTGAGTCTGGCTTTGGGGCTTGGGGTTCCAGATCCCTGGCGTAGTGGCACCAAAACCCTTGGGAGGGGCCCCTGGGGGGCCGACCTAGGGTTAGGGTTAGCCCCCAGGAGACCGTCAGGCCCAACCGCACACTGTGCGGCGAGCTGAGGTGCGGCCCGAGGTGAAGGCGCTGGGGAGCGGGAGCGTGGGCACCAGCGTTTTGGCACAGGGAGCCTTTGAAGGTCACCGGGGACTCAGAAGGCCCTGCCCTTCTCTCGCCCTCTATGACCCGCGGCGCCCCTAGCGGCCCAGGTGGGGACAGTGCGGCAGGGTGAGTCCGGCTCTGGGGCTCTGAGTCACCAATCCCCAGCATTGCAGAGCCAGGCCGCTTGGGATGTCCCCTCAGGGCCGACCTAGGGTTTTGGTTAGCTGCCAGGAGCCCGGCAGGCCCTATCCACCGGCTCTGAAGCAAGCGGTGGGGTGGGCCTAGGTGAGGGCGCTGGCGAGCAGGATCCTGGGAGCCAACGTTTTTGCGCGGGGAGCCTTCAAAGGTCAGCGTGGGCTCGGAGGGCCCTGCCCGATCTCTTGCCCTGATTGACCGGCGGGGCCTCTAGCGGCTCGGGTGGCTGAAGGGCAGCAGGGTGAGTGCGGCACATGAGCTCGGGGTCCCCATCCCCAGCGTTGCGACGCCAGGCCCCTTGGGAAGTGCCCCTCGGTGGCCGACCTATGGTTAGGGTTAGCCTCCAGGAGCCCCGCAGGCCCGATACACCACCTGTGCGTCGAGCGGAGAGTTGGGCCGAGGTGAGGGTGCTGGTGAACATGAGCCTGGGCCCAAGCGTTTTGGTTCGGTGCGCCTTCGAAGGTCGGCAGGGGTTCGGAGGGCCCTGCCAGTTCTCCCACCCTGAATGAATGGCGGCGCCCCTAGCGGCCTGTGTGGGTTGGGGTGGCAGCGTGCATCCGGCGCTGGGGCTTGGGGGCCCCCAATCCCTGGCGTTGCGACGCCAGGCCCCTTAGGAAGGGACCTTCAGGGGCTGTCCTAGGGTTAGGGTGAGCTCCCAGGAGGCCGGCAGGCCCGAGTCGCTGGCTCTGCGAAGAGCGGAGGTGCGGGCCGAGTTGAGGGTGATGCAGAGCGGGAGCGTGGTCCCCAGCGTTTTGGCGCCCTGGGCCTTCGACTGTTGCCATGGCTCAAAGGGCCCTGCCCGTTCTCCTGCCCTGAAGAACCAGAGGCGCCCTTAGCAGCTCCCTTGGCGGCGGAGCGGCAGGGTGAGTCCATGCTGCGGCTCGAGGATCCCCAATCCCCAGCGTTGTGGGGCCAGGCTTCTTGGGAGGGGCTCCTCTTGGGCGGACCTAGGTTTAGAGTTAGCACCCAGGAGGCCAGCAGGCCCAATCCTCTGGCTGGGCGGCGAGAGGTGGGCGGCCCGAGGTAAAGGCGCTGGCGATCGGGAGCATGGGCCCCTGCATTTTGGCGCAGGAGGCTTCAAATATCGCCGGTTTCTCCAGGGCCCTGTCCCTTCTCCCGCCCTGAATGACGGGCGGCACCACTAGCAGCCCGGGGTGGCGACCTGGCGGTACGGTGAGTCTGGCTCTGGGTCTTGGGGTCCCTGATCCCCAGTGTAGCGGCACCAGGACCCTTGGGAGGGGCCCCTGGGTGGCTGACCTAGGGTTAGGGTTAGCCCCCAGGAGGCCGGCAGGTGGGATCAGGCCACTGTCCAGGGAGCGGAGGGCGGGGCCGAGGTGAGGGCGTTGGGGAGCGGGAGCGTGGGCACCAGCGTTTTGGCACGGGGAGCCTTTGAAGGCCACCGGGGGCTCGGAAGGCCCTGCCCCTTCTCTCGCCCTGAATGACCCGCAGTGCTCCTAGCGGCCCGGGTGGCGGCGTTGCGGTAGGGTGAGTGTGGCTCTGGGGCTTGAGGTTCCCGATCCCCGGCGAAGCGGCACCAGGACCCTTGGGAGGGGCCCCTGGGTGGCCGACCTAGGGTTAGGGTTAGCACCCGGGAGGCCGGCAGGCGGGATCCGCCCGCTGTGCGTGGAGCGGAGGGGCGGGCCGAGGTGAGGGCGCTGGCGAGCAAGAGCCTGGGCCCAAGCGTTTTGGCACCGGGGGCCTTCGAATGTCTCCGGGGACTCGGCGGGCCCTGCCCATTCTCCTCCCTGAATGACCGGCGGCGCCCCTAGCAGCCCAGGTGGCGGCGGGGCGGCATGGAAGTCCGGGCATAGGGCTCGGGGGTCCCCAGTCCACCGCGTTGCGGCGCCAGGCCCCTTGGGAGGGGCCCCTCGGAGGCTGACCTAGGGTGAGGTTTAGCCCCTAGGATGCCGGCAGGCCCTATTCGCCAGCCGTGTGGAGACTGGAGTGGCGGACCGAGGTGAGGGCACTGGTGAGCGGGAGCGTGGGCCCGGGTGTTTTGGCGCGGGGGGCCTTTGAAGGTCGCCGTGTCTTGGAGGGCCCTGCCCGTGCTCCCGCCCTGAATGAACGGCACCACCCCAAGCCCCCGGGTGGCGGCTGGGTGGCAGGGTGAGTCCAGTGCTGAGGCTCGGGGGTCCCCAATCCCCAGCGTTGCGGCGCCAGATCCCTTGGGAGGGGCCCCTCGGGGGTCGATCTAGGGTTGCGGTTAGCCCCCAGGAGGCCGGTGGACCCGATCTGCGGCTGTGCGGCACGCGGAGGGTTGGGCCGAGGTGAGGGCGCTGGCGAGACTGAGCATGAGCCCAAGCGTTTTAGTGCGGGGGGCCTTCGAAGGTCAGTGGGGGCTCGGAGGGACCTGCCCGTTCTCCCGCTCTGAATGACCGGCGGGGCCCCTAGAGGCTCCGGTGCCTGAAGGGCAGCAGGGTGAGACCGGCACTTGGGTTGGGGTCCCCATTCCCGGCGTTGTGGCGCCAGGCCACTTGGGAAGGGCCCCTCCGTGGCCGACCTACAGTTAGGGTTAGCCCCCAGGAGGCCAGCAGGCCCGATACACCGCCTGTGCGTCGAGCGGAGAGTTGGGCCGAGGTGAGGGTGCTGGTGAACATGAGCCCGGGCCCAAGCGTTTTGGTTCGGGGCGCCTTCGAAGGTCGGCGGGGGTTCGAAGGGCCCTGCCCGTTCTCCCACCCTGAATGAATGGCGGCGCCCCTAGCGGCACGTGTGGGGCAGGGCGGCAGGGTGCATCCAGCGCTGGGGCTTGGGGGTTCCCAATCCCCGGCGTTGCGGCGCCAGGCCCCTTAGGAAGCGACCCTCGGGGCCGTCCTAGGGTTAGGGTTAGCGCCCAGGAGGCCGGCAGGCCCGATCCGCCGGCTGTGCGAGGAGTGGAGATGCAGGCCGAGTTGAGGGCGATGGCGAGCGGGAGCTGGGCCCCAGCGATTTGGCATCCTGGGCCTTTGAATGTTGCCATGGCTCGGAGGGCCCTGCCCTTTCTCCTGCAATGAATAACCAGCAAGGCCCCTAGCGGCTCCGTTGGCAGTGGGGCGGCAGGGTGAATCCCAGGCTGCGGTTCGGGGATCCCCAATCCCCGGCGTTGTGGTGCCAGGCCCCTTGGGAGGGGCTCCTCGTGGGCCAACCCAGGGTTAGAGTTAGCCCCCATAAGGCCGGCAGGCCAGATCCTCTGGCTGGGCGGTGAGAGGTGGGTGGGCCGAGGTAAAAGCGCTGGGGTGCGGGATTGTGGGCCCCTGCATTTTGGGGTGGGAGGCTTCAAATGTCGCCGGTTTCTCCAGGGCCCTGTCAGTTCTCCCGCCCTGAATGACCGGCGGTGCCCCTCGCGGCCCGGGGGGCAGCGTTGTGGGAGGGTGAGTCTGGCTTTGGGGCTTGGGGTTCCAGATCCCTGGCGTAGTGGCACCAAAACCCTTGGGAGGGGCCCCTGGGGGGCCGACCTAGGGTTAGGGTTAGCCCCCAGGAGACCGTCAGGCCCAACCGCACACTGTGCGGCGAGCTGAGGTGCGGCCCGAGGTGAAGGCGCTGGGGAGCGGGAGCGTGGGCACCAGCGTTTTGGCACAGGGAGCCTTTGAAGGTCACCGGGGACTCAGAAGGCCCTGCCCTTCTCTCGCCCTCTATGACCCGCGGCGCCCCTAGCGGCCCAGGTGGGGACAGTGCGGCAGGGTGAGTCCGGCTCTGGGGCTCTGAGTCACCAATCCCCAGCATTGCAGAGCCAGGCCGCTTGGGATGTCCCCTCAGGGCCGACCTAGGGTTTTGGTTAGCTGCCAGGAGCCCGGCAGGCCCTATCCACCGGCTCTGAAGCAAGCGGTGGGGTGGGCCTAGGTGAGGGCGCTGGCGAGCAGGATCCTGGGAGCCAACGTTTTTGCGCGGGGAGCCTTCAAAGGTCAGCGTGGGCTCGGAGGGCCCTGCCCGATCTCTTGCCCTGATTGACCGGCGGGGCCTCTAGCGGCTCGGGTGGCTGAAGGGCAGCAGGGTGAGTGCGGCACATGAGCTCGGGGTCCCCATCCCCAGCGTTGCGACGCCAGGCCCCTTGGGAAGTGCCCCTCGGTGGCCGACCTATGGTTAGGGTTAGCCTCCAGGAGCCCCGCAGGCCCGATACACCACCTGTGCGTCGAGCGGAGAGTTGGGCCGAGGTGAGGGTGCTGGTGAACATGAGCCTGGGCCCAAGCGTTTTGGTTCGGTGCGCCTTCGAAGGTCGGCAGGGGTTCGGAGGGCCCTGCCAGTTCTCCCACCCTGAATGAATGGCGGCGCCCCTAGCGGCCTGTGTGGGTTGGGGTGGCAGCGTGCATCCGGCGCTGGGGCTTGGGGGCCCCCAATCCCTGGCGTTGCGACGCCAGGCCCCTTAGGAAGGGACCTTCAGGGGCTGTCCTAGGGTTAGGGTGAGCTCCCAGGAGGCCGGCAGGCCCGAGTCGCTGGCTCTGCGAAGAGCGGAGGTGCGGGCCGAGTTGAGGGTGATGCAGAGCGGGAGCGTGGTCCCCAGCGTTTTGGCGCCCTGGGCCTTCGACTGTTGCCATGGCTCAAAGGGCCCTGCCCGTTCTCCTGCCCTGAAGAACCAGAGGCGCCCTTAGCAGCTCCCTTGGCGGCGGAGCGGCAGGGTGAGTCCATGCTGCGGCTCGAGGATCCCCAATCCCCAGCGTTGTGGGGCCAGGCTTCTTGGGAGGGGCTCCTCTTGGGCGGACCTAGGTTTAGAGTTAGCACCCAGGAGGCCAGCAGGCCCAATCCTCTGGCTGGGCGGCGAGAGGTGGGCGGCCCGAGGTAAAGGCGCTGGCGATCGGGAGCATGGGCCCCTGCATTTTGGCGCAGGAGGCTTCAAATATCGCCGGTTTCTCCAGGGCCCTGTCCCTTCTCCCGCCCTGAATGACGGGCGGCACCACTAGCAGCCCGGGTGGCGACCTGGCGGTACGGTGAGTCTGGCTCTGGGTCTTGGGGTCCCTGATCCCCAGTGTAGCGGCACCAGGACCCTTGGGAGGGGCCCCTGGGTGGCTGACCTAGGGTTAGGGTTAGCCCCCAGGAGGCCGGCAGGTGGGATCAGGCCACTGTCCAGGGAGCGGAGGGCGGGGCCGAGGTGAGGGCGTTGGGGAGCGGGAGCGTGGGCACCAGCGTTTTGGCACGGGGAGCCTTTGAAGGCCACCGGGGGCTCGGAAGGCCCTGCCCCTTCTCTCGCCCTGAATGACCCGCAGTGCTCCTAGCGGCCCGGGTGGCGGCGTTGCGGTAGGGTGAGTGTGGCTCTGGGGCTTGAGGTTCCCGATCCCCGGCGAAGCGGCACCAGGACCCTTGGGAGGGGCCCCTGGGTGGCCGACCTAGGGTTAGGGTTAGCACCCGGGAGGCCGGCAGGCGGGATCCGCCCGCTGTGCGTGGAGCGGAGGGGCGGGCCGAGGTGAGGGCGCTGGCGAGCAAGAGCCTGGGCCCAAGCGTTTTGGCACCGGGGGCCTTCGAATGTCTCCGGGGACTCGGCGGGCCCTGCCCATTCTCCTCCCTGAATGACCGGCGGCGCCCCTAGCAGCCCAGGTGGCGGCGGGGCGGCATGGAAGTCCGGGCATAGGGCTCGGGGGTCCCCAGTCCACCGCGTTGCGGCGCCAGGCCCCTTGGGAGGGGCCCCTCGGAGGCTGACCTAGGGTGAGGTTTAGCCCCTAGGATGCCGGCAGGCCCTATTCGCCAGCCGTGTGGAGACTGGAGTGGCGGACCGAGGTGAGGGCACTGGTGAGCGGGAGCGTGGGCCCGGGTGTTTTGGCGCGGGGGGCCTTTGAAGGTCGCCGTGTCTTGGAGGGCCCTGCCCGTGCTCCCGCCCTGAATGAACGGCACCACCCCAAGCCCCCGGGTGGCGGCTGGGTGGCAGGGTGAGTCCAGTGCTGAGGCTCGGGGGTCCCCAATCCCCAGCGTTGCGGCGCCAGATCCCTTGGGAGGGGCCCCTCGGGGGTCGATCTAGGGTTGCGGTTAGCCCCCAGGAGGCCGGTGGACCCGATCAGCGGCTGTGCGGCACGCGGAGGGTTGGGCCGAGGTGAGGGCGCTGGCGAGACTGAGCATGAGCCCAAGCGTTTTAGTGCGGGGGGCCTTCGAAGGTCAGTGGGGGCTCGGAGGGACCTGCCCGTTCTCCCGCTCTGAATGACCGGCGGGGCCCCTAGAGGCTCCGGTGCCTGAAGGGCAGCAGGGTGAGACCGGCACTTGGGTTGGGGTCCCCATTCCCGGCGTTGTGGCACCAGGCCACTTGGGAAGGGCCCCTCCGTGGCCGACCTACAGTTAGGGTTAGCCCCCAGGAGGCCAGCAGGCCCGATACACCGCCTGTGCGTCGAGCGGAGAGTTGGGCCGAGGTGAGGGTGCTGGTGAACATGAGCCCGGGCCCAAGCGTTTTGGTTCGGGGCGCCTTCGAAGGTCGGCGGGGGTTCGAAGGGCCCTGCCCGTTCTCCCACCCTGAATGAATGGCGGCGCCCCTAGCGGCACGTGTGGGGCAGGGCGGCAGGGTGCATCCAGCGCTGGGGCTTGGGGGTTCCCAATCCCCGGCGTTGCGGCGCCAGGCCCCTTAGGAAGCGACCCTCGGGGCCGTCCTAGGGTTAGGGTTAGCGCCCAGGAGGCCGGCAGGCCCGATCCGCCGGCTGTGCGAGGAGTGGAGATGCAGGCCGAGTTGAGGGCGATGGCGAGCGGGAGCTGGGCCCCAGCGATTTGGCATCCTGGGCCTTTGAATGTTGCCATGGCTCGGAGGGCCCTGCCCTTTCTCCTGCAATGAATAACCAGCAAGGCCCCTAGCGGCTCCGTTGGCAGTGGGGCGGCAGGGTGAATCCCAGGCTGCGGTTCGGGGATCCCCAATCCCCGGCGTTGTGGTGCCAGGCCCCTTGGGAGGGGCTCCTCGTGGGCCAACCCAGGGTTAGAGTTAGCCCCCATAAGGCCGGCAGGCCAGATCCTCTGGCTGGGCGGTGAGAGGTGGGTGGGCCGAGGTAAAAGCGCTGGGGTGCGGGATTGTGGGCCCCTGCATTTTGGGGTGGGAGGCTTCAAATGTCGCCGGTTTCTCCAGGGCCCTGTCAGTTCTCCCGCCCTGAATGACCGGCGGTGCCCCTCGCGGCCCGGGGGGCAGCGTTGTGGGAGGGTGAGTCTGGCTTTGGGGCTTGGGGTTCCAGATCCCTGGCGTAGTGGCACCAAAAGCCTTGGGAGGGGCCCCTGGGGGGCCGACCTAGGGTTAGGGTTAGCCCCCAGGAGACCGTCAGGCCCAACCGCACACTGTGCGGCGAGCTGAGGTGCGGCCCGAGGTGAAGGCGCTGGGGAGCGGGAGCGTGGGCACCAGCGTTTTGGCACAGGGAGCCTTTGAAGGTCACCGGGGACTCAGAAGGCCCTGCCCTTCTCTCGCCCTCTATGACCCGCGGCGCCCCTAGCGGCCCAGGTGGGGACAGTGCGGCAGGGTGAGTCCGGCTCTGGGGCTCTGAGTCACCAATCCCCAGCATTGCAGAGCCAGGCCGCTTGGGATGTCCCCTCAGGGCCGACCTAGGGTTTTGGTTAGCTGCCAGGAGCCCGGCAGGCCCTATCCACCGGCTCTGAAGCAAGCGGTGGGGTGGGCCTAGGTGAGGGCGCTGGCGAGCAGGATCCTGGGAGCCAACGTTTTTGCGCGGGGAGCCTTCAAAGGTCAGCGTGGGCTCGGAGGGCCCTGCCCGATCTCTTGCCCTGATTGACCGGCGGGGCCTCTAGCGGCTCGGGTGGCTGAAGGGCAGCAGGGTGAGTGCGGCACATGAGCTCGGGGTCCCCATCCCCAGCGTTGCGACGCCAGGCCCCTTGGGAAGTGCCCCTCGGTGGCCGACCTATGGTTAGGGTTAGCCTCCAGGAGCCCCGCAGGCCCGATACACCACCTGTGCGTCGAGCGGAGAGTTGGGCCGAGGTGAGGGTGCTGGTGAACATGAGCCTGGGCCCAAGCGTTTTGGTTCGGTGCGCCTTCGAAGGTCGGCAGGGGTTCGGAGGGCCCTGCCAGTTCTCCCACCCTGAATGAATGGCGGCGCCCCTAGCGGCCTGTGTGGGTTGGGGTGGCAGCGTGCATCCGGCGCTGGGGCTTGGGGGCCCCCAATCCCTGGCGTTGCGACGCCAGGCCCCTTAGGAAGGGACCTTCAGGGGCTGTCCTAGGGTTAGGGTGAGCTCCCAGGAGGCCGGCAGGCCCGAGTCGCTGGCTCTGCGAAGAGCGGAGGTGCGGGCCGAGTTGAGGGTGATGCAGAGCGGGAGCGTGGTCCCCAGCGTTTTGGCGCCCTGGGCCTTCGACTGTTGCCATGGCTCAAAGGGCCCTGCCCGTTCTCCTGCCCTGAAGAACCAGAGGCGCCCTTAGCAGCTCCCTTGGCGGCGGAGCGGCAGGGTGAGTCCATGCTGCGGCTCGAGGATCCCCAATCCCCAGCGTTGTGGGGCCAGGCTTCTTGGGAGGGGCTCCTCTTGGGCGGACCTAGGTTTAGAGTTAGCACCCAGGAGGCCAGCAGGCCCAATCCTCTGGCTGGGCGGCGAGAGGTGGGCGGCCCGAGGTAAAGGCGCTGGCGATCGGGAGCATGGGCCCCTGCATTTTGGCGCAGGAGGCTTCAAATATCGCCGGTTTCTCCAGGGCCCTGTCCCTTCTCCCGCCCTGAATGACGGGCGGCGCCACTAGCAGCCCGGGTGGCGACCTGGCGGTACGGTGAGTCTGGCTCTGGGTCTTGGGGTCCCTGATCCCCAGTGTAGCGGCACCAGGACCCTTGGGAGGGGCCCCTGGGTGGCTGACCTAGGGTTAGGGTTAGCCCCCAGGAGGCCGGCAGGTGGGATCAGGCCACTGTCCAGGGAGCGGAGGGCGGGGCCGAGGTGAGGGCGTTGGGGAGCGGGAGCGTGGGCACCAGCGTTTTGGCACGGGGAGCCTTTGAAGGCCACCGGGGGCTCGGAAGGCCCTGCCCCTTCTCTCGCCCTGAATGACCCGCAGTGCTCCTAGCGGCCCGGGTGGCGGCGTTGCGGTAGGGTGAGTGTGGCTCTGGGGCTTGAGGTTCCCGATCCCCGGCGAAGCGGCACCAGGACCCTTGGGAGGGGCCCCTGGGTGGCCGACCTAGGGTTAGGGTTAGCACCCGGGAGGCCGGCAGGCGGGATCCGCCCGCTGTGCGTGGAGCGGAGGGGCGGGCCGAGGTGAGGGCGCTGGCGAGCAAGAGCCTGGGCCCAAGCGTTTAGGCACAGGGGGCCTTCGAATGTCTCCGGGGACTCGGCGGGCCCTGCCCATTCTCCTCCCTGAATGACCGGCGGCGCCCCTAGCAGCCCAGGTGGCGGCGGGGCGGCATGGAAGTCCGGGCATAGGGCTCGGGGGTCCCCAGTCCACCGCGTTGCGGCGCCAGGCCCCTTGGGAGGGGCCCCTCGGAGGCTGACCTAGGGTGAGGTTTAGCCCCTAGGATGCCGGCAGGCCCTATTCGCCAGCCGTGTGGAGACTGGAGTGGCGGACCGAGGTGAGGGCACTGGTGAGCGGGAGCGTGGGCCCGGGTGTTTTGGCGCGGGGGGCCTTTGAAGGTCGCCGTGTCTTGGAGGGCCCTGCCCGTGCTCCCGCCCTGAATGAACGGCACCACCCCAAGCCCCCGGGTGGCGGCTGGGTGGCAGGGTGAGTCCAGTGCTGAGGCTCGGGGGTCCCCAATCCCCAGCGTTGCGGCGCCAGATCCCTTGGGAGGGGCCCCTCGGGGGTCGATCTAGGGTTGCGGTTAGCCCCCAGGAGGCCGGTGGACCCGATCAGCGGCTGTGCGGCACGCGGAGGGTTGGGCCGAGGTGAGGGCGCTGGCGAGACTGAGCATGAGCCCAAGCGTTTTAGTGCGGGGGGCCTTCGAAGGTCAGTGGGGGCTCGGAGGGACCTGCCCGTTCTCCCGCTCTGAATGACCGGCGGGGCCCCTAGAGGCTCCGGTGCCTGAAGGGCAGCAGGGTGAGACCGGCACTTGGGTTGGGGTCCCCATTCCCGGCGTTGTGGCACCAGGCCACTTGGGAAGGGCCCCTCCGTGGCCGACCTACAGTTAGGGTTAGCCCCCAGGAGGCCAGCAGGCCCGATACACCGCCTGTGCGTCGAGCGGAGAGTTGGGCCGAGGTGAGGGTGCTGGTGAACATGAGCCCGGGCCCAAGCGTTTTGGTTCGGGGCGCCTTCGAAGGTCGGCGGGGGTTCGAAGGGCCCTGCCCGTTCTCCCACCCTGAATGAATGGCGGCGCCCCTAGCGGCACGTGTGGGGCAGGGCGGCAGGGTGCATCCAGCGCTGGGGCTTGGGGGTTCCCAATCCCCGGCGTTGCGGCGCCAGGCCCCTTAGGAAGCGACCCTCGGGGCCGTCCTAGGGTTAGGGTTAGCGCCCAGGAGGCCGGCAGGCCCGATCCGCCGGCTGTGCGAGGAGTGGAGATGCAGGCCGAGTTGAGGGCGATGGCGAGCGGGAGCTGGGCCCCAGCGATTTGGCATCCTGGGCCTTTGAATGTTGCCATGGCTCGGAGGGCCCTGCCCTTTCTCCTGCAATGAATAACCAGCAAGGCCCCTAGCGGCTCCGTTGGCAGTGGGGCGGCAGGGTGAATCCCAGGCTGCGGTTCGGGGATCCCCAATCCCCGGCGTTGTGGTGCCAGGCCCCTTGGGAGGGGCTCCTCGTGGGCCAACCCAGGGTTAGAGTTAGCCCCCATAAGGCCGGCAGGCCAGATCCTCTGGCTGGGCGGTGAGAGGTGGGCGGGCCGAGGTAAAAGCGCTGGGGTGCGGGATTGTGGGCCCCTGCATTTTGGGGTGGGAGGCTTCAAATGTCGCCGGTTTCTCCAGGGCCCTGTCAGTTCTCCCGCCCTGAATGACCGGCGGTGCCCCTCGCGGCCCGGGGGGCAGCGTTGTGGGAGGGTGAGTCTGGCTTTGGGGCTTGGGGTTCCAGATCCCTGGCGTAGTGGCACCAAAAGCCTTGGGAGGGGCCCCTGGGGGGCCGACCTAGGGTTAGGGTTAGCCCCCAGGAGACCGTCAGGCCCAACCGCACACTGTGCGGCGAGCTGAGGTGCGGCCCGAGGTGAAGGCGCTGGGGAGCGGGAGCGTGGGCACCAGCGTTTTGGCACAGGGAGCCTTTGAAGGTCACCGGGGACTCAGAAGGCCCTGCCCTTCTCTCGCCCTCTATGACCCGCGGCGCCCCTAGCGGCCCAGGTGGGGACAGTGCGGCAGGGTGAGTCCGGCTCTGGGGCTCTGAGTCACCAATCCCCAGCATTGCAGAGCCAGGCCGCTTGGGATGTCCCCTCAGGGCCGACCTAGGGTTTTGGTTAGCTGCCAGGAGCCCGGCAGGCCCTATCCACCGGCTCTCAAGCAAGCGGTGGGGTGGGCCTAGGTGAGGGCGCTGGCGAGCAGGATCCTGGGAGCCAACGTTTTTGCGCGGGGAGCCTTCAAAGGTCAGCGTGGGCTCGGAGGGCCCTGCCCGATCTCTTGCCCTGATTGACCGGCGGGGCCTCTAGCGGCTCGGGTGGCTGAAGGGCAGCAGGGTGAGTGCGGCACATGAGCTCGGGGTCCCCATCCCCAGCGTTGCGACGCCAGGCCCCTTGGGAAGTGCCCCTCGGTGGCCGACCTATGGTTAGGGTTAGCCTCCAGGAGCCCCGCAGGCCCGATACACCACCTGTGCGTCGAGCGGAGAGTTGGGCCGAGGTGAGGGTGCTGGTGAACATGAGCCTGGGCCCAAGCGTTTTGGTTCGGTGCGCCTTCGAAGGTCGGCAGGGGTTCGGAGGGCCCTGCCAGTTCTCCCACCCTGAATGAATGGCGGCGCCCCTAGTGGCCTGTGTGGGTTGGGGTGGCAGCGTGCATCCGGCGCTGGGGCTTGGGGGCCCCCAATCCCTGGCGTTGCGACGCCAGGCCCCTTAGGAAGGGACCTTCAGGGGCTGTCCTAGGGTTAGGGTGAGCTCCCAGGAGGCCGGCAGGCCCGAGTCGCTGGCTCTGCGAAGAGCGGAGGTGCGGGCCGAGTTGAGGGTGATGCAGAGCGGGAGCGTGGTCCCCAGCGTTTTGGCGCCCTGGGCCTTCGACTGTTGCCATGGCTCAAAGGGCCCTGCCCGTTCTCCTGCCCTGAAGAACCAGAGGCGCCCTTAGCAGCTCCCTTGGCGGCGGAGCGGCAGGGTGAGTCCATGCTGCGGCTCGGGGATCCCCAATCCCCAGCGTTGTGGGGCCAGGCTTCTTGGGAGGGGCTCCTCTTGGGCGGACCTAGGTTTAGAGTTAGCACCCAGGAGGCCAGCAGGCCCAATCCTCTGGCTGGGCGGCGAGAGGTGGGCGGCCCGAGGTAAAGGCGCTGGCGATCGGGAGCATGGGCCCCTGCATTTTGGCGCAGGAGGCTTCAAATATCGCCGGTTTCTCCAGGGCCCTGTCCCTTCTCCCGCCCTGAATGACGGGCGGCGCCACTAGCAGCCCGGGTGGCGACGTGGCGGTACGGTGAGTCTGGCTCTGGGTCTTGGGGTCCCTGATCCCCAGTGTAGCGGCACCAGGACCCTTGGGAGGGGCCCCTGGGTGGCTGACCTAGGGTTAGGGTTAGCCCCCAGGAGGCCGGCAGGTGGGATCAGGCCACTGTCCAGGGAGCGGAGGGCGGGGCCGAGGTGAGGGCGTTGGGGAGCGGGAGCGTGGGCACCAGCGTTTTGGCACGGGGAGCCTTTGAAGGCCACCGGGGGCTCGGAAGGCCCTGCCCCTTCTCTCGCCCTGAATGACCCGCAGTGCTCCTAGCGGCCCGGGTGGCGGCGTTGCGGTAGGGTGAGTGTGGCTCTGGGGCTTGAGGTTCCCGATCCCCGGCGAAGCGGCACCAGGACCCTTGGGAGGGGCCCCTGGGTGGCCGACCTAGGGTTAGGGTTAGCACCCGGGAGGCCGGCAGGCGGGATCCGCCCGCTGTGCGTGGAGCGGAGGGGCGGGCCGAGGTGAGGGCGCTGGCGAGCAAGAGCCTGGGCCCAAGCGTTTTGGCACCGGGGGCCTTCGAATGTCTCCGGGGACTCGGCGGGCCCTGCCCATTCTCCTCCCTGAATGACCGGCGGCGCCCCTAGCAGCCCAGGTGGCGGCGGGGCGGCATGGAAGTCCGGGCATAGGGCTCGGGGGTCCCCAGTCCACCGCGTTGCGGCGCCAGGCCCCTTGGGAGGGGCCCCTCGGAGGCTGACCTAGGGTGAGGTTTAGCCCCTAGGATGCCGGCAGGCCCTATTCGCCAGCCGTGTGGAGACTGGAGTGGCGGACCGAGGTGAGGGCACTGGTGAGCGGGAGCGTGGGCCCGGGTGTTTTGGCGCGGGGGGCCTTTGAAGGTCGCCGTGTCTTGGAGGGCCCTGCCCGTGCTCCCGCCCTGAATGAACGGCACCACCCCAAGCCCCCGGGTGGCGGCTGGGTGGCAGGGTGAGTCCAGTGCTGAGGCTCGGGGGTCCCCAATCCCCAGCGTTGCGGCGCCAGATCCCTTGGGAGGGGCCCCTCGGGGGTCGATCTAGGGTTGCGGTTAGCCCCCAGGAGGCCGGTGGACCCGATCTGCGGCTGTGCGGCACGCGGAGGGTTGGGCCGAGGTGAGGGCGCTGGCGAGACTGAGCATGAGCCCAAGCGTTTTAGTGCGGGGGGCCTTCGAAGGTCAGTGGGGGCTCGGAGGGACCTGCCCGTTCTCCCGCTCTGAATGACCGGCGGGGCCCCTAGAGGCTCCGGTGCCTGAAGGGCAGCAGGGTGAGACCGGCACTTGGGTTGGGGTCCCCATTCCCGGCGTTGTGGCGCCAGGCCACTTGGGAAGGGCCCCTCCGTGGCCGACCTACAGTTAGGGTTAGCCCCCAGGAGGCCAGCAGGCCCGATACACCGCCTGTGCGTCGAGCGGAGAGTTGGGCCGAGGTGAGGGTGCTGGTGAACATGAGCCCGGGCCCAAGCGTTTTGGTTCGGGGCGCCTTCGAAGGTCGGCGGGGGTTCGAAGGGCCCTGCCCGTTCTCCCACCCTGAATGAATGGCGGCGCCCCTAGCGGCACGTGTGGGGCAGGGCGGCAGGGTGCATCCAGCGCTGGGGCTTGGGGGTTCCCAATCCCCGGCGTTGCGGCGCCAGGCCCCTTAGGAAGCGACCCTCGGGGCCGTCCTAGGGTTAGGGTTAGCGCCCAGGAGGCCGGCAGGCCCGATCCGCCGGCTGTGCGAGGAGTGGAGATGCAGGCCGAGTTGAGGGCGATGGCGAGCGGGAGCTGGGCCCCAGCGATTTGGCATCCTGGGCCTTTGAATGTTGCCATGGCTCGGAGGGCCCTGCCCTTTCTCCTGCAATGAATAACCAGCAAGGCCCCTAGCGGCTCCGTTGGCAGTGGGGCGGCAGGGTGAATCCCAGGCTGCGGTTCGGGGATCCCCAATCCCCGGCGTTGTGGTGCCAGGCCCCTTGGGAGGGGCTCCTCGTGGGCCAACCCAGGGTTAGAGTTAGCCCCCATAAGGCCGGCAGGCCAGATCCTCTGGCTGGGCGGTGAGAGGTGGGCGGGCCGAGGTAAAAGCGCTGGGGTGCGGGATTGTGGGCCCCTGCATTTTGGGGTGGGAGGCTTCAAATGTCGCCGGTTTCTCCAGGGCCCTGTCAGTTCTCCCGCCCTGAATGACCGGCGGTGCCCCTCGCGGCCCGGGGGGCAGCGTTGTGGGAGGGTGAGTCTGGCTTTGGGGCTTGGGGTTCCAGATCCCTGGCGTAGTGGCACCAAAACCCTTGGGAGGGGCCCCTGGGGGGCCGACCTAGGGTTAGGGTTAGCCCCCAGGAGACCGTCAGGCCCAACCGCACACTGTGCGGCGAGCTGAGGTGCGGCCCGAGGTGAAGGCGCTGGGGAGCGGGAGCGTGGGCACCAGCGTTTTGGCACAGGGAGCCTTTGAAGGTCACCGGGGACTCAGAAGGCCCTGCCCTTCTCTCGCCCTCTATGACCCGCGGCGCCCCTAGCGGCCCAGGTGGGGACAGTGCGGCAGGGTGAGTCCGGCTCTGGGGCTCTGAGTCACCAATCCCCAGCATTGCAGAGCCAGGCCGCTTGGGATGTCCCCTCAGGGCCGACCTAGGGTTTTGGTTAGCTGCCAGGAGCCCGGCAGGCCCTATCCACCGGCTCTGAAGCAAGCGGTGGGGTGGGCCTAGGTGAGGGCGCTGGCGAGCAGGATCCTGGGAGCCAACGTTTTTGCGCGGGGAGCCTTCAAAGGTCAGCGTGGGCTCGGAGGGCCCTGCCCGATCTCTTGCCCTGATTGACCGGCGGGGCCTCTAGCGGCTCGGGTGGCTGAAGGGCAGCAGGGTGAGTGCGGCACATGAGCTCGGGGTCCCCATCCCCAGCGTTGCGACGCCAGGCCCCTTGGGAAGTGCCCCTCGGTGGCCGACCTATGCTTAGGGTTAGCCTCCAGGAGCCCCGCAGGCCCGATACACCACCTGTGCGTCGAGCGGAGAGTTGGGCCGAGGTGAGGGTGCTGGTGAACATGAGCCTGGGCCCAAGCGTTTTGGTTCGGTGCGCCTTCGAAGGTCGGCAGGGGTTCGGAGGGCCCTGCCAGTTCTCCCACCCTGAATGAATGGCGGCGCCCCTAGCGGCCTGTGTGGGTTGGGGTGGCAGCGTGCATCCGGCGCTGGGGCTTGGGGGCCCCCAATCCCTGGCGTTGCAACGCCAGGCCCCTTAGGAAGGGACCTTCAGGGGCTGTCCTAGGGTTAGGGTGAGCTCCCAGGAGGCCGGCAGGCCCGAGTCGCTGGCTCTGCGAAGAGCGGAGGTGCGGGCCGAGTTGAGGGTGATGCAGAGCGGGAGCGTGGTCCCCAGCGTTTTGGCGCCCTGGGCCTTCGACTGTTGCCATGGCTCAAAGGGCCCTGCCCGTTCTCCTGCCCTGAAGAACCAGAGGCGCCCTTAGCAGCTCCCTTGGCGGCCGAGCGGCAGGGTGAGTCCATGCTGCGGCTCAGGGATCCCCAATCCCCAGCGTTGTGGGGCCAGGCTTCTTGGGAGGGGCTCCTCTTGGGCGGACCTAGGTTTAGAGTTAGCACCCAGGAGGCCAGCAGGCCCAATCCTCTGGCTGGGCGGTGAGAGGTGGGCGGCCCGAGGTAAAGGCGCTGGCGATCGGGAGCATGGGCCCCTGCATTTTGGCGCAGGAGGCTTCAAATATCGCCGGTTTCTCCAGGGCCCTGTCCCTTCTCCCGCCCTGAATGACGGGCGGCGCCACTAGCATCCCGGGTGGCGACCTGGCGGTACGGTGAGTCTGGCTCTGGGTCTTGGGGTCCCTGATCCCCAGTGTAGCGGCACCAGGACCCTTGGGAGGGGCCCCTGGGTGGCTGACCTAGGGTTAGGGTTAGCCCCCAGGAGGCCGGCAGGTGGGATCAGGCCACTGTCCAGGGAGCGGAGGGCGGGGCCGAGGTGAGGGCGTTGGGGAGCGGGAGCGTGGGCACCAGCGTTTTGGCACGGGGAGCCTTTGAAGGCCACCGGGGGCTCGGAAGGCCCTGCCCCTTCTCTCGCCCTGAATGACCCGCAGTGCTCCTAGCGGCCCGGGTGGCGGCGTTGCGGTAGGGTGAGTGTGGCTCTGGGGCTTGAGGTTCCCGATCCCCGGCGAAGCGGCACCAGGACCCTTGGGAGGGGCCCCTGGGTGGCCGACCTAGGGTTAGGGTTAGCACCCGGGAGGCCGGCAGGCGGGATCCGCCCGCTGTGCGTGGAGCGGAGGGGCGGGCCGAGGTGAGGGCGCTGGCGAGCAAGAGCCTGGGCCCAAGCGTTTTGGCACCGGGGGCCTTCGAATGTCTCCGGGGACTCGGCGGGCCCTGCCCATTCTCCTCCCTGAATGACCGGCGGCGCCCCTAGCAGCCCAGGTGGCGGCGGGGCGGCATGGAAGTCCGGGCATAGGGCTCGGGGGTCCCCAGTCCACCGCGTTGCGGCGCCAGGCCCCTTGGGAGGGGCCCCTCGGAGGCTGACCTAGGGTGAGGTTTAGCCCCTAGGATGCCGGCAGGCCCTATTCGCCAGCCGTGTGGAGACTGGAGTGGCGGACCGAGGTGAGGGCACTGGTGAGCGGGAGCGTGGGCCCGGGTGTTTTGGCGCGGGGGGCCTTTGAAGGTCGCCGTGTCTTGGAGGGCCCTGCCCGTGCTCCCGCCCTGAATGAACGGCACCACCCCAAGCCCCCGGGTGGCGGCTGGGTGGCAGGGTGAGTCCAGTGCTGAGGCTCGGGGGTCCCCAATCCCCAGCGTTGCGGCGCCAGATCCCTTGGGAGGGGCCCCTCGGGGGTCGATCTAGGGTTGCGGTTAGCCCCCAGGAGGCCGGTGGACCCGATCTGCGGCTGTGCGGCACACGGAGGGTTGGGCCGAGGTGAGGGCGCTGGCGAGACTGAGCATGAGCCCAAGCGTTTTAGTGCGGGGGGCCTTCGAAGGTCAGTGGGGGCTCGGAGGGACCTGCCCGTTCTCCCGCTCTGAATGACCGGCGGGGCCCCTAGAGGCTCCGGTGCCTGAAGGGCAGCAGGGTGAGACCGGCACTTGGGTTGGGGTCCCCATTCCCGGCGTTGTGGCGCCAGGCCACTTGGGAAGGGCCCCTCCGTGGCCGACCTACAGTTAGGGTTAGCCCCCAGGAGGCCAGCAGGCCCGATACACTGCCTGTGCGTCGAGCGGAGAGTTGGGCCGAGGTGAGGGTGCTGGTGAACATGAGCCCGGGCCCAAGCGTTTTGGTTCGGGGCGCCTTCGAAGGTCGGCGGGGGTTCGAAGGGCCCTGCCCGTTCTCCCACCCTGAATGAATGGCGGCGCCCCTAGCGGCACGTGTGGGGCAGGGCGGCAGGGTGCATCCAGCGCTGGGGCTTGGGGGTTCCCAATCCCCGGCGTTGCGGCGCCAGGCCCCTTAGGAAGCGACCCTCGGGGCCGTCCTAGGGTTAGGGTTAGCGCCCAGGAGGCCGGCAGGCCCGATCCGCCGGCTGTGCGAGGAGTGGAGATGCAGGCCGAGTTGAGGGCGATGGCGAGCGGGAGCTGGGCCCCAGCGATTTGGCATCCTGGGCCTTTGAATGTTGCCATGGCTCGGAGGGCCCTGCCCTTTCTCCTGCAATGAATAACCAGCAAGGCCCCTAGCGGCTCCGTTGGCAGTGGGGCGGCAGGGTGAATCCCAGGCTGCGGTTCGGGGATCCCCAATCCCCGGCGTTGTGGTGCCAGGCCCCTTGGGAGGGGCTCCTCGTGGGCCAACCCAGGGTTAGAGTTAGCCCCCATAAGGCCGGCAGGCCAGATCCTCTGGCTGGGCGGTGAGAGGTGGGCGGGCCGAGGTAAAAGCGCTGGGGTGCGGGATTGTGGGCCCCTGCATTTTGGGGTGGGAGGCTTCAAATGTCGCCGGTTTCTCCAGGGCCCTGTCAGTTCTCCCGCCCTGAATGACCGGCGGTGCCCCTCGCGGCCCGGGGGGCAGCGTTGTGGGAGGGTGAGTCTGGCTTTGGGGCTTGGGGTTCCAGATCCCTGGCGTAGTGGCACCAAAACCCTTGGGAGGGGCCCCTGGGGGGCCGACCTAGGGTTAGGGTTAGCCCCCAGGAGACCGTCAGGCCCAACCGCACACTGTGCGGCGAGCTGAGGTGCGGCCCGAGGTGAAGGCGCTGGGGAGCGGGAGCGTGGGCACCAGCGTTTTGGCACAGGGAGCCTTTGAAGGTCACCGGGGACTCAGAAGGCCCTGCCCTTCTCTCGCCCTCTATGACCCGCGGCGCCCCTAGCGGCCCAGGTGGGGACAGTGCGGCAGGGTGAGTCCGGCTCTGGGGCTCTGAGTCACCAATCCCCAGCATTGCAGAGCCAGGCCGCTTGGGATGTCCCCTCAGGGCCGACCTAGGGTTTTGGTTAGCTGCCAGGAGCCCGGCAGGCCCTATCCACCGGCTCTCAAGCAAGCGGTGGGGTGGGCCTAGGTGAGGGCGCTGGCGAGCAGGATCCTGGGAGCCAACGTTTTTGCGCGGGGAGCCTTCAAAGGTCAGCGTGGGCTCGGAGGGCCCTGCCCGATCTCTTGCCCTGATTGACCGGCGGGGCCTCTAGCGGCTCGGGTGGCTGAAGGGCAGCAGGGTGAGTGCGGCACATGAGCTCGGGGTCCCCATCCCCAGCGTTGCGACGCCAGGCCCCTTGGGAAGTGCCCCTCGGTGGCCGACCTATGCTTAGGGTTAGCCTCCAGGAGCCCCGCAGGCCCGATACACCACCTGTGCGTCGAGCGGAGAGTTGGGCCGAGGTGAGGGTGCTGGTGAACATGAGCCTGGGCCCAAGCGTTTTGGTTCGGTGCGCCTTCGAAGGTCGGCAGGGGTTCGGAGGGCCCTGCCAGTTCTCCCACCCTGAATGAATGGCGGCGCCCCTAGCGGCCTGTGTGGGTTGGGGTGGCAGCGTGCATCCGGCGCTGGGGCTTGGGGGCCCCCAATCCCTGGCGTTGCGACGCCAGGCCCCTTAGGAAGGGACCTTCAGGGGCTGTCCTAGGGTTAGGGTGAGCTCCCAGGAGGCCGGCAGGCCCGAGTCGCTGGCTCTGCGAAGAGCGGAGGTGCGGGCCGAGTTGAGGGTGATGCAGAGCGGGAGCGTGGTCCCCAGCGTTTTGGCGCCCTGGGCCTTCGACTGTTGCCATGGCTCAAAGGGCCCTGCCCGTTCTCCTGCCCTGAAGAACCAGAGGCGCCCTTAGCAGCTCCCTTGGCGGCGGAGCGGCAGGGTGAGTCCATGCTGCGGCTCGGGGATCCCCAATCCCCAGCGTTGTGGGGCCAGGCTTCTTGGGAGGGGCTCCTCTTGGGCGGACCTAGGTTTAGAGTTAGCACCCAGGAGGCCAGCAGGCCCAATCCTCTGGCTGGGCGGTGAGAGGTGGGTGGCCCGAGGTAAAGGCGCTGGTGATCGGGAGCATGGGCCCCTGCATTTTGGCGCAGGAGGCTTCAAATATCGCCGGTTTCTCCAGGGCCCTGTCCCTTCTCCCGCCCTGAATGACGGGCGGCGCCACTAGCAGCCCGGGTGGCGACGTGGCGGTACGGTGAGTCTGGCTCTGGGTCTTGGGGTCCCTGATCCCCAGTGTAGCGGCACCAGGACCCTTGGGAGGGGCCCCTGGGTGGCTGACCTAGGGTTAGGGTTAGCCCCCAGGAGGCCGGCAGGTGGGATCAGGCCACTGTCCAGGGAGCGGAGGGCGGGGCCGAGGTGAGGGCGTTGGGGAGCGGGAGCGTGGGCACCAGCGTTTTGGCACGGGGAGCCTTTGAAGGCCACCGGGGGCTCGGAAGGCCCTGCCCCTTCTCTCGCCCTGAATGACCCGCAGTGCTCCTAGCGGCCCGGGTGGCGGCGTTGCGGTAGGGTGAGTGTGGCTCTGGGGCTTGAGGTTCCCGATCCCCGGCGAAGCGGCACCAGGACCCTTGGGAGGGGCCCCTGGGTGGCCGACCTAGGGTTAGGGTTAGCACCCGGGAGGCCGGCAGGCGGGATCCGCCCGCTGTGCGTGGAGCGGAGGGGCGGGCCGAGGTGAGGGCGCTGGCGAGCAAGAGCCTGGGCCCAAGCGTTTTGGCACCGGGGGCCTTCGAATGTCTCCGGGGACTCGGCGGGCCCTGCCCATTCTCCTCCCTGAATGACCGGCGGCGCCCCTAGCAGCCCAGGTGGCAGCGGGGCGGCATGGAAGTCCGGGCATAGGGCTCGGGGGTCCCCAGTCCACCGCGTTGCGGCGCCAGGCCCCTTGGGAGGGGCCCCTCGGAGGCTGACCTAGGGTGAGGTTTAGCCCCTAGGATGCCGGCAGGCCCTATTCGCCAGCCGTGTGGAGACTGGAGTGGCGGACCGAGGTGAGGGCACTGGTGAGCGGGAGCGTGGGCCCGGGTGTTTTGGCGCGGGGGGCCTTTGAAGGTCGCCGTGTCTTGGAGGGCCCTGCCCGTGCTCCCGCCCTGAATGAACGGCACCACCCCAAGCCCCCGGGTGGCGGCTGGGTGGCAGGGTGAGTCCAGTGCTGAGGCTCGGGGGTCCCCAATCCCCAGCGTTGCGGTGCCAGATCCCTTGGGAGGGGCCCCTCGGGGGTCGATCTAGGGTTGCGGTTAGCCCCCAGGAGGCCGGTGGACCCGATCAGCGGCTGTGCGGCACGCGGAGGGTTGGGCCGAGGTGAGGGCGCTGGCGAGACTGAGCATGAGCCCAAGCGTTTTAGTGCGGGGGGCCTTCGAAGGTCAGTGGGGGCTCGGAGGGACCTGCCCGTTCTCCCGCTCTGAATGACCGGCGGGGCCCCTAGAGGCTCCGGTGCCTGAAGGGCAGCAGGGTGAGACCGGCACTTGGGTTGGGGTCCCCATTCCCGGCGTTGTGGCGCCAGGCCACTTGGGAAGGGCCCCTCCGTGGCCGACCTACAGTTAGGGTTAGCCCCCAGGAGGCCAGCAGGCCCGATACACCGCCTGTGCGTCGAGCGGAGAGTTGGGCCGAGGTGAGGGTGCTGGTGAACATGAGCCCGGGCCCAAGCGTTTTGGTTCGGGGCGCCTTCGAAGGTCGGCGGGGGTTCGAAGGGCCCTGCCCGTTCTCCCACCCTGAATGAATGGCGGCGCCCCTAGCGGCACGTGTGGGGCAGGGCGGCAGGGTGCATCCAGCGCTGGGGCTTGGGGGTTCCCAATCCCCGGCGTTGCGGCGCCAGGCCCCTTAGGAAGCGACCCTCGGGGCCGTCCTAGGGTTAGGGTTAGCGCCCAGGAGGCCGGCAGGCCCGATCCGCCGGCTGTGCGAGGAGTGGAGATGCAGGCCGAGTTGAGGGCGATGGCGAGCGGGAGCTGGGCCCCAGCGATTTGGCATCCTGGGCCTTTGAATGTTGCCATGGCTCGGAGGGCCCTGCCCTTTCTCCTGCAATGAATAACCAGCAAGGCCCCTAGCGGCTCCGTTGGCAGTGGGGCGGCAGGGTGAATCCCAGGCTGCGGTTCGGGGATCCCCAATCCCCGGCGTTGTGGTGCCAGGCCCCTTGGGAGGGGCTCCTCGTGGGCCAACCCAGGGTTAGAGTTAGCCCCCATAAGGCCGGCAGGCCAGATCCTCTGGCTGGGCGGTGAGAGGTGGGCGGGCCGAGGTAAAAGCGCTGGGGTGCGGGATTGTGGGCCCCTGCATTTTGGGGTGGGAGGCTTCAAATGTCGCCGGTTTCTCCAGGGCCCTGTCAGTTCTCCCGCCCTGAATGACCGGCGGTGCCCCTCGCGGCCCGGGGGGCAGCGTTGTGGGAGGGTGAGTCTGGCTTTGGGGCTTGGGGTTCCAGATCCCTGGCGTAGTGGCACCAAAACCCTTGGGAGGGGCCCCTGGGGGGCCGACCTAGGGTTAGGGTTAGCCCCCAGGAGACCGTCAGGCCCAACCGCACACTGTGCGGCGAGCTGAGGTGCGGCCCGAGGTGAAGGCGCTGGGGAGCGGGAGCGTGGGCACCAGCGTTTTGGCACAGGGAGCCTTTGAAGGTCACCGGGGACTCAGAAGGCCCTGCCCTTCTCTCGCCCTCTATGACCCGCGGCGCCCCTAGCGGCCCAGGTGGGGACAGTGCGGCAGGGTGAGTCCGGCTCTGGGGCTCTGAGTCACCAATCCCCAGCATTGCAGAGCCAGGCCGCTTGGGATGTCCCCTCAGGGCCGACCTAGGGTTTTGGTTAGCTGCCAGGAGCCCGGCAGGCCCTATCCACCGGCTCTGAAGCAAGCGGTGGGGTGGGCCTAGGTGAGGGCGCTGGCGAGCAGGATCCTGGGAGCCAACGTTTTTGCGCGGGGAGCCTTCAAAGGTCAGCGTGGGCTCGGAGGGCCCTGCCCGATCTCTTGCCCTGATTGACCGGCGGGGCCTCTAGCGGCTCGGGTGGCTGAAGGGCAGCAGGGTGAGTGCGGCACATGAGCTCGGGGTCCCCATCCCCAGCGTTGCGACGCCAGGCCCCTTGGGAAGTGCCCCTCGGTGGCCGACCTATGGTTAGGGTTAGCCTCCAGGAGCCCCGCAGGCCCGATACACCACCTGTGCGTCGAGCGGAGAGTTGGGCCGAGGTGAGGGTGCTGGTGAACATGAGCCTGGGCCCAAGCGTTTTGGTTCGGTGCGCCTTCGAAGGTCGGCAGGGGTTCGGAGGGCCCTGCCAGTTCTCCCACCCTGAATGAATGGCGGCGCCCCTAGCGGCCTGTGTGGGTTGGGGTGGCAGCGTGCATCCGGCGCTGGGGCTTGGGGGCCCCCAATCCCTGGCGTTGCGACGCCAGGCCCCTTAGGAAGGGACCTTCAGGGGCTGTCCTAGGGTTAGGGTGAGCTCCCAGGAGGCCGGCAGGCCCGAGTCGCTGGCTCTGCGAAGAGCGGAGGTGCGGGCCGAGTTGAGGGTGATGCAGAGCGGGAGCGTGGTCCCCAGCGTTTTGGCGCCCTGGGCCTTCGACTGTTGCCATGGCTCAAAGGGCCCTGCCCGTTCTCCTGCCCTGAAGAACCAGAGGCGCCCTTAGCAGCTCCCTTGGCGGCGGAGCGGCAGGGTGAGTCCATGCTGCGGCTCGGGGATCCCCAATCCCCAGCGTTGTGGGGCCAGGCTTCTTGGGAGGGGCTCCTCTTGGGCGGACCTAGGTTTAGAGTTAGCACCCAGGAGGCCAGCAGGCCCAATCCTCTGGCTGGGCGGTGAGAGGTGGGCGGCCCGAGGTAAAGGCGCTGGTGATCGGGAGCATGGGCCCCTGCATTTTGGCGCAGGAGGCTTCAAATATCGCCGGTTTCTCCAGGGCCCTGTCCCTTCTCCCGCCCTGAATGACGGGCGGCGCCACTAGCAGCCCGGGTGGCGACGTGGCGGTACGGTGAGTCTGGCTCTGGGTCTTGGGGTCCCTGATCCCCAGTGTAGCGGCACCAGGACCCTTGGGAGGGGCCCCTGGGTGGCTGACCTAGGGTTAGGGTTAGCCCCCAGGAGGCCGGCAGGTGGGATCAGGCCACTGTCCAGGGAGCGGAGGGCGGGGCCGAGGTGAGGGCGTTGGGGAGCGGGAGCGTGGGCACCAGCGTTTTGGCACGGGGAGCCTTTGAAGGCCACCGGGGGCTCGGAAGGCCCTGCCCCTTCTCTCGCCCTGAATGACCCGCAGTGCTCCTAGCGGCCCGGGTGGCGGCGTTGCGGTAGGGTGAGTGTGGCTCTGGGGCTTGAGGTTCCCGATCCCCGGCGAAGCGGCACCAGGACCCTTGGGAGGGGCCCCTGGGTGGCCGACCTAGGGTTAGGGTTAGCACCCGGGAGGCCGGCAGGCGGGATCCGCCCGCTGTGCGTGGAGCGGAGGGGCGGGCCGAGGTGAGGGCGCTGGCGAGCAAGAGCCTGGGCCCAAGCGTTTTGGCACCGGGGGCCTTCGAATGTCTCCGGGGACTCGGCGGGCCCTGCCCATTCTCCTCCCTGAATGACCGGCGGCGCCCCTAGCAGCCCAGGTGGCAGCGGGGCGGCATGGAAGTCCGGGCATAGGGCTCGGGGGTCCCCAGTCCACCGCGTTGCGGCGCCAGGCCCCTTGGGAGGGGCCCCTCGGAGGCTGACCTAGGGTGAGGTTTAGCCCCTAGGATGCCGGCAGGCCCTATTCGCCAGCCGTGTGGAGACTGGAGTGGCGGACCGAGGTGAGGGCACTGGTGAGCGGGAGCGTGGGCCCGGGTGTTTTGGCGCGGGGGGCCTTTGAAGGTCGCCGTGTCTTGGAGGGCCCTGCCCGTGCTCCCGCCCTGAATGAACGGCACCACCCCAAGCCCCCGGGTGGCGGCTGGGTGGCAGGGTGAGTCCAGTGCTGAGGCTCGGGGGTCCCCAATCCCCAGCGTTGCGGTGCCAGATCCCTTGGGAGGGGCCCCTCGGGGGTCGATCTAGGGTTGCGGTTAGCCCCCAGGAGGCCGGTGGACCCGATCAGCGGCTGTGCGGCACGCGGAGGGTTGGGCCGAGGTGAGGGCGCTGGCGAGACTGAGCATGAGCCCAAGCGTTTTAGTGCGGGGGGCCTTCGAAGGTCAGTGGGGGCTCGGAGGGACCTGCCCGTTCTCCCGCTCTGAATGACCGGCGGGGCCCCTAGAGGCTCCGGTGCCTGAAGGGCAGCAGGGTGAGACCGGCACTTGGGTTGGGGTCCCCATTCCCGGCGTTGTGGCGCCAGGCCACTTGGGAAGGGCCCCTCCGTGGCCGACCTACAGTTAGGGTTAGCCCCCAGGAGGCCAGCAGGCCCGATACACCGCCTGTGCGTCGAGCGGAGAGTTGGGCCGAGGTGAGGGTGCTGGTGAACATGAGCCCGGGCCCAAGCGTTTTGGTTCGGGGCGCCTTCGAAGGTCGGCGGGGGTTCGAAGGGCCCTGCCCGTTCTCCCACCCTGAATGAATGGCGGCGCCCCTAGCGGCACGTGTGGGGCAGGGCGGCAGGGTGCATCCAGCGCTGGGGCTTGGGGGTTCCCAATCCCCGGCGTTGCGGCGCCAGGCCCCTTAGGAAGCGACCCTCGGGGCCGTCCTAGGGTTAGGGTTAGCGCCCAGGAGGCCGGCAGGCCCGATCCGCCGGCTGTGCGAGGAGTGGAGATGCAGGCCGAGTTGAGGGCGATGGCGAGCGGGAGCTGGGCCCCAGCGATTTGGCATCCTGGGCCTTTGAATGTTGCCATGGCTCGGAGGGCCCTGCCCTTTCTCCTGCAATGAATAACCAGCAAGGCCCCTAGCGGCTCCGTTGGCAGTGGGGCGGCAGGGTGAATCCCAGGCTGCGGTTCGGGGATCCCCAATCCCCGGCGTTGTGGTGCCAGGCCCCTTGGGAGGGGCTCCTCGTGGGCCAACCCAGGGTTAGAGTTAGCCCCCATAAGGCCGGCAGGCCAGATCCTCTGGCTGGGCGGTGAGAGGTGGGCGGGCCGAGGTAAAAGCGCTGGGGTGCGGGATTGTGGGCCCCTGCATTTTGGGGTGGGAGGCTTCAAATGTCGCCGGTTTCTCCAGGGCCCTGTCAGTTCTCCCGCCCTGAATGACCGGCGGTGCCCCTCGCGGCCCGGGGGGCAGCGTTGTGGGAGGGTGAGTCTGGCTTTGGGGCTTGGGGTTCCAGATCCCTGGCGTAGTGGCACCAAAACCCTTGGGAGGGGCCCCTGGGGGGCCGACCTAGGGTTAGGGTTAGCCCCCAGGAGACCGTCAGGCCCAACCGCACACTGTGCGGCGAGCTGAGGTGCGGCCCGAGGTGAAGGCGCTGGGGAGCGGGAGCGTGGGCACCAGCGTTTTGGCACAGGGAGCCTTTGAAGGTCACCGGGGACTCAGAAGGCCCTGCCCTTCTCTCGCCCTCTATGACCCGCGGCGCCCCTAGCGGCCCAGGTGGGGACAGTGCGGCAGGGTGAGTCCGGCTCTGGGGCTCTGAGTCACCAATCCCCAGCATTGCAGAGCCAGGCCGCTTGGGATGTCCCCTCAGGGCCGACCTAGGGTTTTGGTTAGCTGCCAGGAGCCCGGCAGGCCCTATCCACCGGCTCTGAAGCAAGCGGTGGGGTGGGCCTAGGTGAGGGCGCTGGCGAGCAGGATCCTGGGAGCCAACGTTTTTGCGCGGGGAGCCTTCAAAGGTCAGCGTGGGCTCGGAGGGCCCTGCCCGATCTCTTGCCCTGATTGACCGGCGGGGCCTCTAGCGGCTCGGGTGGCTGAAGGGCAGCAGGGTGAGTGCGGCACATGAGCTCGGGGTCCCCATCCCCAGCGTTGCGACGCCAGGCCCCTTGGGAAGTGCCCCTCGGTGGCCGACCTATGGTTAGGGTTAGCCTCCAGGAGCCCCGCAGGCCCGATACACCACCTGTGCGTCGAGCGGAGAGTTGGGCCGAGGTGAGGGTGCTGGTGAACATGAGCCTGGGCCCAAGCGTTTTGGTTCGGTGCGCCTTCGAAGGTCGGCAGGGGTTCGGAGGGCCCTGCCAGTTCTCCCACCCTGAATGAATGGCGGCGCCCCTAGCGGCCTGTGTGGGTTGGGGTGGCAGCGTGCATCCGGCGCTGGGGCTTGGGGGCCCCCAATCCCTGGCGTTGCGACGCCAGGCCCCTTAGGAAGGGACCTTCAGGGGCTGTCCTAGGGTTAGGGTGAGCTCCCAGGAGGCCGGCAGGCCCGAGTCGCTGGCTCTGCGAAGAGCGGAGGTGCGGGCCGAGTTGAGGGTGATGCAGAGCGGGAGTGTGGTCCCCAGCGTTTTGGCGCCCTGGGCCTTCGACTGTTGCCATGGCTCAAAGGGCCCTGCCCGTTCTCCTGCCCTGAAGAACCAGAGGCGCCCTTAGCAGCTCCCTTGGCGGCGGAGCGGCAGGGTGAGTCCATGCTGCGGCTCGGGGATCCCCAATCCCCAGCGTTGTGGGGCCAGGCTTCTTGGGAGGGGCTCCTCTTGGGCGGACCTAGGTTTAGAGTTAGCACCCAGGAGGCCAGCAGGCCCAATCCTCTGGCTGGGCGGTGAGAGGTGGGCGGCCCGAGGTAAAGGCGCTGGCGATCGGGAGCATGGGCCCCTGCATTTTGGCGCAGGAGGCTTCAAATATCGCCGGTTTCTCCAGGGCCCTGTCCCTTCTCCCGCCCTGAATGACGGGCGGCGCCACTAGCAGCCCGGGTGGCGACGTGGCGGTACGGTGAGTCTGGCTCTGGGTCTTGGGGTCCCTGATCCCCAGTGTAGCGGCACCAGGACCCTTGGGAGGGGCCCCTGGGTGGCTGACCTAGGGTTAGGGTTAGCCCCCAGGAGGCCGGCAGGTGGGATCAGGCCACTGTCCAGGGAGCGGAGGGCGGGGCCGAGGTGAGGGCGTTGGGGAGCGGGAGCGTGGGCACCAGCGTTTTGGCACGGGGAGCCTTTGAAGGCCACCGGGGGCTCGGAAGGCCCTGCCCCTTCTCTCGCCCTGAATGACCCGCAGTGCTCCTAGCGGCCCGGGTGGCGGCGTTGCGGTAGGGTGAGTGTGGCTCTGGGGCTTGAGGTTCCCGATCCCCGGCGAAGCGGCACCAGGACCCTTG
The DNA here is from genome assembly GCF_024610735.1 of Ursus americanus. Classification (NCBI taxonomy): domain Eukaryota; kingdom Metazoa; phylum Chordata; class Mammalia; order Carnivora; family Ursidae; genus Ursus; species Ursus americanus. The sequence continues at coordinate 28,233 of NW_028273668.1, forward strand.
GGAGGGGCCCCTGGGTGGCCGACCTAGGGTTAGGGTTAGCACCCGGGAGGCCGGCAGGCGGGATCCGCCCGCTGTGCGTGGAGCGGAGGGGCGGGCCGAGGTGAGGGCGCTGGCGAGCAAGAGCCTGGGCCCAAGCGTTTTGGCACCGGGGGCCTTCGAATGTCTCCGGGGACTCGGCGGGCCCTGCCCATTCTCCTCCCTGAATGACCGGCGGCGCCCCTAGCAGCCCAGGTGGCGGCGGGGCGGCATGGAAGTCCGGGCATAGGGCTCGGGGGTCCCCAGTCCACCGCGTTGCGGCGCCAGGCCCCTTGGGAGGGGCCCCTCGGAGGCTGACCTAGGGTGAGGTTTAGCCCCTAGGATGCCGGCAGGCCCTATTCGCCAGCCGTGTGGAGACTGGAGTGGCGGACCGAGGTGAGGGCACTGGTGAGCGGGAGCGTGGGCCCGGGTGTTTTGGCGCGGGGGGCCTTTGAAGGTCGCCGTGTCTTGGAGGGCCCTGCCCGTGCTCCCGCCCTGAATGAACGGCACCACCCCAAGCCCCCGGGTGGCGGCTGGGTGGCAGGGTGAGTCCAGTGCTGAGGCTCGGGGGTCCCCAATCCCCAGCGTTGCGGCGCCAGATCCCTTGGGAGGGGCCCCTCGGGGGTCGATCTAGGGTTGCGGTTAGCCCCCAGGAGGCCGGTGGACCCGATCTGCGGCTGTGCGGCACGCGGAGGGTTGGGCCGAGGTGAGGGCGCTGGCGAGACTGAGCATGAGCCCAAGCGTTTTAGTGCGGGGGGCCTTCGAAGGTCAGTGGGGGCTCGGAGGGACCTGCCCGTTCTCCCGCTCTGAATGACCGGCGGGGCCCCTAGAGGCTCCGGTGCCTGAAGGGCAGCAGGGTGAGACCGGCACTTGGGTTGGGGTCCCCATTCCCGGCGTTGTGGCGCCAGGCCACTTGGGAAGGGCCCCTCCGTGGCCGACCTACAGTTAGGGTTAGCCCCCAGGAGGCCAGCAGGCCCGATACACCGCCTGTGCGTCGAGCGGAGAGTTGGGCCGAGGTGAGGGTGCTGGTGAACATGAGCCCGGGCCCAAGCGTTTTGGTTCGGGGCGCCTTCGAAGGTCGGCGGGGGTTCGAAGGGCCCTGCCCGTTCTCCCACCCTGAATGAATGGCGGCGCCCCTAGCGGCACGTGTGGGGCAGGGCGGCAGGGTGCATCCAGCGCTGGGGCTTGGGGGTTCCCAATCCCCGGCGTTGCGGCGCCAGGCCCCTTAGGAAGCGACCCTCGGGGCCGTCCTAGGGTTAGGGTTAGCGCCCAGGAGGCCGGCAGGCCCGATCCGCCGGCTGTGCGAGGAGTGGAGATGCAGGCCGAGTTGAGGGCGATGGCGAGCGGGAGCTGGGCCCCAGCGATTTGGCATCCTGGGCCTTTGAATGTTGCCATGGCTCGGAGGGCCCTGCCCTTTCTCCTGCAATGAATAACCAGCAAGGCCCCTAGCGGCTCCGTTGGCAGTGGGGCGGCAGGGTGAATCCCAGGCTGCGGTTCGGGGATCCCCAATCCCCGGCGTTGTGGTGCCAGGCCCCTTGGGAGGGGCTCCTCGTGGGCCAACCCAGGGTTAGAGTTAGCCCCCATAAGGCCGGCAGGCCAGATCCTCTGGCTGGGCGGTGAGAGGTGGGCGGGCCGAGGTAAAAGCGCTGGGGTGCGGGATTGTGGGCCCCTGCATTTTGGGGTGGGAGGCTTCAAATGTCGCCGGTTTCTCCAGGGCCCTGTCAGTTCTCCCGCCCTGAATGACCGGCGGTGCCCCTCGCGGCCCGGGGGGCAGCGTTGTGGGAGGGTGAGTCTGGCTTTGGGGCTTGGGGTTCCAGATCCCTGGCGTAGTGGCACCAAAACCCTTGGGAGGGGCCCCTGGGGGGCCGACCTAGGGTTAGGGTTAGCCCCCAGGAGACCGTCAGGCCCAACCGCACACTGTGCGGCGAGCTGAGGTGCGGCCCGAGGTGAAGGCGCTGGGGAGCGGGAGCGTGGGCACCAGCGTTTTGGCACAGGGAGCCTTTGAAGGTCACCGGGGACTCAGAAGGCCCTGCCCTTCTCTCGCCCTCTATGACCCGCGGCGCCCCTAGCGGCCCAGGTGGGGACAGTGCGGCAGGGTGAGTCCGGCTCTGGGGCTCTGAGTCACCAATCCCCAGCATTGCAGAGCCAGGCCGCTTGGGATGTCCCCTCAGGGCCGACCTAGGGTTTTGGTTAGCTGCCAGGAGCCCGGCAGGCCCTATCCACCGGCTCTGAAGCAAGCGGTGGGGTGGGCCTAGGTGAGGGCGCTGGCGAGCAGGATCCTGGGAGCCAACGTTTTTGCGCGGGGAGCCTTCAAAGGTCAGCGTGGGCTCGGAGGGCCCTGCCCGATCTCTTGCCCTGATTGACCGGCGGGGCCTCTAGCGGCTCGGGTGGCTGAAGGGCAGCAGGGTGAGTGCGGCACATGAGCTCGGGGTCCCCATCCCCAGCGTTGCGACGCCAGGCCCCTTGGGAAGTGCCCCTCGGTGGCCGACCTATGCTTAGGGTTAGCCTCCAGGAGCCCCGCAGGCCCGATACACCACCTGTGCGTCGAGCGGAGAGTTGGGCCGAGGTGAGGGTGCTGGTGAACATGAGCCTGGGCCCAAGCGTTTTGGTTCGGTGCGCCTTCGAAGGTCGGCAGGAGTTCGGAGGGCCCTGCCAGTTCTCCCACCCTGAATGAATGGCGGCGCCCCTAGCGGCCTGTGTGGGTTGGGGTGGCAGCGTGCATCCGGCGCTGGGGCTTGGGGGCCCCCAATCCCTGGCGTTGCGACGCCAGGCCCCTTAGGAAGGGACCTTCAGGGGCTGTCCTAGGGTTAGGGTGAGCTCCCAGGAGGCCGGCAGGCCCGAGTCGCTGGCTCTGCGAAGAGCGGAGGTGCGGGCCGAGTTGAGGGTGATGCAGAGCGGGAGCGTGGTCCCCAGCGTTTTGGCGCCCTGGGCCTTCGACTGTTGCCATGGCTCAAAGGGCCCTGCCCGTTCTCCTGCCCTGAAGAACCAGAGGCGCCCTTAGCAGCTCCCTTGGCGGCGGAGCGGCAGGGTGAGTCCATGCTGCGGCTCGGGGATCCCCAATCCCCAGCGTTGTGGGGCCAGGCTTCTTGGGAGGGGCTCCTCTTGGGCGGACCTAGGTTTAGAGTTAGCACCCAGGAGGCCAGCAGGCCCAATCCTCTGGCTGGGCGGTGAGAGGTGGGCGGCCCGAGGTAAAGGCGCTGGTGATCGGGAGCATGGGCCCCTGCATTTTGGCGCAGGAGGCTTCAAATATCGCCGGTTTCTCCAGGGCCCTGTCCCTTCTCCCGCCCTGAATGACGGGCGGCGCCACTAGCAGCCCGGGTGGCGACGTGGCGGTACGGTGAGTCTGGCTCTGGGTCTTGGGGTCCCTGATCCCCAGTGTAGCGGCACCAGGACCCTTGGGAGGGGCCCCTGGGTGGCTGACCTAGGGTTAGGGTTAGCCCCCAGGAGGCCGGCAGGTGGGATCAGGCCACTGTCCAGGGAGCGGAGGGCGGGGCCGAGGTGAGGGCGTTGGGGAGCGGGAGCGTGGGCACCAGCGTTTTGGCACGGGGAGCCTTTGAAGGCCACCGGGGGCTCGGAAGGCCCTGCCCCTTCTCTCGCCCTGAATGACCCGCAGTGCTCCTAGCGGCCCGGGTGGCGGCGTTGCGGTAGGGTGAGTGTGGCTCTGGGGCTTGAGGTTCCCGATCCCCGGCGAAGCGGCACCAGGACCCTTGGGAGGGGCCCCTGGGTGGCCGACCTAGGGTTAGGGTTAGCACCCGGGAGGCCGGCAGGCGGGATCCGCCCGCTGTGCGTGGAGCGGAGGGGCGGGCCGAGGTGAGGGCGCTGGCGAGCAAGAGCCTGGGCCCAAGCGTTTTGGCACCGGGGGCCTTCGAATGTCTCCGGGGACTCGGCGGGCCCTGCCCATTCTCCTCCCTGAATGACCGGCGGCGCCCCTAGCAGCCCAGGTGGCGGCGGGGCGGCATGGAAGTCCGGGCATAGGGCTCGGGGGTCCCCAGTCCACCGCGTTGCGGCGCCAGGCCCCTTGGGAGGGGCCCCTCGGAGGCTGACCTAGGGTGAGGTTTAGCCCCTAGGATGCCGGCAGGCCCTATTCGCCAGCCGTGTGGAGACTGGAGTGGCGGACCGAGGTGAGGGCACTGGTGAGCGGGAGCGTGGGCCCGGGTGTTTTGGCGCGGGGGGCCTTTGAAGGTCGCCGTGTCTTGGAGGGCCCTGCCCGTGCTCCCGCCCTGAATGAACGGCACCACCCCAAGCCCCCGGGTGGCGGCTGGGTGGCAGGGTGAGTCCAGTGCTGAGGCTCGGGGGTCCCCAATCCCCAGCGTTGCGGCGCCAGATCCCTTGGGAGGGGCCCCTCGGGGGTCGATCTAGGGTTGCGGTTAGCCCCCAGGAGGCCGGTGGACCCGATCTGCGGCTGTGCGGCACGCGGAGGGTTGGGCCGAGGTGAGGGCGCTGGCGAGACTGAGCATGAGCCCAAGCGTTTTAGTGCGGGGGGCCTTCGAAGGTCAGTGGGGGCTCGGAGGGACCTGCCCGTTCTCCCCGCTCTGAATGACCGGCGGGGCCCCTAGAGGCTCCGGTGCCTGAAGGGCAGCAGGGTGAGACCGGCACTTGGGTTGGGGTCCCCATTCCCGGCGTTGTGGCGCCAGGCCACTTGGGAAGGGCCCCTCCGTGGCCGACCTACAGTTAGGGTTAGCCCCCAGGAGGCCAGCAGGCCCGATACACCGCCTGTGCGTCGAGCGGAGAGTTGGGCCGAGGTGAGGGTGCTGGTGAACATGAGCCCGGGCCCAAGCGTTTTGGTTCGGGGCGCCTTCGAAGGTCGGCGGGGGTTCGAAGGGCCCTGCCCGTTCTCCCACCCTGAATGAATGGCGGCGCCCCTAGCGGCACGTGTGGGGCAGGGCGGCAGGGTGCATCCAGCGCTGGGGCTTGGGGGTTCCCAATCCCCGGCGTTGCGGCGCCAGGCCCCTTAGGAAGCGACCCTCGGGGCCGTCCTAGGGTTAGGGTTAGCGCCCAGGAGGCCGGCAGGCCCGATCCGCCGGCTGTGCGAGGAGTGGAGATGCAGGCCGAGTTGAGGGCGATGGCGAGCGGGAGCTGGGCCCCAGCGATTTGGCATCCTGGGCCTTTGAATGTTGCCATGGCTCGGAGGGCCCTGCCCTTTCTCCTGCAATGAATAACCAGCAAGGCCCCTAGCGGCTCCGTTGGCAGTGGGGCGGCAGGGTGAATCCCAGGCTGCGGTTCGGGGATCCCCAATCCCCGGCGTTGTGGTGCCAGGCCCCTTGGGAGGGGCTCCTCGTGGGCCAACCCAGGGTTAGAGTTAGCCCCCATAAGGCCGGCAGGCCAGATCCTCTGGCTGGGCGGTGAGAGGTGGGCGGGCCGAGGTAAAAGCGCTGGGGTGCGGGATTGTGGGCCCCTGCATTTTGGGGTGGGAGGCTTCAAATGTCGCCGGTTTCTCCAGGGCCCTGTCAGTTCTCCCGCCCTGAATGACCGGCGGTGCCCCTCGCGGCCCGGGGGGCAGCGTTGTGGGAGGGTGAGTCTGGCTTTGGGGCTTGGGGTTCCAGATCCCTGGCGTAGTGGCACCAAAACCCTTGGGAGGGGCCCCTGGGGGGCCGACCTAGGGTTAGGGTTAGCCCCCAGGAGACCGTCAGGCCCAACCGCACACTGTGCGGCGAGCTGAGGTGCGGCCCGAGGTGAAGGCGCTGGGGAGCGGGAGCGTGGGCACCAGCGTTTTGGCACAGGGAGCCTTTGAAGGTCACCGGGGACTCAGAAGGCCCTGCCCTTCTCTCGCCCTCTATGACCCGCGGCGCCCCTAGCGGCCCAGGTGGGGACAGTGCGGCAGGGTGAGTCCGGCTCTGGGGCTCTGAGTCACCAATCCCCAGCATTGCAGAGCCAGGCCGCTTGGGATGTCCCCTCAGGGCCGACCTAGGGTTTTGGTTAGCTGCCAGGAGCCCGGCAGGCCCTATCCACCGGCTCTGAAGCAAGCGGTGGGGTGGGCCTAGGTGAGGGCGCTGGCGAGCAGGATCCTGGGAGCCAACGTTTTTGCGCGGGGAGCCTTCAAAGGTCAGCGTGGGCTCGGAGGGCCCTGCCCGATCTCTTGCCCTGATTGACCGGCGGGGCCTCTAGCGGCTCGGGTGGCTGAAGGGCAGCAGGGTGAGTGCGGCACATGAGCTCGGGGTCCCCATCCCCAGCGTTGCGACGCCAGGCCCCTTGGGAAGTGCCCCTCGGTGGCCGACCTATGGTTAGGGTTAGCCTCCAGGAGCCCCGCAGGCCCGATACACCACCTGTGCGTCGAGCGGAGAGTTGGGCCGAGGTGAGGGTGCTGGTGAACATGAGCCTGGGCCCAAGCGTTTTGGTTCGGTGCGCCTTCGAAGGTCGGCAGGGGTTCGGAGGGCCCTGCCAGTTCTCCCACCCTGAATGAATGGCGGCGCCCCTAGCGGCCTGTGTGGGTTGGGGTGGCAGCGTGCATCCGGCGCTGGGGCTTGGGGGCCCCCAATCCCTGGCGTTGCGACGCCAGGCCCCTTAGGAAGGGACCTTCAGGGGCTGTCCTAGGGTTAGGGTGAGCTCCCAGGAGGCCGGCAGGCCCGAGTCGCTGGCTCTGCGAAGAGCGGAGGTGCGGGCCGAGTTGAGGGTGATGCAGAGCGGGAGTGTGGTCCCCAGCGTTTTGGCGCCCTGGGCCTTCGACTGTTGCCATGGCTCAAAGGGCCCTGCCCGTTCTCCTGCCCTGAAGAACCAGAGGCGCCCTTAGCAGCTCCCTTGGCGGCGGAGCGGCAGGGTGAGTCCATGCTGCGGCTCGGGGATCCCCAATCCCCAGCGTTGTGGGGCCAGGCTTCTTGGGAGGGGCTCCTCTTGGGCGGACCTAGGTTTAGAGTTAGCACCCAGGAGGCCAGCAGGCCCAATCCTCTGGCTGGGCGGTGAGAGGTGGGCGGCCCGAGGTAAAGGCGCTGGCGATCGGGAGCATGGGCCCCTGCATTTTGGCGCAGGAGGCTTCAAATATCGCCGGTTTCTCCAGGGCCCTGTCCCTTCTCCCGCCCTGAATGACGGGCGGCGCCACTAGCAGCCCGGGTGGCGACGTGGCGGTACGGTGAGTCTGGCTCTGGGTCTTGGGGTCCCTGATCCCCAGTGTAGCGGCACCAGGACCCTTGGGAGGGGCCCCTGGGTGGCTGACCTAGGGTTAGGGTTAGCCCCCAGGAGGCCGGCAGGTGGGATCAGGCCACTGTCCAGGGAGCGGAGGGCGGGGCCGAGGTGAGGGCGTTGGGGAGCGGGAGCGTGGGCACCAGCGTTTTGGCACGGGGAGCCTTTGAAGGCCACCGGGGGCTCGGAAGGCCCTGCCCCTTCTCTCGCCCTGAATGACCCGCAGTGCTCCTAGCGGCCCGGGTGGCGGCGTTGCGGTAGGGTGAGTGTGGCTCTGGGGCTTGAGGTTCCCGATCCCCGGCGAAGCGGCACCAGGACCCTTGGGAGGGGCCCCTGGGTGGCCGACCTAGGGTTAGGGTTAGCACCCGGGAGGCCGGCAGGCGGGATCCGCCCGCTGTGCGTGGAGCGGAGGGGCGGGCCGAGGTGAGGGCGCTGGCGAGCAAGAGCCTGGGCCCAAGCGTTTTGGCACCGGGGGCCTTCGAATGTCTCCGGGGACTCGGCGGGCCCTGCCCATTCTCCTCCCTGAATGACCGGCGGCGCCCCTAGCAGCCCAGGTGGCGGCGGGGCGGCATGGAAGTCCGGGCATAGGGCTCGGGGGTCCCCAGTCCACCGCGTTGCGGCGCCAGGCCCCTTGGGAGGGGCCCCTCGGAGGCTGACCTAGGGTGAGGTTTAGCCCCTAGGATGCCGGCAGGCCCTATTCGCCAGCCGTGTGGAGACTGGAGTGGCGGACCGAGGTGAGGGCACTGGTGAGCGGGAGCGTGGGCCCGGGTGTTTTGGCGCGGGGGGCCTTTGAAGGTCGCCGTGTCTTGGAGGGCCCTGCCCGTGCTCCCGCCCTGAATGAACGGCACCACCCCAAGCCCCCGGGTGGCGGCTGGGTGGCAGGGTGAGTCCAGTGCTGAGGCTCGGGGGTCCCCAATCCCCAGCGTTGCGGCGCCAGATCCCTTGGGAGGGGCCCCTCGGGGGTCGATCTAGGGTTGCGGTTAGCCCCCAGGAGGCCGGTGGACCCGATCTGCGGCTGTGCGGCACGCGGAGGGTTGGGCCGAGGTGAGGGCGCTGGCGAGACTGAGCATGAGCCCAAGCGTTTTAGTGCGGGGGGCCTTCGAAGGTCAGTGGGGGCTCGGAGGGACCTGCCCGTTCTCCCGCTCTGAATGACCGGCGGGGCCCCTAGAGGCTCCGGTGCCTGAAGGGCAGCAGGGTGAGACCGGCACTTGGGTTGGGGTCCCCATTCCCGGCGTTGTGGCGCCAGGCCACTTGGGAAGGGCCCCTCCGTGGCCGACCTACAGTTAGGGTTAGCCCCCAGGAGGCCAGCAGGCCCGATACACCGCCTGTGCGTCGAGCGGAGAGTTGGGCCGAGGTGAGGGTGCTGGTGAACATGAGCCCGGGCCCAAGCGTTTTGGTTCGGGGCGCCTTCGAAGGTCGGCGGGGGTTCGAAGGGCCCTGCCCGTTCTCCCACCCTGAATGAATGGCGGCGCCCCTAGCGGCACGTGTGGGGCAGGGCGGCAGGGTGCATCCAGCGCTGGGGCTTGGGGGTTCCCAATCCCCGGCGTTGCGGCGCCAGGCCCCTTAGGAAGCGACCCTCGGGGCCGTCCTAGGGTTAGGGTTAGCGCCCAGGAGGCCGGCAGGCCCGATCCGCCGGCTGTGCGAGGAGTGGAGATGCAGGCCGAGTTGAGGGCGATGGCGAGCGGGAGCTGGGCCCCAGCGATTTGGCATCCTGGGCCTTTGAATGTTGCCATGGCTCGGAGGGCCCTGCCCTTTCTCCTGCAATGAATAACCAGCAAGGCCCCTAGCGGCTCCATTGGCAGTGGGGCGGCAGGGTGAATCCCAGGCTGCGGTTCGGGGATCCCCAATCCCCGGCGTTGTGGTGCCAGGCCCCTTGGGAGGGGCTCCTCGTGGGCCAACCCAGGGTTAGAGTTAGCCCCCATAAGGCCGGCAGGCCAGATCCTCTGGCTGGGCGGTGAGAGGTGGGCGGGCCGAGGTAAAAGCGCTGGGGTGCGGGATTGTGGGCCCCTGCATTTTGGGGTGGGAGGCTTCAAATGTCGCCGGTTTCTCCAGGGCCCTGTCAGTTCTCCCGCCCTGAATGACCGGCGGTGCCCCTCGCGGCCCGGGGGGCAGCGTTGTGGGAGGGTGAGTCTGGCTTTGGGGCTTGGGGTTCCAGATCCCTGGCGTAGTGGCACCAAAACCCTTGGGAGGGGCCCCTGGGGGGCCGACCTAGGGTTAGGGTTAGCCCCCAGGAGACCGTCAGGCCCAACCGCACACTGTGCGGCGAGCTGAGGTGCGGCCCGAGGTGAAGGCGCTGGGGAGCGGGAGCGTGGGCACCAGCGTTTTGGCACAGGGAGCCTTTGAAGGTCACCGGGGACTCAGAAGGCCCTGCCCTTCTCTCGCCCTCTATGACCCGCGGCGCCCCTAGCGGCCCAGGTGGGGACAGTGCGGCAGGGTGAGTCCGGCTCTGGGGCTCTGAGTCACCAATCCCCAGCATTGCAGAGCCAGGCCGCTTGGGATGTCCCCTCAGGGCCGACCTAGGGTTTTGGTTAGCTGCCAGGAGCCCGGCAGGCCCTATCCACCGGCTCTGAAGCAAGCGGTGGGGTGGGCCTAGGTGAGGGCGCTGGCGAGCAGGATCCTGGGAGCCAACGTTTTTGCGCGGGGAGCCTTCAAAGGTCAGCGTGGGCTCGGAGGGCCCTGCCCGATCTCTTGCCCTGATTGACCGGCGGGGCCTCTAGCGGCTCGGGTGGCTGAAGGGCAGCAGGGTGAGTGCGGCACATGAGCTCGGGGTCCCCATCCCCAGCGTTGCGACGCCAGGCCCCTTGGGAAGTGCCCCTCGGTGGCCGACCTATGCTTAGGGTTAGCCTCCAGGAGCCCCGCAGGCCCGATACACCACCTGTGCGTCGAGCGGAGAGTTGGGCCGAGGTGAGGGTGCTGGTGAACATGAGCCTGGGCCCAAGCGTTTTGGTTCGGTGCGCCTTCGAAGGTCGGCAGGAGTTCGGAGGGCCCTGCCAGTTCTCCCACCCTGAATGAATGGCGGCGCCCCTAGCGGCCTGTGTGGGTTGGGGTGGCAGCGTGCATCCGGCGCTGGGGCTTGGGGGCCCCCAATCCCTGGCGTTGCGACGCCAGGCCCCTTAGGAAGGGACCTTCAGGGGCTGTCCTAGGGTTAGGGTGAGCTCCCAGGAGGCCGGCAGGCCCGAGTCGCTGGCTCTGCGAAGAGCGGAGGTGCGGGCCGAGTTGAGGGTGATGCAGAGCGGGAGCGTGGTCCCCAGCGTTTTGGCGCCCTGGGCCTTCGACTGTTGCCATGGCTCAAAGGGCCCTGCCCGTTCTCCTGCCCTGAAGAACCAGAGGCGCCCTTAGCAGCTCCCTTGGCGGCGGAGCGGCAGGGTGAGTCCATGCTGCGGCTCGGGGATCCCCAATCCCCAGCGTTGTGGGGCCAGGCTTCTTGGGAGGGGCTCCTCTTGGGCGGACCTAGGTTTAGAGTTAGCACCCAGGAGGCCAGCAGGCCCAATCCTCTGGCTGGGCGGTGAGAGGTGGGCGGCCCGAGGTAAAGGCGCTGGTGATCGGGAGCATGGGCCCCTGCATTTTGGCGCAGGAGGCTTCAAATATCGCCGGTTTCTCCAGGGCCCTGTCCCTTCTCCCGCCCTGAATGACGGGCGGCGCCACTAGCAGCCCGGGTGGCGACGTGGCGGTACGGTGAGTCTGGCTCTGGGTCTTGGGGTCCCTGATCCCCAGTGTAGCGGCACCAGGACCCTTGGGAGGGGCCCCTGGGTGGCTGACCTAGGGTTAGGGTTAGCCCCCAGGAGGCCGGCAGGTGGGATCAGGCCACTGTCCAGGGAGCGGAGGGCGGGGCCGAGGTGAGGGCGTTGGGGAGCGGGAGCGTGGGCACCAGCGTTTTGGCACGGGGAGCCTTTGAAGGCCACCGGGGGCTCGGAAGGCCCTGCCCCTTCTCTCGCCCTGAATGACCCGCAGTGCTCCTAGCGGCCCGGGTGGCGGCGTTGCGGTAGGGTGAGTGTGGCTCTGGGGCTTGAGGTTCCCGATCCCCGGCGAAGCGGCACCAGGACCCTTGGGAGGGGCCCCTGGGTGGCCGACCTAGGGTTAGGGTTAGCACCCGGGAGGCCGGCAGGCGGGATCCGCCCGCTGTGCGTGGAGCGGAGGGGCGGGCCGAGGTGAGGGCGCTGGCGAGCAAGAGCCTGGGCCCAAGCGTTTTGGCACCGGGGGCCTTCGAATGTCTCCGGGGACTCGGCGGGCCCTGCCCATTCTCCTCCCTGAATGACCGGCGGCGCCCCTAGCAGCCCAGGTGGCGGCGGGGCGGCATGGAAGTCCGGGCATAGGGCTCGGGGGTCCCCAGTCCACCGCGTTGCGGCGCCAGGCCCCTTGGGAGGGGCCCCTCGGAGGCTGACCTAGGGTGAGGTTTAGCCCCTAGGATGCCGGCAGGCCCTATTCGCCAGCCGTGTGGAGACTGGAGTGGCGGACCGAGGTGAGGGCACTGGTGAGCGGGAGCGTGGGCCCGGGTGTTTTGGCGCGGGGGGCCTTTGAAGGTCGCCGTGTCTTGGAGGGCCCTGCCCGTGCTCCCGCCCTGAATGAACGGCACCACCCCAAGCCCCCGGGTGGCGGCTGGGTGGCAGGGTGAGTCCAGTGCTGAGGCTCGGGGGTCCCCAATCCCCAGCGTTGCGGCGCCAGATCCCTTGGGAGGGGCCCCTCGGGGGTCGATCTAGGGTTGCGGTTAGCCCCCAGGAGGCCGGTGGACCCGATCTGCGGCTGTGCGGCACGCGGAGGGTTGGGCCGAGGTGAGGGCGCTGGCGAGACTGAGCATGAGCCCAAGCGTTTTAGTGCGGGGGGCCTTCGAAGGTCAGTGGGGGCTCGGAGGGACCTGCCCGTTCTCCCGCTCTGAATGACCGGCGGGGCCCCTAGAGGCTCCGGTGCCTGAAGGGCAGCAGGGTGAGACCGGCACTTGGGTTGGGGTCCCCATTCCCGGCGTTGTGGCGCCAGGCCACTTGGGAAGGGCCCCTCCGTGGCCGACCTACAGTTAGGGTTAGCCCCCAGGAGGCCAGCAGGCCCGATACACCGCCTGTGCGTCGAGCGGAGAGTTGGGCCGAGGTGAGGGTGCTGGTGAACATGAGCCCGGGCCCAAGCGTTTTGGTTCGGGGCGCCTTCGAAGGTCGGCGGGGGTTCGAAGGGCCCTGCCCGTTCTCCCACCCTGAATGAATGGTGGCGCCCCTAGCGGCACGTGTGGGGCAGGGCGGCAGGGTGCATCCAGCGCTGGGGCTTGGGGGTTCCCAATCCCCGGCGTTGCGGCGCCAGGCCCCTTAGGAAGCGACCCTCGGGGCCGTCCTAGGGTTAGGGTTAGCGCCCAGGAGGCCGGCAGGCCCGATCCGCCGGCTGTGCGAGGAGTGGAGATGCAGGCCGAGTTGAGGGCGATGGCGAGCGGGAGCTGGGCCCCAGCGATTTGGCATCCTGGGCCTTTGAATGTTGCCATGGCTCGGAGGGCCCTGCCCTTTCTCCTGCAATGAATAACCAGCAAGGCCCCTAGCGGCTCCGTTGGCAGTGGGGCGGCAGGGTGAATCCCAGGCTGCGGTTCGGGGATCCCCAATCCCCGGCGTTGTGGTGCCAGGCCCCTTGGGAGGGGCTCCTCGTGGGCCAACCCAGGGTTAGAGTTAGCCCCCATAAGGCCGGCAGGCCAGATCCTCTGGCTGGGCGGTGAGAGGTGGGCGGGCCGAGGTAAAAGCGCTGGGGTGCGGGATTGTGGGCCCCTGCATTTTGGGGTGGGAGGCTTCAAATGTCGCCGGTTTCTCCAGGGCCCTGTCAGTTCTCCCGCCCTGAATGACCGGCGGTGCCCCTCGCGGCCCGGGGGGCAGCGTTGTGGGAGGGTGAGTCTGGCTTTGGGGCTTGGGGTTCCAGATCCCTGGCGTAGTGGCACCAAAACCCTTGGGAGGGGCCCCTGGGGGGCCGACCTAGGGTTAGGGTTAGCCCCCAGGAGACCGTCAGGCCCAACCGCACACTGTGCGGCGAGCTGAGGTGCGGCCCGAGGTGAAGGCGCTGGGGAGCGGGAGCGTGGGCACCAGCGTTTTGGCACAGGGAGCCTTTGAAGGTCACCGGGGACTCAGAAGGCCCTGCCCTTCTCTCGCCCTCTATGACCCGCGGCGCCCCTAGCGGCCCAGGTGGGGACAGTGCGGCAGGGTGAGTCCGGCTCTGGGGCTCTGAGTCACCAATCCCCAGCATTGCAGAGCCAGGCCGCTTGGGATGTCCCCTCAGGGCCGACCTAGGGTTTTGGTTAGCTGCCAGGAGCCCGGCAGGCCCTATCCACCGGCTCTGAAGCAAGCGGTGGGGTGGGCCTAGGTGAGGGCGCTGGCGAGCAGGATCCTGGGAGCCAACGTTTTTGCGCGGGGAGCCTTCAAAGGTCAGCGTGGGCTCGGAGGGCCCTGCCCGATCTCTTGCCCTGATTGACCGGCGGGGCCTCTAGCGGCTCGGGTGGCTGAAGGGCAGCAGGGTGAGTGCGGCACATGAGCTCGGGGTCCCCATCCCCAGCGTTGCGACGCCAGGCCCCTTGGGAAGTGCCCCTCGGTGGCCGACCTATGGTTAGGGTTAGCCTCCAGGAGCCCCGCAGGCCCGATACACCACCTGTGCGTCGAGCGGAGAGTTGGGCCGAGGTGAGGGTGCTGGTGAACATAAGCCTGGGCCCAAGCGTTTTGGTTCGGTGCGCCTTCGAAGGTCGGCAGGGGTTCGGAGGGCCCTGCCAGTTCTCCCACCCTGAATGAATGGCGGCGCCCCTAGGGGCCTGTGTGGGTTGGGGTGGCAGCGTGCATCCGGCGCTGGGGCTTGGGGGCCCCCAATCCCTGGCGTTGCGACGCCAGGCCCCTTAGGAAGGGACCTTCAGGGGCTGTCCTAGGGTTAGGGTGAGCTCCCAGGAGGCCGGCAGGCCCGAGTCGCTGGCTCTGCGAAGAGCAGAGGTGCGGGCCGAGTTGAGGGTGATGCAGAGCGGGAGCGTGGTCCCCAGCGTTTTGGCGCCCTGGGCCTTCGACTGTTGCCATGGCTCAAAGGGCCCTGCCCGTTCTCCTGCCCTGAAGAACCAGAGGCGCCCTTAGCAGCTCCCTTGGCGGCGGAGCGGCAGGGTGAGTCCATGCTGCGGCTCGGGGATCCCCAATCCCCAGCGTTGTGGGGCCAGGCTTCTTGGGAGGGGCTCCTCTTGGGCGGACCTAGGTTTAGAGTTAGCACCCAGGAGGCCAGCAGGCCCAATCCTCTGGCTGGGCGGTGAGAGGTGGGCGGCCCGAGGTAAAGGCGCTGGCGATCGGGAGCATGGGCCCCTGCATTTTGGCGCAGGAGGCTTCAAATATCGCCGGTTTCTCCAGGGCCCTGTCCCTTCTCCCGCCCTGAATGACGGGCGGCGCCACTAGCAGCCCGGGTGGCGACGTGGCGGTACGGTGAGTCTGGCTCTGGGTCTTGGGGTCCCTGATCCCCAGTGTAGCGGCACCAGGACCCTTGGGAGGGGCCCCTGGGTGGCTGACCTAGGGTTAGGGTTAGCCCCCAGGAGGCCGGCAGGTGGGATCAGGCCACTGTCCAGGGAGCGGAGGGCGGGGCCGAGGTGAGGGCGTTGGGGAGCGGGAGCGTGGGCACCAGCGTTTTGGCACGGGGAGCCTTTGAAGGCCACCGGGGGCTCGGAAGGCCCTGCCCCTTCTCTCGCCCTGAATGACCCGCAGTGCTCCTAGTGGCCCGGGTGGCGGCGTTGCGGTAGGGTGAGTGTGGCTCTGGGGCTTGAGGTTCCCGATCCCCGGCGAAGCGGCACCAGGACCCTTGGGAGGGGCCCCTGGGTGGCCGACCTAGGGTTAGGGTTAGCACCCGGGAGGCCGGCAGGCGGGATCCGCCCGCTGTGCGTGGAGCGGAGGGGCGGGCCGAGGTGAGGGCGCTGGCGAGCAAGAGCCTGGGCCCAAGCGTTTTGGCACCGGGGGCCTTCGAATGTCTCCGGGGACTCGGCGGGCCCTGCCCATTCTCCTCCCTGAATGACCGGCGGCGCCCCTAGCAGCCCAGGTGGCGGCGGGGCGGCATGGAAGTCCGGGCATAGGGCTCGGGGGTCCCCAGTCCACCGCGTTGCGGCGCCAGGCCCCTTGGGAGGGGCCCCTCGGAGGCTGACCTAGGGTGAGGTTTAGCCCCTAGGATGCCGGCAGGCCCTATTCGCCAGCCGTGTGGAGACTGGAGTGGCGGACCGAGGTGAGGGCACTGGTGAGCGGGAGCGTGGGCCCGGGTGTTTTGGCGCGGGGGGCCTTTGAAGGTCGCCGTGTCTTGGAGGGCCCTGCCCGTGCTCCCGCCCTGAATGAACGGCACCACCCCAAGCCCCCGGGTGGCGGCTGGGTGGCAGGGTGAGTCCAGTGCTGAGGCTCGGGGGTCCCCAATCCCCAGCGTTGCGGCGCCAGATCCCTTGGGAGGGGCCCCTCGGGGGTCGATCTAGGGTTGCGGTTAGCCCCCAGGAGGCCGGTGGACCCGATCTGCGGCTGTGCGGCACGCGGAGGGTTGGGCCGAGGTGAGGGCGCTGGCGAGACTGAGCATGAGCCCAAGCGTTTTAGTGCGGGGGGCCTTCGAAGGTCAGTGGGGGCTCGGAGGGACCTGCCCGTTCTCCCGCTCTGAATGACCGGCGGGGCCCCTAGAGGCTCCGGTGCCTGAAGGGCAGCAGGGTGAGACCGGCACTTGGGTTGGGGTCCCCATTCCCGGCGTTGTGGCGCCAGGCCACTTGGGAAGGGCCCCTCCGTGGCCGACCTACAGTTAGGGTTAGCCCCCAGGAGGCCAGCAGGCCCGATACACCGCCTGTGCGTCGAGCGGAGAGTTGGGCCGAGGTGAGGGTGCTGGTGAACATGAGCCCGGGCCCAAGCGTTTTGGTTCGGGGCGCCTTCGAAGGTCGGCGGGGGTTCGAAGGGCCCTGCCCGTTCTCCCACCCTGAATGAATGGCGGCGCCCCTAGCGGCACGTGTGGGGCAGGGAGGCAGGGTGCATCCAGCGCTGGGGCTTGGGGGTTCCCAATCCCCGGCGTTGCGGCGCCAGGCCCCTTAGGAAGCGACCCTCGGGGCCGTCCTAGGGTTAGGGTTAGCGCCCAGGAGGCCGGCAGGCCCGATCCGCCGGCTGTGCGAGGAGTGGAGATGCAGGCCGAGTTGAGGGCGATGGCGAGCGGGAGCTGGGCCCCAGCGATTTGGCATCCTGGGCCTTTGAATGTTGCCATGGCTCGGAGGGCCCTGCCCTTTCTCCTGCAATGAATAACCAGCAAGGCCCCTAGCGGCTCCGTTGGCAGTGGGGCGGCAGGGTGAATCCCAGGCTGCGGTTCGGGGATCCCCAATCCCCGGCGTTGTGGTGCCAGGCCCCTTGGGAGGGGCTCCTCGTGGGCCAACCCAGGGTTAGAGTTAGCCCCCATAAGGCCGGCAGGCCAGATCCTCTGGCTGGGCGGTGAGAGGTGGGCGGGCCGAGGTAAAAGCGCTGGGGTGCGGGATTGTGGGCCCCTGCATTTTGGGGTGGGAGGCTTCAAATGTCGCCGGTTTCTCCAGGGCCCTGTCAGTTCTCCCGCCCTGAATGACCGGCGGTGCCCCTCGCGGCCCGGGGGGCAGCGTTGTGGGAGGGTGAGTCTGGCTTTGGGGCTTGGGGTTCCAGATCCCTGGCGTAGTGGCACCAAAACCCTTGGGAGGGGCCCCTGGGGGGCCGACCTAGGGTTAGGGTTAGCCCCCAGGAGACCGTCAGGCCCAACCGCACACTGTGCGGCGAGCTGAGGTGCGGCCCGAGGTGAAGGCGCTGGGGAGCGGGAGCGTGGGCACCAGCGTTTTGGCACAGGGAGCCTTTGAAGGTCACCGGGGGCTCAGAAGGCCCTGCCCTTCTCTCGCCCTCTATGACCCGCGGCGCCCCTAGCGGCCCAGGTGGGGACAGTGCGGCAGGGTGAGTCCGGCTCTGGGGCTCTGAGTCACCAATCCCCAGCATTGCAGAGCCAGGCCGCTTGGGATGTCCCCTCAGGGCCGACCTAGGGTTTTGGTTAGCTGCCAGGAGCCCGGCAGGCCCTATCCACCGGCTCTGAAGCAAGCGGTGGGGTGGGCCTAGGTGAGGGCGCTGGCGAGCAGGATCCTGGGAGCCAACGTTTTTGCGCGGGGAGCCTTCAAAGGTCAGCGTGGGCTCGGAGGGCCCTGCCCGATCTCTTGCCCTGATTGACCGGCGGGGCCTCTAGCGGCTCGGGTGGCTGAAGGGCAGCAGGGTGAGTGCGGCACATGAGCTCGGGGTCCCCATCCCCAGCGTTGCGACGCCAGGCCCCTTGGGAAGTGCCCCTCGGTGGCCGACCTATGGTTAGGGTTAGCCTCCAGGAGCCCCGCAGGCCCGATACACCACCTGTGCGTCGAGCGGAGAGTTGGGCCGAGGTGAGGGTGCTGGTGAACATGAGCCTGGGCCCAAGCGTTTTGGTTCGGTGCGCCTTCGAAGGTCGGCAGGGGTTCGGAGGGCCCTGCCAGTTCTCCCACCCTGAATGAATGGCGGCGCCCCTAGCGGCCTGTGTGGGTTGGGGTGGCAGCGTGCATCCGGCGCTGGGGCTTGGGGGCCCCCAATCCCTGGCGTTGCGACGCCAGGCCCCTTAGGAAGGGACCTTCAGGGGCTGTCCTAGGGTTAGGGTGAGCTCCCAGGAGGCCGGCAGGCCCGAGTCGCTGGCTCTGCGAAGAGCGGAGGTGCGGGCCGAGTTGAGGGTGATGCAGAGCGGGAGCGTGGTCCCCAGCGTTTTGGCGCCCTGGGCCTTCGACTGTTGCCATGGCTCAAAGGGCCCTGCCCGTTCTCCTGCCCTGAAGAACCAGAGGCGCCCTTAGCAGCTCCCTTGGCGGCGGAGCGGCAGGGTGAGTCCATGCTGCGGCTCGGGGATCCCCAATCCCCAGCGTTGTGGGGCCAGGCTTCTTGGGAGGGGCTCCTCTTGGGCGGACCTAGGTTTAGAGTTAGCACCCAGGAGGCCAGCAGGCCCAATCCTCTGGCTGGGCGGTGAGAGGTGGGCGGCCCGAGGTAAAGGCGCTGGCGATCGGGAGCATGGGCCCCTGCATTTTGGCGCAGGAGGCTTCAAATATCGCCGGTTTCTCCAGGGCCCTGTCCCTTCTCCCGCCCTGAATGACGGGCGGCGCCACTAGCAGCCCGGGTGGCGACGTGGCGGTACGGTGAGTCTGGCTCTGGGTCTTGGGGTCCCTGATCCCCAGTGTAGCGGCACCAGGACCCTTGGGAGGGGCCCCTGGGTGGCTGACCTAGGGTTAGGGTTAGCCCCCAGGAGGCCGGCAGGTGGGATCAGGCCACTGTCCAGGGAGCGGAGGGCGGGGCCGAGGTGAGGGCGTTGGGGAGCGGGAGCGTGGGCACCAGCGTTTTGGCACGGGGAGCCTTTGAAGGCCACCGGGGGCTCGGAAGGCCCTGCCCCTTCTCTCGCCCTGAATGACCCGCAGTGCTCCTAGCGGCCCGGGTGGCGGCGTTGCGGTAGGGTGAGTGTGGCTCTGGGGCTTGAGGTTCCCGATCCCCGGCGAAGCGGCACCAGGACCCTTGGGAGGGGCCCCTGGGTGGCCGACCTAGGGTTAGGGTTAGCACCCGGGAGGCCGGCAGGCGGGATCCGCCCGCTGTGCGTGGAGCGGAGGGGCGGGCCGAGGTGAGGGCGCTGGCGAGCAAGAGCCTGGGCCCAAGCGTTTTGGCACCGGGGGCCTTCGAATGTCTCCGGGGACTCGGCGGGCCCTGCCCATTCTCCTCCCTGAATGACCGGCGGCGCCCCTAGCAGCCCAGGTGGCGGCGGGGCGGCATGGAAGTCCGGGCATAGGGCTCGGGGGTCCCCAGTCCACCGCGTTGCGGCGCCAGGCCCCTTGGGAGGGGCCCCTCGGAGGCTGACCTAGGGTGAGGTTTAGCCCCTAGGATGCCGGCAGGCCCTATTCGCCAGCCGTGTGGAGACTGGAGTGGCGGACCGAGGTGAGGGCACTGGTGAGCGGGAGCGTGGGCCCGGGTGTTTTGGCGCGGGGGGCCTTTGAAGGTCGCCGTGTCTTGGAGGGCCCTGCCCGTGCTCCCGCCCTGAATGAACGGCACCACCCCAAGCCCCCGGGTGGCGGCTGGGTGGCAGGGTGAGTCCAGTGCTGAGGCTCGGGGGTCCCCAATCCCCAGCGTTGCGGCGCCAGATCCCTTGGGAGGGGCCCCTCGGGGGTCGATCTAGGGTTGCGGTTAGCCCCCAGGAGGCCGGTGGACCCAATCTGCGGCTGTGCGGCACGCGGAGGGTTGGGCCGAGGTGAGGGCGCTGGCGAGACTGAGCATGAGCCCAAGCGTTTTAGTGCGGGGGGCCTTCGAAGGTCAGTGGGGGCTCGGAGGGACCTGCCCGTTCTCCCGCTCTGAATGACCGGCGGGGCCCCTAGAGGCTCCGGTGCCTGAAGGGCAGCAGGGTGAGACCGGCACTTGGGTTGGGGTCCCCATTCCCGGCGTTGTGGCGCCAGGCCACTTGGGAAGGGCCCCTCCGTGGCCGACCTACAGTTAGGGTTAGCCCCCAGGAGGCCAGCAGGCCCGATACACCGCCTGTGCGTCGAGCGGAGAGTTGGGCCGAGGTGAGGGTGCTGGTGAACATGAGCCCGGGCCCAAGCGTTTTGGTTCGGGGCGCCTTCGAAGGTCGGCGGGGGTTCGAAGGGCCCTGCCCGTTCTCCCACCCTGAATGAATGGCGGCGCCCCTAGCGGCACGTGTGGGGCAGGGCGGCAGGGTGCATCCAGCACTGGGGCTTGGGGGTTCCCAATCCCCGGCGTTGCGGCGCCAGGCCCCTTAGGAAGCGACCCTCGGGGCCGTCCTAGGGTTAGGGTTAGCGCCCAGGAGGCCGGCAGGCCCGATCCGCCGGCTGTGCGAGGAGTGGAGATGCAGGCCGAGTTGAGGGCGATGGCGAGCGGGAGCTGGGCCCCAGCGATTTGGCATCCTGGGCCTTTGAATGTTGCCATGGCTCGGAGGGCCCTGCCCTTTCTCCTGCAATGAATAACCAGCAAGGCCCCTAGCGGCTCCGTTGGCAGTGGGGCGGCAGGGTGAATCCCAGGCTGCGGTTCGGGGATCCCCAATCCCCGGCGTTGTGGTGCCAGGCCCCTTGGGAGGGGCTCCTCGTGGGCCAACCCAGGGTTAGAGTTAGCCCCCATAAGGCCGGCAGGCCAGATCCTCTGGCTGGGCGGTGAGAGGTGGGCGGGCCGAGGTAAAAGCGCTGGGGTGCGGGATTGTGGGCCCCTGCATTTTGGGGTGGGAGGCTTCAAATGTCGCCGGTTTCTCCAGGGCCCTGTCAGTTCTCCCGCCCTGAATGACCGGCGGTGCCCCTCGCGGCCCGGGGGGCAGCGTTGTGGGAGGGTGAGTCTGGCTTTGGGGCTTGGGGTTCCAGATCCCTGGCGTAGTGGCACCAAAACCCTTGGGAGGGGCCCCTGGGGGGCCGACCTAGGGTTAGGGTTAGCCCCCAGGAGACCGTCAGGCCCAACCGCACACTGTGCGGCGAGCTGAGGTGCGGCCCGAGGTGAAGGCGCTGGGGAGCGGGAGCGTGGGCACCAGCGTTTTGGCACAGGGAGCCTTTGAAGGTCACCGGGGACTCAGAAGGCCCTGCCCTTCTCTCGCCCTCTATGACCCGCGGCGCCCCTAGCGGCCCAGGTGGGGACAGTGCGGCAGGGTGAGTCCGGCTCTGGGGCTCTGAGTCACCAATCCCCAGCATTGCAGAGCCAGGCCGCTTGGGATGTCCCCTCAGGGCCGACCTAGGGTTTTGGTTAGCTGCCAGGAGCCCGGCAGGCCCTATCCACCGGCTCTGAAGCAAGCGGTGGGGTGGGCCTAGGTGAGGGCGCTGGCGAGCAGGATCCTGGGAGCCAACGTTTTTGCGCGGGGAGCCTTCAAAGGTCAGCGTGGGCTCGGAGGGCCCTGCCCGATCTCTTGCCCTGATTGACCGGCGGGGCCTCTAGCGGCTCGGGTGGCTGAAGGGCAGCAGGGTGAGTGCGGCACATGAGCTCGGGGTCCCCATCCCCAGCGTTGCGACGCCAGGCCCCTTGGGAAGTGCCCCTCGGTGGCCGACCTATGGTTAGGGTTAGCCTCCAGGAGCCCCGCAGGCCCGATACACCACCTGTGCGTCGAGCGGAGAGTTGGGCCGAGGTGAGGGTGCTGGTGAACATGAGCCTGGGCCCAAGCGTTTTGGTTCGGTGCGCCTTCGAAGGTCGGCAGGGGTTCGGAGGGCCCTGCCAGTTCTCCCACCCTGAATGAATGGCGGCGCCCCTAGCGGCCTGTGTGGGTTGGGGTGGCAGCGTGCATCCGGCGCTGGGGCTTGGGGGCCCCCAATCCCTGGCGTTGCGACGCCAGGCCCCTTAGGAAGGGACCTTCAGGGGCTGTCCTAGGGTTAGGGTGAGCTCCCAGGAGGCCGGCAGGCCCGAGTCGCTGGCTCTGCGAAGAGCGGAGGTGCGGGCCGAGTTGAGGGTGATGCAGAGCGGGAGCGT
This sequence comes from Ursus americanus, assembly GCF_024610735.1. Taxonomy (NCBI): domain Eukaryota; kingdom Metazoa; phylum Chordata; class Mammalia; order Carnivora; family Ursidae; genus Ursus; species Ursus americanus. Next base: position 49,778 of record NW_028273668.1, read on the forward strand.
GGTCCCCAGCGTTTTGGCGCCCTGGGCCTTCGACTGTTGCCATGGCTCAAAGGGCCCTGCCCGTTCTCCTGCCCTGAAGAACCAGAGGCGCCCTTAGCAGCTCCCTTGGCGGCGGAGCGGCAGGGTGAGTCCATGCTGCGGCTCGGGGATCCCCAATCCCCAGCGTTGTGGGGCCAGGCTTCTTGGGAGGGGCTCCTCTTGGGCGGACCTAGGTTTAGAGTTAGCACCCAGGAGGCCAGCAGGCCCAATCCTCTGGCTGGGCGGTGAGAGGTGGGCGGCCCGAGGTAAAGGCGCTGGCGATCGGGAGCATGGGCCCCTGCATTTTGGCGCAGGAGGCTTCAAATATCGCCGGTTTCTCCAGGGCCCTGTCCCTTCTCCCGCCCTGAATGACGGGCGGCGCCACTAGCAGCCCGGGTGGCGACGTGGCGGTACGGTGAGTCTGGCTCTGGGTCTTGGGGTCCCTGATCCCCAGTGTAGCGGCACCAGGACCCTTGGGAGGGGCCCCTGGGTGGCTGACCTAGGGTTAGGGTTAGCCCCCAGGAGGCCGGCAGGTGGGATCAGGCCACTGTCCAGGGAGCGGAGGGCGGGGCCGAGGTGAGGGCGTTGGGGAGCGGGAGCGTGGGCACCAGCGTTTTGGCACGGGGAGCCTTTGAAGGCCACCGGGGGCTCGGAAGGCCCTGCCCCTTCTCTCGCCCTGAATGACCCGCAGTGCTCCTAGCGGCCCGGCTGGCGGCGTTGCGGTAGGGTGAGTGTGGCTCTGGGGCTTGAGGTTCCCGATCCCCGGCGAAGCGGCACCAGGACCCTTGGGAGGGGCCCCTGGGTGGCCGACCTAGGGTTAGGGTTAGCACCCGGGAGGCCGGCAGGCGGGATCCGCCCGCTGTGCGTGGAGCGGAGGGGCGGGCCGAGGTGAGGGCGCTGGCGAGCAAGAGCCTGGGCCCAAGCGTTTTGGCACCGGGGGCCTTCGAATGTCTCCGGGGACTCGGCGGGCCCTGCCCATTCTCCTCCCTGAATGACCGGCGGCGCCCCTAGCAGCCCAGGTGGCGGCGGGGCGGCATGGAAGTCCGGGCATAGGGCTCGGGGGTCCCCAGTCCACCGCGTTGCGGCGCCAGGCCCCTTGGGAGGGGCCCCTCGGAGGCTGACCTAGGGTGAGGTTTAGCCCCTAGGATGCCGGCAGGCCCTATTCGCCAGCCGTGTGGAGACTGGAGTGGCGGACCGAGGTGAGGGCACTGGTGAGCGGGAGCGTGGGCCCGGGTGTTTTGGCGCGGGGGGCCTTTGAAGGTCGCCGTGTCTTGGAGGGCCCTGCCCGTGCTCCCGCCCTGAATGAACGGCACCACCCCAAGCCCCCGGGTGGCGGCTGGGTGGCAGGGTGAGTCCAGTGCTGAGGCTCGGGGGTCCCCAATCCCCAGCGTTGCGGCGCCAGATCCCTTGGGAGGGGCCCCTCGGGGGTCGATCTAGGGTTGCGGTTAGCCCCCAGGAGGCCGGTGGACCCGATCTGCGGCTGTGCGGCACGCGGAGGGTTGGGCCGAGGTGAGGGCGCTGGCGAGACTGAGCATGAGCCCAAGCGTTTTAGTGCGGGGGGCCTTCGAAGGTCAGTGGGGGCTCGGAGGGACCTGCCCGTTCTCCCGCTCTGAATGACCGGCGGGGCCCCTAGAGGCTCCGGTGCCTGAAGGGCAGCAGGGTGAGACCGGCACTTGGGTTGGGGTCCCCATTCCCGGCGTTGTGGCGCCAGGCCACTTGGGAAGGGCCCCTCCGTGGCCGACCTACAGTTAGGGTTAGCCCCCAGGAGGCCAGCAGGCCCGATACACCGCCTGTGCGTCGAGCGGAGAGTTGGGCCGAGGTGAGGGTGCTGGTGAACATGAGCCCGGGCCCAAGCGTTTTGGTTCGGGGCGCCTTCGAAGGTCGGCGGGGGTTCGAAGGGCCCTGCCCGTTCTCCCACCCTGAATGAATGGCGGCGCCCCTAGCGGCACGTGTGGGGCAGGGCGGCAGGGTGCATCCAGCGCTGGGGCTTGGGGGTTCCCAATCCCCGGCGTTGCGGCGCCAGGCCCCTTAGGAAGCGACCCTCGGGGCCGTCCTAGGGTTAGGGTTAGCGCCCAGGAGGCCGGCAGGCCCGATCCGCCGGCTGTGCGAGGAGTGGAGATGCAGGCCGAGTTGAGGGCGATGGCGAGCGGGAGCTGGGCCCCAGCGATTTGGCATCCTGGGCCTTTGAATGTTGCCATGGCTCGGAGGGCCCTGCCCTTTCTCCTGCAATGAATAACCAGCAAGGCCCCTAGCGGCTCCGTTGGCAGTGGGGCGGCAGGGTGAATCCCAGGCTGCGGTTCGGGGATCCCCAATCCCCGGCGTTGTGGTGCCAGGCCCCTTGGGAGGGGCTCCTCGTGGGCCAACCCAGGGTTAGAGTTAGCCCCCATAAGGCCGGCAGGCCAGATCCTCTGGCTGGGTGGTGAGAGGTGGGCGGGCCGAGGTAAAAGCGCTGGGGTGCGGGATTGTGGGCCCCTGCATTTTGGGGTGGGAGGCTTCAAATGTCGCCGGTTTCTCCAGGGCCCTGTCAGTTCTCCCGCCCTGAATGACCGGTGGTGCCCCTCGCGGCCCGGGGGGCAGCGTTGTGGGAGGGTGAGTCTGGCTTTGGGGCTTGGGGTTCCAGATCCCTGGCGTAGTGGCACCAAAACCCTTGGGAGGGGCCCCTGGGGGGCCGACCTAGGGTTAGGGTTAGCCCCCAGGAGACCGTCAGGCCCAACCGCACACTGTGCGGCGAGCTGAGGTGCGGCCCGAGGTGAAGGCGCTGGGGAGCGGGAGCGTGGGCACCAGCGTTTTGGCACAGGGAGCCTTTGAAGGTCACCGGGGACTCAGAAGGCCCTGCCCTTCTCTCGCCCTCTATGACCCGCGGCGCCCCTAGCGGCCCAGGTGGGGACAGTGCGGCAGGGTGAGTCCGGCTCTGGGGCTCTGAGTCACCAATCCCCAGCATTGCAGAGCCAGGCCGCTTGGGATGTCCCCTCAGGGCCGACCTAGGGTTTTGGTTAGCTGCCAGGAGCCCGGCAGGCCCTATCCACCGGCTCTCAAGCAAGCGGTGGGGTGGGCCTAGGTGAGGGCGCTGGCGAGCAGGATCCTGGGAGCCAACGTTTTTGCGCGGGGAGCCTTCAAAGGTCAGCGTGGGCTCGGAGGGCCCTGCCCGATCTCTTGCCCTGATTGACCGGCGGGGCCTCTAGTGGCTCGGGTGGCTGAAGGGCAGCAGGGTGAGTGCGGCACATGAGCTCGGGGTCCCCATCCCCAGCGTTGCGACGCCAGGCCCCTTGGGAAGTGCCCCTCGGTGGCCGACCTATGGTTAGGGTTAGCCTCCAGGAGCCCCGCAGGCCCGATACACCACCTGTGCGTCGAGCGGAGAGTTGGGCCGAGGTGAGGGTGCTGGTGAACATGAGCCTGGGCCCAAGCGTTTTGGTTCGGTGCGCCTTCGAAGGTCGGCAGGGGTTCGGAGGGCCCTGCCAGTTCTCCCACCCTGAATGAATGGCGGCGCCCCTAGCGGCCTGTGTAGGTTGGGGTGGCAGCGTGCATCCGGCGCTGGGGCTTGGGGGCCCCCAATCCCTGGCGTTGCGACGCCAGGCCCCTTAGGAAGGGACCTTCAGGGGCTGTCCTAGGGTTAGGGTGAGCTCCCAGGAGGCCGGCAGGCCCGAGTCGCTGGCTCTGCGAAGAGCGGAGGTGCGGGCCGAGTTGAGGGTGATGCAGAGCGGGAGCGTGGTCCCCAGCGTTTTGGCGCCCTGGGCCTTCGACTGTTGCCATGGCTCAAAGGGCCCTGCCCGTTCTCCTGCCCTGAAGAACCAGAGGCGCCCTTAGCAGCTCCCTTGGCGGCGGAGCGGCAGGGTGAGTCCATGCTGCGGCTCGGGGATCCCCAATCCCCAGCGTTGTGGGGCCAGGCCTCTTGGGAGGGGCTTCTCGTGGGCGGACCTAGGTTTAGAGTTAGCACCCAGGAGGCCAGCAGGCCCAATCCTCTGGCTGGGCGGTGAGAGGTGGGCGGCCCGAGGTAAAGGCGCTGGCGATCGGGAGCATGGGCCCCTGCATTTTGGCGCAGGAGGCTTCAAATATCGCCGGTTTCTCCAGGGCCCTGTCCCTTCTCCCGCCCTGAATGACGGGCGGCGCCACTAGCAGCCCGGGTGGCGACGTGGCGGTACGGTGAGTCTGGCTCTGGGTCTTGGGGTCCCTGATCCCCAGTGTAGCGGCACCAGGACCCTTGGGAGGGGCCCCTGGGTGGCTGACCTAGGGTTAGGGTTAGCCCCCAGGAGGCCGGCAGGTGGGATCAGGCCACTGTCCAGGGAGCGGAGGGCGGGGCCGAGGTGAGGGCGTTGGGGAGCGGGAGCGTGGGCACCAGCGTTTTGGCACGGGGAGCCTTTGAAGGCCACCGGGGGCTCGGAAGGCCCTGCCCCTTCTCTCGCCCTGAATGACCCGCAGTGCTCCTAGCGGCCCGGCTGGCGGCGTTGCGGTAGGGTGAGTGTGGCTCTGGGGCTTGAGGTTCCCGATCCCCGGCGAAGCGGCACCAGGACCCTTGGGAGGGGCCCCTGGGTGGCCGACCTAGGGTTAGGGTTAGCACCCGGGAGGCCGGCAGGCGGGATCTGCCCGCTGTGCGTGGAGCGGAGGGGCGGGCCGAGGTGAGGGCGCTGGCGAGCAAGAGCCTGGGCCCAAGCGTTTTGGCACCGGGGGCCTTCGAATGTCTCCGGGGACTCGGCGGGCCCTGCCCATTCTCCTCCCTGAATGACCGGCGGCGCCCCTAGCAGCCCAGGTGGCGGCGGGGCGGCATGGAAGTCCGGGCATAGGGCTCGGGGGTCCCCAGTCCACCGCGTTGCGGCGCCAGGCCCCTTGGGAGGGGCCCCTCGGAGGCTGACCTAGGGTGAGGTTTAGCCCCTAGGATGCCGGCAGGCCCTATTCGCCAGCCGTGTGGAGACTGGAGTGGCGGACCGAGGTGAGGGCACTGGTGAGCGGGAGCGTGGGCCCGGGTGTTTTGGCGCGGGGGGCCTTTGAAGGTCGCCGTGTCTTGGAGGGCCCTGCCCGTGCTCCCGCCCTGAATGAACGGCACCACCCCAAGCCCCCGGGTGGCGGCTGGGTGGCAGGGTGAGTCCAGTGCTGAGGCTCGGGGGTCCCCAATCCCCAGCGTTGCGGCGCCAGATCCCTTGGGAGGGGCCCCTCGGGGGTCGATCTAGAGTTGCGGTTAGCCCCCAGGAGGCCGGTGGACCCGATCTGCGGCTGTGCGGCACGCGGAGGGTTGGGCCGAGGTGAGGGCGCTGGCGAGACTGAGCATGAGCCCAAGCGTTTTAGTGCGGGGGGCCTTCGAAGGTCAGTGGGGGCTCGGAGGGACCTGCCCGTTCTCCCGCTCTGAATGACCGGCGGGGCCCCTAGAGGCTCCGGTGCCTGAAGGGCAGCAGGGTGAGACCGGCACTTGGGTTGGGGTCCCCATTCCTGGCGTTGTGGCGCCAGGCCACTTGGGAAGGGCCCCTCCGTGGCCGACCTACAGTTAGGGTTAGCCCCCAGGAGGCCAGCAGGCCCGATACACCGCCTGTGCGTCGAGCGGAGAGTTGGGCCGAGGTGAGGGTGCTGGTGAACATGAGCCCGGGCCCAAGCGTTTTGGTTCGGGGCGCCTTCGAAGGTCGGCGGGGGTTCGAAGGGCCCTGCCCGTTCTCCCACCCTGAATGAATGGCGGCGCCCCTAGCGGCACGTGTGGGGCAGGGCGGCAGGGTGCATCCAGCGCTGGGGCTTGGGGGTTCCCAATCCCCGGCGTTGCGGCGCCAGGCCCCTTAGGAAGCGACCCTCGGGGCCGTCCTAGGGTTAGGGTTAGCGCCCAGGAGGCCGGCAGGCCCGATCCGCCGGCTGTGCGAGGAGTGGAGATGCAGGCCGAGTTGAGGGCGATGGCGAGCGGGAGCTGGGCCCCAGCGATTTGGCATCCTGGGCCTTTGAATGTTGCCATGGCTCGGAGGGCCCTGCCCTTTCTCCTGCAATGAATAACCAGCAAGGCCCCTAGCGGCTCCGTTGGCAGTGGGGCGGCAGGGTGAATCCCAGGCTGCGGTTCGGGGATCCCCAATCCCCGGCGTTGTGGTGCCAGGCCCCTTGGGAGGGGCTCCTCGTGGGCCAACCCAGGGTTAGAGTTAGCCCCCATAAGGCCGGCAGGCCAGATCCTCTGGCTGGGCGGTGAGAGGTGGGCGGGCCGAGGTAAAAGCGCTGGGGTGCGGGATTGTGGGCCCCTGCATTTTGGGGTGGGAGGCTTCAAATGTCGCCGGTTTCTCCAGGGCCCTGTCAGTTCTCCCGCCCTGAATGACCGGCGGTGCCCCTCGCGGCCCGGGGGGCAGCGTTGTGGGAGGGTGAGTCTGGCTTTGGGGCTTGGGGTTCCAGATCCCTGGCGTAGTGGCACCAAAACCCTTGGGAGGGGCCCCTGGGGGGCCGACCTAGGGTTAGGGTTAGCCCCCAGGAGACCGTCAGGCCCAACCGCACACTGTGCGGCGAGCTGAGGTGCGGCCCGAGGTGAAGGCGCTGGGGAGCGGGAGCGTGGGCACCAGCGTTTTGGCACAGGGAGCCTTTGAAGGTCACCGGGGACTCAGAAGGCCCTGCCCTTCTCTCGCCCTCTATGACCCGCGGCGCCCCTAGCGGCCCAGGTGGGGACAGTGCGGCAGGGTGAGTCCGGCTCTGGGGCTCTGAGTCACCAATCCCCAGCATTGCAGAGCCAGGCCGCTTGGGATGTCCCCTCAGGGCCGACCTAGGGTTTTGGTTAGCTGCCAGGAGCCCGGCAGGCCCTATCCACCGGCTCTGAAGCAAGCGGTGGGGTGGGCCTAGGTGAGGGCGCTGGCGAGCAGGATCCTGGGAGCCAACGTTTTTGCGCGGGGAGCCTTCAAAGGTCAGCGTGGGCTCGGAGGGCCCTGCCCGATCTCTTGCCCTGATTGACCGGCGGGGCCTCTAGCGGCTCGGGTGGCTGAAGGGCAGCAGGGTGAGTGCGGCACATGAGCTCGGGGTCCCCATCCCCAGCGTTGCGACGCCAGGCCCCTTGGGAAGTGCCCCTCGGTGGCCGACCTATGGTTAGGGTTAGCCTCCAGGAGCCCCGCAGGCCCGATACACCACCTGTGCGTCGAGCGGAGAGTTGGGCCGAGGTGAGGGTGCTGGTGAACATGAGCCTGGGCCCAAGCGTTTTGGTTCGGTGCGCCTTCGAAGGTCGGCAGGGGTTCGGAGGGCCCTGCCAGTTCTCCCACCCTGAATGAATGGCGGCGCCCCTAGCGGCCTGTGTGGGTTGGGGTGGCAGCGTGCATCCGGCGCTGGGGCTTGGGGGCCCCCAATCCCTGGCGTTGCGACGCCAGGCCCCTTAGGAAGGGACCTTCAGGGGCTGTCCTAGGGTTAGGGTGAGCTCCCAGGAGGCCGGCAGGCCCGAGTCGCTGGCTCTGCGAAGAGCGGAGGTGCGGGCCGAGTTGAGGGTGATGCAGAGCGGGAGCGTGGTCCCCAGCGTTTTGGCGCCCTGGGCCTTCGACTGTTGCCATGGCTCAAAGGGCCCTGCCCGTTCTCCTGCCCTGAAGAACCAGAGGCGCCCTTAGCAGCTCCCTTGGCGGCGGAGCGGCAGGGTGAGTCCATGCTGCGGCTCGAGGATCCCCAATCCCCAGCGTTGTGGGGCCAGGCTTCTTGGGAGGGGCTCCTCTTGGGCGGACCTAGGTTTAGAGTTAGCACCCAGGAGGCCAGCAGGCCCAATCCTCTGGCTGGGCGGCGAGAGGTGGGCGGCCCGAGGTAAAGGCGCTGGCGATCGGGAGCATGGGCCCCTGCATTTTGGCGCAGGAGGCTTCAAATATCGCCGGTTTCTCCAGGGCCCTGTCCCTTCTCCCGCCCTGAATGACGGGCGGCGCCACTAGCAGCCCGGGTGGCGACGTGGCGGTACGGTGAGTCTGGCTCTGGGTCTTGGGGTCCCTGATCCCCAGTGTAGCGGCACCAAAACCCTTGGGAGGGGCCCCTGGGGGGCCGACCTAGGGTTAGGGTTAGCCCCCAGGAGACCGTCAGGCCCAACCGCACACTGTGCGGCGAGCTGAGGTGCGGCCCGAGGTGAAGGCGCTGGGGAGCGGGAGCGTGGGCACCAGCGTTTTGGCACAGGGAGCCTTTGAAGGTCACCGGGGACTCAGAAGGCCCTGCCCTTCTCTCGCCCTCTATGACCCGCGGCGCCCCTAGCGGCCCAGGTGGGGACAGTGCGGCAGGGTGAGTCCGGCTCTGGGGCTCTGAGTCACCAATCCCCAGCATTGCAGAGCCAGGCCGCTTGGGATGTCCCCTCAGGGCCGACCTAGGGTTTTGGTTAGCTGCCAGGAGCCCGGCAGGCCCTATCCACCGGCTCTCAAGCAAGCGGTGGGGTGGGCCTAGGTGAGGGCGCTGGCGAGCAGGATCCTGGGAGCCAACGTTTTTGCGCGGGGAGCCTTCAAAGGTCAGCGTGGGCTCGGAGGGCCCTGCCCGATCTCTTGCCCTGATTGACCGGCGGGGCCTCTAGCGGCTCGGGTGGCTGAAGGGCAGCAGGGTGAGTGCGGCACATGAGCTCGGGGTCCCCATCCCCAGCGTTGCGACGCCAGGCCCCTTGGGAAGTGCCCCTCGGTGGCCGACCTATGGTTAGGGTTAGCCTCCAGGAGCCCCGCAGGCCCGATACACCACCTGTGCGTCGAGCGGAGAGTTGGGCCGAGGTGAGGGTGCTGGTGAACATGAGCCTGGGCCCAAGCGTTTTGGTTCGGTGCGCCTTCGAAGGTCGGCAGGGGTTCGGAGGGCCCTGCCAGTTCTCCCACCCTGAATGAATGGCGGCGCCCCTAGCGGCCTGTGTGGGTTGGGGTGGCAGCGTGCATCCGGCGCTGGGGCTTGGGGGCCCCCAATCCCTGGCGTTGCGACGCCAGGCCCCTTAGGAAGGGACCTTCAGGGGCTGTCCTAGGGTTAGGGTGAGCTCCCAGGAGGCCGGCAGGCCCGAGTCGCTGGCTCTGCGAAGAGCGGAGGTGCGGGCCGAGTTGAGGGTGATGCAGAGCGGGAGCGTGGTCCCCAGCGTTTTGGCGCCCTGGGCCTTCGACTGTTGCCATGGCTCAAAGGGCCCTGCCCGTTCTCCTGCCCTGAAGAACCAGAGGCGCCCTTAGCAGCTCCCTTGGCGGCGGAGCGGCAGGGTGAGTCCATGCTGCGGCTCGAGGATCCCCAATCCCCAGCGTTGTGGGGCCAGGCTTCTTGGGAGGGGCTCCTCTTGGGCGGACCTAGGTTTAGAGTTAGCACCCAGGAGGCCAGCAGGCCCAATCCTCTGGCTGGGCGGCGAGAGGTGGGCGGCCCGAGGTAAAGGCGCTGGCGATCGGGAGCATGGGCCCCTGCATTTTGGCGCAGGAGGCTTCAAATATCGCCGGTTTCTCCAGGGCCCTGTCCCTTCTCCCGCCCTGAATGACGGGCGGCGCCACTAGCAGCCCGGGTGGCGACCTGGCGGTACGGTGAGTCTGGCTCTGGGTCTTGGGGTCCCTGATCCCCAGTGTAGCGGCACCAAAACCCTTGGGAGGGGCCACTGGGGGGCCGACCTAGGGTTAGGGTTAGCCCCCAGGAGACCGTCAGGCCCAACCGCACACTGTGCGGCGAGCTGAGGTGCGGCCCGAGGTGAAGGCGCTGGGGAGCGGGAGCGTGGGCACCAGCGTTTTGGCACAGGGAGCCTTTGAAGGTCACCGGGGACTCAGAAGGCCCTGCCCTTCTCTCGCCCTCTATGACCCGCGGCGCCCCTAGCGGCCCAGGTGGGGACAGTGCGGCAGGGTGAGTCCGGCTCTGGGGCTCTGAGTCACCAATCCCCAGCATTGCAGAGCCAGGCCGCTTGGGATGTCCCCTCAGGGCCGACCTAGGGTTTTGGTTAGCTGCCAGGAGCCCGGCAGGCCCTATCCACCGGCTCTCAAGCAAGCGGTGGGGTGGGCCTAGGTGAGGGCGCTGGCGAGCAGGATCCTGGGAGCCAACGTTTTTGCGCGGGGAGCCTTCAAAGGTCAGCGTGGGCTCGGAGGGCCCTGCCCGATCTCTTGCCCTGATTGACCGGCGGGGCCTCTAGCGGCTCGGGTGGCTGAAGGGCAGCAGGGTGAGTGCGGCACATGAGCTCGGGGTCCCCATCCCCAGCGTTGCGACGCCAGGCCCCTTGGGAAGTGCCCCTCGGTGGCCGACCTATGGTTAGGGTTAGCCTCCAGGAGCCCCGCAGGCCCGATACACCACCTGTGCGTCGAGCGGAGAGTTGGGCCGAGGTGAGGGTGCTGGTGAACATGAGCCTGGGCCCAAGCGTTTTGGTTCGGTGCGCCTTCGAAGGTCGGCAGGGGTTCGGAGGGCCCTGCCAGTTCTCCCACCCTGAATGAATGGCGGCGCCCCTAGCGGCCTGTGTGGGTTGGGGTGGCAGCGTGCATCCGGCGCTGGGGCTTGGGGGCCCCCAATCCCTGGCGTTGCGACGCCAGGCCCCTTAGGAAGGGACCTTCAGGGGCTGTCCTAGGGTTAGGGTGAGCTCCCAGGAGGCCGGCAGGCCCGAGTCGCTGGCTCTGCGAAGAGCGGAGGTGCGGGCCGAGTTGAGGGTGATGCAGAGCGGGAGCGTGGTCCCCAGCGTTTTGGCGCCCTGGGCCTTCGACTGTTGCCATGGCTCAAAGGGCCCTGCCCGTTCTCCTGCCCTGAAGAACCAGAGGCGCCCTTAGCAGCTCCCTTGGCGGCGGAGCGGCAGGGTGAGTCCATGCTGCGGCTCGGGGATCCCCAATCCCCAGCGTTGTGGGGCCAGGCTTCTTGGGAGGGGCTCCTCTTGGGCGGACCTAGGTTTAGAGTTAGCACCCAGGAGGCCAGCAGGCCCAATCCTCTGGCTGGGCGGCGAGAGGAGGGCGGCCCGAGGTAAAGGCGCTGGCGATCGGGAGCATGGGCCCCTGCATTTTGGCGCAGGAGGCTTCAAATATCGCCGGTTTCTCCAGGGCCCTGTCCCTTCTCCCGCCCTGAATGACGGGCGGCGCCACTAGCAGCCCGGGTGGCGACGTGGCGGTACGGTGAGTCTGGCTCTGGGTCTTGGGGTCCCTGATCCCCAGTGTAGCGGCACCAGGACCCTTGGGAGGGGCCCCTGGGTGGCTGACCTAGGGTTAGGGTTAGCCCCCAGGAGGCCGGCAGGTGGGATCAGGCCACTGTCCAGGGAGCGGAGGGCGGGGCCGAGGTGAGGGCGTTGGGGAGCGGGAGCGTGGGCACCAGCGTTTTGGCACGGGGAGCCTTTGAAGGCCACCGGGGGCTCGGAAGGCCCTGCCCCTTCTCTCGCCCTGAATGACCCGCAGTGCTCCTAGCGGCCCGGCTGGCGGCGTTGCGGTAGGGTGAGTGTGGCTCTGGGGCTTGAGGTTCCCGATCCCCGGCGAAGCGGCACCAGGACCCTTGGGAGGGGCCCCTGGGTGGCCGACCTAGGGTTAGGGTTAGCACCCGGGAGGCCGGCAGGCGGGATCCGCCCGCTGTGCGTGGAGCGGAGGGGCGGGCCGAGGTGAGGGCGCTGGCGAGCAAGAGCCTGGGCCCAAGCGTTTTGGCACCGGGGGCCTTCGAATGTCTCCGGGGACTCGGCGGGCCCTGCCCATTCTCCTCCCTGAATGACCGGCGGCGCCCCTAGCAGCCCAGGTGGCGGCGGGGCGGCATGGAAGTCCGGGCATAGGGCTCGGGGGTCCCCAGTCCACCGCGTTGCGGCGCCAGGCCCCTTGGGAGGGGCCCCTCGGAGGCTGACCTAGGGTGAGGTTTAGCCCCTAGGATGCCGGCAGGCCCTATTCGCCAGCCGTGTGGAGACTGGAGTGGCGGACCGAGGTGAGGGCACTGGTGAGCGGGAGCGTGGGCCCGGGTGTTTTGGCGCGGGGGGCCTTTGAAGGTCGCCGTGTCTTGGAGGGCCCTGCCCGTGCTCCCGCCCTGAATGAACGGCACCACCCCAAGCCCCCGGGTGGCGGCTGGGTGGCAGGGTGAGTCCAGTGCTGAGGCTCGGGGGTCCCCAATCCCCAGCGTTGCGGCGCCAGATCCCTTGGGAGGGGCCCCTCGGGGGTCGATCTAGGGTTGCGGTTAGCCCCCAGGAGGCCGGTGGACCCGATCTGCGGCTGTGCGGCACGCGGAGGGTTGGGCCGAGGTGAGGGCGCTGGCGAGACTGAGCATGAGCCCAAGCGTTTTAGTGCGGGGGGCCTTCGAAGGTCAGTGGGGGCTCGGAGGGACCTGCCCGTTCTCCCGCTCTGAATGACCGGCGGGGCCCCTAGAGGCTCCGGTGCCTGAAGGGCAGCAGGGTGAGACCGGCACTTGGGTTGGGGTCCCCATTCCCGGCGTTGTGGCGCCAGGCCACTTGGGAAGGGCCCCTCCGTGGCCGACCTACAGTTAGGGTTAGCCCCCAGGAGGCCAGCAGGCCCGATACACCGCCTGTGCGTCGAGCGGAGAGTTGGGCCGAGGTGAGGGTGCTGGTGAACATGAGCCCGGGCCCAAGCGTTTTGGTTCGGGGCGCCTTCGAAGGTCGGCGGGGGTTCGAAGGGCCCTGCCCGTTCTCCCACCCTGAATGAATGGCGGCGCCCCTAGCGGCACGTGTGGGGCAGGGCGGCAGGGTGCATCCAGCGCTGGGGCTTGGGGGTTCCCAATCCCCGGCGTTGCGGCGCCAGGCCCCTTAGGAAGCGACCCTCGGGGCCGTCCTAGGGTTAGGGTTAGCGCCCAGGAGGCCGGCAGGCCCGATCCGCCGGCTGTGCGAGGAGTGGAGATGCAGGCCGAGTTGAGGGCGATGGCGAGCGGGAGCTGGGCCCCAGCGATTTGGCATCCTGGGCCTTTGAATGTTGCCATGGCTCGGAGGGCCCTGCCCTTTCTCCTGCAATGAATAACCAGCAAGGCCCCTAGCGGCTCCGTTGGCAGTGGGGCGGCAGGGTGAATCCCAGGCTGCGGTTCGGGGATCCCCAATCCCCGGCGTTGTGGTGCCAGGCCCCTTGGGAGGGGCTCCTCGTGGGCCAACCCAGGGTTAGAGTTAGCCCCCATAAGGCCGGCAGGCCAGATCCTCTGGCTGGGCGGTGAGAGGTGGGCGGGCCGAGGTAAAAGCGCTGGGGTGCGGGATTGTGGGCCCCTGCATTTTGGGGTGGGAGGCTTCAAATGTCGCCGGTTTCTCCAGGGCCCTGTCAGTTCTCCCGCCCTGAATGACCGGCGGTGCCCCTCGCGGCCCGGGGGGCAGCGTTGTGGGAGGGTGAGTCTGGCTTTGGGGCTTGGGGTTCCAGATCCCTGGCGTAGTGGCACCAAAACCCTTGGGAGGGGCCCCTGGGGGGCCGACCTAGGGTTAGGGTTAGCCCCCAGGAGACCGTCAGGCCCAACCGCACACTGTGCGGCGAGCTGAGGTGCGGCCCGAGGTGAAGGCGCTGGGGAGCGGGAGCGTGGGCACCAGCGTTTTGGCACAGGGAGCCTTTGAAGGTCACCGGGGACTCAGAAGGCCCTGCCCTTCTCTCGCCCTCTATGACCCGCGGCGCCCCTAGCGGCCCAGGTGGGGACAGTGCGGCAGGGTGAGTCCGGCTCTGGGGCTCTGAGTCACCAATCCCCAGCATTGCAGAGCCAGGCCGCTTGGGATGTCCCCTCAGGGCCGACCTAGGGTTTTGGTTAGCTGCCAGGAGCCCGGCAGGCCCTATCCACCGGCTCTGAAGCAAGCGGTGGGGTGGGCCTAGGTGAGGGCGCTGGCGAGCAGGATCCTGGGAGCCAACGTTTTTGCGCGGGGAGCCTTCAAAGGTCAGCGTGGGCTCGGAGGGCCCTGCCCGATCTCTTGCCCTGATTGACCGGCGGGGCCTCTAGCGGCTCGGGTGGCTGAAGGGCAGCAGGGTGAGTGCGGCACATGAGCTCGGGGTCCCCATCCCCAGCGTTGCGACGCCAGGCCCCTTGGGAAGTGCCCCTCGGTGGCCGACCTATGGTTAGGGTTAGCCTCCAGGAGCCCCGCAGGCCCGATACACCACCTGTGCGTCGAGCGGAGAGTTGGGCCGAGGTGAGGGTGCTGGTGAACATGAGCCTGGGCCCAAGCGTTTTGGTTCGGTGCGCCTTCGAAGGTCGGCAGGGGTTCGGAGGGCCCTGCCAGTTCTCCCACCCTGAATGAATGGCGGCGCCCCTAGCGGCCTGTGTGGGTTGGGGTGGCAGCGTGCATCCGGCGCTGGGGCTTGGGGGCCCCCAATCCCTGGCGTTGCGACGCCAGGCCCCTTAGGAAGGGACCTTCAGGGGCTGTCCTAGGGTTAGGGTGAGCTCCCAGGAGGCCGGCAGGCCCGAGTCGCTGGCTCTGCGAAGAGCGGAGGTGCGGGCCGAGTTGAGGGTGATGCAGAGCGGGAGCGTGGTCCCCAGCGTTTTGGCGCCCTGGGCCTTCGACTGTTGCCATGGCTCAAAGGGCCCTGCCCGTTCTCCTGCCCTGAAGAACCAGAGGCGCCCTTAGCAGCTCCCTTGGCGGCGGAGCGGCAGGGTGAGTCCATGCTGCGGCTCGGGGATCCCCAATCCCCAGCGTTGTGGGGCCAGGCTTCTTGGGAGGGGCTCCTCTTGGGCGGACCTAGGTTTAGAGTTAGCACCCAGGAGGCCAGCAGGCCCAATCCTCTGGCTGGGCGGCGAGAGGAGGGCGGCCCGAGGTAAAGGCGCTGGCGATCGGGAGCATGGGCCCCTGCATTTTGGCGCAGGAGGCTTCAAATATCGCCGGTTTCTCCAGGGCCCTGTCCCTTCTCCCGCCCTGAATGACGGGCGGCGCCACTAGCAGCCCGGGTGGCGACGTGGCGGTACGGTGAGTCTGGCTCTGGGTCTTGGGGTCCCTGATCCCCAGTGTAGCGGCACCAGGACCCTTGGGAGGGGCCCCTGGGTGGCTGACCTAGGGTTAGGGTTAGCCCCCAGGAGGCCGGCAGGTGGGATCAGGCCACTGTCCAGGGAGCGGAGGGCGGGGCCGAGGTGAGGGCGTTGGGGAGCGGGAGCGTGGGCACCAGCGTTTTGGCACGGGGAGCCTTTGAAGGCCACCGGGGGCTCGGAAGGCCCTGCCCCTTCTCTCGCCCTGAATGACCCGCAGTGCTCCTAGCGGCCCGGCTGGCGGCGTTGCGGTAGGGTGAGTGTGGCTCTGGGGCTTGAGGTTCCCGATCCCCGGCGAAGCGGCACCAGGACCCTTGGGAGGGGCCCCTGGGTGGCCGACCTAGGGTTAGGGTTAGCACCCGGGAGGCCGGCAGGCGGGATCCGCCCGCTGTGCGTGGAGCGGAGGGGCGGGCCGAGGTGAGGGCGCTGGCGAGCAAGAGCCTGGGCCCAAGCGTTTTGGCACCGGGGGCCTTCGAATGTCTCCGGGGACTCGGCGGGCCCTGCCCATTCTCCTCCCTGAATGACCGGCGGCGCCCCTAGCAGCCCAGGTGGCGGCGGGGCGGCATGGAAGTCCGGGCATAGGGCTCGGGGGTCCCCAGTCCACCGCGTTGCGGCGCCAGGCCCCTTGGGAGGGGCCCCTCGGAGGCTGACCTAGGGTGAGGTTTAGCCCCTAGGATGCCGGCAGGCCCTATTCGCCAGCCGTGTGGAGACTGGAGTGGCGGACCGAGGTGAGGGCACTGGTGAGCGGGAGCGTGGGCCCGGGTGTTTTGGCGCGGGGGGCCTTTGAAGGTCGCCGTGTCTTCGAGGGCCCTGCCCGTGCTCCCGCCCTGAATGAACGGCACCACCCCAAGCCCCCGGGTGGCGGCTGGGTGGCAGGGTGAGTCCAGTGCTGAGGCTCGGGGGTCCCCAATCCCCAGCGTTGCGGCGCCAGATCCCTTGGGAGGGGCCCCTCGGGGGTCGATCTAGGGTTGCGGTTAGCCCCCAGGAGGCCGGTGGACCCGATCTGCGGCTGTGCGGCACGCGGAGGGTTGGGCCGAGGTGAGGGCGCTGGCGAGACTGAGCATGAGCCCAAGCGTTTTAGTGCGGGGGGCCTTCGAAGGTCAGTGGGGGCTCGGAGGGACCTGCCCGTTCTCCCGCTCTGAATGACCGGCGGGGCCCCTAGAGGCTCCGGTGCCTGAAGGGCAGCAGGGTGAGACCGGCACTTGGGTTGGGGTCCCCATTCCCGGCGTTGTGGCGCCAGGCCACTTGGGAAGGGCCCCTCCGTGGCCGACCTACAGTTAGGGTTAGCCCCCAGGAGGCCAGCAGGCCCGATACACCGCCTGTGCGTCGAGCGGAGAGTTGGGCCGAGGTGAGGGTGCTGGTGAACATGAGCCCGGGCCCAAGCGTTTTGGTTCGGGGCGCCTTCGAAGGTCGGCGGGGGTTCGAAGGGCCCTGCCCGTTCTCCCACCCTGAATGAATGGCGGCGCCCCTAGCGGCACGTGTGGGGCAGGGAGGCAGGGTGCATCCAGCGCTGGGGCTTGGGGGTTCCCAATCCCCGGCGTTGCGGCGCCAGGCCCCTTAGGAAGCGACCCTCGGGGCCGTCCTAGGGTTAGGGTTAGCGCCCAGGAGGCCGGCAGGCCCGATCCGCCGGCTGTGCGAGGAGTGGAGATGCAGGCCGAGTTGAGGGCGATGGCGAGCGGGAGCTGGGCCCCAGCGATTTGGCATCCTGGGCCTTTGAATGTTGCCATGGCTCGGAGGGCCCTGCCCTTTCTCCTGCAATGAATAACCAGCAAGGCCCCTAGCGGCTCCGTTGGCAGTGGGGCGGCAGGGTGAATCCCAGGCTGCGGTTCGGGGATCCCCAATCCCCGGCGTTGTGGTGCCAGGCCCCTTGGGAGGGGCTCCTCGTGGGCCAACCCAGGGTTAGAGTTAGCCCCCATAAGGCCGGCAGGCCAGATCCTCTGGCTGGGCGGTGAGAGGTGGGCGGGCCGAGGTAAAAGCGCTGGGGTGCGGGATTGTGGGCCCCTGCATTTTGGGGTGGGAGGCTTCAAATGTCGCCGGTTTCTCCAGGGCCCTGTCAGTTCTCCCGCCCTGAATGACCGGCGGTGCCCCTCGCGGCCCGGGGGGCAGCGTTGTGGGAGGGTGAGTCTGGCTTTGGGGCTTGGGGTTCCAGATCCCTGGCGTAGTGGCACCAAAACCCTTGGGAGGGGCCCCTGGGGGGCCGACCTAGGGTTAGGGTTAGCCCCCAGGAGACCGTCAGGCCCAACCGCACACTGTGCGGCGAGCTGAGGTGCGGCCCGAGGTGAAGGCGCTGGGGAGCGGGAGCGTGGGCACCAGCGTTTTGGCACAGGGAGCCTTTGAAGGTCACCGGGGACTCAGAAGGCCCTGCCCTTCTCTCGCCCTCTATGACCCGCGGCGCCCCTAGCGGCCCAGGTGGGGACAGTGCGGCAGGGTGAGTCCGGCTCTGGGGCTCTGAGTCACCAATCCCCAGCATTGCAGAGCCAGGCCGCTTGGGATGTCCCCTCAGGGCCGACCTAGGGTTTTGGTTAGCTGCCAGGAGCCCGGCAGGCCCTATCCACCGGCTCTGAAGCAAGCGGTGGGGTGGGCCTAGGTGAGGGCGCTGGCGAGCAGGATCCTGGGAGCCAACGTTTTTGCGCGGGGAGCCTTCAAAGGTCAGCGTGGGCTCGGAGGGCCCTGCCCGATCTCTTGCCCTGATTGACCGGCGGGGCCTCTAGCGGCTCGGGTGGCTGAAGGGCAGCAGGGTGAGTGCGGCACATGAGCTCGGGGTCCCCATCCCCAGCGTTGCGACGCCAGGCCCCTTGGGAAGTGCCCCTCGGTGGCCGACCTATGGTTAGGGTTAGCCTCCAGGAGCCCCGCAGGCCCGATACACCACCTGTGCGTCGAGCGGAGAGTTGGGCCGAGGTGAGGGTGCTGGTGAACATGAGCCTGGGCCCAAGCGTTTTGGTTCGGTGCGCCTTCGAAGGTCGGCAGGGGTTCGGAGGGCCCTGCCAGTTCTCCCACCCTGAATGAATGGCGGCGCCCCTAGCGGCCTGTGTGGGTTGGGGTGGCAGCGTGCATCCGGCGCTGGGGCTTGGGGGCCCCCAATCCCTGGCGTTGCGACGCCAGGCCCCTTAGGAAGGGACCTTCAGGGGCTGTCCTAGGGTTAGGGTGAGCTCCCAGGAGGCCGGCAGGCCCGAGTCGCTGGCTCTGCGAAGAGCGGAGGTGCGGGCCGAGTTGAGGGTGATGCAGAGCGGGAGCGTGGTCCCCAGCGCTTTGGCGCCCTGGGCCTTCGACTGTTGCCATGGCTCAAAGGGCCCTGCCCGTTCTCCTGCCCTGAAGAACCAGCGGCGCCCTTAGCAGCTCCCTTGGCGGTGGAGCGGCAGGGTGAGTCCATGCTGCGGCTCGTGGATCCCCAATCCCCAGCGTTGTGGGGCCAGGCCTCTTGGGAGGGGCTTCTCGTGGGCGGACCTAGGTTTAGAGTTAGCACCCAGGAGGCCAGCAGGCCCAATCCTCTGGCTGGGCGGCGAGAGGTGGGCGGCCCGAGGTAAAGGCGCTGGCGATCGGCAGCATGGGCCCCTGCATTTTGGCGCAGGAGGCTTCAAATATCGCCGGTTTCTCCAGGGCCCTGTCCCTTCTCCCGCCCTGAATGACGGGCGGCGCCACTAGCAGCCCTGGTGGCGACGTGGCGGCAGGGTGAGTCTGGCTCTGGGTCTTGGGGTCCCTGATCCCCAGTGTAGCGGCACCAGGACCCTTGGGAGGGGCCCCTGGGTGGCTGACCTAGGGTTAGGGTTAGCCCCCAGGAGGCCGGCAGGTGGGATCCGGCCACTGTCCAGGGAGCGGAGGGCGGGGCCGAAGTGAGGGCGTTGGGGAGCGGGAGCGTGGGCACCAGCGTTTTGGCACGGGGAGCCTTTGAAGGCCACCGGGGGCTCGGAAGGCCCTGCCCCTCCTCTCGCCCTGAATGACCCGCAGTGCTCCTAGCGGCCTGGGTGGCGGCGTTGCGGTAGGGTGAGTGTGGCTCTGGGGCTTGAGGTTCCCGATCCCTGGCGAAGCGGCACCAGGACCCTTGGGAGGGGCCCCTGGGTGGCCGACCTAGGGTTAGGGTTAGCACCCGGGAGGCCGGCAGGCGGGATCCGCCCGCTGTGCGTGGAGCGGAGGGGCGGGCCGAGGTGAGGGCGCTGGCGAGCAAGAGCCTGGGCCCAAGCGTTTTGGCACCGGGGGCCTTCGAATGTCTCCGGGGACTCGGCGGGCCCTGCCCATTCTCCTCCCTGAATGACCGGCGGCGCCCCTAGCAGCCCAGGTGGCGGCGGGGCGGCATGTAAGTCCGGGCATAGGGCTCGGGGGTCCCCAGTCCACCGCGTTGCGGCGCCAGGCCCCTTGGGAGGGGCCCCTCGGAGGCTGACCTAGGGTGAGGTTTAGCCCCTAGGATGCCGGCAGGCCCTATTCGCCAGCCGTGTGGAGACTGGAGTGGCGGACCGAGGTGAGGGCACTGGTGAGCGGGAGCGTGGGCCCGGGTGTTTTGGCGCGGGGGGCCTTTGAAGGTCGCCGTGTCTTGGAGGGCCCTGCCCGTGCTCCCGCCCTGAATGAACGGCACCACCCCAAGCCCCCGGGTGGCGGCTGGGTGGCAGGGTGAGTCCAGTGCTGAGGCTCGGGGGTCCCCAATCCCCAGCGTTGCGGCGCCAGATCCCTTGGGAGGGGCCCCTCGGGGGTCGATCTAGGGTTGTGGTTAGCCCCCAGGAGGCCGGTGGACCCGATCAGCGGCTGTGCGGCACGCGGAGGGTTGGGCCGAGGTGAGGGCGCTGGCGAGACTGAGCATGAGCCCAAGCGTTTTAGTGCGGGGGCCCTTCGAAGGTCAGTGGGGGCTCGGAGGGACCTGCCCGTTCTCCCGCTCTGAATGACCGGCGGGGCCCCTAGAGGCTCCGGTGCCTGAAGGGCAGCAGGGTGAGACCGGCACTTGGGTTGGGGTCCCCATTCCCAGCGTTGTGGCGCCAGGCCACTTGGGAAGGGCCCCTCCGTGGCCGACCTACAGTTAGGGTTAGCCCCCAGGAGGCCAGCAGGCCCGATACACCGCCTGTGCGTCGAGCGGAGAGTTGGGCCGAGGTGAGGGTGCTGGTGAACATGAGCCCGGGCCCAAGCGTTTTGGTTCGGGGCGCCTTCGAAGGTCGGCGGGGGTTCGAAGGGCCCTGCCCATTCTCCCACCCTGAATGAATGGCGGCGCCCCTAGCGGCACGTGTGAGACAGGGCGGAAGGGTGCATCCAGCGCTGGGGCTTGGGGGTTCCCAATCCCCGGCGTTGCGGCGCCAGGCCCCTTAGGAAGCGACCCTCGGGGCCGTCCTAGGGTTAGGGTTAGCGCCCAGGAGGCCGGCAGGCCCGATCCGCCGGCTGTGTGAGGAGTGGAGATGCAGGCCGAGTTGAGGGCGATGGCGAGTGGGACCTGGGCCCCAGCGTTTTGGCGTCCTGGGCCTTTGAATGTTGCCATGGCTCGGAGGGCCCTGCCCTTTCTCCTGCCCTGACGAACCAGCAAGGCCCCTAGCGGCTCCGTTGGCGGTGGGGCGGCAGGGTGAATCCCAGGCTGCGCCTCGGGGATCCCCAATCCCCGGCGTTGTGGTGCCAGGCCCCCTGGGAGGGGCTCCTCGTGGGCCGACCCAGGGTTAGAGTTAGCCCCCATAAGGCCGGCAGGCCAGATCCTCTGGCTGGGCAGTGAGAGGTGGGCGGGCCGAGGTAAAGGCGCTGGGGTGCGGGATTGTGGGCCCCTGCATTTTGGGGTGGGAGGCTTCAAATGTCGCCGGTTTCTCCAGGGCCCTGTCAGTTCTCCCGCCCTGAATGACCGGCGGCGCCCCTCGCAGCCCGGGTGGCAGCGTTGTGGGAGGGTGAGTCTGGCTTTGGGGCTTGGGGTTCCAGATCCCTGGCGTAGTGGCACCAAAACCCTTGGGAGGGGCCCCTGGGGGGCCGACCTAGGGTTAGGGTTAGCCCCCAGGAGACCGTCAGGCCCAACCGCACACTGTGCGGCGAGCTGAGGTGCGGCCCGAGGTGAAGGCGCTGGGGAGCGGGAGCGTGGGCACCAGCGTTTTGGCATGGGGAGCCTTTGAAGGTCACCGGGGACTCAGAAGGCCCTGCCCTTCTCTCGCCCTCTATGACCCGCGGCGCCCCTAGCGGCCCAGGTGGGGACAGTGCGGCAGGGTGAGTCCGGCTCTGGGGCTCTGAGTCACCAATCCCCAGCATTGCAGAGCCAGGCCGCTTGGGATGTCCCCTCAGGGCCGACCTAGGGTTTTGGTTAGCTGCCAGGAGCCCGGCAGGCCCTATCCACCGGCTCTGAAGCAAGCGGTGGGGTGGGCCTAGGTGAGGGCGCTGGCGAGCAGGATCCTGGGAGCCAACGTTTTTGCACGGGGAGCCTTCAAAGGTCAGCGTGGGCTCGGAGGGCCCTGCCCGATCTCTTGCCCTGATTGACCGGCGGGGCCTCTAGCGGCTCGGGTGGCTGAAGGGCAGCAGGGTGAGTGCGGCACATGAGCTCGGGGTCCCCATCCCCAGCGTTGCGACGCCAGGCCCCTTGGGAAGTGCCCCTCGGTGGCCGACCTATGCTTAGGGTTAGCCTCCAGGAGCCCCGCAGGCCCGATACACCACCTGTGCGTGGAGCGGAGAGTTGGGCCGAGGTGAGGGTGCTGGTGAACATGAGCCTGGGCCCAAGCGTTTTGGTTCGGTGCGCCTTCGAAGGTCGGCAGGGGTTTGGAGGGCCCTGCCAGTTCTCCCACCCTGAATGAATGGCGGCGCCCCTAGCGGCCTGTGTGGGTTGGGGTGGCAGCGTGCATCCGGCGCTGGGGCTTGGGGGCCCCCAATCCCTGGCGTTGCGACGCCAGGCCCCTTAGGAAGGGACCTTCAGGGGCTGTCCTAGGGTTAGGGTGAGCTCCCAGGAGGCCGGCAGGCCCAAGTCGCTGGCTCTGCGAAGAGCGGAGGTGCGGGCCGAGTTGAGGGTGATGCAGAGCGGGAGCGTGGTCCCCAGCGTTTTGGCGCCCTGGGCCTTCGACTGTTGCCATGGCTCAAAGGGCCCTGCCCGTTCTCCTGCCCTGAAGAACCAGTGGCGCCCTTAGCAGCTCCCTTGGCGGTGGAGCGGCAGGGTGAGTCCATGCTGCGGCTCGTGGATCCCCAATCCCCAGCGTTGTGGGGCCAGGCCTCTTGGGAGGGGCTCCTCGTGGGCGGACCTAGGTTTAGAGTTAGCCCCCAGGAGGCCAGCAGGCCCGATACACCGCCTGTGCGTCGAGCGGAGAGTTGGGCCGAGGTGAGGGTGCTGGTGAACATGAGCCCGGGCCCAAGCGTTTTGGTTCGGGGCGCCTTCGAAGGTCGGCGGGGGTTCGAAGGGCCCTGCCCATTCTCCCACCCTGAATGAATGGCGGCGCCCCTAGCGGCACGTGTGGGGCAGGGCGGCAGGGTGCACCCAGCGCTGGGGCTTGGGGGTTCCCAATCCCCGGCGTTGCGGCGCCAGGCCCCTTAGGAAGCGACCCTCGGGCCGTCCTAGGGTTAGGGTTAGCGCCCAGGAGGCCGGCAGGCCCGATCCGCCGGCTGTGCGAGGAGTGGAGATGCAGGCCGAGTTGAGGGCGATGGCGAGTGGGACCTGGGCCCCAGCGTTTTGGCGTCCTGGGCCTTTGAATGTTGCCATGGCTCGCAGGGCCCTGCCCTTTCTCCTGCAATGAATAACCAGCAAGGCCCCTAGCGGCTCCGTTGGCGGTGGGGCGGCAGGGTGAATCCCAGGCTGCGGTTCGGGGATCCCCAATCCCCGGCGTTGTGGTGCCAGGCCCCTTGGGAGGGGCTCCTCGTGGGCCGACCCAGGGTTAGAGTTAGCCCCCATAAGGCCGGCAGGCCAGATCCTCTGGCTGGGCAGTGAGAGGTGGGCGGGCCGAGGTAAAGGCGCTGGGGTGCGGGATTGTGGGCCCCTGCATTTTGCGGTGGGAGGCTTCAAATGTCGCCGGTTTCTCCAGGGCCCTGTCAGTTCTCTCGCCCTGAATGACCGGCGGCGCCCCTCGCAGCCCGGGTGGCAGCTTTGTGGGAGGGTGAGTCTGGCTTTGGGGCTTGGGGTTCCAGATCCCTGGCGTAGTGGCACCAAAACCCTTGGGAGGGGCCCCTGGGGGGCCGACCTAGGGTTAGGGTTAGCCACCAGGAGACCGTCAGGCCCAACCGCACACTGTGCGGCGAGCTGAGGTGCGGCCCGAGGTGAAGGCGCTGGGGAGCGGGAGTGTGGGCACCAGCGTTTTGGCATGGGGAGCCTTTGAAGGTCACCGGGGACTCAGAAGGCCCTGCCCTTCTCTTGCCCTCTATGACCCGCGGCGCCCCTAGCGGCCCAGGTGGGGACAGTGCGGCAGGGTGAGTCTGGCTCTGGGGCTCTGAGTCACCAATCCCCAGCATTGCAGAGCCAGGCCGCTTGGGTTGTCCCCTCAGGGCTGACCTAGGTTTTGGTTAGCTGCCAGGAGCCCAGCAGGCCCTATCCACCGGCTCTGAAGCAAGCGGTGGGCTGGGCCTAGGTGAGGGCGCTGGCGAGCAGGATCCTGGGAGCCAACGTTTTTGCGCGGGGAGCCTTCAAAGGTCAGCGTGGGCTCGGAGGGCCCTGCCCGATCTCTTGCCCTGATTGACCGGCGGGGCCTCTAGCGGCTCGGGTGGCTGAAGGGCAGCAGGGTGAGTGCGGCACATGAGCTCGGGGTCCCCATCCCCAGCGTTGCGACGCCAGGCCCCTTGGGAAGTGCCCCTCGGTGGCCGACCTATGCTTAGGGTTAGCCTCCAGGAGCCCCGCAGGCCCGATACACCACCTGTGCGTCGAGCGGAGAGTTGGGCCGAGGTGAGGGTGCTGGTGAACATGAGCCTGGGCCCAAGCGTTTTGGTTCGGTGCGCCTCTGAAGGTCGGTAGGGGTTTGGAGGGCCCTGCCAGTTCTCCCACCCTGAATGAATGGCGGCGCCCCTAGCGGCCTGTGTGGGTTGGGGTGGCAGCGTGCATCCCGCGCTGGGGCTTGGGGGCCCCCAATCCGAGGCGTTGCGGCGCCAGGCCCCTTAGGAAGGGACCTTCAGGGGCTGTCCTAGGGTTAGGGTGAGCTCCCAGGAGGCCGGCAGGCCGGATCGCTGGCTCTGCGAAGAGCGGGGGTGCGGGCCGAGTTGAGGGTGATGCAGAGCGGGAGCGTGGTCCCCAGCGTTTTGACACCCTGGGCCCTCGACTGTTGCCATGGCTCAAAGGGCCCTGCCCGTTCTCCTGCCCTGAATAACCAGCGGCGCCCTTAGCAGCTCCCTTGGCGGTGGAGCAGCAGGGTGAGTCCATGCTGCGGCTCGGGGATCCCCAATCCCCAGCGTTGTGGGGCCAGGCTTCTTGGGAGGGGCTCCTCTTGGGCGGACCTAGGTTTAGAGTTAGCACCCAGGAGGCCAGCAGGCCCAATCCTCTGGCTGGGCGGCGAGAGGTGGGCGGCCCGAGGTAAAGGTGCTGGCGATCGGGAGCGTGGGCCCCTGCATTTTGGCTCGGGAGGCTTCAAATGTCACTCGTTTCTCCAAGGCCCTGTCCATTCTCCCTCCCTGAATGAGCGGCGGCGCCCCAAGCGGCCTAGGTTGCGATGGTGCTGCAGGGTGAGTCTGGCTCTGGGGCTATGAATCACCAATCCCCAGCGTTGCAGAGCCAGGCCTCTTGGGTTGTGCCCCACGATGCCTACCTAGGATTTCAGTTAGCCCCCACGACCCTTGCAGGCACTATCCACTGGCTCTGCAGCAAGCGGAGGGGCAGGCCAGGCTGAGGGCGCTGGGGAGCAGGAGGAATGGAGCCAATGTTTTTGCGCGGGGCGCCTTTGAAGGTCAGCGGGGACTCCGGGGGCCCTGCCCATTCTCCCACCCTGATTGACCAGTGGTCTCTAGCGGCTCGGGTGGCTGAAGGGCAGCAGGGTGAGACCGGCACTTGGGCTCGGGGTCCCCATCCGCAGCGTTGTCACGCCAGGCCCCTGGGAAGTGCCCCTCGGGGGCCGAACTATGGTTAGGGGTAGCCCCCAGGAGGCCGGCAGGCCCGATACACCACCTGGGCATCGAGCAGAGAGTTGGGCTGAGGTGAGGGTGCTGGTGAATATGAGCCTGGGCCCAAGTGTTTTGATTCGGGGCGCCTTCGAAAATTGGCGGGGATTCGGAGGGCCCTGTCCATCCTTCCAAGGTGAATGAACAGCGGCGCCCCTAGCGGCCCAGGTGGGGAGGGGCGGCAGGGTGCATGGGGCGCTGGGGCTTGGGGGTCCCCAATCCCTGGTGTTGCGGCACCAGGCCCCTTGGGAGGGGCCCTTCGGGGGCCAACCTAGAGTTAGGTTTAGCCCCTAAGAGGCCAGCAGGCCCTATTCGCCAGCTGTGTGGAGAGCAGAGTGGCAGACCTAGGTGAGGGCGCTGGTGAGTGGGAGGGTGGGCCTGGGCGTTTTGGCGTGCGGGGCCTTTGAAGGTCGCCATGTCTCTGAGGGCCCTGACCCTTCTCCTGCCCTGAATGAACGGCTGCACCCCAAGCCCCCGAGTGGCGGCTGGGCGGCAGGTGAGTCAGGTGCTGAGTCTTGGGGTCCCCAATCCCCGGCATTGTGGCGTCAGGCCCCTTGGGAGGGGCCCCTCGGGTCCGACCTAGGGTTAGGGTTAGCCCCCAGGTGGCTGGCAGGCCCGATCCGCCTGCTGTGCGGGGAGCGGAGGGGCAGGCCGAGGTGAGGGCGCTGGGGAGTGGAAGCATGGGCACCAGCGTTTTGGCTCCAGGAGCCTTTGAAGGTCACCGGGAACTCGGAAGGACCTGCCACTTCTCTCACCCTGAATGACCGGCGGCGCCCCTAGCTGCCCAGGTGGCGACAGTGTGGAAGGGCGAGTCCGGCTCTGGGGCTCTGAGTCACCAATCCCAAGCATAGCAGAGCCAGACCCCTTGGGATGTGCCCCACGGGGCCGACCTAGGTTTTCAGTTAGCCCCCAGGAGCCCGGCAGGCACTATCCACTGGCTCTGCAGCAAACGGAGGGGCGGGTCAAGGTGAGGGCGCTGGGGAGCGGGAGCGTGGGCACCAGCATTTTGGCGTGGTGAGCCTTTGAAGGTCACCGGGGACTCCAAAGGCCCTGCCCTTCTCTCGCCCTGAATGACCGGCGGCGCCCCTAGAGGCCCGGTTGGCAACAGTGCGGCAGGGTGAGTCTGGCTCTGGGGTCTGAGTCACCAATCCCCAGCGTTGCAGAGCCAGGCCCCTTGGGATGTGCCCCACGGGGCCGACCTAGGGTTTTCATTAGAACCAAGAGCCCGGCAGGCCCTATCCAATGGGTCTGAATCAAGGGGAGAGTTGGGCCAAGGTGAGGATGCTGGTGATCATGAGCCTGGGCCCAAGCATTTTGGTTCAGAACTCCTTCAAAGGTCAGTGGGGGTTCGAAGGGCTCTGCCCATTCTCCCACCCTGCAGGAACGGCGGCGCCCCTAGCGGCCCGGGTCCTGAGGGGTGGCAGGGTGAGTCAGGCCCTGCGGCTCAGGTATCTCCAATCCCCAGCGATGAGGCGCCAGGCCCCTTGGGAGGGGCCCCTTGGATGCAACTTAGGTTTTGGCTTAGCCCCTAGGAACTCGGCAGGTCCTATTCGCCAGCTGTGTGGAGAGTGGAGTGGCGGACCGAGGTGAGTTCACTGGTGTTTGGGAGCGTGGGCTCGGGCGTTTTGGCGCGGGGGGGATTCGAAAGTCACCGTGTCTCAGAGGGCCCTGCCCGTTCTCCCGCCCTGAATGAATGGCAGCACCCCAAGCCCCTGGGTGGCGGCTGGGCGGCAGGGTGAGTCAGGTGCTGAGGCTCAGGGTCCCCAATCCCTGGCGTTGCGGCGCCAGGCCCCTTGGGATGGGCCTCTCGGTGGTCGATCTAGGGTTACAGTTAGCCCCCCGGAGACCGGTGGACCAGATCAGCGTCTGTGCAGCACGCGGCAGGGTGGGCCGAGGTGCGGGCGCTGGCGAGCCTGAGCATGAGCCCAAGCGTTTTAGCGTGGGGGGCCTTCGAAGGTTGGTGGTGGCTAGAGGGACCTGCCCATTCTCCCGCTCTGAATGACCAGCGGGGCCCCTAGTGGCTCAGGTGGCTGAAGGGCAGCAGGGTGAGTCCGGCACTTGGGCTCGGTTGCCCCATCCCCGGCGTTGGGGCACCAGGCCACTTGAGAAGGGCCCCTCGGGGGCCGACCTACAGTTACGGTTAGCACCCAGGAGGCTGGCAGGCCCTATACACTGCCTGTGCGTGGAGCGGAGAGTTGGGCCGAGGTGAGGATGCTGGTGAACATGAGCCTGGGCACAAGCATTTTGGTTCTGGGCGCCATTGAAGGTGGGCGGGGGTTCGGAGGCCCCTGCCAGTTCTCCCACCCAGAATGAATGGCAGTGCCCCTAGCGGGCCGTGTGGGGCAGGGCGGCAGGGTGCACTCGGCCCTGGGGCTTGGGGGTCGCCAATCCCCGGCTTTGCGCAGCAAGGCTCCTTAGGAAGGGACCCTCAGGGGCCGTCCTAGGGTTAGGGTTAGCACCCAGGAGGCCGGCAGGCCCGATCCGCCGGCTGTGCGAGGAGTGGAGGTGTGGGCCGAGTTGAGGGGGATGCAGAGCGGGAGCGTGGGCCCCAGCGTTTTGGCACCCTGGGCCTTCGAATGTTGCCATGTCTCCAAGGGCCCTGCCCATTCTCCTGCCCTGAATAACCAGCGGCGCCCCTAGCGGCTCCGTTGGTGGTGGGGCTGCAGGGTGAGTCCTGAGCTGCGGCTCAGGGATCCCCAATCCCCAGCATTGTAGGGCCAGGCCTCTTGGGAGGGGCTCCTCGTGGGCCGACCTAGGGTTAGAGTTAGCACCCAGGAGGCCGGCAGGCCCAATCCTCTGGCTGGGCTGCGAGAGGTGGGCGGGTCGAGGTAAAGGCGCTGGTGAGCGGGAGCGTGGGCCCCTGCATTTTTGCGCGGGAGTCTTCAAATGTTGCTGGTTTCTCCAGGGCCCTGTCCGTTCTCCCGCCCTGCATGAGCGGCGGCGCCCCTAGTGGCCTGGGTGGCGGCGTTGTGGCAGCATGAGTCTGGTTCTGGGGCTTGGGGTCCCAGATCCCTGGCGTATAGGCAACAGAATTCTTGGGAGGGACCCTGGAGGGCCGACCTAAGGTTAGGGTTAGCCCACACAAGGCCGGCATGCCGGATCCGCCCTCTGTGCAGGGAGCAGAGGGGCGGGCTGAGGTGAGGGCGCTGGGGAGCGGGAGCGTGGGCACCCGGGTTTTGGCACGGAGAGCCTTCGAAGGTCGCCAGTGGCTCGGAAGACCCTGTCCATTCTTGTGCCCTGAATGACCAGCGGCGCCCCTAGTGGCCGGAGTGGCAGCAGGGAGGCAGGGTGAGTCTGGCGATGGGGCCTATGGTCCTAGTCTCAGGCTTGGTGGCGCCAGGCCCCTTGGGAGGGGCCCCTCTGGGTCCTGCCTAGCTTTAGGGTTATCCCCAGGAGTCCGGCGGCCTGATCCGCTGGCTGTGCATGGAGCGGAAGGGCGGGCTGACGTGAATGCGCTGGCGAGCGGGAGTGAGGGCCCAAGCGTTTTGGCACGGGGAGCCTTCGAAGGTCACCGGAGGCTCAGAGGGCCCTGCCTATTCTCTCGCCCTGTGAGGACGTTGCCCCTAGTGGGCCGGGTCATGGCGGGGCGGCAGGGTGAGTCTGGAGCTAGGGCTCGTGGGTCCCCAATCCCCAGCGTGGTGTCGCCAGGCACTTGGGAGTGATACCTTGGGGGCCTACCTAGGGTTAGGGTTAGCCCAAAGGAGGCCGGCAGCCCCATTCTGTCGGCTGTGCGGCGAGAGGAGTGGTGGGCAGAGGTGAGGGCGCTGGCGAGCGGGAGCGTGGGCCCAAGCGTTTTGGCGCGGGGGGCCTTCGAAAGTCACCGGGGGCTCAGAGATCCATGCCCCTTCTCCTGCCCTGAATGAGTGGCGGCGCCCCTAGAAGCCCGGGTGGCGGCGGGGCGGCTGGGTGAGTCTGGTGCTCATGCTCATGTGTCCCCAATCCCCGGCGTGGCGGAGCCAGGACCCTTGGAAAGGGCCCCTCGGGGGCCGACCTAGGTTTAGGGTTAGCCCCCAGGAGCCCAGCAGGCCCTATCCGCCAGCTGTGTGTTCGAGCGGAGGGGCGGGCTGAGGTGAGGGCAATGGTGAGCGGGAGCGTGGGCCCAAGCGTTTTGGCGCAGGGGGCCTTCGAAGGTCACGGGGGGCTTGGAGGGCCCTGCCCCTTCTCCTGCCCCAAAGGACTGGCGGTGCCCCTAGCAGCCCGGGTGGCGACCGGGTGGCAGTGAAAGTCCAGCACTGGGGCTCGATTGTCCCCAATCCCCGGCGTGATGGCGCCAGTCCCCTTGGGAGGGGCTCCTCAGGGGCTGAACTAGGGTTAGGGTTAACCCCCAGGAGGCTGGCAGGCCCGATCTGACGGCTGTGTGGCGAGCGGAGGGTGGGTCCCAGGTGAGGGCAATGGTGAGCGGGAGCGTGGGCCCTAGCGTTTTGGCGTGGGTTGCCTTCGAAGGTCGCAGGGGGCACGGAGGGCCCTGCAAGTTCTCCCACTCTGAATGAGGATGGCGACCCTAGCAGGCCGGGTCTCGGCAGGGCAGCAGGGTGAGTCCGGCGCTGGTGCTCGGGGGTCCCCAATCCCCGGCGTGTTGGTGCCAGACCCCTTTGGAGGGGCCCCTCGACAGCCAACCTAGGGTGAGGGTTAGACCCCAGTAGGCTGCCAGGCCCGATCCGCTGGGTGTGCGGCTTGCGGAGGGGCTGGCCGAGGTGTGGGCACTGGTGAGCAGAAGCGTGGGCCGAAGCATTTTGGCACGGGGGGCCTTCAAATGTCACCGGTGGCTCGGAGGGCCCTGCCCATTCTCCCGCCCTGAATGACCGGCGGTGCCCCTAGTGACCCGGGTGGCAGTGGGGGGCATGGTGAGTCCGGTGCTGGGGCTCAGGAGTCCCCTTTCCCCATCGTTGCGGCACCAGGCCCCTTGGGAGGGGCCACTAGGGGGCTGACATAGGTTTAGGGTTAGCCCCCAGAAGGCCCACAGACCCGATCCGCCAGCTGTGCGGCGAGTGGAGGGGAGGGCCGAGGTAAGGGCGCTGTCCAGCGGGAGCGTGGGGCCAAGCGTTTTGGTGCGGGGGGCCTTCGAAGGTTGCAGGTTGCTCGGAGGGCCCTGCCTGTTCTCCCTCCCTGAATGAACGGCGGCGCCCCTAGCGGCCCAGGTGGCGGTAGGGCGGGAGGGTGAGTCAGGCGCTTGGGCTCGGGAGTCCCCAATCCCTCGTGTTGCGGCAATAGGAACCTGGGATGGGCCCCTTGGGGGCCCACCAATGGTTAGGGTAACACCCAGGAGGCCTGCAGTCCAGATCCACTGGCTCTACAGCGAGCGGAGGGGCGGACCGAGGTGAGGGCGCAGGCGAGCGGGAGCATGGGCCCAAGCGTTTTGGCACAGGGGGGCCTTCGAATGTCATCAGGGGCTCGGAGGAATCTGCCCGTTCTCCCTCCCTGAATGACCGACGGTGCTCCTAGCGGCCTGGGTGGCGGGGGGGGCGACACGGTGAGTCCGGCGCTGGGGCTCGGGGGTCCCCAATCCCAGGCATTGCGGTGCCAGGCCCCTTCGGAGGGGCACCTCAGGGGACAACCTAGGGTTCTGCGTAGCCCCCAGGAGGAGTGCAGGCCTCATCCGCCGGCTCTGTGGCGAGCGGAGGGGCGGGCCGAGGTGAGGGCGCTGAGGAGCAGGAGCATGGGCTCAAGCATTTTGGATGGGGGGGCCTTCGAAGTTCGCCCCGGGCTCAGAGGGCCCTGCCCGTTCTACCGCCCTGAATGACCAGCGGCACCCCTAGCGGCCCGGGTGGTGATGGGGCGGCAGGGAGACTCTGGCGCTGGGGATTGGGGCTCCCTAATACCCGGCGTTGCAGCCTCAGGCCCCTTGGGACGGGCCCCTCGTTGGCAGACCTAGGGTTAGGGTTAGCCCCCAGGAGGCTGGCAGGCTCGTTCCGCCCATGTGCGGTGAATGGAGGTGTGGGTTGAGGTGAGGATGCTGGCGAGTGGGGGCGTGGGCCAGAGCATTTACGCTTTGGCTTGGGGTGCCTTCGAAGGTCACAGGAGGCTTGCAGGGTCCTGCCCGTTCTGTCGCCCTGAAGGACTGGTGACGCCCCTAGTGCCCCATGTGGCGGCAGGGCGGCACGGTGCGTCCGGCGGTGGGACTTGGGGGTCCCCAATCCCTGGCATGCAGCGTCAGGCCACTTGGGAGGGGCCCTTCGGGGGCGACATGGCATAGGGTTAGCCCCCAGGAATCCCGCAGGCCCGATCCGCCAGCTCTGCCACGAGAGGACGGGTGGGCCGAGGTTAGGGCGCTGGGAAGCAGGAGCGAGGGAGCCAGAGTTTTTGCACGGGGGGCCTTTGAAGGTCACAGGGGGATCGGAGGGCCTTGCCCGTTCTCCCTTCTTGAATGAGTGGCAACGCCCGTAGCACCCTGGGTGCTTGCGGGGTGGCAGAGTCCAGCACTGGGGCTCGGGGGTCCCAAATCCCTGGCATTGTGGTGCCAGGCTCCTTGGGAGGGGCCCCTCGGGGGCCGACCTCGGGTTAGGGTTCTTCCCCAGGAGGCTGGCAAGCCTGGCGCTAAGTGGCTCTGGCAATGTAACAAAAATGCCATACACTTATCTGAAAGAAATAACAGTGTACAGGAACCCTCTTAGCCCTAACATCATCCTTTCTGAATATGGAAGCCAGCCCCAAATTACTCGTGGAAGTCTGACGAAAGGGCTAAGCACTTTTCTCTGAGTCACCACACTGTACAGGGAAAGACCAATGTACATCATCTTTCACGAGTAGGAAGCATTAATGAAAAGGTTCTGGAATTTCGAGGACTCTGACCCATCCTTATTGGTAATAAACCATCGTGTACAGGAAAACACCTTCAACTCTCATCAGCCTCCTCAATCCTGATTCCGATTCAACTTTGGGTGTGTAGGACTAGGGAAACGTCCACATCTTATTGCTAAGAAAAACGATGTCAGGGTAATGCCCTTCAAGTCACCTCAGCCTTCCTGAAGACGGAAGCAGGAATCAAGGTGGTTATGTTACCATGAGGTCAGGAAGATGAGCATATAAGTGAGAAACAACAGTGGGCAGGACCTCTCTTCCAACGAACAGTATCTTTGCTTAATGTTGAATCCCTATGGTAAGTGGTTGTGGGCATTTGTGCAGGGGATCACAATTTCTGTCCATTTATTGCTGACAAATGTATTTTGACCATCTGTTTCCTAGGAACCCTCTTTTATTAGAAAGGGAAGGTGAGATTCACTCTGTGCCTGTTTGTAACATCTAATTTGTTCCTTCATCTAACAGTGTTTATTCAATTGGGCCTAAGATATGGTTTAGTGGCCAGTATCTAGAGTTAGGTGGCTTTTTTCATCTGATACAGACTTGGATGATGTCATTTGACAAAGGTGATGTTTCATCATTGATTAGTTTATTCATCAGAAGAGTTAAAATTAGGGTGGAGGGAAAATTCAAAATTATCCAAACCGGCCTGTTCCTGTTTAAAAGTTGAGCTTGACTTTCTAGTTTTACTAAATGTATTATCTCGATATTTTGAGGTGCCATATTCCCTCTGTAGTTTCTTTGGTGGTGGAGTCAGAAGGAGAGTCTGGGAATTCTTTTGGATAGTGGCATGCTGGTGGCTTCAAGGGGCTTGGCGTCAGGAGCCTTGGGGTGAACTCTGCAACTGCTTGCCTGACCCTGGGTGCATCTCCCAGATGTTTTGTTGCCTCTTATGAAATTGCCGGCAGATAATGTTCTGCTTAAAGGGGAACCCTCCCATCCTGTTGGTGGGAATGCAAAGTGGTGCAGCCAGTCTGGGAACCAGTGTGGGGGTTCCTCAAAAAGTTAAACATTGAACAACCACATGATCCAGCAATTGCTGTCCTACGTATTTACCCAAAGGATAAAAAAATGCAGATTCGAAGGGAGTCCATGCACCATAATGTTTATAGCAGCAATGTCCACAGTAGCCAAACTATGGAGAGAATCCCAAAGTCCATGCACTGATGAATGGATAAAGCAGATGTGGGATACATATATATAATGGAATATGACCCGGCTTCAAAAAGAATGAAATCTTACCATTTGCAAGGATGTGGATGGATCTAGAGTGTATTAAGCTAAGCAAAATCAGTGAGGAAAGACAAATATCCTATGCTCTCACGCTTGTGGAATTTCAGAAAAAAAACAGATGAACAGAGTTGAGGGGTGATGAGAGAGGCAAACAAGGAAATAGACTCAACCTTGGAGAACAAACTGAGTGTTGCTGCAGGACATGGGCGTGGGGGTAAGAGATAAATGGGTGAGGGGTATTAAGGAGGAATCTTGTGATGAGCACCGGGTACTGTATGCAGGTGAGGAATCACTAAATCTTACCCCTGAAGCGAATATTCCATGGCATGTGAACTAACTGGAATTTAAGTAAAAGAAGAAAGGAAAAAGTGTTCTGCTTCATGAAGAGTGAGGAAAAGTTGTAGTGATTTGGGCTGTACTCTTCTATAGATGAGAGTTGTAGAACACCCTGTTGTAGGATACACTAGTTTCTTATCACATAAGGATTCCTCAAAAAGCTGCAATGAAAGATTCAGGTCTCAGAGCATGTTCATGTTCCACTGATATGTTACAGTTTGCACAGGTAGGAAAGAAGGTGGAGAGAAAGGCAACAGAAGGGGAAAGTAGGTGTGAACCTTTCATTAGTTAGCGTTATAGCTTTCTCATGAAAGTCTTGCGCCAGTGTGATTTTGGAAGCAGAGTGGGAATCCGGGAGCTTTGCAGGAGATGGGGGAGTTCCAGGTCTGGGTAAAGCTGACAGGGGGCCCAGAGGAGAGCTGAATGCATTCTGCAGCAGGATGTGGGCAGGGTGGGCTCCAGGTGTGGCTATGGGTCTCCTGGGTGAGAGTTGTGACAGGTGAGGGCTGTGTGCAAGTTCCTGGCTGAGGACAAGGGAGGCACAGGCGGAGAGCTGGCAGAGAACCTTCTTCTGGGCCACCAGTCTCACCCAACACACACAGTCTCATCTTCTGTCCCTGACACTCCAATTCAGACTTCTCCGAAGGTGAGTGAGAACACATCAAGAGCATTCGAAACAGAAGGGAAAGCATGTGCAATGGCTCTGGGGCAGGAGAATTCCAGGTATGTCCAGGAGCAGCACGAAGGCCCTGTGGCCACAGGAGACAGCTTAGGACATGAGCTCAGAGAGGTGACAGAGGGTGACAGAAAGCCATTCCAGGGCTATATCCCCATGAGACCCTGTTTCACTGGGCCATCCTGGCTACAATGTTGAGAACAGATGACAGAGGGTTGAAGATGGCAAGGCAGGTCAATGACGAAGCTTTTCCAGGAACTCAGGCACTGTGGACCAGACAGGTGGCCTTGGATGGAGTTGTTAGACCTATTCTGGGTCCATTTTGAAGATACAGCTCACAGGATTTGCTGATGGGTTAGCTATTAGGAGCAGGAGAACGGAGGAATTAGGGTAACTCCCAGCTTTTGTGGGTTGTCGTGATCGAGGGTAAGGAGAGGGTTTCTCGGGAGGTAGGAGGTAGTCCGTGTTCCGCATGCTGAGGAAGGTGCCTTTCCCGGTGGGTCTGCTGAGGTTTGTGTCTGGGAGAACCTTTCACATCTCGTCCCTCAGCAATGCTCAAGTACAAGTATCCCCCGTTTTTAACGTTCACAGTAAGACACTGGGATTTCTTGAAAAACTATGTTATTACCCAGCTTCAGTAAGAAGAAGAGACCTGAAGAGGATTTCCCTCTTATGAAAAAAGGTGAACAGTGAGAATCGCATTCAGCATCTGTTTTGGGGAGAAGCACGACAAAGGCAGTGTGCTCCCCAACCAGCTCCTTCCGCTGGGAACTGCTCTCCGCATCCAGCCACCAGCACTTTGAATTGTGTTTGTGAGCCTCTGCTGTGCTTTATCTTCATTTATGCTGGGCCTCCATTGGAAACTTGTGTGCTGAGGCCTAAGAAAAGCCAAAGAGAAGGAATTTTGGAGTCTGAGCACACTGTCTAATTGTTCCGTGTAAATTAATGGCCATTCCTTCTTGACACCATTTCTGCTGTGCAAGGTTTCTCAGAAGCTCTGTACTTTCAAAGAGCAGGGAAACCTATACCCCATGCTGTG
The DNA here is from genome assembly GCF_024610735.1 of Ursus americanus. NCBI lineage: Eukaryota > Metazoa > Chordata > Mammalia > Carnivora > Ursidae > Ursus > Ursus americanus. The sequence continues at coordinate 84,622 of NW_028273668.1, forward strand.
GGGTTAGTTTTAGTCTCCATGCTGGACAGAACATTTCATGACTGTCGGATTTTCTCACTCAAACATTGAGACTTTGACCGCCTTCACCCGTTTCTACCACCCCATCCCCGAATCTGGCACCTACCAATCTGCTCTCAGTATCTATGTGTTCAGTATTTGTTTATTCCACGTGGAATGTACATGAGAGCATCTGGTATTGGTCTTTCTGTGTATGAGTTACTTGGCATAAGGCCCCCAAGGTCTGTGTTTCCATGTCTGGTTCTTGTGAATAATGCTTTAGTGAATGTGGGAGTGCATCTGTCTTTTTGAGGCAGTATTTTTGTGTTCTCCGAATCAATACTCAGTAGAGCCATTACTGGGTCATGTCGTAGTTGCTTTTATTTTTTCAGGAACCTCCATACCGTTTGTCACAGTGGCTGCACCAATTTCCATTCCCACCAACAGTGCACAGTGTCTCCTCGTCTGCACACCCTTGACCCCACTTGGTGTCTGTCTCTGGGACAATTGCTGTTCCAACAGTTGTGAGAGGATAGCCGATTGTGGGTTTGACTGATGTTTCCCTGACGATGATTAGTGATGTTGAACAACTCCTTCTGTCTGTTGGCACCTGTGTGCCATCTTTGGAAGGTATCTATTCACATATTCCCCACATTTTTTATACTTTTTTTTGTTTTGATTTGTATGTGTGTTGTGTGTATTTTGGATATTAGCCTCTTCTCACACATATGATTCACAGATATTTTTTTCTTATTGGGTCAGTGGCCTTTTAAGTTTTTGATGGTTTCTTTTGCCGTGTGGAAGATTTCAGTTTGATGTTGTTCCACTTGTTTATTTTTGCTTTTGTTGCCTTTGCATTTGGTGTCCGATCTGAAGACTTTTTGCCAAAGCTAATGTCGAGAGACTTAGTACCTGTGTCTTCTTGGAGGTTTATGGATTCAGGTCTTATGTTCAAATCATTCATCCATTAAAAATTTTGTGTGTGGTGTAAGAAAGTGACCCAGTTATATTCTTCTGCATTTAGTGTCCAGTTTGCCTCTTACCGCTCACTGAAGACACAGTCCTTCCCTCATGGCATATCTTCTGCTGCTGTGTCGTAAGTTAGGATCATTTACGTGTGGGTAAGTTTCTGAGCTTTCTGTTCTGTTCCACTGACCTGGTGTCTGTGTTTCTGCCAGTACCATCCTGTTTTGATGACAACAGCTTTGTAATCTAGCTTGAAATACAGGTGTGTGTTGACTGCACCTTTCTTTCTCCAGGTTGCTTTGGGTATTTGGGGTCTTTTGTGATTCCATACAAGTTTGAGGACTGTTTTCTATTTCCTCGAATAATGCCACTGGAATTCAGATAAGGATTTCATCACATCTGTCGATTGCTTTGGGTACGATGGACATGTTCACATAATTAACTTTTCCAGTTAAGGAGCATGGCGTAAGCTTCCATTTGTTTGTGTTGCCTTCCAAATCTTTGACCCATACATTCTGCCCCCCTCGACACACGTGTTTTTCATTTCTTTTCTGCCATGTGTTGAGTGTACTATGTCTTTCTCATTCTTGGTTACTTTTATTCCTAGATTTTTTTTTCATGCAATTGTAAATGGCATTGCTTTTTTATTTCTCTTTGCGAAAGTATGTCATCAGTATACAGAAATGCAACAAGTTGGGTCATCTGTGTGGCTCCATAGGTGAAGCGTCTGCCTTTAGCTCAGGTCATGATCCCAGAGTTCTGGGATCGAGCCCCATGTTGGGCTCCCTGCTTAGCGAGGGTCTGCTTCTCCCTCTTTCTGACACTCCCCCTGCTCCTGCTTTTTCTCTTCCTGTCAAATAAATAAATAAATAAATAAATAAATAAATAAATAAAATCTGAAAAAAATAAAGACAACAGGTCTCTGTATATCGACTTTATATCCTGCAGCTTTCTTGAATTTGTTTATTCTAACAGTTTTTTTGTGTGGAATCTTTCGGGATTTCATGTCATTTGCAAATAGTGACAGTTTTCCTGTATGGATTTCATATCTTTCTCATTTTTAAAATGATGTTAGTCACCCTAGAGTACTTCATTTGTTTTTGATGTAGTGTTCCATGATTCATTGTTTGCATATAACACCTAGTGCTCATTATGACACGTGCCCTCCTTTTTTTAAAAATAAAGAATTTATTTATTTATTCGACAGAGATAGAGACAGCCAGCGAGAGACGGAACACAAGCAGGGGGAGTGGGAGAGGAAGAAGCAGGCTCACAGCGGAGGAGCCTGATGTGGGGCTCGATCCCATAACCCTGAGCCGAAGGCAGACGCTTTACCGCTGTGCCACCCAGGTGCCCCAATATGTACCCTCCTTAATACACATCACCAGGATAACCCCTTCCCCTTCCCCTCCCTTTCTGCAGCCTTCAGTTTGTTTCCCAGTTTCAGTAGTCTCTCATGATTCATCTCCCCCTCTCATTCCCCCCTTCACTTTTCCCTTCCTTCTTCTAATGTCCTCCATGCTATTCCTTCCGTTCCACATAGGAGTGAAACCATATGATAATTGTCTTTCTCTGCTTGACTTAATTTCACTTAGCATAATCCCCTCCTGGTCCATCCACGTTGGTGCAAATGGGGGGTATTCATCCTTTCTGATGACTGAGTAATATTCCATTGTGTAGATGAACCACATCTTCTTTGTCCATTCATCTGCTGAAGGACACCTTGGCTCCTTCATCAGTTTGGCTATTATGTACATTGCTGCTATGAACATTGGGATACAGGTGCCCCTTCTTTTCATTACTCTGTGTCTATGCGGTAGATACCCAGTAGTGCAATTGGTGGGTCATAGGATAGCTCTGTGTTTAACGTCGTGAGGAACCTCCATATTGTTTTCAAAAGTGGCTATACCAGCTTGAATCCTCACGAGTAGTGTAAGATGGTTACGCTTTCTCCACATCCTCTCTGACTTTTTTTTATTTCAAGTCTTGTTAATTTTTTTTCAAGATTTTATTGATTTATTCCACAGAGATAGAGATAGACAGCGAGAGAGGGAACACAAGCAGGGGGAGTGGGAGAGGAAGAAGCAGGCTCATAACGGAGGAGCCTGATGTGGGGCTCGATCGCATAATGCCAGGATCACGCCCTTAGCCGAAGACAGACGCTTAACCACTGTGCCACCCAGGTGCTGCATGCCTTGTTAATTTTAACCATTCTAACTGGTGTATGGTGGTATCTCATTGTCGTTTTGATTTGTATTTGCCTGATGGCAAGTGATGTGGAGCATTTTTTCATGTGTCTGTTGGCCATTTGTATGTCTTCTCTGGAGAAGTATCTCTTTGTGTCTTCTGCCCATTTTTTGGGTGTCGAGTTTGAGGCGTTCTTTATAGATCTTGGATACCAGCCCTTTATCTGTAATATTATTTGCAGATATCTTCTTCGATTCCATAGGATGCCTTTTTGTTTTTTTGATCATTTGCTTTGCCGAGCAGAAGCTTTTTATCCTGATGAAGTGCCAATAGTTCATTTTTGCTTTTATTTCCTTTGCCTTTAGAGACATGGCTTGCAAGAAGTTGTTGTGTCCAAGGTTGAAGAGTTCTTTTGATTTTGATATGAGACAGGAATCCATTATCTTTCTTTCTTAATTTTCTTGGAGTCCTCTGTCTTTCTTGGTGACTCTAGCTAAGTTTGTCAGTTTTGTTTATCTTTCCAAAAAAGGCAGCTCTCATTTTCTTTTTTTTTTTGTCCTTTTAGTCTCCATTGGATTTATTAATGCATTCCTTTTTGTTATTTCCTTATTTCTACTAATTTGTGGCTTTGTTTGTTCTTTTTTTTTTCTAATTCTTTACCACATAAATCAGGTTGTTTATTGGAGAGCATTCTCATGGATTGATGAAGACTTGAATTTCTATGAATGTCCCCCATAAAGCTACTTTTGCTGCATCCCATAAGTTTTTGTAAGTTGTCTTTTTCATCAGTGTCAAGGTACTTCTAAAATTTTTTTGATTTCTTCTTTGACTGTTGGTTGTTCAGTAGCATGTTGTTAAATCTCCACACATTTATTTAAGATTATTTAAGTATCTGACAGAGAGTGAGACAGCGAGAGAGGGAACGCAAGCAGGGTGGTGGGAGAGGGAGAAGTGGGCTTCCCACTGAGTAAGGAGCCTGATTCGGGGCTAGATCCCAGGATCCTGGAATCACGACCTGAGCTGAAAGCAGATCCTTAACAACTGAGCCACCCAGGCCCCCCCAATCTCCATCTATTTTTGACTGTCCCATTTTTTTCTTGAGACTGATTTCTAGTTTCATATCATTGTGGTTGGACAAGATTTGAAGCAGAAGGTGAAAAGAGCATTCAGATGAAAGGTTTGTTTCCTGGAGGGTTTTCTGAGGGCAGACCATGAGTTCAGTGGGGATGGAGGAAGGTTTTGTGAGACGGGGGGTGGGGTTAACCCTCGTTAGAATTACTGACTACTACCATGCAGGCTGTGTGCTACCGTTCACACCGTAGTCCTGATGGACTGGTACTTCATTAGAAATATTTTCTAGGAGGTGTAGGCATAGTCTTCACTTAAAGAAAGGTGCCATGTGGGTTCATGGCATGACCCCAGGTCAGCAACCAGGATGTTTGGTATTGTGGGGGATCAGAACCAGGCTTTCTGTGGGAAGTGACAGAAATAGGGTATGGTGAGCTCCATGACCATAGGTGAGGTCCCTAGTGACCCACTGGGTGTTGGGTTCTGTGGATCTGTCTCATCAGGTGCTGTGGAATTCAGGGACACCCTCCTGTCTGTGGATTTGTGTGGAGACAGGTAGACATCAGTGTCTGGCCAGGCACGAGGGTCACACTGGACCACCACCAGAGGTGCAGCGTGCGTGGGAGCCACTGCTTGGTTTCCACGAAAGCTGACCAGGGTCTGTGACCGTGATTCCTAGCAGCTGCAAGGGGAGAGGAGGCCGGGGGTGGTGCACACTTCCTAGAGTTGTGGTCAGGACTAGTCTGGAGCCCACTGAAGTCAGCCACACTGGGCACAGAAGGCACCCAGTCAGTGTAGCTGTGGGCACTGCTCCCATGGCACTTTCAGGCCGGCTCCATGCTGCCACCTCCTGCATTTCATCATCATCTTCAAGGTCATGTGCCTCTGCTCTTGCCCCATGGCCTCCGGGGTATTGTCCGTCCTCCATCTGGCCCTCGTCCCTGGTGCCCTGTGCAGTCCAATGCCAGGGTACCCGTCTTGAGACAAATATCTGGCCCTGATGGAACACTTCCATGGATCTCGTGTAATGTGAGGGTGATGCCCTGCCCTGGAAGGGGGCTACAGGTCCCCAATCAGGAGAGCCATGTCTCCCTTTTCAGCATGGCCTGCCCGCCCCTCAGTCTTCTTAGGGAAGCTCTCCCCACTTCCTGAGATGACAGCCCTGAACTTAAAAATGAATGTCATTTTACATATCTCTATGCCTTAGTTCATCCATGGCATGTCTTTCAACCCCGTCAGTGGGTTTTTTTTAGAAGTTCTGAAGGGCTGTCTGCTCAAGGAGGGGATGACCTGGGTGGGGCAGCTTTCCCTCTCATCTCCCTCAGCATGTCTCTGAGCCCTGGGGCCAGCTGTCCCACTGAGGATTGAGGGACACGAGCCAGCCCTTCCTGAGCCCAGGCTGTGTCAGCTCATAGACTGATGCGTGTCAGAGTGGTGGGTAGCTGGCATGGGCCAGAGGCAGGCAGTGTCTCCTTCTCATTCCTTTCCTCCCTTACTCCCAGAGGTAGCTCAGAGCAGCCTTCAACCTCTGCATCTCCAGATCCCTTGACCTGTGCCTCCTGTGTTCAGCTGGTGACCTTGGAGTTTCGCATGGATTCTACCACACGTACCCTCTCCCGTAGCAATTCCTGGATCAGGGGAGGGGTCGGACCCTTGTCTGCTTTTGGTCTTCTTCCTGTCCAGCACCAAGCCCACCCACCTTTGCATCTTCCATGTATGTGCTTGGAAGCAAGCCCATCCACAGGGAACCTATTAGCCAAATGGATCCAGGCAATGAACACTGAAGTAGAGATCCGGGATCCATAATAAACCTGCTCTGAAACCTGTCCCAAAGTCTGTGAGTCTCTCACACTGAAACAAAAACAATAATAGCTTTCTGGACTGTGAAGTGACATGTGTCTCTACTTCCAATCTTGAATGCATTGGTGCTGAGCCTGGACTGAAAAGGACCATGGCTCCCGTGGGCTGGGATCCACGGTAAGAACTCAGTGAAATCTGAATTTGATTCATGGAGTGAATAATTATTGTAGAGCGAATCCTCCCAAGTAGGGCTTATGCACAGTGCACAGGAAAAGCTTTTTCAAAGAGGTTCCTGAAAGAAAAAATCTTTTTTAGAAATTTATTTTAATTCCAGTAGAGCTAACATACAGTGTTACATTCGTTTCAGGTGTACAATAGAGTGATTCAGTAATTCTATAAATTACTCAGTGGTCATCAAGAAAAGTGTCCTCTTAATCCCGTTCACCTATTCCACTCAACCCTCTATCCACCTCCTCTTGTAACCATCCGTTTGTTCTCTATTGTTAAGAGTTTGTATTTTGGTGTGTCTCCTTTTTCTCTTTTAGTTATTTATTTTTGTTTGTTGCTTAAATTCCCTATTAGAGTGACATCTTATGGGATTTGTCTTTCTCTGAATGCCTGATTTTAGTTAGGATAATACTCTCTAGCTCCATTCATGTGGCTGCAAATGGAAGGTTTCATTCTTTTTCAAGCCGAGTAATACTCCATTGTGTGTGTGTATGTGTGTGTGTGTGTGTGTGTGTGTGTGCACGTGCGTGTGTGTGAATACAGATCTATCATCTCATTTGTCAATTTTTCTACAGACACTTGGGTTGCTTCCATATTGTGATATTCTAAATAATGGTGCAAGGAACATAGGGGTGCACGAATCCTTTTACGTTACTGTTTTCCTATTCTTTGGGTAAATACGAGTAGTGTGATTGTTGGATCGTAGGGTAGTTTTATATTTAATTTTTTCAATAACCTTCATACTGTTTTCCACGGTGGCCACCACAATTTGCATTCCCACCCACAGTTCACGAGGATTCCCCTTTATCCACATCCTCTCAACACCTGTTCTTTGTTGTGCTTTTGATGTTAGCCATTCTGACATGTTTGAGGTATTACCTCATTGTCCTTTGGATTCACATTTTCCTGATGATGGGTGATGGTGAACATCTTTTCACGGGACTGTTGGCCATTTGTATTTCTTCTTTGGAGAAATGTCTGTCCATGTCTTCTGCCTATTTTTTAACTGGATTATTTGTTTTTTGGGGGTCGAGTAGTATCAGTTCTATATGTTTTGGACACTATCCCTTTATTGCATATGATCTTTGCAAATATCATCTCCCTTTGAGTAAGTTGTCTTACTATTTTTACGTTTTCATTGTTCTTCTGCCATGTGGAAACTTTATTTTGCTGTATTCCCAATAGTTTATTTTTGATTTCATTTCCTTTGCCTCAGGACACAGTCTAGAAAAACGTTAATATGGTCTATGTCAAGAAGTTACTGTCTTCCCTCCTGTAGGATTTTAATGGATTCAGGTCTTATATTGAGGTCTTGAAACTGTTTTGTGTTTGTCTGTATTGTGTAAGAAAGCAGTCTAATTTCATTCTTTTGTGCGTAGCTGTCTAGTTTTCCCAACAAAATTTGTTGTAGAGACTGTCCTTTTCCCTTTTGATATCGTTGCTTGCTTTGTGGAAGATTCATGGACCACATAATTATGGGTTTCTGTTTGAACTTGTATCCTGTTCCTTTGGTCGCTGTGTCTATTTTTGTGCCATACTCTCTTGTTAGGATGACTGCAGCTTTGTAGTATAACCTGAAATCTGAAATTGTGAGTCCTCCAGCTTTGTTTTTCTTTTCCACATTGCACTGGCTGTTCGGAATCTTTAGTGGTTCCATACAAATGTTTAGGATTGTTTATTCAAGGTCTTTTGTTCTTTAATTTAAATTCAATTAGCCAACTTACAGTACATCATTAGTTTCAGATGTAGTCTTCAATCAATTTTCAGTTGTGTGTAACACCCAGTGCTCATTGTATCGTGTGACCTCCTTAATGCTACTCACCCAGTTACCCCCCCAAACTTCTCCTCCAGCAATCATCAGTTTCTTGTGATAGTTAAGAGTCCATCATGGGTTTTCTCCCTCTCTGATGACTTCCCATTCTATTTTCCCTTCCTTCCCCTATGGTCACCTTCCTTGTTTCTGATATTCCACATAGGAGTGAAAGCATATGATCATTGTCTTTCTTTCATTGACTTATTCCACTCATCATAATACCCTCCAGCTCCACCCAGGTAGGTGTGATGGTAAGTATTCATCCTTTCTGATGGCTGAGTAATATTCCACTATAGATATGATCCACATCTTCTTTATCCATTCATCTATCCATGGTCATCTGCACTCCTTCTGCAGCTTGTCTATTATGGATATTGCTGCTATGAACACTGTGGTGCATGTGTCCCATCTTCACTACCTCTGTATCTTTGGGGTACATACCCAGTAGTGCAATTGCTGGGACATAGGGTAGCTTTATTATAACTTCTTGAAGAAACTCTGTACCATTTTCAAGAGTGGCTGTACCGGACTGCATTTGTACAGGGGTGTAAGAGTGTTCCCATTTCTCCACATCCTCTGCAACATGTATAGTTTCATGTCTTCTTATTTTTAGATATTCGGCCTCGTGTGATATGGCATCTATAGGGGTTTAGATTTGCATTTCCCTGAAGCCAAGTGATATGAAGCATTTATGCATGTATCTTTTGGTCACCAGTACGTCGTCATCAGTGAAGTGACTTCCCATTTTAATCCATCTCAAGACCTAAAGCTGGGTAAGGCACTGAAGCTGGATGGTGCCATCGGTTGGAAGTGTGGAGAATTTCAAAAGATCTCCTTGGAGAGCAAGTTTAAAGGTCAGTTTGAAGCTACTAATTGGATCCGGGGAGATCTCTGAAAGTGGGGGTTGCCTGCGATGGGCTGAGGAGGGCCCTCCGATTTTCCTATGAATCCTTGCTGCAGCCCCAAATGACAGTTTCCTGCTGTGGGGCAGGCTGAGTCCTCTAGTCGTGCAGAGGTGAGCCCAATGCCTGCTGCCTTGGAGGCAGGCAAACGGGGAGGGACCCTCAGCAGAAGACCCAGGGTTAGGTTAGGCCTCAAGAGACAGCAGGTCCAAACTGCCCAGTGCTCAGAGAACTCCCAGGCCGACTGAGATGAGGGCACAAGCGTGGGTGAGTGTGAGCCTTGGGGTTTCATCCGGAATGGCCCACAAATGTCGGGGTTCACCAGAAGGGGCTCTCAGGGGGTGCCCCAATTCTCTTGCACTGAATGCTCTGTTGTGCCCCAAAACGGTACAGTTTCCTGTGGGCTGCAGGCTGAGTCCTACAGTGGGGCTTGTGTGTCCCCAATCCCCCGGAGTAGGGTGCCAGGACCCTGGGGAGGGGCCCCTCTGTGGCTAACCTAGTGTAAGGTTTAGGGTCCAGGAGCCCGGCAAGGACAATCTGCAGGCTGTGCAGCGAGCTCTGTGGAGGGCTGAGAGGAGGCCATGGCGGTTGGTGAACATAGGCCTCAGGGTTGGGGCACGGGGGGCTGCCAAAAGTGGGGACAGGCCCTGGGGGCCTCCCCATGTTCTCATGCCCTGTAGGCTCCGTAGAGCCCCAAGGGGCACAGTTTCCTTTCCGGTGGCAAGCTGAGTCCTGCGGTGTGGTACAGGTACCCCAATTCCCTGGGGCTGTGGTGTAAGGCTCCTGGGAGTCCCCCACACCCGCGGCCGACCTAGGGCTAGGGTTAGGCCCCAGGAGCCCCGCAGGCCCGATCTGCTGGCTGTATGGCGAGCTACATGGGCTGAGGTGAGGGTGCAGGGAGGGTGAGCGTGGGCTTCAGGGTTGGGTTGCGGGAGGCCACCGACGTTCGCTGGTGGCTCAGGAGGGCCCTCCTGGTTCTCCCACCCTGAACGCTCTATGGCCTCCCAAGGCGCATGGTTTCCTGCGGGGTGGCAGACTGAGTCCTGCTGTGGGGCTCAGGTGTCCCGAATCCCCGTGGCTCTGGCTCCAGGCTCCTGGGGAGGGGCCCCTCCACAGATGAACTAGGGTTAGGGTTGGGGCCCAGGAACCCCGCAGGCCAGATCTGCCCGCTATGTGGCGAGCACTGCCGCGGGCTGAGGTGAGGGTGTGGGGTGGGGTGAGCATGGGCTTCAAGCTTGGGTTTAGGGATCGCTGAAGTTCGCTGGGGACTCTGGGGGCCCTCCTGGTTCTCCCGCCCTGAATGCTCTACAGCCTCCCAAGGAGCACGGTTTCCTGTGGGCTGGCAGGCTTTATCCTGCAGTGGGGCTCAGGTGTCCCCAGTACCTGGGGTTGTGGCACCGGGACCCAGGGGAGGGGCCCTACCCAGCCAAACTAGGGTCAGGTCTAGGCCCCAGGAACCCGGCAGGCCTGATCTGCCGGCTCTGCGACGCGCTTGGTGGCAAGCTGAAGGGAAGGCGTGGGGCGGGATGAGCGTGGGCCTCAGGGTTGGGGTGTAGGGGGCCGCCGAGGATCGCTGGGGTCTCAGAGGGGCCCTACCAGTTCTCCTGAACGGGATGCTCTGCGGCGCCCCAAGGGGCATGGTTTCCTGAGGGGTGGCAGGCTGAGTCCCGTGGTGTGTTCCAGGGGTACCCAATCCCCGGGGTTAGGGTACGGATTAGGGTACGGGTTAAGGTTAGAGTATGGATTATGGTTAGGGTATGGGAGAGGGTAGGGTTTAGGGTTAGGGTAAGGAGAGGGTATGGGTTAGGTTTGGGTTTAGGGGTTACAAGTTAGACGTTATGGGTTAGGGTACAGATTAGGGTTCAGGGTACGGGTTAGGGTTTAGGGTTTGGGTTTAGGGTTAGGGTTAGGGTTGGAGTAGGGGTTAGGTTTAGGGTACGGATTAGGGTTAGGGTACTGGTTAGGGTACGCATTAGGGTACGGTTATGGTTAGTGTTGGCATTCGGATTAGGGTACGGTTTAGGGTACGGGTTAGGGTACGGGTTAGGGTTAGGGTACAGTTTAGGGTTATGGTACAGGCCAGGTTACGGTTTAGGGTTAGGGTTAGGGTACGGGTTAGGGAATGGGTTAGGGATAGGGATAGGGTACGGTTTAGGGTTAGGGTATGGGTGTGGGTACGGGTTAGGGTACAGGTTAGGGTTAGGTATGGGTTAGGGTATGGGTTAGGGTCCGGGTTAGGGATAGGGTACAGGTTAGGGTATGGGTTAAGGTTAAGGTAAGGGTACTGGTTAGGGTTAGGGTACGGGTTACGGTTTAGGGTTTAGGTTTATGGTTAGGGTATGGGTTAGGTTTAGGGTACGGGTACGGTTAGGGTACGGGTATGGTACGAGTTAGGGTATGGGTTATGGTCAGGGTTCAGGGTTAAGGTTAGGGTATGGGTTAGGGTACTTGTTAGGGTTAAGGTTAAGTTTAGGGTACGGTTTAAGTTATGGGTTAGGGTACAGTTTAGGGTTAGGGTTAGGGTACAGGTTTGGGTACGCGTTAGAGTACGTGTTAGGGTTAGGGTACAGGTTAGGGTTCGGGTTAGGGTATGGGTTAAAGTTAGGGTTAGAGTATGGGTTAGGGTAAGGGTTAGGGTTAGGTTACTGGTTAGGGGTAGGGTTAGCTGAAGGGGTAGGGTTAGGGGTAGGGTTAGGGTTATGATAGGGGTCGGGGTATGGTTAGGGTTTAGGGTTAGGGTTTGGGGTTTGGCTTAGTGGTTAAGGTAAGGGTTTAGTGTTTAGGGTTTCGGGTTTAGGGTTAGGGGTTAGGATTTAGGGTTTAGTGTTAATGTAGGGTTTAGGGTTTAAGGATTAGGGTTTAGGGTTAGGTTTAGGTTAGGGTCAGGGTTAGGGTAAGGGTTAGGGGTTAGTGTTAGGGTTAGGGTGAGGGTTAGGGGTTAAGGTTTAGGGTTTAAGGTTAGGGGTTAGGGTTTAGGGTTAGACCCCAGTAGGCCAGCAGGACCGATGCAACGGCTGTGCGGCGATCGGAGGAGTGGGCCAATGTGAAGGCGCTGGTGAGCGGCAGCATGGGCCCAACCATTTTGGTGCAGGAGGGCCTTCGAAAGTCGCCGGGGCCTCGGAGTGCCTTGCCCGTTCTCCCGCTCTGAATGACTAGCGGGGCCCCTAGCGGCTCGGGTGGCTGAAGGGCAACAGGGTGAGTCCGGCACATGGGCTTGTGGTCCCCATCCTCGGCGTTGCGGAGCCACGCCACTCGGGAAGTGCCTCTCGGGGGCTGACCTACACTTAGGGTTAGTCCCCAGGAGGCCGGCAGGCCCGATACACCACATGTGCGGTGATTGGAGCGGTGGGCTGAGGTGAGGGTGCTGGTGAACATGAGCCTGGGCCGAAGCGTTTTGGTTCCGGGCACCTTCGAAGGTTGGAGGGAGTTCGGAGGGCCCTGCCAGTTCTCCAACACTGAATGAATGGTGGTGCCCCTAGCGGCACGTTTAGGAAGGGACCCTCAGGGGCCGTCCTAGGGTGTAGGGTTAGCGCCCAGTAGGCCGGCAGGCCAGATCTGCCAGCTGTGCGAAGGGCAGAGGTGTGGGCCGAGTTGAGGGCGATGGCGAGTGGGAGCATGGGCCCCAGGGTTTTGGCGCCCTGGGCCTTGCAATGTTGCCATGGCTCGGAGGGCCCTGCCCTTTCTCCTGCCCTGAATAACCAGCAGCGCCCCTAGTGGCTCCGTTGGCGGTGGGGCAGCAGGGTGAGTCCTGCACTGTGGCTTGGGGATCCCCAATCCCCGGCGTTGCGGGGGCAGGCCCCTTGGGAGGAGCTCCTCGTGGGCTGACCTAGGGTTAGAGTTAGCCCCCAGGAGGCTGGCAGGCCCAATCCTCTGGCTGGGCGGCGAGAGGTGGGCGGGCAGAGGTAAAGGCGCTGCCGAGCGGGAGCGAGGGCCCCTGCATTTTGGCGTGGGAGGCTTCAAATGTCGCTGGTTTCTCCAGGGCCCTGTCGTTCTCCCGCCCTGAATGACCGGCGGCACCCCTAGCGGCCCGGGTGGCGGCATTGAGGCAGGGTGATTCTGGCTCTGGGGCTTGGGGTTCCCGATCCCCAGTGTAGCAGCAGCAGGACCCTTGGGAGGGGCCCCTGAGGGGCCGACCTAGGATTAGGGTTAAGACCCAGGAGGCAGGCAGGCCCAATCCGCCCGCTGGGCTGAGAGCTGAGGGGCAAGCCAAGGTGAGGGCGTGGGGAGTGGGAGCGTGGGCACCAGCGTTTTGGACCAGGGAGCCCTTGAAAGTCACCGGGGGCTCGGAAGGCCCTGCCCCTTCTCTCGCCCTGAATGACCTGCGGCGTCCCTAGCGGCCCGGGTGGCGACAGTGCGGCAGGGTGAGTCTGGATCTGGGGCTCTGAGTCACCAAACCCCAGCGTTACAGAACCAGGCCCCTTGGGATGTCCCCCATGGGGCCGACCTAAGGTTTTGGTTAGCCCCCAGGAGCCCGGCAGGCCTTATCCACCAGCTCTGCAGCAACCAGAGGGGCGGGCCAAGGGGAGGGCGCTGGTGAGCAGGAGCGTGGGAGCCACCTTTTTGCGCAAGGGTGCTTTGAAGGTCGCAGGGGAAACGGAGCACCCTGCCACTTCTCCCACACTGAATGACCCGTGGCTCCCCTAGCGGCCTGGGTGGTGGCGCGGCAGCAGGTGAGTCCGGCGCTGGGTCTCAGGGGTCCCCAATCCACTGTGTTGCGGCGCCAGGCCCCTTGGGAGGGGCCCCTCGGGGGCTGACCTAGGTTAGGGTCAGCCCCCAGGACGCCAGCAGGCTCAATCCGCCAGCTGTGCGGCGAATGGAGTGGTGGGTCGAGGTGAGGTCTCTGTCGAGAGGGAGCTTGGGCCCAAGCATTTTGGCTCCGGGGGCCTTTTAATGTTTCCGGGGACTCGGCGGGCCATGCCCATTCTCCTCCCTGAGTGACTGGCAGTGCCCCTAGCTGCCCAGGTGGCAGCGGGGCGGCAGGGTGAGTCAGGCGCTGCGGCTCGGGTATCCCCAATCCCCGGTGTTGCGGCGCCAGGCCCCTTGGGAGGGGCCCCTCGGGGGCCAACCTAGGGTTAGGTTTAGCCCCTAGGAGGCCGGCAGGCCCTATTCGCCAGCTGTGTGGAGACTGGAGTGTCGGACCGAGGTGAGGGCGCTGGTGAGCGGGAGCGTGGGCTCGGGTGTTTTGGCGCGGGGGGCTTTTGAAGGTCGCCGTGTCTCGGAGGGCCCTGCCTGTTCTCCCGCCCTGAATGAACGGCAGCACCCCAAGCCCCCGGGTGGCAGCTGGGTGGCAGGGTGAGTCAGGTGCTGAGGCTCAGGATCCCCAATCTCCAGCGTTGGAGCGCCAGGCCCCTTGGGATGGGCCCCTCGGTGGTCAATCTAGGGTTACGGTTAGCCCCCAGAAGGCCAGTGGTCCCGATCAGCGGCTGTGCAACACGCGAAGGGTTGGGCCGAGGTGAGGGCGCTGGCGAGCCTTAGCATGAGCCCAAGCCAAGCACGGGGGGCCTTTGAATGTCAGCGGGTGCTCGGAGGGCCCTAACCATTTTCTTGCTCTGATTGAACGGTGGGCCCCTAGCGGCTCGGGTGGCTGAAGGGAAGCAGGGTGAGTCTGGCACTTGGGCTCGGTGTCCCCATCCCCAGCGTTGCGATGCCAGGCCCCTTGGGAAGGGCCCCAGGGGTGCCGACCTATGGTTAGGGTTAGCCCCCAGGAGTCCGGCAGGTCCGATACACCACCTGTGCGTCGAGCGGCGAGTTGGGCCGAGGTGAGGGTGCTGGTGAACATGAGCCTGAGCCCAAGTGTTTTCGTTTGGGGCGCCTTCGAAGATCGGCAGTTTTCGGAGGGCCCAGCCCGTTCTCCCACCCTGAATGAACGGTGGCATCCCTAGCGGTCCGGGTGGGGCGGGGCGGCAGGGTGTAACTGACGATGGGGTTGGGGGTCCCCAATCCCCAGCATTGGGCCGCCAGGCCCCTTAGGAGGGGCCCTTCAGGGGCCAACCTAGAGTTAGGGTTAGCCCCTAGGTGGCCAGCAGGCCCTATTCGCCAGCTGTGTGGAGAGCGGAGTGGCGGACCGAGGTGAGGGCGCTGGTGAGCGGGAGCGTGGGACCTAGCATTTTGGTGCGGGTTGCCTTTGAAGGTCGCAGGGGACTGGAGGGCCCTGCCCATTCTACCACTCTGAATGAGGACGGCGCCCCTAGCGGGCCGGGTCGCGGCAGGGCGGCAGGGTGAGTCTGGCGCTGGTGCTCGGGGGTCCCCAATCCCTGTCGTGGTGGCGCCAGACCCCTGGGAGGGGCCCCTCCACATCCAACCTACTGTTAGTCCCCAGGAGGCCGGCAGGCCCGATCCGGCGGTTGTGCGGCTTGTGGAGGGGCTGGCCGAGGTGAGGGCGCTGGTGAGCGGGAGCGTGGGCCAAAGCATTTTGGCGTGGGAGGACTTCAAATGTCACCGGAGGCTCGGAGGGCCCTGCCCATTCTCCAACCCAGATGACCGGCGGCGCCTCTAGCGGCCCGGGTGGTGGCGGGGCATCAGGGTGCGTCCGGCAGGTTGCTTTGGGGGTGCCCAATCCCCCGCATGGTGGCGCCAGGCCCCTTGGGATGGGCCCCTCAGGAGCCAAGCTAGGATTATGGTTAGCTCCAGGCGGCCGGCAGGCCTGATCCACCGGCTGTGCGGCGAGCGGAGGGGCGGGCCGAGGTGGGGGCGCTGGGGAGTGGGAGCGTGGGCCCAAGCGTTTTAGTGTGGGGGGCCTTCAAAAGTCGGCGGGGGCTTGGAGGGCCCTGCCCGTTCTCCTGCCCTGAATAACCGGCGGCGCCCCTAGCACCCCAGGTTGCGGTGGGGCGGCCGTATGAGTCCGGCGCTGGGGCTCGGGGGTCCCCAATCCCAGGCCTTGCAGCTCCAGGCTCCTTGGGAGGGGCCCATCGGGGGCCGACCTAGGTTTAGGGTTAGCCCCCAGGAAGCTGGCAGGCCTGATCCGCCAGCTGTGTAGCCAGCAGAGGGGCAGGCCGAGGTGAGGGCGCTGTCGAGCGGGAGCCCGGGCCCAAGCATTTTGGCGTGGGGGCATTCGAAAGTCACTGGGGGTTAAGAGCGCACTTCCCGTTCTACCTCGCTGAAAGCCCAACTGCGTACCTAGCGGCTCGGGTTGCGGAGGGGCGGCAGGGTGAGTACGGTGCTGGGGCTCGGGGATCCCTAATCCCCGGCATTGCAGCACCAGACCCCTTGGGAGGGGCCCCTCGGGGGCTGACATAGGGTTTGGGTTAGCCTCCAGGAGGCCGGCAGGCCCAATCCACCAGTTGTGCGGCGAACGGAGGGTCAGGCGGAGGTGAGGCCACTGGCGAGCGGGAGCATGGGCCCAGGTGTTTTGGCGTGGGGGTCCTTCAAAGGTCGCCGGAGGCTCAGAGGGCCCTGCACGTTCTTCCACCCTGAATGACCGGCGGCTACCCTAGCGGCCCGGGTAGAGGACGGGCGGTATGGTGAGTCAGGCGCTGGGGCTCGGTGTCCCCAACCCTCGGCGTTGGGGCGCCAGGCCACTTCGGAAGGGCTCTAGGGGGCCGACCGAGCATTACTGTTAGCCCCCAGGAGGCCGGCAGACCCGATCTCCCAGCTGTGTGGCGAGCAGAGGGGCGGGCCATGGTGAGGGCGCTGTTGAGTGGAATCGTGGGCCCAAGAGTTTTGGCGTGGGGGGCATTCAAAAGTCTCTGGGGGCTCAGAGTGCCCTTTCCGTTGTACCGCGCTGAATGCCCGACAGCGCACCTAGCGGTGCGGGTTGCACAGGGGCGGCAGGGTGAGTCCAGTGCTGGGGCTCAGGGGTCCCCAATCCCAGGCGTTGCGGATCCAGGGCCCTTGGGATGGGCCACTCTGGGGCCAACCAAGGGTTATTGTTAGCCCCCAGGAGGCCAGTAGGCCCAATCCGCCGGCTGTGCGGCAAGTGGAGGCATGGGCCCAGGTGAGGGCGGTTGAGAGCAAGAGCGTGGGCTCAAGCGTTTTGGCACGGGGGGCCTTTGAAATCATCGGGGGTTCAGCGGGCCCTTCCTGTTCTCCCACCCTGAATGACCAGCGGCACCCCTAGCGGCCTGGGTGGTGGCGTGGCGGCAGGATGAGACTGGCAATGGGGCTCGGGGGTCCCCATTCCCTGGCATTGCGGCGCCAGGCCGCTTGGAGCGGCCCCTTGGGTGCCGAGCTTGGGTTAGGGTTAGCCCCCAGGAGGCTGGCAGGCCTGATCGGCCAGGTGTGCGGCGAGTGAAGTGGCGTGCAGAGGTGATGGCACTGGCGAGCGGGAGCGTGGGCCTAAGCGTTTTGGCGCTGGGGGCATTTGAAAGTCGCCGGGGGCCCAGAGCGCCCTACAGGTTCTCCCACCCTGAATGACCGGTGGCGCCCCTAGGGGCCGGTAGGGGAGGGGCAGTAGAGTGAGTCCAGCGCTAGGGCTCGGGGGTCCCCAATCCCCGGCATTGTGGCGCCAGGCCTTTGGAAGGGACCCCTCGGGGTCCGACCTAGGGTTAGGGTTAGCCCCCAGGAAGCAGGCCGGCCCGATCCGCTAGCTTTCGGCAAGCGGAAGGGCGGCCTGAGAAGAGGGCGCTGACAAACAGGAGCGTGACCCCAAGCGTTTTGGTGCGGGGGGCCTTCGAATGTCGCCGGGGGCTCGGAAGCCCCTGCCCGTTCTCCCGCCCTGAATGACCGTGGCGCCCCTAGCGGTCCGGGTGGCGGCGGGAAGGCAGGGTGAGTCCCACGCAGGGGCTTGGGTGTCCTCAATCCCCGGCATTGTGGCGCTAGGCCCCTTGAAAGGGGCCCCTCGGGGGGGACCTGGGTGTAGGGTTAGCCCCAGGAGGCCGGCAGGCCCAATCCGCAGGCTGTGTGGCATACGGTGGGGCGGGCCGAGGTGAGGCCGCTGGCGAGTGGGAGCATGGCTCCAAGCATTTTGCAAAGTGGGCCTTCGAAGGTCGTCGAAGTCTCGGAGGGCCCTGCCCGTTCTACTGCCCTGTATAACCGGGGGCACCCCTAGCACCCTGGGTGGCGGTGGGGCAGCCGGGTGAGTCCAGTGCTGGAGCTTGGGGGTCCCCAATCCCAGGCGTTGCTGCTCCAGGCCCCTTGGGATGGGCCCCTCGAGGACCGACCTAGGGTTATGGTTAGTCCCAGGTGGCCGGCAGGCCCGATCCGCCGGCTGTGTGGCGAGCGGAGGGGCGGGCCAAGTTGAGGGCGCTGGCGAGCTGGAGCGAGAGCCCAAGCGTTTTGGCGCGGTGGGCCTTCGAAGGTCGCCGGGGGCTCGGAGGGCCATTCCCGTTCTCCCATCCTGAATGAGGACGGCGCCCCTATCGGGCCGGGTCGTGGTGGGGCAGCAGGGTGAATCAGGCGCTGGTGCTCGGGGGTCCCCAATCCCCAGCGTGGCAGTGCCAGGCCCCTTGGGAGAGGCCCCTTGGGCGCCAAAGTAGGGTTTGGGTTAGCCCCAGGAGGCCGGCAGGCGTACGGAGGTGCTGGCCGAGGTGAGGACGCTGATGAGGGGGAGCGTGGGCCCAAGAGTTTTCGCTCGTGGGCCTTCGATGTTCGCTGGGGGCTCGGAGGGCACTGCACGTTCTCCCGCACTGAATGACCGGCGGCACCCCTAGCGGCCAGGGTGGCGGTGGGGCTGCAGGGTGATTCCAGCGCTGGGGTCGGGGGTCCCCAAACCCCGGCGTGTTTTGCGCCAGGCACCTTGGGAGGGGCCTTCGTGGGCCGACCTAGTGTTAGGGTTAGACCAAAGGAGGTCGGCAGGCCCGATCTGCCAGGTGTGCAGTGAGTGGAGTGGCGGGCCGAGGTGAGGGCGCTGGCGACAGGGTTCGTGGGCCCAAGTGTTTTGGCTCTGGGGGCCTTCGAAGGTCACCAGGAGCTCTGAGGCCCTGCCCGCTCTACCGCCCTGAATGACCGGCGGCGTCCCTAGCGGCCCGGGTGGCGGCAGGGCGGCAGGGTGCGTCCGGCGCTGGGGCTCGAGAGTCCCCAATCCCTGGCGTGGCAACGCCAGGCCCCTTTGGAGGGGCCCTCAGGGACCGAACTAGGGTTAGGGTTAGCCCCCAGGAGGCCGGCAGGCCCGATCTCCCAACTGTGTGGGGAGTGGAGAGGTGGGCCGAGGTGAGGGTGCAGGGGAGCGGGTATGTGGGCCCAAGCATTTTGGGGCTAGGGCCTTCGATGGTCGCCGGGGGCTCGGAGGGCCCTGCACATTCTCCCGCCATGAAGGACCAGCGACGCCCCTAGCTCCCTGGGTGGCAGCGGGGTGGCAGGGTCAGTCCGGCACTCGTGCTTGGGTTTCCCCAATCCCCAGCGTTGCGGTGCCAGGCCCCTTGGGAGGGGCCCCTCGGGGACTGTCCTAGGGTTAGGTTAACCCCCAGGAGGCCAGCAGTCCCGATCCGCCGACTGTGCAGTGAGCAGAGGGATTGACCGTGGTAGGGCGCAGTCGAGCGGTAGCGTGGTACCTAGCGTTTTGGTGTGGGGGGCCTTCTTATTTCACCGGAGGCTCGGAGGGCCCTGCCGGTTATCCCGCCCTGAATGCCCGGCGGCGCCCCTAGCGGCCCATGTGGTGGCGGGGCAGCAGGGTAAGTCCAGCGCTGCTCCTCGGGGGTTTCCAACACCCAGCATTGCGGCGCCAGGTCACTTGGGATGGGGCCCTAGGAGACCTACCTAGGGTTAGTGTTAGCCCCCAGGAGGCTGGGAGGCCCGATCTGCTGGCTGTGCAGCGTGCGGAAGGGCGGGCCGAGGTGAGGGCACTGGAGAGTGGAAGCGTGGGCCCAAGCGTTTTGGCGAGGGAACCCTTCGAAAGTTGCCGCAGCTCGGAGGGCACTGCCCATTCTCCCGCTCTGAATGACCGGCAGCACCCCTAGCAGCCCTGGGGGCAGCGTAGCGGCAGTGTGAGTCTGGTGCTGGGGCTCCGGGGTCCCAAATCCCCGTCGTTGCGGAGCCAGGCCCCTTGGGATGGGCCCCTAGCAGGCCTACCTAGGGTTAGTGTTAGCCCCCAGGAGGCTGGGAGGCTTGATCCGCAGGCTGTGCAGCAAGTGGAGGGGTGGGCCGAGGTGAGGGCACTGGTTAACGGAAGTGTTGGCCCAAGCGTTTTGCCTGGGGGGGCTTTCGAAGGTTGCCGGGGGCTCGGAGGGCCCTGCCCGTTCTCCCGCCTTAAATGACCATAGGGGCCCCTTGTTGCCCCGGTGGCAGTGGAGCAGCAAAGTGAGTCTGGCGCTGCGGCTCGGGGGTCACCAATCCCCAGCGTTGCGGCCCCAGGCCCCTTGAGAGGGCCCCCTCGGTTGCCGACCTAGGGTTAGGGTTACCCCCAGGAGGCCAGTAGGCCCAATCTGCTGGCTGTGCGGTGAGCGGAGGGGCAGGTTGAGATGAGGGCGTTGGCGTGCGGGAACGTGGGCCCAAAATTTTGGAGCGAGGGGCCTTCGAAGGTCACCAGGGGCTCAGAGGGTCCT
Organism: Ursus americanus; assembly: GCF_024610735.1. Classification (NCBI taxonomy): domain Eukaryota; kingdom Metazoa; phylum Chordata; class Mammalia; order Carnivora; family Ursidae; genus Ursus; species Ursus americanus. The sequence goes on from NW_028273668.1 coordinate 105,000, forward strand.
GCCCGTTCTCCCGCCCTGAATGACCGGGGGTGCCCCTTGTGGCCCGGGTGGCAGTGGGGGGCATGGTGAGTCCGGCGCTGGGGCTCAGGAGTCCCCAATCCCCATCGTTGTGGCGCCAGGCCCCTAGGGAGGGGGCAATAGGGGGCTGACCTAGGGTTTGGCTTAGCCCCCAGAAGGCCCGCAGGCCCGATCCACCAGCTGTGTGCGGAGCGGAGGCGAGGGCCGAGGTAAGGGCGCTGGCCAGCGGGAGCGTTGGCCCAAGCGTTTTGGTGCGGGGGGCCTTCGAAGGTGGCCGGTGACTTGGAGGGCCCTTGCCATTCTCACTCCCTGAATGAATGGCGGCGCCCCTAGGTGCCCAGGTGGCTGTAGGGCGGGAGGGTGATTTGGGCGCTGGAGCTCGGGAGTCCCGAATCCCCGGTGTTGCGGCAATAGGAACCTGGGATGGGCCCCTCCGGCGCCCACCAAAGGTTAGGGTAACACCCAGGAGGCTGGCAGTCCAGATCCACAGGCTGTGCAGCGAGCGGAGGGGCGGACCGAGGTGAGGGCGCAGGCGAGCGGGAGCATGGGACCAAGCGTTTTGGCGCGGGGGGCCTTCGAAGGTCGCCAGGGGATCGGAGGGATCTGCCAGTTCTCCCTCCCAGAATGACCAACGGTGTTCCTAGTGGCCCGGGTGGTGGCGGGGCAACACAGTGAGTCCGGCGCTGGGGCTCGGGGGTCCCAAATCCCAGGCATTGCGGTGCCAGGCCCCTTCGGAGGGGCCCCTCAGGGACCAACTTAGGGTTATGGGTAGCCCCAGGAGGAGGGCAGGCCTCATCCACTGGCTCTGCAGCGAGTGGAGGAGCGAGCCAAGGTGAGGGCGCTGAGGAGCGGGAGCGTGGGCTCAAGCGTTTTTCATGGGGGGGCCTTCGAAGGTCGCCGTGGGCTCGGAGGGCCCTGCCCGTTCTCCCGCACTGAATGACCAGGGGCACCCCAAGCATCCCGGGTGGCGGCGGGGCAGCAGGGTGAGTCCGGCGCTGGGGCTCGGGGGTCCCTAATACCTGGCGTTGTGGCGCCAGGCCCCTTGGGACGTGCCCCTCGGGGGCTGACCTAGGGTTTGGGTTAGCCCCCAGGAGACTGGCACGCTCATTCCGCCCATGTGCAGTGAATGGAGGTTTGGGTCGAGGTGAGGTAGCTGGCGATCGGGAGCGTGGGCCAGAGCATTTGGCTTTGGATCGGGGTGCCTTCGAAGGTCGCACGTGGCTCGGAGGGTCCTGCCCGTTCTGTAGCAAAAAGGACTGGCGACACCCCTAGCTCCCCATGTGGCAGCGGGGCAGCAGGGTGTGTCCGGCGCTGGGACTTGGGGGTCCCCAATCCCTGGCATGTGGTGCCAGGCCACTTGGGAGGGGCCCCTTGGGGGTGACCTAGGGATAGGGTTAGCCCCCAGGAAGCCAGCAGGCCGGATCCGCCAACTCTGCAGCGAGCGGAGGGGTGGGCCGAGATTAGGGAGCAGGCGAGCAGGAGCGTGGGAGCCAGAGTTTTGCGCGGGGGGCCTTCGAAGGTCGCAGGGGGATCAGAGGGCCCTGCCCGTTCTCTCTTCCTGAATGACTGGCAACGCCCCTAGCGCCCTGGGTGCTTGCGGGGTGGCAGAGTGAGTCCAGCCCTGGGGCTCGGGGGTCCCAAATCCCCAGCATTGCGGTGCCAGGCTCCTTGGGAGGGGCCCCTTGGGGGCCGACCTAGGGTAAGTGTTAGCCCCCAGGACTCCAGCAGGCCCTTTCCGCCAGCTCTGCAGCAGGCGGAGGGGCAGGCCGAGGTGAGGGCACTGGCGAGAGGGAGTGTGGGCCCAAGCGTTTTGGCGTGGGGGGCCTTCAAAAGTCGCCGGGGGCTTGGAGGGCCCTGCCCGTTCTCTCGCCCTGAAAGACTGTCGGTGCCCCTAGCAGCCCGGGTTGCTGTGGGGCGGCAGGGTGACTCCGGCGCTGGGCTCGGGGGCCCCAATCCCCGGCGTTGTGGCACCAGGCCCCTTGGGAAGGGCCCCTCGGGGGCCGACCTAGGCTTAGGGTTCATCCCCAGGAGGCTGGCAAGCACTGCGATAAGTGGCTCTGGCAATGTAACAAAAATGCCATACACTTATCTGTAAGAAATAACAGTGTACAGGAACCCTCTTAGCCCTAACATCATCCTTTGTGAATATGGAAGCCAGCCCCAAAGTGGTCGTGGAAGTCTGTCGAAAGGGCTAAGCACTTTTCTCTGAGTCACCACACTATACAGGGAAAGACCAATGTACATCATCTTTCACGAGTAGGAAGCATTAATGAAAAGGTTCTGGAATTTCGAGGACTCTGACCCATCCTTATTGGTAATAAACCACCGTGTACAGGAAAACACCTTCAACTCTCATCACCTCCTCAATCCTGATTCCGATTCAACTTTGGGTGTGTAGGACTAGGGAAATGTCCACATCTTATTAAGCTAAGAAAGAACGAAGTCAGGGTAATGCCCGACAAGTCACATCAGCCTCCCTGAAGACGGAAGCAGGAATCAAGGTGGTTATGTTACCATGAGGTAAGGAAGATGAGCATATAAGTGAGAAACAACAGTGGGCAGGACCTCTCTTCCAACGAAGAGTATCTTTGCTTAATGTTGAATCCCTATGGTAAGTGGTTGTGGGCATTTGTGAGGTCAAAATCTTAAGTGTTTTGTAAAACCTCTTGGCCATTCACAGATGAGACTAAGGTAGTTGGGGACTCCTAGGCAGTGATTTGTCCACTGTCAAAAATATGAAAAGATAAAAGAGACAGATGAGGTCTCCTCAGGCATTGTCCTTTATCCTCATCCTCCATGAGGATGGCCATCTCTGGACAGCTCAGTGGCAGGGTCTCATTCACAGTGGGGGCATCTGTTCCTCACAGACATCAGGCAGGGAAATGGATTTGGTTCTCTGTGCCAGCCCAGCCACAGCTGAGTGTCACAGCACCCTCTCGTGGGCTCATAAGAGTTTCACTGTCACCAGGCAGGTCATTGTATTTGATAAACCACTGTGAGAGTTTGCAGTCGCCTTCATCTGCAACCTCCTAGAGGCAAATGCAGGTGTCTGGTACCATGTGAAGTCATGTGAAGGCATTGTGAGAAAGTGTCCTTTTGCTTAAGAAAAACATGGCTGGGGCTCCTGGCTGGCTCAGCCAGTTAAGCATGTGCCTTTGGCTCAGGTTATGATCCCAGGGTTCTGGGATCGAGGCGAGGCTCCCTGTTCAGCAGGAAAGGAGTTAGGGAAATAGCTAGAACCCACAGAGAATGTGAATAAAGGGGAGTGAAATGGAATTTGGTCTGTGTTTTGCTTTAGGGATTGGAAGTTAGTTTTTTCTCAATTGTGATGGTTCTTGAAACAGAGAAGCTGTATTGGTTTTTTTTTACCTTTAATTTTTTTCTAATAATAATTTTTTATTATGATATGGTAGGCACTATACAGTATTTCCTTAGTTTTTGATGTAGTGTTCCATGATTCATTATTTGCATATAACACCCAGTGCTCCATGCAATATGTACCTTCCTTAATACCCATCACTGGCCCATCCCAATCCCCCACCCCTCTCCCCTCTGAAGCCCTCAGTTTGTTTCCCAGAGTCCATAGTCTCTCGTGGTTCATTCCCCCTTCTGTTTAGGGTCCATTGTCTAAAGGGACAGACAGTGGAAGTTCACCGAATATAAGATCGAAATTTCGTTGTTCATTATAGATGCCGCTAAGTAGTTCCCAGTCATTTCATTCTACTGTAGTAATTCATTATACCTGTGCAGGTGCACGTGGAAGACAATTGATGCATGTTTAGTGGTAATAAAACACGCCCCTCAGTAGTAGAATAATAGAGGATGCACATGTGTAAAATTATTCGACTGCAGCTTCCATGCTTTCCCTTTGGTTCCTTATTATCTCTGAAATTGGACAATTTTTGTTCTCTAGGCTTAAAACTCATTGTCAGTATTCAGAGTTTTTCAATGCTGATCTTCTCCTGTATAAGTTACCAAAAACCTAAAATATGTATGAAATTTAAAAAACGCTATATTGAAAATGACAGCAGGGAAGTTCCATTTTGTGAATATTGTGTCAATGGATCTCTATTTTGACATCAGTGTTCATTAGAAATGATGACATTTCATGTGAGTATAAATATCAATGTGAAAAAGAAAAGGTAGGAAGAACCTTGAATGTTTAAGTAATTGCTGAAATGACAGGTGTGTGTGTGTGTGTGTGTGTGTGTGTGTGTGTGTGTGTGTAATTGATTTTCAGTGAGTGGTTCAGCTTCTTGTAGGGCCTCCGAGAGAGCCCAGGTGAACCTTTCAATGAGTTGGTATCTGTTTTCAGAACATGGGAATCTCTTAGTCCAATAGTCAATCAGGCAAGCTTTGAGGTCTTGAAGAGTTTCAGTCCTAGGCGATGGTGTTGCAGACCCTTGTGAGCAAACCCTAGGGTATGCTCAGAGCCCTCATTTGCTGGTAGCAAGGTGTGAGGATTTCAGACGGCATTTCCCAAAGAAGTACCTCTTGAGTCTCTGTCCTTATTAGTTCCCTACACTTCCTTACACTAGTTATGTGTTCAATGTGTTTCAGGATAATCCCCACATGTGATTTTTGCTATTTCCTACTAGTCCTATCTGTTTCTCATGTTCTTCTTTTATGGTAGGTGTTGGGAAGCAACCTGTGCAGTGTAGGAAGGGGTGTGGTAGTTGTCTGCCTTCAGAGGACCGAATGATGCCTAGAAATTGTACTGTAGTTTGAGGTCAATTGTCCATCCTCTGAGTGTCAGGAATTCCATCACTTTACATTGATGCTAGTCTGTTCTTCAAGCTGTCCTCAGAAATAAGGACGTCATCCATCTAGGGAATACTGGTTTGTGTGTATGTTTTCATTTTAGGAAAGGCCTTGCTGCTCCTGAAAATAATACTGTAGAGCACCCTTTCCTGTTCTTATTGGCCATCAGTCAATCTTTTGTGAAGTATTCCTTTATAAATAGACTTTTTATGGTTGATGAGCAGGAATTCTTATTGACAAGTCTTTGTCAGTGTGTGTATTGCAAATCTTACTTCCCAGCCTGTGGTTCACTTTTTCATTTTCTTATGGTCATAAGATAAGGAGAAATGTCACATTTTTATGAAGTCCCACTGAATTCTTTTAAATGGTTAGTGCACCCTATGTCCTGCCCCAAGATTGACAGGTTCTACGTTTTCTTTCAGAAACTGTCCAATGGGAAACACAATCCAGCTCAAATTTATAAATTGCATTTTTAATTATAATAGGGTATTTATACACTGTTTTGGATTTTCTATGTACACAATCGTATTATCTTTGAATAGTCACAATTATCCCCTCAATTCTTATACTTTTTGTTTCTCTTGCCTTCTAACACTGGTAAATTCTCCAATGTAACGTTGAGTAGAGCAGCATTGTTTGAAGATTTTAATATACCTTTCTCAATATCTGACAGAAAAAGCAGACAAAACATTGGTAAAATGTGACCTAATGGACATATAGGGAACATTCCATAATAAGTGCAGAATACATTATTTTCAAGTGGTCATAGTCTCTTTACCCAAATAGATGATAGGTGGGGCCACGAATCAAGTCTACAAATGTTAAACCCTGAAATTAACTAGATTCTATTCTTAGACCACAGGGGAATTGAGCCACAGTCATAGGAAAAAGAAAACCAGGAAGTCCTTCAATGTTTAAAAATTAAATGGAACTTTGCTACATATCCTAAAGGTGAGAGAGGGAATCTCAATGGAAATTCTGAACCTTTTCTACATGAGGGCTCACACACAATGGCACTTTCTTTGTGAAGAGCATTATAATAACCTAGACAGGAGTTGAGCCTTAAGTCAGAGTTCTGCCTGCCCTAGCCACACCTGGCAGGCTTGGCCTGTGGTCCCCCTCAGCTGTCCTTTCTGGTGGCCCTGAGCTAAGGGGTCAACATGGCCATATGGAAATGGGAAGCTCCCCACTCATAGTGATGGCGGTGCCCCCTCCCCAGCTGCCCTTTCTGGTGGCTCTGAGCTAAGGGGGTCAACATGGCCGTATGGAAATTAGAAGCTCCCTACTCTTAGTGATGACGTTGCTATCGTATCGTCCTCACCAGTCCAACAACATGATTTCTGAGTGAACTATGACACAAGAGCGACTTCTTGGCCTTCCTTCAGGTTTGAAAATCATCTGGTGAGTCATCTATTAGGAATATGGATTCAACATGTGTTCTTTCTTCTGGAAAAGAAATAGACCCAATAGCAATTATGGCTTCCTGAGCACCTGTTCCTGAGAGACATCATACTGGCTCTTTGTAGCATTCTGCCTCTTAAAATTCTCAACTAGGGTGTAGATATTTTTAGGCACATTTTCAGGTGGTTAGACAGGGACTCAGATGATATGAGTCACAGCGGATTTTAGTGTCAGAAACCTAAGTGGGATCCCCAAATTGACTCCAAATCCCTTGTTGTTCCATACAGGGTACTATTTCCCTCTTATCTCTGGTCTTCTCAATCTGGAAACCTATCAAGTATCAGGATTTTCTTGTCATGTGGACAACTGGAACGAATTCAGCGGGCCTTTTCACGTCTGCCCATGGTGATCATTAAGATCATTATCTCAGTGGAGGACCTCTGGGTAAGATACTCAAAGATCCTTAGGAATACAGACAGTATAATATTTTCCTGGTATTAAAGTTACAGAAACCAACTATCATTTTTAGTCGATTCAGGCTCTGGTATGTTCAAACCGTGCTGTAAAACCGGTCTGAAATAGTATTTAAAAACCCTCAGCTCAGCCTCTTCTACAAAGTGAGCCAATGCTTATAAACATGGCTAAAATATTCCCTTACCTACGATGACTTCCCAGCCATCGTAGTGTTTATATGGTATGACTGTGACTTACATTAGTCACCATTTGCAGAGAAAGAACTTAGTGCATCCAGGGGGCACATCATGTTGAAATTAGTTTGTGACAATGAGCTACTGTGTTTTATTCTGCAGTCCAAGGGAATGGTGCCAGACATCTCTAAGGTGTCTAGCAGTTCTACAATTCTGATTTTAAGTGGTCTGTGTGCTTCAGAGATTTGGGCAGGAGAAGGGCAGGAGTCCAGAGACTGTGAACACTCTGTCACCTGTGCTGACCATGGAGCAGGCAGCCTTCTGTGGACAACATTTTGATTTCTTGGTACTGTTGTGAAAGGTGCTTTTGTCTCACATTCCTCCATTTAGGAGTAATTATAATGATGAAAGTAATTTTTATCTTATATCATCTGTGGGCCCTGATCCTGGGCTCCCAGGGAAGCTATCCTTTAACATTTTACTCGGCTCAAAATGACTGGGCAACACCTCAAAGCATGGGCCCTATTTCTGCCCCAAGCACATGTTGTACATCTGCTTCGAGAAGAAAACAATAACCAAAAATGCCAACATAAAGATAAGACAAAATAAAGAACCTCTTTGGCTCCCATAATATTAAAGTCATACTGACATGTATATACTGAAAATGCATGAAATCATTGCATTTCCTAAAGCCCAAGTCTTGGAGGGTCTGAGAGTCACTGACCTTGCCCAGAACCAGGCACACCCCAGCAGGGAGGGCTGGTGAAGAAAGGGAAGGGGCAGGACTCTGAGGGTGGTCTGCAGCTAGAGGGTCCCTGGAAGGGGCCAGGTGTGTGTGGAGGCCCCAGCCCACGAGCCCACCCATGCCTGTGCCTGGTGTTGGGTAGAGGAGGCTCCTCTTGGGCCCCCTGCACTTTCAGCGTTCCAGGGGCTTGAGGGCGGGTTGCCCAGCATCCAAGGAGCTCAGGCACAGCCCTCCCAGACAATTCACCACTTGGGGGTGGAGCTACATCACTGTGGGCGGTCCCTGATTTGCAGTGGGTTGCAGACCTGGGGCAGAATGGGCACTGAGAGAGAGAGAGTTGCCCTGTGGAGATCCCTGCTGGTGAGTGAGCAGCATGCACTGGGGTGGGGGTCCGGGTCAGGGTGCGCCCCAGGTGGGAGGCAGGGTTCTGGAAGGGAACGTGGAGAGGGTTCATTGTGTGGACTCAGGTGAGTTTTCCTTTTCCATTTAAAGTCTCTTCTGCCCCATGTCCTCAACTGGCCTTATTCTCCATCCCTGTGAACTATAGGGCGCCCGCTCACCTGAGCTTTTGTGGGATGGGTTGCAGAATTTCAGGGTTCCCCTGTTCCCCTGGAAGAGTGCGGGAAAGGACCTCACACAATCCCCACCTTCAGTTCTCTGACACAGTGCAGGTGATGCCTCTTGGGCATTAACCCGAATTCAGCAGGGTGTGCCCTGGTCCCCCAGGCACAGGTGTGGCAGTAGCAAGCCCCAGAGCCGTCCCCCAACTTAGCATTATGCCCCCTGTGCCCCCAGGTTAGTGGTAATTGGCTATTAGAAGCATGCAGGAAAATCCTCCAGGTGGGGGCCTGGAGGCGGGCGTAAACCAGACCCCACTCTAGTTGCATTGGGAATAGACGAATTGAGGGTTTCTTTAGAAGAGTAAGTCTGCTTTCCAGAAAAGGCAAGGTCATTGGTCTGTTGAGAATGAAGATAATTACTGCTAAACAACAAGTATGTGTTGCCCCTTCGCCCAGAAACCGAAGCAGGTGTGCAGGCTTTAGGTCAGAGGTGCCTTCTTCTCCACAGCTGAGAACACTTCTCTGCTCTGGCTCCTAGACACCCGAGGTTTTGAACGTCAGCATCAGAGTCAGCGAGGCAGATTGTCACAGGACGCCAGTGTTCAGAGAAAGCACAGGTATGTTTGGCAAAATGTCCTATCTATGTCAGGGCTGGAGGTAAAACCTCTCATTATCCCAAAACCTCCTGGGCTTTTCTCTTTTCTCTAGTTGAGCCACAAAGTAAAATTGAAGTAGCTGTCAGCATTCTGGGTTTGGTGCAAGAATTACTTAGTTTCCCTGCAGGTAGAACTTTGCACGGGATCACAATTTGTCCATTTATTGCTTACAAATGTATTTTGACCATCTGTTTCCTAGGAACCCTCTTTAATTAGAAAGGGAAGGTGAGATTCACTCTGTGCCTGTTTGTAACATCTAATTTGTTCCTTCATCTAACAATGTTTATCCAGTTGGGCCTAAGATATGGTTGAGTGGCCAGCATCTAGAGTTAGATGGCTTTTTTTCATCTGATACAGACTTGGATGATGTCTTTTGACAAAGGTGATATTTCATCATTGATTAGTTTATTCATCAGAAGAGTTAAAATTAGGGTGGAGGGAAAATTCAAAATTATCCAAAGCGGCCTGTTCCTGTTTAAAAGTTGAGCTTGACTTTCTAGTTTTACTAAAAGTATTATCTCGATATTTTGAGGTGCCATATTCTCTCTGTAGTTTCTTTGGTGGTGGAGTCAGAAGGAGAGTCTGGGAATTCTTTCGGAGAGTGGCATGCTGGTGGCTTCAAGGGGCTTGGCGTCAGGAGCCTTGGGGTGAATTCTGCAACTGCTTGTCTGACCCTGGGTGCATCTCCCAGAGGTTTTGTTTCCTCTTATGAAATTGCCGGCAGATAATGTTCTGCTTGAAGGGGAACCCTCCCATCCTGTTGGTGGGAATGCAAAGTGGTGCAGCCAGTCTAGGAAACAGTGTGGGGGTTCCTCAAAAAGTTAAACATTGAACAACCCCATGATCCAGCTATTGCTCTCCTAGGTATTTACCCAAAGGATACAAAAATGTGGATTCAAAGGGGGTCCATGCACCATGATGTTTAGAGCAGCAATGTCCACAGTAGCCAAATTATGGAGAGAATCCCAAAGTCCATGCACTGATGAATGGATCAAGCAGATGTGGGATACCTATATATAATGGAATATGACCCAGCTTCAAAAAGAATGAAATCTTACCACTTGCAAGGATTTGGATGGATCTAGAGTGTATTAAGCTAAGCAAAATCAGTGAGGAAAGACTAATATCCTATCCTCTCACGCTTGTGGAATTTCAGAAAGAAAACAGATGCACAGAGTGTTGGGGTGATGAGAGAGGCAAACAAGGAAATAGACTCAACCTTGGAGAAAAAACTGAGTGTTGCTGCAGGACAGGGGTGTGGGGGGAAGAGTTAAATGGGTGAGGGGTATTAAGGAGGGTACTTGTGATGAGCACCAGGTACTGTATGCAGGTGAGGAATCACTAAATCCTACCCCTGAAGCGAATATTCCATGGCATGTGAACTAACTGGAATTTAAGTAAAAGAAGAAAGGAAAAAGTGTTCTGCTTCATGAAGAGTGAGGTAAAATTGTAGTGATTTGGGCTGTACTATTCTATAGAGGATAGATGTAAAACACCCTGTTGTAGGATACACTAGTTTCTTATCACATAAGGAATACTCAGAGAGCTGCAATGAAAGATTCAGGTCTCAGAGCATGTTCATGTTCCACTGATATGTTACAGTTTGCACAGGTAGGAAAGAAGGTGGAGAGAAAGGCAACAGAAGGGGAAAGTAGGTGTGAACCTTTCATTAGTTAGCATTATATCTTTCTCATGAAAGCCTTGCGCCAGTGTGATTTTGGAAGAAGAGGCGGAATCCGGGAGCATTGGAGGAGACAGGGGAGTTCCAGGTCTGGTTAAAGCTGACAGGGGTCCCAGATGAGAGCTGAATGCATTCTGCAGCAGGGTGTGGGCAGGGTGGTCTCCAGGGGTGGCTGTGGGTCTCCTGGGTGAGAGTTGTGACAGGTGAGGGCTGTGTGCAAGTTCCTGGCTGAGGACAAGTGAGGCACAGGCGGAGAGCTGGCAGAGAACCTTCTTCTGGGCCACCAGCCTCACCCAACACACACAGCCTCATCTTCTGTCCCTGTCACTCCAATTCAGACTTCTCCGAAGGTGAGTGAGAACACATCAAGAGCATTCTGAACAAAAGGGAAAGCATGTGCAATGGCTCTGGGGCAGGAGATTTCCAGGTATGTCCAGGAGCAGCAAGAAGGCCCTGTGGCCACAGGAGACAGCTTAGGACATGAGCTCAGAGAGGTGACAGAAAGCCATTCCAGGGCTATAACCCCATGAGACCCTGTTTCACTGGGCCATCCTGGCTACAGTGTTGAGAACAGATTACAGAGGGTTGAAGACGGCAAGGCAGGTCAATGACGAGGCTTTTCCAGGAACTCAGGCACTGTGGACCAGACAGGTGGCCTTGGATGGAGTGGTTAGACCTATTCTGGGTCCATTTTGAAGATGGAGCTCACAGGATTTGCTGATGGGTTAGCTATTAGGAGCAGGAGAACGGAGGCGTTGGGGTAACTCCCAGCTGTTGTGGGTTGTCATGATCGAGGGGAAGGAGAGTGTTTCTGGGGATAGGAGGTAGTCTGTGTTCCGCATCCTGAGGAAGGTGCCTTTCCCGGTGGGTCTGCTGAGATTTGTGTCTGGGAGAACCTTTCACATCTCCTTCCTCAGCAATGCTCAAGTACAAGTATCCCCCACTTTTTAAGCGTTCACAGTAAGACACTGGGCTTTCTTGAAAGAACTATGTTATTACCCAGCTTCAGTAAGAGGAAGAGACCTGAAGAGGCTTTCCCTCTTATGCAAAAAGGTGAACAGTGAGAATCGCGTTCAGCATCTGTTTTGGGGAGAAGCACAACAGAGGCAGCGTGCACCCCAACCAGCTCCTTCCCCTGGGAACAGCTATCCACATCCAGCCACCAGCACTTTGAATGGTGTCTGTGAGCCTCTGCTGTGCTTTATCTTCATTTATGCTGGGCCTCCCTTAGAAACTTGTGTCCTGAGGCCTAAGAAAAGCCAAAGAGAAGGAATTTTGGAGTCTGAGCACACTGTCTAATTGTTCCGTGTAAATTAATGGCCATTCCTTCTTGACACCATTTCTGCTGTGCAAGGTTTCTCAGAAGCCCTGTACTTTCAAAGAGCAGGGAAACCTATACCCGATGCTTCAGGGTTAGTTTTAGACTCCATGCTGGACAGAACATTTCATGACTGTCGGATTTTCTCACTTCAACATTGAGACTTTGACCACCTTCACCCGTTTCTACCATCCCATCCCCGATCTGGCACCTACCAATCTGCTCTCAGTGTCTATGTGTTCAGTATTTGTTTATTCCTCGTGGAATGTACATGAGAGCATCTGGTATTGGTCTTTCTGTGTCTGAGTTACTTGGCATAAGGCCCCCAAGGTCTGTGTTTCCATGTCTGGTTCTTGTGAATAATGCTGCAGTGAACGTGGGAGTGCATCTGTCTTTTTGAGGCAGTATTTTTGTGTTCTCCGAATCAATACTCAGTAGAGCCATTACTGGGTCATGGGGTAGTTGCATTAATTTTTTCAGGAACCTCCATACCGTTTGTCACAGTGGCTGCACCAATTTCCATTTCCACCAACAATGCTCAGAGTCCTCTTGTCTGCACACCCTTGACCCCACCTGGTGTCTGTCTCTGGGACAATAGGTGTTCCAACACTTGTGAGGGAATAGCCAGTTGTGGGTTTGACTGATGTTTCCCTGACGATATTTAGTGATGTCGAACAACTTTTTCTGTCTGTTGGCACCTGTGAGCTGTCTTTGGAAAGTATCTATTCACATATTCCCCACATTTTTTATACACTTTTTTTTTGTTTGTTTGTTTTGATTTGTATGAGTGTTGTGTGTATTTTGGATGTTAGCCTCTTCTCACACATATGATTCACAGATATTTTTTTTCTTATTGGGTCTGTGGCCTTGTAAGTTTTTGCTGGTTTCTTTTTCCGTGTGGAAGATTTCAGTTGAAGTTGTTCCACCTGTTTATTTTTGCTTTTGTTGCCTTTGCATTTGGTGTCCAATCTGAAGACTCTTTGCCAAAACCAATGTCGAGAGACTTAGTACCTGTGTCTTCTTGGAGGTTTATGGATTCAGGTCTTACGTTCATATCATTCATCCATTAAAAATTTTGTGTGTGGTGTAAGAAAGTGACCCAGTTATATTCTTCTGCATTTAGTGTCCAGTTTGCCTGTTACCGCTCACTGAAGAGACAGTCCTTCCCTCATGGCATATCTTCTGCTGCTGTGTCGTAAGTTAGGATCATCTACGTGTGGGTAAGTTTCTGAGCTTTCTGTTCTGTTCCACTGACCTGGTGTCTGTGTTTATGCCAGTACCATCCTGTTTTGATGACAACAGCTTTGTAATCTACCTTGAAATCCAACAGTGTGTTGTCTGCACCTTTCTTTCTCCAGGTTTCTTTGGGTATTTGGGGTGTTTTATGATTCCATACAAGTTTGAGGACTGTTTTCTATTTGCTCGAATAATGCCACTGGAATTCAGATAGGGATTTCATCACATGTGTCAATTGCTTTGGGTACGATGGACATGTTCACATAATTAACTCTTCCAGTTAAGGAGCATGGCGTATGCTTCCATTTGTTTGTGTTGCCTTCCAAATCTTTGACCCATACATCCTGCCCCCCTCGACACACATGTTTTTCATTTCTTTTCTGCCATGTGTTGAGTGTACTATGTCTTTCTCATTCTTGGTTGCTTTTATTCCTAAATTTTTTTTGATGCAATTGTAAATGGCATTGCTTTTTTAATTTCTCTTTGCGAAAGTGTGTCATCAGTATACAGAAATGCAAGAAGTTGGGTCATCTGGGTGGCCCCATAGGTGAAGCGTCTGCCTTCAGCTCAGGTCATGAACCCAGAGTTCTGGGTTCGAGCCCCATGTTGGGCTCCCCGCTTACAGAGGGTCTGTTTCTCCCTCTTTCTCACACTCCCCCTGCTCGTGCTTTTTCTCTTCCTGTCAAATAAATAAATAAAATTTGAAAATACATAAAGACAACAGGTCTCTGTATATTGACTTTATATCCTGCAGCTTTCTTGAATTTGTTTATTCTAACAGTTTTTTTTTTTTTTGTGGAATCATTCGGGATTTCATGTCATTTGCAAATAGTGACAGTTTTCCTGTATGGATTTCATATCTTTCTTTTTTTAAAATGATGTCACCCTACAGTACTTCATTTGTTTTTGATGTAGTGTTCCATGATTCATTGTTTGCATATAACACCAAGTGCTCATTATGACACATGCCCTCCTTTTTTAAAAAAAGAATTTATTTATTTATTCAACAGATATAGAGACTGCCAGCGAGAGAGGGAACACAAGCAGGGGGAGTGGGAGAGGAAGAAGCAGGCTCACAGCGGAGGAGCCTGTTGTGGGGCTCGATCCCATAATGCCGGGATCACGCCCTGAGCCAAAGTCAGACGCTTAACCGCTGTGCCACCCAGGGGCCCCAACAGGTGCCCTCCTTAATACCCATCACCAGGTTAACCCATTACCCTACCCCTCCCTTTCTGCAATCTTCAGTTTGTTTCCCAGTGTCAATAGTCTCTCATGGTTCATCTCCCCCTCTCATTCCCCCCCTTCACTTTTCCCTTCCTTCTTCTAATGTCCTCCATGCTACTCCTTCCGTTCCACATAGGAGTGAAACCATATGATAATTGTCTTTCTCTGCTTGACTTAATTTCACTTAGCATAATCCCCTCCTGGTCCATCCACGTTGGTGCAAATGGGGGGTATTCATCCTTTCTGATGACTGAGTAATATTCCATTGTATAGATGAACCACATCTTCTTTGTCCAATCATCTGCTGAAGGACATCTTGGCTCCTTCCACAGTTAGGCTATTATGGACATTGCTGCTATGTACATTGGGATACAGGTGCCCCTTCTTTTCATTACTCTGTGTCTATGGGGTAAATACCCAGTAGTTCAATTGGTGGGTCTTAGGATAGCTCTGTTTTTAACGTCTTGAGGAACCTCCATATTGTTTTCAAAAGTGGCTGTACCAGCTTGAATTCTCACGAGTAGTGTAAGAGGGCTCCCCTTTCTTCACATACTCTCTGACTTTTTTTTATTTCTGTCTTGTTAATTTTTTTTCAAGATTTTATTTATTCATTCCACAGAGATAGAGACATCCAGCGAGAGAGGGAACACAAACAGGGGAGTGGGAGAGGAAGAAGCAGGCTCATAACGGAGGAGCCTGATGTGGGGCTCGATCCCATAATGCCAGGATCACGCCCTTAGCCGAAGGCAGAGGCTTAACCTCTGTGCCACCCAGGTGCCCCCTGCCTTGTTAATTTTAACATTTCTAACTGGTGTAAGGTGGTATCTCATTGTCATTTTGATTTGTATTTGCCTGATGGCAAGTGATGTGGAGCATTTTTTCATGTGTCTGTTGGCCATTTGTATGTCTTCTCTGGAGAAGTATCTCTTTGTGTCTTCTGCCCATTTTTTTGATGTCGAGTTTGAGGAGTTCTTTATAGATCTTGGATACCAACCCTTTATCTGTAATATCATTTGCAGATATCTTCTTCAATTCCATAGGTTGCCTTTTTGTTTTTTGATCATTTGCTTTGCCAAGCAGAAGCCTTTTATCCTGATGAAGTGCCAATAGTTCATTTTTTGCTTTTATTTCCTGTGCCTTTAGAGACGTGGCTTGCAAGAAGTTGTTGTGTCCAAGGTTGAAGAGTTCTTTTGATTTTGATATGAGACAGGAATCCATTATCTTATTTTCCTGATTGTATTCGAGTCCTCTGTCTTTCTTGGTGAGTCTAGCTAAGTTTGTCAGTTTTGTTTATCTTTCCAAAAAAGGCTGCTCTCATTTTCATTGTTTTTTTTTTTTTTTGTCTTTTTAGTCTCCGTTGGATTTATTAATGCATTTCTTTTTGTTATTTCCTTATTTCTACTAATTTGGGGCTTTGTTTGTTGTTTTTTTTTTTTCTACTTATTTACCACATAAAGCAGGTTGTTTATTGGAGAGCATTTTCATGGATTGATGAAGACTTTAATTTCTATGAATATCCCCCATAAAGCTACTTTTGCTGCATCCCATAAGTTTTTGTAGGTTGTCTTTTTCATCAGTGACCAGGTACTTCTAAAAGTTTTTTGATTTCTTCTTTGACTGTTGGATGTTCAGTAGCATGTTGTTAAATCTCCACATATTTTTTAAGATTATTTTAGTATCTGACAGAGAGTGAGACAGCGAGAGAGGGAACGCAAGCAGGGGGGTGGGAGAGGGAGAAGCAGGCTTCCCACTGAGCAAGGAGCCTGATTTGGCGCTAGATCCCAGGATCCGGGGTCAAGACCTGAGCTGAAAGCACATCCTTAACGACTGAGGCACCCAGGCCCCAAAAATCTCCACCTATTTTTGACTGTCCCATTTTTTTCTTGAGACTGATTTCTAATTTCATATCATTGTGGTTGGACAAGATTTGAAGCAGAAGGTGAAAAGAGCATTCAGATGAAAGGTTTGTTTCCTGGAGGGTTTTCTGAGGGCAGACCATGAGTTCAGTGGGGATGGAGGAAGGTTTTGTGAGACGGGGGGTGGGGTTAACCCTCGTTAGAATTACTGACTACTACCATGCAGGCTGTGTGCTACCGTTCACACCATAGTCCTGATGGACTTGTACTTCATTAAATATTTTCTAGGAGGTGTAGGCATAGCCTTTACTTAAAGAAAGGTGCCATGTGGGTTCATGGCATTACCCCAGGTCAGCAACCAGGATGTATGGTATTGTGGGGGATCAGAAGCAGGCTTTCTGTGGGAAGCGACAGAAATAGTGTATGGTGAGCTCCATGACCATAGGTGAGGTCCCTAGTGACCCACTGGGTGTTGGGTTCTGTGGATCTGTCTCATCAGGTGCTGTGGAATTCAGGGACACCCTCCTGTCTGTGGATTTGTGTGGAGACAGGTAGACATCAGTGTCTGGCCAGGCACGAGGGTCGCAATGGACCACCACCAGAGGTGCAGCGTGCGGGGGAGCCACTGCTTAGTTTCCCCGAAAGCTGACCAGGGTCTGTGACCGTGATTCCTAGCATCTGCAAGGGAAGAGGAGGCCGGGGTGGTGCACACTCCCTAGACTTGTGCTCAGGACTAGTCTGGAGCCCACTGAAGTCAGCCACACCTGGCACAAAAGGCACCCAGTCAGTGTAGCTGTGGGCACTGCTCCCATGGCACTTTTGGGCCGGCTCCATGCTGCCACCTCCTCTTTTCATCATCATCTTCAAGGTCATGTGCCTCTGCTCTTGCCCCATGGCCTCCGGGGTATTGTCTGTCCTCCATCTGGCCCTCGTCCCTGGTGCCCTGTGCAGTCCGATGACAGGGTAGCCTTCTCGAGACAAACATCTGGCCCCGATGGAAAACTTCCATGGATCTCTTGTGATGCGAGGATGATGCCCTGCCCTGGAAGGGGGCTGCAGTTCCAAAATCAGGAGAGCCATGTCTCCCTTTTCAGCATGGCCTGCACTCCCCTCAGTCTTCTTCAGGGAAGCTCTCGCCACTTCCGGAGATGACAGCTCTGAACTTAAAAATGAATGTTATTTTACATATCTCTATGCTTTAGTTCATCCATGGCATGTCTTTCAACCCCGTTAGTGGGTTTTTTTTTTTTTTTAGCAGTTCTGAAGGGCTGTCTGCTCAAGGAGGGGATGACCTGGGTGGGGCAGCTTTCCCTCTCATCTCCCTCAGCATGTCTCTGAGCCCTGAGGCCAGCTGTCCCACTGAGGATTGAGGGACCTGAGCCAGCCCATTCTGAGCCCAGGCTGTGTCAGCTCATAGACTGATGCGTGTCGGAGTGGTGGGCAGCTGGCATGGGCCAGGGGCAGGCAGTGTCTCCTTCTCATTCCTTCCCTCCCTTCCTCCCAGAAGTAGCTCAGAGCAGCCTTCAACCCCTGCATCTCCAGATCCCTTGACCTGTGCCTCCTGTGTTCAGCTGGTGACCTTGGAGTTTCGCATGGATTCTACCTCCCGTACCCTCTCCCATAGCAGTTCCTGGATCAGGGGAGGGGTCGGACCCTTGTCTGTTTTTGATCTTCTTCCTGTCCCGCACCGAGCCCACCGACCGTTTCATCTTCCATGTATGTGCTTGGAAGCAAGCCCATCCACAGGAAACCTATTAGCCAAGTGGATCCAGGCAATGAACATTGAAGTAGAGATCCAGAATCCATAATAAACCTGCTCTGAAACCTGTCCCAAAGTCTGTGACTCTCTCACACTGAAACAGAAACAATAATAGCTTTCTGGACTGTGAAGTGATATGTGTCTCTACTTCCAATCTTGAATGCATAGGTGCTGAACCTGGACAGAAAGGGACCATGGCTCCCGTGGGCTGGGATCCACAGTAAGAACGCAGTGAAATCTGAATTTTAGGCATTAAGTGAATAATTATTGTAGAGTGAATCCCAAGTAGGGCTTTTGCACATTGCACAGGAAAAGCTTTTTCAAAGAGGTTTCTGAAAGAAAAATCTTTTTTTAAAATTTATTTTAATTCCATTAGAGCTAACATACAGTGTTACATTCGTTTCAGGTGTACAGTAGAGTGATTCAGTAATTCTATATATTACAAAGTGGTCATCAAGAAAAGTGTCCTCTTAATCCCCTTCATCTATTTCACTCATCCCTCTATCTACCTCCTCTCTGGTAACCATCCGTTTGTTCTCTATTGAAAAGAGTTTGTATTTTGGTGTGTCTCCTTTTTCTCTTTTAGTTATTTATTTTTGTTTGTTTTTTAAATTCCCCATTAGAGTGACATCATATGGGATTTGTCTTTCTCTGACTGACTGATTTTAGTTTGGATAATACTCTCTAGCTCCATCCATGTGGCTGCAAATGGCAAGGTTTCATTCTTTTTCAAGCCGAGTAATACTCCATTGTGTGTGTGTGTGTGTGTGTGTGTGTGTGTGTGTGTGTGTGTGAATACACACATCTATCATCTCATTTGTCAATTTTTCTACAGACACTTGGGTTGCTTCCATATTGTGATATTGTAAATAATAGTGCAAGAAACATAGGGGTGCACGTATCCTTTTTACTTACTGTTTTCCTATTCTTTGGGTAAATACGAGTAGTGTGATTGTTGGATCGTAGGGTAGTTCTATATTTAATTTTTTGAAGAAACTTCATACTGTTTTCCACGGTGGCCACCACAGTTTGCATTCCCGCCCACAGTTCACGAGGATTCCCCTTCATCCACATCCTCCCAACACCTGCTCTTTGTTGTGCTTTTGATGTTAGCCATTCTGACAGGTTTGATGTAATACCTCATTGTCCTTTGGATTTACATTTTCCTGATGATGGGTGATGGTGAACATCTTTTCACGGGACTCTTGGCCATTTGTATTTCTTCTTTGGAGAAATGTCCATGTCTTCTGCCTATTTTTTAACTGGATTATTTGTTTTTTGGGGGGTCGAGTAGTATCAGTTGTATATGTTTTGGACACTATTCCTTTATTGCATATGATCTTTGCAAATATCTTCTCCCTTTGAGTAGGTTGTCTTATTACTTTTACGTTTTCATTGTTCTTCTGCCGTGTGGAAACTTTTTATTTTGCTGTATTCCCAATAGTTTATTTTTGCTTTCATTTCCTTTGCCTCAGGACACAGTCTAGAAAAACGTTGGTATGGTCCATGTCAAGAAGTTACTGTCTTCCCTCCTGTAGGATTTTTATGGATTCAGTTCTCATATTGAGGTCTTGAAACTGTTTTGTGTTTGTCTTTATTGTGTAAGAAAGCAGTCTAATTTCATTCTTTTGTGCGTAGCTGTCTAGTTTTCCCAACACCATTTGCTGTAGAGACTGTCCTTTTCCCTTTTGATATCGTTGCTTGCTTTGTGGAAGATTCATGGACCACATAATTATGGGTTTCTGTCTGAACTTGTATCCTGTTCCTTTGGTCGCTGTTTCTATTTTTGTGCCGTACTCTCTTGTTAGGATGACTGCAGCTTTGTAGTATAACCTGAAATCTGAAATTGTGAGTCCTCCAGCTTTGTTTTTCTTTTCCACATTGCACTGGCTGTTCGAAATCTTTAGTGGATCCATACAAATGTTTAGGATTGTTTATTCGAGGTCTTTTGTTCTTTAATTTAAATTCAATTAGCCAACTTACAGTACACCATTAGTTTCAGATGTAGTCTTAAATAAATTTTCAGTCGTGTGTAACACCCAGTGCTCATTGTATCATGTGGCCTCCTTAATGCTACTCACCCAGTTACCCCCCCCCAACTTCTCCAACAATCATCAGTTTCTTGCGATAGTTAAGAGTCCATCATGGGTTTTCTCCCTCTCTGATGACTTCCCATTCTATTTTCCCTTCCTTCCCCTATGGTCTTCTTCCTTGTTTCTGATATTCCACATAGGAGTGAAAGCATATGATCATTGTCTTTCTTTCATTGACTTATTCCACTCAGCATAATACCCTCCAGCTCCACCCATGTCGGTGTGATGGTAAGTATTCATCCTTTCTGATGGCTGAGTAATATTCCATTATATATATATATGATCCACATCTTCTTTATCCATTCATCTGTCCATGATCATCTGCACTCCTTCCACAGTTTGTCTATGATGGACATTGCTGCTATGAACACTGGGGTGCATGTGTCCCGTCTTCACTACATCTGTCTCTTTGGGGTCGATACCCCGTAGTGCAATTGCTGGGACATAGGGTAGCTTTATTTATAACTTCTTGAGGAAACTCTGTACCATTTTCAAGAGTGGCTGTACCGCACTGCATTCTTACAGGGGTGTAAGAGGGTTCCCATTTCTCCACATCCTCTCCAAGATGTGTAGTTTCATGTCTTCTTATTTTTAGATATTCGGCCTCGTGTGGTAGGGCATCTATAGGGGTTAAGATTTCCATTTCCCTGAAGCCAAGTGATATGAAGCATTTATGCATGTGTCTTTTGGTCACCAGTATGTCGTCATCATTGAAATGACTTCCCATTTTAATCCATCTCAAGACCTAAAGCTGGGTAAGGCACTGAAGCTGGATGATGCCATCGGTTGGAAGTGTGGAGAATTTCAAAAGATCTCCGTGGAGAGCAAGTTTAAAGGTCAGTGTGAAGCTACTAATTGGATCCGGGGAGATCTCTGAAAGTGGGGGTTGCCTGGGATGGGCTGAGGGGGGCCCTCCGATTTTCCTATGAATCCTTGCTGCAGCCCCAAATGGACAGTTTCCTGATGTGGGGCAGGCTGAGTCCTCTAGTCGTGCAGAGGTGAGCCCAATGCCTGGTGCCTTGGAGGCAGGCAAACGGGGAGGGACCCTCAGCAGAAGACCCAGGGTTAGGTTAGGCCTCAAGAGACAGCAGGTCCGAACTGCCCAGTGCTCAGAGAACTCCCAGGCCGAGTGAGATGAGGGCACAAGGGCGGGTGAGTGTGAGCCTGAGGTTCCATCCGGAAGGGCCCACAAAGGTCGGGGTTCAGCAGAAGGAGCTCTCAGGGGGTGCCCCAATTCTCTTGCCCTGAATGCTCTGTTGTGCCCCAAAATGGTACAGTTTACTGTGGGTTGCAGGCTGAGTCCTACGGTGGGTCTTGGGTGTCCCCAATCTGCTGGAGTGGGGTGCCAGGACCCCGGGGAGGGGCCCCTCTGTGGCCAACCTTGGGTAAGGGTTAGTGTTCAGGAGCCCGGCAGGGACAATCTGCAGGCTGTGCGGCGAGCTCTGTGGAGGGCTGAGAGGAGGCCATTGGGGAGGGTGAGCATTGGCCTCAGGGTTGGGGCACGGGGGGCTGCCAAAGGATGGGGATGGGCTTCGGGGGCCTCCCCAAGTTCTCGTGCCCTGTAGGCTCTGTAGAGCCCCGAGGGGCACGGTTTCCTGTGGGGTGGCAAGCTGAGTCCTGCGGTGGGGCACAGGTATCCCAATTACCCGGGTCTGTGGTGTAAGGCTCCTGGGGAGGTCCCCAAACCCATGGCAGACCTAGGGCTAGGGATAGACCCAGGAGCCCCGCAGGCCCGATCTGTTGGCTGTATGGCGAGCTACACGGGCTGAGGTGAGGATGTGGGGAGAGTGAGCATGGGCCTCAGGGTTGGGGTGCGGGAGGCCACCGAAGTTCGCTGGTGGCTCAGGAGGGCCCTCCTGGTTCTCCCGCCCTGAATGCTCTATGGCCTCCCAAGGCACACGGTTTCCTGCAGGGTGGCAAACTGAGTCCTGCTGTGGGGCTCAGGTGTCCCGAATCCCCGCGGCTGTGGCTCCAGGCTCCTGGGGAGGGGCCCCTCCACAGATGAACTATGGTTAGGGTTGGGGCCCAGGAATCCCGCAGGCCAGATCTGCCCACTATGTGGCAAGCTCCGCCCTGGGCTGAGTTGAAGGTGCGGGGTGGGGTGAGCATGGGCTTCACGGTTGAGTTTAGGGATCGCCGAAGTTCGCCGGGGGCTCTGGGGGCCCTCCTGGTTCTTCCGCCCTGAATGCTCTACAGCCTCCCAAGGGGCACAGTTTCCCGCGGGCTGGCAGGCTTTATCCTTCAGTGGGGCTCAGGTGTCCCCATTCCCTGGGGCTGCGGCACCGGGCCCCAGGGGAGGGGCCCTACCCAGCCGACCTAGGGTCAGGTGTAGGCCCCAGGAACCCAGCAGGCCTGATCTGCCGGCTCTGCGACGAGTTCGGTGGCAACCTGAAGGGAAGGCGTGGGGCGGGATGAGTGTGGGCCTCAGGGTTGGGGTGTAGGGGCCACCGAGGATCCCTGGGGGCTCAGGGGGGCCCTACCAGTTCTCTTGCATGGGATGTTCTGTGGCGCCCCAATGGGCATGGTTTCCTGAGGGGTGGCAGGATGAGTCCCGTGGTGGGGCTCAGGTGTACCCAATCCCTGGGGTTAGGGTACAGATTAGGGTATGGGTTGAGGTTAGGGTATGGGTTAAGGTTAGGGTATGGGTTACGGTTAGGGTATGGGTGAGGGTAGGGGTTAGGGTTAGGGTAAGGAGAGGGTACGGGTTAGGGTTGGGTTTTGGGGTTACAGGTTAGAGGTTATGGGTTAGGGTACAGATTAGGGTTTAGGGTACGGGTTAGGGTTTAGGGTTCGGGTTTAGGGTTAGGGTTAGGGTTGGAGTACGGGTTAGGTTTAGGGTATGGGTTAGGTTTAGGGTATGGGTTAGGGTACGCATTAGGGTACGGTTTAGGGTACAGGTTAGGGGACGGTTTAGAGTAAGTGTTGGCGTACGGATTTGGGTACGGCATAGGGTACGGATTAGGGTTAGGGTACGGGTTAGGAAACACGTTAGGGATTGGGATTGGGTACGGTTTAGGGTTAGGGTATGGGTTAGGGTACGGGTTAGGGTACAGATTAGGGTTAGGTATGGGTTAGGGTATGGGTTAGGGTCCAGGTTAGTGATAGGGTACGGGTTAGTTTATGGGTTAGGGTACGGGTTAGGGTATGGGTTAAAGTTAAGGTAAGGGTACTGGTTAGGGTTAGGGTAAGGGTTACAGTTTAGTGTTTAGGGTTACGGTTAGGGTATGGGTTAGGGTTAGGTTATGGGTAGGGTTAGGGTACGGGTTATGGTATGAGTTAGGACATGGGTTAGTGTCAGGTTTTAAGGTTTAGTGTTAAAGTTAGGGTATGGGTTAGGGTACTTGTTAGGGTTACGGTTAGGTTTAGGGTACGGTTTAAGTTACGGGTTAGGGTACAGTTTAGGGTTAGGGTTAGGGTATGGGTTAGAGTACGTTTTAGGGTTACGGTTAGGGTTAGGGTACAGGTTAGGATTAGGGTTAGGGTACGGGTAGGGTTAGGGTTAGGGTACGGGTTAGGGTTAGGTTTAGGGTTAGGTTACGGGTTATGGGTAGGGTTAGCTGAAGGGGTAGGGTTAGGGGTTAGGGTTAGGGGTTAAGTTTTAGGGTTTAAGGTTAGGTGTTAGGGTTTAGGCTTAGGGTTAGACCCCAGTAGGCCAGCAGGACCGATGCGCCTGCTGTGCGGGGAGCGGAGGAGTGGGACGAGGTGAGGGCGCTGGCGAGCAGGAGTATGGTATCCAGCGTTTTGGCGCAGGAGGCCTTTGAACATTGCTAGAGGCTCGGAGGGCCCTGCCCGTTCTCCCGCCCTAAATGACCAGTGACGCCCCAGCGGGCCGATGTCGACGGGGCGGCAGGGTGAGTCCGGCACTGCAGCTCGGGTGTCCCCAATCCCCGGCTTTGGTCACCAGTCCCCTTGTGAGGGCCCCCTCTGGGGCCAATCTAGTGTTAGGGTTAGCCCCCAGGAGGCCAGCAGGCCCCATACGCCAGCTGTGCGGTGAGCGGAGGGGCGGGCCATGGTGAGGGACTGGCGAGCTGGAAGGTGGTACCCAAAATTTTGGCGCCGGGGGCCCTCAAATGTCGCCGGGGACTCAGAGGGCCCTGCCCATTCTCCTGCCCTGAATGAGTGGCGGCTCCACTAGCAGCCCGAGTGGTGGCGGGGCGGCAGGGTGGGTCTGGCGCTGAGGCTCGGGGGTCTCCAATGCCAGACGTTGCAGCACGAGGCCCCTTGGGAGAGGCCCCTTGGGGGCCGACCTAGGGTAAAGGTTAGCTCCTGGAGGCCGTAGGCACAATCCGCAGTCTGGGGCGAATGGAGACGCGGTCGAAGATCAGGGCGCTGGCGAGCAGGAGAGTGGGCCCCAGCCTTTTGGCGCTGGGGGCCTTCGAAGGTCACCGGGGCAGGGAGGGCCCTGCCCATTCTCCAGCCCTGAATGATCGGCGGTACCCTAGTGGCCCGGGTGTGGGCGGGGAGGAACGGTGAGTCCAGCGTTGTGACTCGGGGGTCCCCAATCCCTGGCATTCGGCGGCAGTCCCTTTGGGAGGGGCCCCTTGGAGGCCGACCTAGGGTTAGGGTTAGCCCCCAGGAGGCTGGCAGGCTCGATCCACCGGCTCCGTGGCAAATGGAGGGGTGGGCCAAGGTGAGGTCGCTGGCGAGCGGAAGCGTGGGCCCCAACATTTTGGCTCGGTGGGCCTTCGAATGTCACAGGGGGCTCGGAGGGCCCTGCTCGTTCTCCTGCCATGAAGGACCGGCGACGCCCTTAGCTCCCTGGGTGGCAGCGGGGTGGCAGGGTCAGTCCTGCACTGGTGCTTGGGTTTCCCCAATCCCCAGCATTGCGGCACCAGGCCCCTTGGGAGGGGCCCCTCGGGGACTGTCCTAGGGTTAGGTTAACCCCCAGGAGGCCGCAGTCCAGATCCGCCGGCTGTGCAGTGAGCGGAGGGATTGACCGTGGTAGGGCGCAGTCGAGCGGTAGCGTGGTACCCAGCGTTTTGGCGTGGGGGCCTTCTTATTTTACCGGAGGCTCGGAGGGCCCTGCTGGTTATCCCGCCCTGAATGCCCGGCGGCACCCCTAGCGGCCCACGTGGCGGCGGGGCGGCAGGGTGAGCCCGGCGCTGGGGCTTGCAGGTCCCCAATCCCTGCCGTTGCGGCACCAAGCCTCTTGGGAGGGGCCACTCTGGGGCCCACCTAGGGTTACGGTTAGCCCCGAGGAGCCTGGGAGGCAGGATCTGCCAGCTGTGTGGCTAGAGGGGGGGCAGGCCGAGGTGAGGGCGCTGTAGAGCGGGAGCATGGGCCTCAGCGTTTTGGCATGGGGGACCTACGAATGTCGCCGGGGGCTCGGAGGGCCGTGCCCGTTCCCCCACCCTGATTGACCGGCGGTGCCCCAAGTGCCCCGGGTGGCAGCAGAGGGGCAGGTTGAGTACATCGCTGGGGCTTGTGGGTCCCCAATGTCCGGCGTCGCGGTGCCAGGCCCTTTGGGAGTGCCCTTCGGGGGCCGACCTAGGGTTAGGGTTAGCCCCCAGGAGGCCGGCAGTCCGGATACGATGGCTGTGGGGCGAGCGGAGGGGTGGGCCGAGGTGAGGGTGCTGGGGAGCGGGATTGTGGGCCCCTGCATTTTGGCGCTGGAGGCTTCAAACGATGCTTGTTTCTCCAGGGCCCTGTCCCTTCTACCGCCCTGAATGACCGGCGGCGCCCCTAGCGGCCCGTGTGGCAGTGTTGTGGGAGGGTGAGTCTGGCTCTGGGGCTTGGAGTCCCAGATCCCAGGCTTAGTGGCACCAGGACCCTTGGGAGGGGCCCTAGGGTTAGGGTTAGCCCCAAGGAGACCGTCAGGCCCAATCCGCACACTGTGCGGCGAGCGGAGGTGCGGGCCCAGGTGAGGGCGCTGGGGAGCAGGAGCGTGGGAACCAGCGTTTTGGCGTGGGGAGCCTTTGAAGGTCACCG
Source organism: Ursus americanus (assembly GCF_024610735.1). NCBI lineage: Eukaryota > Metazoa > Chordata > Mammalia > Carnivora > Ursidae > Ursus > Ursus americanus. Next base: position 130,883 of record NW_028273668.1, read on the forward strand.
GTGGCTCAGAAGGCCCTGCCCTTCTCTCGCCCTCTATGACCGGCTGCGCCACTAGCGGCCCGGGTGGGTACAGTGCGGCAGGGTGAGTCTGGCTCTGGGGCTCTGAGTCACCAATCCCCAGCATTGCAGAGCCAGGCTTCTTGGGATGTCCCCACAGGGCCGACCTAGGTTTTGGTTAGCTGCCAGGAGCCCGGCAGGCCCTATCCACCAGCTCTGAAGCAAGCGGAGGGGCGGGCCAAGGTGAGGGCACTGGCGAGCAGGATCCTGGGAGCCAACGGTTTTGCACGGGGAGCCTTCAATGGTCAGCGTGGGCTCGGACGGCCCTGCCCGATCTCCTGCCCTGATTGACCGGCGGAGTCTCTAGTGGCTCGGGTGGCTGAAGGGCAGCAGGGTGAGTCCGGCACATGGGCTCGGGGTCCCCATCCCCAGTGTTGCAACGCCAGGCCCCTTGGGAAGGGCCCCTCGGGGGCCGACCTATGGTTAGGGTTAGCCTCCAGGAGCGCCGCAGGCCCGATACACCACCTGTGCGTCGAGCGGAGAGTTGGGCCGAGGTGAGGGTCCTGGTGAACATGAGCCTGGGCCCAAGCGTTTTGGTTCGGTGTGCCTTCGAATGTCGGCAGGGGTTCGGAGGGCCCTCCAGTTCTCCCACCCTGAATGCATGGCGGCGCCCCTAGCGGCCTGTGTGGGTTGGGGCGGCAGCGTGAATCCGGCGCTGGGGCTTGGGGGTCCCCAATCCCTGGCGGTGCGGCGTCAGGCCCCTTAGGAAGGGACCTTCAGGGGCTGTCCTAGGGTTAGTGTTAGTGCCCAGGAGGCCGGCAGGCCCGAGTCGCTGGCTCTGCGAAGAGTGGAGGTGTGGGCCGAGTTGAGGGTGATGCAGAGCGGGAGCGTGATCCCCAGCGTTTTGGCGCCCTGGGCCTTCGAATGTTGCCATGTCTCGAAGGGCCCTGCCTGTTCTCCTGCCCTGAATAACAAGCGGCGCGCTTTGTGGCTCCGTTGGCGGTGGGGTGGCAAGGTGATTCCCGTGCTGCAGCTCAGGTATCCCCAATCCCCGGCGTTGCAGCACCATGCCGCTTGGGAAGGGCCCCTCGGTGGTCGACCTAGGGTTAGAATTTGCCCCCAGGAGGCCAGCAGGCCTGATCCGCGGGCTCTACTACGAGCGGAGGTGCGGGCCGAGATGAGGATGCTGGCGAACAGGAGGGTGGGCCCAACCGTTTTGGCGCGGGGGGCCTTCGTAGGTCGCCGGGGGCTCGGAGGGCCCTACACGTTCTCCCGCCCTGAATGACCGGCGGCGCCCCTAGCGGCTCGGCTGCTGGCAGAGTGGTAAGGTTAGTCTGGTGCTGGGGTTCGGGGGTCCCCAATCCCCGCATTGCGGTGCCAGGCCCCTTGGGAACGGCCCCTCGGTGGTCGACCTAGGGTTAGGGTTAACCCCCAGGAGGCCGGCAGTCCCGATCCACCCATTGGGTGGCGAGCGGAGGGGTGGGATGAGGTGAGGGTGCTGACGAGTGCGAGCCTGGACCCAAGCGTTTTGGTGCGGTGGGCCTTCGAAGGACAAGGGGGGCTCGGAGGCCCCTGCCCGTGCTCACGCCCTGAATGACCAGTGGCGCCTCTAGAGGCCCGGGTGTCAGCGGGGCAGCACGGTCAGTCCGGCGCTGGAGCTCATGGTTCAGCAGTCCCAGGCGTTGAGGCGCCAGGACCCATCGGACGGGTCCCTGGTGGGCCGACCTAGGGTTTGAGTTAGCCCCCAGGAGTCGGGCAGGCCTGATCCGCCCTCTGTCGGGCGAGCGAAGGGGCAGGCCTAGGTGAGGGCGCTGGCGAGCGGGAGCATGGGCCCAAGCGTTTTGGCGCGGGGCGCCTTCAAATGTCACCGTGGGCTAGGAGGGCCCTGCCCGTTCTCATACCCTGTATGACCGGCGGCGCCCCTAGAAGCCCAGATGGTGGCGGAGCGGCAGGTTGAGTCCGACGCTAGGGCTCTGGGGTCCCCAATTACCAGCGTTGTGGCCCCAGACCCCTTGAGAGGGCCCCCTTGGGTGCCGACCTAGGGTTAGGGTTACCCCAGGAGGCCAGTAGGCCCGATCTGCCAGCTGTGCAGTGAGCAGAGGGGCGGGTTGAGATGACGGCGTTGGCGAGCGGGAACGTGGGCCCAAAGTTTTGGAGTGAGGGGCCTTCGAAGGTCACCAGGGGCTCAGAGGGTCCTGCCCATTCTCTTGCCCTGAATGACAGGGGGTGCCCCTTGTGGCCCGGGTGGCGGTGGGGGGCATGGTGAGTCCGGCGCTGGGGCTCAGGAGTCCCCAATCCCCCTCGTTGCAGCGCCAGGCCCCTTGGGAGGGGCCACTAGGGGGCAGACCTAGGGTTTGGGTTAGCCCCCAGAAGGCCCCCAGGCCTGATCCGCCAGCTGTGTGGCGAGCGGGGGGGGAGGGCCGAGGTAAGGGCGCTGGCGAGCCAGAGCGTGGGCCCAAGCGTTTTGGTGCGGGGGTCCTTCGAAGGTCGCCGTGGGCTCGGAGGGCCCTGCCCATTCTCCTGCACTGAATGACCAGCGGCACCCCTAGCGGCCCGGGTGGCGGCGGGGCAGCACGGTGATTCCGGCGCTGGGGCTCGGGGGTCCCTAATACCCGGCGTTGCGGCGCCAGGCCCCTTGGGATGGGCCCCTCGGGGGCTGACCTAGGGTTAGGGTTAGCCCCCAGGAGACTGGCAGGCTCGTTACACCCATGTGCAGAGAATGGAGGTGTGGGTCCAGGTGAGGTAGCTGGCGAGCGGGAGCGTGGGCCAGAGCATTTGGCTTTGGATCCGGGTGCCTTCGAAGGTCGTAGGTGGCTCAGAGGGTCCTGCCCGTTCTGTCGCCCTGAAGGACTGGCGACGCCCCTAGCACCCCATGTGGCAGCGGGGCGGCAGGGTGCGTCCGGCGCTGGGACTTGGGGTCCCCAATCCCTGGCATGTGGTGCCAGGCCACTTGGGAGGGGCCCCTTGGGGGTGACCTAGGGATAGGGTTAGCCCCCAGGAAGCCAGCAGGCCCGATCCGCCAGCTCTGCAGCGAACGGAGGGGTGAGCCGAGGTTAGGGCGCTGGCGAGCAGGAGCGTGGAAGCCAGAGTTTTTGTGCGGGGAGCCTTCGAAGGTCGCAGGGGGATCAGAGGGCCCTGCCCGTTCTCCCTTCCTGAATGACTGCCCACGCCCCTAGCGCCCTGGGTGATTGCGGGTGGCAGAGTGAGTCCAGCACTGGGGGTCGGGGGTCCCAAACCCCTGGCATTGCGGTGCCAGGCTCCTTGGGAGGGACTTCTCGGGGGCCGACCTAGGGTAAGTGTTAGCCTCCAGGATTCCAGCAGGCCCCTTCCGCCAGCTCTGCGGCAGGCAGAGGGGCAGGCCGAGGTGAGGGCACTAGCGAGAGGGAGTGTAGGCCCAAGCGTTTTGGTGCGGGGGGCTTCAAAGGTCGCTGGGGGCTTGGAGGGCCCTGCCTGTTCTCTCGCCCTGAAAGACTGGCGGTGACCCTAGCAGCCCGGGTTGCTGGGGGGTGGCAGGGTGACTCCGGCGCTGGGCTCGGGTGTCCACAATCCCCGGCGTTGTGGCGCCAGGCCCCTTGGGAGGGGCCCCTCGGGGGCCGACCTCGGGTTAGGGTTCTTCCACAGGAGGCCAGCAAGCCCAGCGCTAAGTGGCTCTGGCAATGTAACAAAAATGCCATACACTTATCTGTAAGAAATAACAGTGTACAGGAACCCTCTTAGCCCTAACATCATCCTTTCTGAATATGGAAGCCAGCCCCAAAGTGGTCGTGGAAGTCTGACGAAAAGGCTAAGCACTTTTCTCTGAGTCACCACACTATACAGGGAAAGACCAATGTACATCATCTTTCACGAGTAGGAAGCATTAATGAAAAGGTTCTGGAATTTCGAGGACTCTGACCCATCCTTATTGGTAATAAACCACCGTGTACAGGAAAACACCTTCAACTCTCATCAGCCTCCTCAATCCTGATTCCGATTCAACTTTGGGTGTGTAGGACTAGGGAAATGTCCACATCTTATTGCTAAGAAAGAACGATGTCAGGGTAATGCCCTTCAAGTCACATCAGCCTTCCTGAAGACGGAAGCAGGAATCAAGCTGGTTATGTTACCATGAGGTAAGGAAGATGAGCATAGAAGTGAGAAACAACAGTGGGCAGGACCTCTCTTCCAAGGAACAGTATCTTTGCTTAATATTGAATCCCTATGGTAAGTGGTTGTGGGCATTTGTGAGGTCAAAATCTTGAGTGTTTTGTAAAACCTCTTGGCCATTCACAGATGAGACTAAGGTAGTTGGGGACTCCTAGGCAGTGATTTGTCCACTGTCAAAAATATGAAAAGATAAGAGACAGATGAGGTCTCCTCAGGCATTGTCCTTTATCCTCATCCTCCGTGAGGATGGCCATCTCTGGACAGCTCAGTGGCAGGGTCTCATTCACAATGGGGGCATCTGTTCCTCACAGACATCAGGCAGGGAAATGGATTTGGTTCTCTGTGCCAACCCAGCCACAGCTGAGTGTCACAGCACCCTCTCGTGGGCTCATAAGAGTTTCACTGTCACCAGGCAGGTCATTGTGTTTGATAAACCACTGTGAGAGTTTGCAATTGCCTTCATCTACAACCTCCTAGAGGCAAATGCAGGTGTCTGGTACCATGTGAAGTCATGTGAAGGCATTGTGAGAAAGTGTCCTTTTGCTTAAGAAAAACATGGCTGGGGCTCCTGGCTGGCTCAGCCAGTTAAGCATGTGCCTTTGGTTCAGGTTATGATCCCATTGTTCTGGGATCGAGCCCGGGCTCCCTGCTCAGCTGGAAAGGAGGTAGGGAAATAGCTTAGAACCCACAGAGAATGTGAATAAAGGGGAGTGAAATGGAACTTGGTCTGTGTTTGGCTTTAGGGATTGGAAGTTAGTTTTTTCTCAATTGTGATTGTTCTTGAAACAGAAAAGCTGTATTGTTTTTTTTTTACCTTTTTTTCTAATAACAATTTTTTATTATGTTATGTTAGTCACTATACAGTATTTCCTTAGATTTTGATGTAGTGTTCCGTGATTCATTATTTGCATATAACACCCAGTGCTCCATGCAATATGTACCTTCCTTAATACCCATCACTGGCCCATCCCAATCCCCCACCCCTCTCCCCTCTGAAGCCCTCAGTTTGTTTCCCAGGGTCCATAGTCTCTCGTGGTTCATTCCCCCTTCTGTTTAGGGTCCATTTTCTAAAGGGACAGACAGTGGAAGTTCACCGAATATAAGATCGAAATTTCATTGTTCATTATAGATGCTGCCAAGTAGTTCCCAGACATTTCATTCTACTGTAGTAATTCATTATACCTGTGCAGGTGCATGTGGAAGATAACTGATGCATGTTTAGTGGTAATAAAACACGCCCCTCAGTAGTAAAATAGTAGAGGATGCACATGTGTAAAATTATTCGACTGCAGCTTCCATGCTTTGCCTTTGGTTCCTTATTATCTATGAAATTGGACAATTTTTGTTCTCTAGGCTTAAAACTCATTGTCAGTATTTAGAGTTTTTCAATGCTGATCTTCTCCTGTATAAGTTACCAAAAACCTAAAATATGTATGAACTTTAAAAAACGCTATATTGAAAATGACAGCAGGGAAGTTCCATTTTGTGAATATTGTGTCAATAGATCTCTATTTTGACATCAGTGTTCATTAGAAATGATGACATTTCATGTGAGTATAAATATCAATGTGAAAAAGAAAAGGTAGGAAGAACCTTGAATGTTTAAGTAATTGCTGAAATGACAGGTGTGTGTGTGTGTGTGTGTGTGTGTGTGTGTGTGTAATTGATTATCAGTGAATGGTTCACCTTCTTATAGGGCCTCCGAGAGAGCCCAGGTGAACCTTTCAATGAGTTGGTATCTGTTTTCAGAACATGGGAATCTCTTAGTCCAATAGTCAATCAGGCAAGCTTTGAGGTTCTGAAGAGTTTCATTCCTCAGAGATGGTGTTGCAGACCCTTGTGAGCAAACCCTAGGTATGCTCAGAGCCCTCATTAGCTGGTACCAACGTGTGACGATTTCAGACAACATTTCCCAAAGAAGTACCTCTTGAGTCTCTGTCCTTGTCAGTTCCCTACACTTCCTTACACTAGTTATGTGTTCAGTGTGTTTCAGGATAATCCCCACATGTGATTTTTGCTATTTCCTACTAGTCCTATCTGTTTCTCATCTTGTTCTTTTATGGTAGGGGTTGGGAAGCAACCTGTGTGGTGTAGGAAGGGGTGTGGTAGTTGTCTGCCTTCAGAGGACCGAATGCTGCCTAGAAATTGTACTGTAGTTTGAGGTCAATTGTCCATCCTCTGAGTGTCAGGAATTCCATCACTTTACTTTGATGCTAGTCTGTTCTTCAAGCTTTCCTCAGAAATAAGGACGTCATCCATCTAGGGAATACTGGTTTGTGTGTATGTTTTCATTTTAGGAAAGGCCTTGCTGCTCCTGAAAATAATACTGTAGAGCACCCTTTCCTGTTCTTATTGGCCATCAGTCAATCTTTTGTGAAGTATTTGTTTATAAATAGACTTTTTATGGTTGATGAGCAGGAATTCTTTATTGACAAGTCTTTGTCAGTGTGTGTATTGCAAATCTGTACTTCCCAGCCTGCGGTTCACTTTTTCATTTTCATATGGTCATAAGATAAGGAGAAATGTCACATTTTTATGAAGTCCCACTGAATTCTTTTAAATGGTTAGTGCACCCTATGTCCTACCCCAAGATTGACAGGTTCTATGGTTTCTTTCAGAAACTGTCCAATGGGAAGCTACAATCCATCTCAAATTTATAAATTGCATTTTTAATTCTAATAGGGTATTTATAGACTGTTTTGGATTTTCTATGTACACAATCGTATTATCTGTGAATAGTCACAATTATCCCCTCAATTCTTATACTTTTTGTTTCTCTTGCCTTCTAACACTGGTAGACTCTCCGATGCCACGTTGAATAGAGCAGCATTGTTTGAAGATTTTAATATACCTTTCTCAATATCTGACAGAAAAAGCAGACAAAACATTGGTAACAAATGTGACCTAATTGACATATAGGGAACATTCCATAATAAGTGCAGAATACATTATTTTCAAGTGGTCATAGACTCTTTACCCAAATAGATGATAGGTGGGGCCACGAATGAAGTCTACAAATGTTAAACCCTGAAATTAACTAGATTCTATTCTTAGACCACAGGCGAATTGAGCCACAGTCATAGCGAAAAGAAAACCAGGAAGTCCTTCAATGTTTAAAAATTAAATGGAACTTTGCTACATATCCTAAAGGTGAGAGAGGGAATCTCAATGGAAATTCTGAACCTTTTCTACGTGAGGGCTCACACACAATGGCACTTTCTTTGTGAAGAGCATAATAATAACCTAGCCAGGAGCTGAGCCTTAAGTCAGAGTTCTGCCTGCCCCAGCCACACATGGCAGCCTTGGCCTGTGGTCCGCCTCAGCTGTGCTTTCTGGTGGCCCTGAGCTAAGGGGGTCAACATGGCCATATGGAAATGGGAAGCTCCCCACTCATAGTGATGGCGGTTCCCCCTCCCCAGCTAACCTTTCTGGTGGCTCTGAGCTAAGGGGGTCAACATGGCCGTATGGAAATTAGAAGCTCCCCACTCTTATTGATGACGTTGCTATCGTATCATCCTCACCAGTCCAACAACATGATTTCTGAGTGAACTATGACACAGAGTGACTTCTTGGCCTTCCTTCAGGTTTGAAAATCATCTGGTGAGTCATCTATTAGAAATATGGATTCAACATGTGTTCTTTCTTCTGGAAAAGAAATAGAACCAATAGCAATTAGGGCTTCCTGAGCACCTGTACTTGAGAGACATCATACTGGCTCTTTGTAGCATTCTGCCTCTTAAACTTCTCAACTAGGGTGTAGATATTTTTAGGCACATTTTCAGGTGGTTAGACAGGGACTTGGATGATATGAGTCACAGAGGATTTTAGTGTCAGAAACCTAAGTGGGATCCCCAAATTGACTCCAAATCCCTTGTTGTTCCATACAGGGTACTATTTCCCTCTTATCTCTGGTCTTCTCGATCCGGAAACCTATCAAGTATCAGGATTTTCATGTCATGTGGACAACTGGAACGAATTCAGCAGGCCTTTCACCTCTGCCCATGGTGATTATTAAGATCATTATCTCAGTGGAGGACCTCTGGGTAAGATACTCAAAGATCCTTAGGAACAGAGACAGTATAATATTTTTCTGGTATTAAAGTTACTGAAACCAACTATCTTTTTTAGTCCATTCAGGCTCTGGTATGTTCAGAGGGTGCTGTAAAACAGGTCTGAAATAGTATTTAAAAACACTCAGCTCAGCCTCTTCTACAAAGTGAGCCAATGCTTATAAACATATCTAAAATATTCCCTTACCTACGATGACTTCCCAGCCATCGTAGTGTTTATATGGTATGACTGTGACTTACATTAGTCAACATTTGCAGAGAAAGAACTTAGTGCATCCAGTGGGCACTTCATGTTGAAATTAGTTTGTGACAACGAGCTACTGTGTTTTATTCTGCAGTACAAATGAATAGTGCCAGACATCTCTAAGGTGTCTAGCAGTTCTACAATTCTGATTTTAAGTGGTCTGTGTGCTTCAGAGATTTGGGCAGGAGAAGGGCAGGAGCCCAGAGACTGTGAACACTTCTGTTACCTGTGCTGACCATGGAGCAGGTAGCCTTCTGTGGGCATCATTTTGATTTCTTGGTACTCTTGTGAAAGGTGCTTTTGTCTCAAATTCCTCCATTTTAGAAGTAATTATAATGATGAAAGTAATTTTTATCTTATATCATCTGTGCGCGCTGATCCTGGGCTCCCAGGGAAGTTATCCCTTTACACTTTACCCGGCTCAAAATGACTAGGCAAAACCTCAAAGCATGGGCCTTGTTTCTGCCCCAAGCATTTTGTACATCTGCTTTGAGAAGAAAACAATAACCAAAAATGCCAACATAAAGATAAGAAAAAATAAAGAACCTCTTTGGCTCCCATAAGATTAAAGTCATACTGACATGTACATACTGAAAACATAAGAAAGAGTCTGTCACTTTCTGGAATCTAAGAAGATCCTCATTGTGGTGTGTAACTCTGTATGTAAAACAAAACAGAAAAAAATACCTAAGCGTGCCCCAAAAGTTCCTTTCCCGGAGCACTCCCTTCTTGGTGAAGATTGTGTCTCCCAGGCAGCTGTCCTGACTTGGGTTTGAATAAAGGTCTCTTCCTTTCTCTCTAAAATGTTTTTAAAAGTTCATTCATGCAATGTCGACAATAACAGTGTTTTCTATTTAAGTGAGAAATAAATGTTCCACTCTAGTTGCATTGGGAATAGACGAATTGAGGGTTTCTTTAGAAGAGTAAGTCTGCTTTCCAGAAAAGGCAAGGACATTGGTCTATTGAGAATGAAAATAATTACTGCTAAACAACAAGTATGTGTTGCCCCTTCGCCCAGAAACCGAAGCAGATGTGCAGGCTTTAGGTTAGAGGTGGCTTCTTCTCCCCAGCTGACAGCACTTCTCTGCTCTGGCTCCAAGACACCCGAGGTTTTGAACGTCAGCATCGGAGTCAGCGAGGCAGCTTGTCACAGGACGCCAGTGTTCAGAGAAAGCACAGGTATGTTTGGCAAAATGTCCTATCTATGTCAGGGCTGGAGGTAAAACCTCTCATTATCCCAAAACCTCCTGGGCTTTTCTCTTTTCTCTAGTTGAGCCACAAAGTAAAATTGAAGTAGCTGTCAGCATTCTGGGTTTGGTGCAAGAATTACTTAGTTTCCCTGCAGGTAGAACTTTGCAGGGGATCACAATTTGTCTGTCCATTTATTGCTTACAAATGTATTTTGACCATCTGTTTCCTAGGAACCCTCTTTTATTAGAAAAGGAAGGTGAGATTCACTCTGTGCCTGTTTGTAACATCTAATTTGTTCCTTCATCTAACAGTGTTTATTCAATTGGGCCTAAGATATGGTTGAGTGGCCAGCATCTAGAGTTAGGTGGCTTTATTCATCTGATACAGACTTGGGTGATGTCATTTGACAAAGGTGATGTTTCATCATTGATTAGTTTATTCATCAGAAGAGTTAAAATTAGGGTGGAGGGAAAATTCAAAATTATCCAAAGCGGCCTGTTCCTGTTTAAAAGTTCAGTTTGACTTTCTAGTTTTACTAAATGTATTATCTCGATATTTTGAGGTGCCATATTCTCTTTGTAGTTTCTTTGGTGGTGGAATCAGAAGGAGAGTCCGGGAATTCTTTTGGATAGTGGCATGCGGTGGCTTCAAGGGGCTTGGCGTCAGGAGCCTTGGGGTGAAGTCTGCAACTGCTTGCCTAACCCTGGGTGCATCTCCCAGAGGTTTTGTTTCCTCTTATGAACTTGCCCGCAGATAATGTTCTGCTTGAAGGGGACCTTGCAGGTGAGGAATCACTAAATCCTACTCCTGAAGCGGATATTCCATCGCATGTGAACTAACTGGAATTTAATAAAAGAAGAAAGGAAAAAGTGTTCTGCTTCATGAAGAGTGAGGTAAAATTGTAGTGATTTGAGCTGTAGTCTTCTATAGATGATATTTGTAAAACACCCTGTTGTAGGATACACTAGTTGCTTATCACATAAGGAGTCCTCAGAAAGCTGCAATGAAAGATTCAGGTCTCAGAGCATGTTCATGTTCCACTGATATGTTACAGTTTGCACAGGTAGGAAAGAAGGTGGAGAGAAAGGCAACAGAAGGGGAAAGTAGGTGTGAACCTTTCATTAGTTAGCGTTATAGCTTTCTCATGAAAGCCTTGCGCCAGTGTGATTTTGGAAGCAGAGAGGTAATCCGGGAGCTTTGCAGGAGATGGGGGAGTTGCAGGTCTGGGTAAAGCTGGCAGGGGTCCCAGAGGAGAGCTGAATGCATTCTGCAGCAGGGTGTGTTCAGGGTGGGCTCCAGGGGTGGCTGTGGGTCTCCTGGGTGAGACTTGTGACAGGTGAGGGCTGTGTGCAAGTTCCTGGCTGAGGACAAGGGAGGCACAGGCGGAGAGCTGGCAGAGAACCTTCTTCTGGGCCACCAGCCTCACCCAACACACACAGCCTCATCTTCTGTCCCTGTCACTCCAATTCAGACTTCTCCGAAGGTGAGTGAGAACACATCAAGAGCATTCTGAACAAAAGGGAAAGCATGTGCAATGGCTCTGGGGCAGGAGAATTCCAGGTATGTCCAGGAGCAGCAAGAAGGCCCTGTGGCCACAGGAGACAGCTTAGGACATGAGCTCAGAGAGGTGACAGAGGGTGACAGAAAGCCATTCCAGGGCTATAAACCCATGAGACCCTGTTTCACTGGGCCATCGTGGCTACAGTGTTGAGAACAGATGACAGAGGGTTGAAGATGGCAAGTAGGTCAATGACGAAGCTTTTCCAGTTACTCAGCCACTGTGGACCAGACAAGTGGCCTTGGATGGAGTGGTTAGACCTATTCTGGGTCTATTTTGAAGATGGAGCTCACAGGATTTGCTGATGGGTTAGCTATTAGAAGCAGGAGAATGGAGGAATTGGGGTAACTCCCAGCTGTTGTGGGTTGTCCTGATTGAGGGGAAGGAGAGGGTTTCTGGGGGTAGGAGGTAGTCCGTGTTCTGCATGCTGAGGAAGGTACCTTTCCCAGTGGATCTGCTGAGGTTTGTGTCTGGAAGAACCTTTCACATCTCCTCCCTCAGCATTGCTTAAGTACAATTATCCCCCACTTTTTGAACGTTCACAGTAAGACACTGGGCATTCTTGAAAGAACTACATTTATTACCCAGCTTCAGTAAGAGGAAGATACCTGAAGAGGATTTTCCTCTTATGAAAAAAGGTGAACAGTGAGAATCGCGTTCAGCATCTGTTTTGGGGAAAAGCACAACAGAGGTGGCATGCACCCTAACCAGCTCCTTCTGCTGGGAACCGCTCTCCGCATCCAGCCACCAGCACTTTGAATGGTGTCTGTGAGCCTCTGCTGTGCTTTATCTTCATTTATGCTGGGCCTCCGTTAGAAACTTGTGTCCTGAGGCCTAAGAAAAATAAAAGAGAAGGAATTTTGGAGTCTGAGCACACTAAATGTTCCGTGTAAATTAATGGCCATTCCTTCTTGACACCATTTCTGCTGTGTAAGGTTTGTCAGAAGTCCTGTACTTTTGAAGAGCAGGGAAACCTATACCCCATGCTGTGGGGTTAGTTTTAGTCTCCATGCTGGACAGAACATTTCATGACTGTCGGATTTTCTCACTCAAACATTGAGACTTGGACCACCTTCACCCGTTTCTACCACCCCATCCCCGAATCTGGCACCTACCAATCTGCTCTCAGTATCTATGCGTTCAGTATTTGTTTATTCCTCGTGGAATGTACATGAGAGCATCTGGTAGTGGTCTTTCTGTGTCTGAGTTACTTGGCATAAGGCCCCCAAGGTCTGTGTTTCCATGTCTGGTTCTTGTGAATAATGCTGCAGTGAATGTGGGAGTGCATCTGTCTTTTTGAGGCAGTATTTTTGTGTTCTCTGAATCAATACTCATTAGAGCCATTACTGGGTCATGGGGTAGTTGTATTTATTTTTTCAGGAACCTCCATACCGTTTGTCACAGTGGCTGCACCAATTTCCATTCCCACCAACAGTGCACAGTGTCTCCTCGTCTGCACACCCATGACCCCACTTTTTGTCTGTCTCTGGGACAATTGCTGTTCCAACAGTTGTGAGGGGATAGCCGATTGTGGGTTTGACTGATGTTTCCCTGACGATGATTAGTGATGTCGAACAACTTTTTCTATCTGTTGGCACCTGTGTGCCATCTTTGGAAAGTATGTATTCACATATACCCCCCATTTTTATACCTTTTTTTGTTTGTTTGTTTTGATTTGTATGAGTGTTGTGTGTATTTTGGATATTAGCCTCTTCTCACACATATGATTCACAGATATTTTTTTCATATTGGGTCAGTGGCCTTTTAAGTTTTTGCTGGTTTCTTTTGCCGTGTGGAAGATTTCAGTTTGATGTTGTTCCACTGGTTTATTTTTGCTTTTGTTGTCTTTGCATTTGGTGTCCGATCTGAAGACTCTTTGCCAAAACCAATGTCGAGAGACTTAGTACCTGTGTCTTCTTGGAGGTTTATGGATTCAGATCTTATGTTCAAATCATTCATCCATTAAAAATTTTGTGTGTGGTGTAAGAAAGTGACCCAGCTATATTCTTCTGCATTTAGTGTCCAGTTTGCCTGTTACCGCTCACTGAAGAAACAGTCCTTCCCTTATGGCATATCTTCTGCTGCTGTGTCATAAGTTAGGATCATCTACGTGTGGGTAAGTTTCTGAGCTTTCTGTTCTGTTCCACTGACCTGGTGTCTGTGTTTCTGCCAGTACCATCCTGTTTTGATGACAACAGCTTTGTAATCTACCTTGAAATCCAGGAGTGTGTTGACTGCACCTTTCTTTCTCCAGGTTCCTTTGGGTATTTGGGGTCTTTAGTGACTCCATCCAAGTTTGAGGACTGTTTTCTATTTCCTCGAATAATGCCACTGGAATTCAGATAGGGATTTCATCACATCTGTCGATTGCTTTGGGTACGATGGACATGTTCACATAATTAACTCTTCCAGTTAAGGAGCATGGCGTATGCTTCCATTTGTTTGTGTTGCCTTCCAAATCTTTGACCCATACATTCCGCCCCCCTCGACAGATATGTTTTTCATTTCTTTTCTGCCATGTGTTGAGTGTACTATGTCTTTCTCATTTTTGGTTACTTTTATTCCTAGATTTTTTTGATGCAATTGTAAATGGCATTGCTTTTTAAATTTCTCTTTACGATATGTGTCATCAATATACAGAAATGCAAGAAGTTGGGTCATCTTGGTGGCCCCATAGGTGAAGCATCTGCCTTCAGCTCAGGTCATCATCCCAGAGTTCTGGGATTGAGCCCCGTGCTGGGCCCCCGCTTAGCAAGGGTCTGCTTCTCCCTCTTTCTGACACTCCCCCTGCTCGTGGTTTTTCTCTTCCTGTCAAATAAATAAATAAAATCTGAAAAAAAATAAAGACAACAGGTCTCTGTATATTGACATTATATCCTGCAGCTTTCTTGAATTTTTTTATTCTAACAGTTTTTTTTTTTTGTGGAATCTTTCGGGATTTCATGTCATTTGCAAATAGTGACAGTTTTCCTTTATGGATTTCATATCTTTCTCTTTTTTTAAAATGATGTTAGTCACCCTACAGTACTTCATTTGTTTTTGATGTAGTGTTCCATGATTCATTGTTTGCATATAACACCTAGTGCTCATTATGAATCGTGCCCTCCTTAATACCCATCACCAGGATAACCCATTCCCCTACCCCTCCCTTTCTGCAACCTTCAGTTTGTTTCCCAGTGTCAATAGTCTCTCATGGTTCATCTCCCCCTCTCATTCCCCCTCTTCACTTTTCCCTTCCTTCTCCTAATGTCCTCCATGCTATTCCTTCCATTCCACATAGGAGTGAAACCATATGATAATTGTCTTTCTCTGCTTGACTTAATTTCACTTAGCATAATCCCCTCCTGGTCCATCCACGTTGGTGCAAATGGTGGGTATTCATCCTTTCTGATGACTGAGTAATATTCCATTGTACAGATGACCACATCATCTTTGTCCATTCATCTGCTGAAGGACATCATGGCTCCTTCCACAGTTTGGCTGTTATGGACATTGCTGCTATGAACATTGGGATACTGGTGCCCCTTCTTTTCATTACTCTGTGTCTATGGGGTAAATACCCAGTAGTACAATTGGTGGGTCGTAGGATATCTCTGTGTTTAACGTCTTGAGGAGCCTCCATATTGTTTTCAAAAGTGGCTGTACCAGCTTGAATTCTCACGAGTAGTGTAAGAGGGCTCCCCTTTCTCCACATCCTCTCTGACTTTTTTTTATTTCCTGTCTTGTTAATTTTTTTCAAGATTTTATTTATTTATTCCACAGAGATAGAGACAGCCAGCGAGAGAGGGAACACAAGCAGGGGGAGTGGGAGAGGAAGAAGCAGGCTCATAACGGAGGAGCCTGATGTGGGGCTCGATCCCATAATGCCAGGATCACGCCCCTAGCCGAAGGCAGACACTTAACTGCTGTGCCACCCAGATGCCCCCTGCCTTGTTAATTTTAACCATTCTATCTGGTGTAAGGTGGAATCTCATTGTCGTTTTGATTTGTATTTGCCTGATGGCAAGTGATGTGGAGCATTTTTTCATGTGTCTGTTGGCCATTTGTGTTTCCCCTCTGGAGAAGTATCTCTTTGTGTCTTCTGCCCATTTTTTGGGTGTCGAGTTAGAGGAGTTCTTTATAGATCTTGAATACCAGCCCTTTATCTGTAATATCATTTGCAGATATCTTCTTCGATTCCATAGATTGCCTTTTTGTTTTGTTGATCGTTTGCTTTGCCGAGCAGAAGCTTTTTATCCTGATGAAGTGCCAATAGTTCATTTTTGCTTTTATTTCCTTTGCCTTTAGAGACGTGGCTTGCAAGAAGTTGTTGTGTCCAAGGTTGAAGAGTTCTTTTGATTTTGATATGAGACAGGAATCCATTATCTTCCTTTCCTGATTGTATTGGAGTCCTCTGTCTTTCTTGGTGAGTCTAGCTAAGTTTGTCAGTTTTGTTTATCTTTCCAAAAAAGGCAGCTCTCATTTTCGTTGTTTTTTTTTTTTGTCTTTTTAGTCTCCTTTGGATTTATTTATGCATTCCTTTTTGTTATTTCCTTATTTCTACTAATTTGGGGCTTTGTTTGTTGTTTTTTTTTTCTACTTCTTTACCACATAAATCAGGTTGTTTATTGGAGACCATTCTCATGGATTGATGAAGACTTGAATTGCTACGAATGTCCCCCATAAAGCTACTTTTGCTGCATCCCATAAGTTTTTGTAGGTTGTCTTTTGCATCAGTGTCAAGGTACTTCTAAAAATTTTTTGTTTTCTTCTTTGACTGTTGGTTGTTCAGTAGCATGTTGTTAAGTCTCCACATATTTTTTTAAGATTTTTGAGTATCTGACAGAGAGTGAGACTGCGAGAGAGGGAACGCAAGCAGGGGGGTGGGAGAGGGAGAAGCGGGCTTCCCACTGAGCAAGGAGCCTGATTCGGGGCTAGATCCCAGGATCCTGGGATCACGACCTGAGCTGAAAGCAGATCCTTAACGACTGAGCCACCCAGGCCCCCCAATCTCCACCTATTTTTGACTGTCCCATTTTTTTCTTGAGACTGATTTCTAGTTTCATATCATTGTGGTTGGACAAGATTTGAAGCAGAAGGTGAAAAGAGCATTCAGATGAAAGGTTTGTTTCCTGGAGGGTTTTTTGAGGCATACCATGAGTTCAGTGGGGATGGAGGAAGGTTT
Source organism: Ursus americanus (assembly GCF_024610735.1). Classification (NCBI taxonomy): domain Eukaryota; kingdom Metazoa; phylum Chordata; class Mammalia; order Carnivora; family Ursidae; genus Ursus; species Ursus americanus. The sequence continues at coordinate 147,253 of NW_028273668.1, forward strand.
TGTGAGACGGGAGTTGGGGTTAACCCTTGTTAGAATTACTGACTACTACCATGCAGGCTGTGTGCTACTGTTCACACCATAGTCCTGATGGACTTGTACTTCATTAGAAATATTTTCTAGGAGGTGTAGGCATAGCCTTCTCTAAAAGAAAGGTGCCATGTGGGTTTATGGCATGACCCCAGGTCAGCAACCAGGATGTATGGTATTGTGGGGGATCAGAACCAGGCTTTCTGTGGGAAGTGACAGAAATGGGGTATGGTGAGCTCCATGACCATAGGTGAGGTCCCAAGTCACCCACTGGGTGTTGGGTTCTGTGGATCTGTCTCATCAGGTGCTGTGGAATTCAGGGACACCCTCCTGTCTGTGGATTTGTGTGGAAACAGGTAGACATCAGTGTCTGGCCTGGCATGAGGGTCGCACTGGACCACCACCAGAGGTGCAGCGTGCGGGGGAGCCACTGCTTGGTTTCCATGAAAGCTGACCAGGGTCTGTGACCGTGATTCCTAGCAGCTGCAAGGGGAGAGGAGGCCGGGGTGGTGCACACTTCCTAGACTTGTGGTCAGGAGTAGTCTGGAGCCCACTGAAGTCAGCCACACCTGACACAGAAGGCACCCAGTTAGTGTAGCTGTGGGCACTGCTCCCATGTTACTTTCAGGCTGGCTCCGTGCTGCCACCTCATGCTTTTCATCATCATCTTCAAGGTCATGTGCCTCTGTTCTTGCCCCATGGCCTCTGGAGTATTGTCCGTCCTCCATCTGGCCCTCGTCCCTGGTGCCCTGTGCAGTCCGATGACAGGGTACCCTTCTCGAGACAAACATCTGGCCCTGATGGAACACTTCCATGGATCTCGTGTGATGCGAGGTTGATACCCTGCCCTGGAAGGGGGCTGCAGGTCCCCAATCAGGAGAGCCATGTCTCCCTTTTCAGCATGGCCTCCCCTCCCCTCAGTCTTCTTCAGGGAAACTCTCCCCACTTCCTGAGATGACAGCTCTGAACTTAAAAATGAATGTTATTTTACATATCTCTATGCCTTAGTTCATCCATGGCATGTCTTTCAACCCCGTTAGTGGTTTTTTTTTTAGCAGTTCTGAAGGGCAGTCTGCTCAAGGAGGGGATGACCTGGGTGGGGCAGCTTTCCCTCTCATCTCCCTCAGCATGTCTCTGAGCCCTGGGGCCAGCTGTCCCACTGAGGATTGAGGGACCCAAGACAGCCCATCCTGAGCCCAAGCTGTGTCAGCTGTGTAGACTGATGCGTGTCGGAGCGGTGGGCAGCTGGCATGGGCCAGGGGCAGGCAGTATCTCCTTCTCATTCCTTCCCTCCCTTCCTCCCAGAGGTAGCTCAGAGCAGCCTTCAACCCCTGCACCTCCAGATCCCTTGACCTGTGCCTCCTGTGTTCAGCTGGTGACCTTGGAGTTTCGCATGGATTCTACCTCCCGTACCCTTTCCCGTAGCAGTTCCTGGATCAGGGAAGGGGTCTGACCCTTGTCTGATTTTGGTCTTCTTCCTGTCCCGCAGCAAGCCCACCCACCTTTGCATCTTCCATGTATGTGCTTGGAAGCAAGCCCATCCACAGGAAACCTATTAGCCAAAGGGATCCAGGCAATGAACATTGAAGTAGAGATCCAGGATCCATAATAAACCTGCTCTGAAACCTGTCCCAAAGTCTGTGACTCTCTCACACTGAAACAGAAACAATAATAGCTTTCTGGACTGTGAAGTGACATGTGTCTCTACTTCCAATCTTGAATGCATAGGTGCTGAGCCTGGACTGAAAAGGACCATGGCTCCCGCGGGCTGGGATCCACGATAAGAACTCAGTGAAAACTGAATTTGAGGCATGGAGTGAATAATTATTGTAGAGTGAATCCTCCCAAGTAGGGTTTATGCACATTGCACAGGAAAAGATTTTTCAAAGAGGTACCTGAAAGAAAAATCTTTTAAAAAATTTATTTTAATTCCAGTAGAGCTAACATACAGTGTTACATTTGTTTCAGGTGTACAATAGAATGATTCAGTAATTATATATTACTCAGTGGTCATCAAGAAAAGCGTCCTCTTAATCCCCTTCATCTATTTCACTCATCCCTCTATCCACCTCCTCTCTGGTAACCATCCGTTTGTTCTCTATTGTTAAGAGTTTGTATTTTGGTGTATCTCCTTTTTCTCTTTTAGTTATTTATTTTTGTTTGTTTCTTAAGTTCCCCATTAGAGTGACATCGTATGGGATTTTTCTTTCTCTGCCTGATTTTAGTTAGGATAATACTCTCTAGCTCCATCCATGTGTCTGCAAATGGCAAGGTTTCATTCTTTTTCAAGCCGAGTAATACTCCATTGTGTGTGTGTATGTGTGTGTGTGTGTGTGTGTGTGTGTGTCCGTGTGTGTCCGTGTGTGTGTGTGTGTGTGTGAATACACACATCTATCATCTCATTTGTCAATTTTTCTACAGACACTTGGGTTGCTTCCATATTGTGATATTGTAAATAATGGTGCAAGAAACATAGGGGTGCACGTATCCTTTTACGTTACTGTTTTCCTATTCTTTGTGTAAATAGGAGTAGTGTGATTGTTGGATCATAGGGTAGTTCTATATTTAATTTTTTGAGGAACCTTCATACTGTTTTCCACGGTGGCCACCACAGTTTGCATTCCCACCCACAGTTCGCGAGGATTCCCCTTTATCCACATCCTCCCAACACCTGCTCTTTGTTGTGCTTTTGATGTTAGCCATTCTGACAGGTTTGAGGTATTACCTCATTGTCCTTTGGATTTACATTTTCCTGATGATGGGTGATGGTGAACATCTTTTCACGGGACTGTTGGCCATTTGTATTTCTTCTTTGGAGAAATGTCTGTCCATGTCTTCTGCCTATTTTTTAACTGGATTATTTGTTTTTTTGGGGGTCGAGTAGGATCAGTTCTATATGTTTTGGACACTATCCCTTCATTGCATATGATCTTTGCAAATATCTTCTCCCTTTGAGTAGGTTGTCTTATTATTTTTACGTTTTCATTGTTCTTCTGCCGTGTGGAAACTTTTTATTTTACTGTATTCCCAATAGTTTATTTTTGCTTTCATTTCCTTTGTCAGGACACAGTCCAGAAAAACGTTGGTATGGTCCATGTCAAGAAGTTACTGTCTTCCCTCCTGTAGGATTTTTATGGATTCAGGTCTCATATTGAGGTCTTGAAACTGTTTTGTGTTTGTCTGTATTGTGTAAGAAAGCAGTTTAATTTCATTCTTTTGTGCGTAGCTGTCTAGTTTTCCCAACACCATTTGTTGTAGAGACTGTCCTTTTCCCTTTTGATATCGTTGCTTGCTTTGTGGAAGATTCATGGACCACATAATTGTGGGTTTCTGTCTGAACTTGTATCCTGTTCCTTTGGTCGCTGTGTCTATTTTTCTGCCATACTGTCTTGTTAGGATGACTGCAGCTTTGTAGTATAACCTGAAATCTGAAATTGTGAGTCCTCCAGCTTTGTTTTTCTTTTCCACATTGCACTGGCTGTTCAGAATCTTTAGTGGTTCCATAGAAATGTTTAGGATTGTTTATTCGAGGTCTTTTGTTCTTTAATTTAAATTCAATTAGCCAACTTACAGTACACCATTAGTTTCAGATGCAGTCTTCAATAAATTTTCAATCGTGTGTAACACCCAGTGCTCATTGTATCGTGTGACCTCCTTAATGCTACTCACCCAGTTACCCCCCCCCAACTTCTCCTCCAACAATCATCAGTTTCTTGTGATAGTTAAGAGTCCATCATGGGTTTTCCCCCTCTCTGATGACTTCCCATTCTATTTTCCCTTCCTTCCCCTATGGTCCTCTTCCTTGTTTCTGATATTCCACATAGGAGTGAAAGCATATGATCATTGTCTTTCTTTCATTGACTTATTCCACTCAGCATAATACCCTCCAGCTCCACCCAGGTCAGTGTGATGGTAAGTATTCATCCTTTCTGATGGCTGAGTAATATTCCATTATATATATGATCCACATCTTCTTTATCCATTCATCTACCCATGGTCATCTGCACTCCTTCCACAGCTTGTCTATTATGGATATTGCTGCTATGAACACTGTGATGCATGTGTCCCGTCTTCAGTACCTGTCGCTTTGGGGTAAATACCCAGTAGTGCAATTGCTGGGACATAGGGTAGCTTTATTTATAACTTCTTGAGGAAACTCCGTACCATTTTCAGGAGTGGCTGTACCGGACTGCATTCGTATAGGGGTGTAAGAGGTTTCCCGTTTCTCCACATCCTCTCCAACATGTATAGTTTCATGTCTTCTTATTTTTAGATATTTGGCCTCGTGTGATATGGCATGTATAGGGGTTTAGATTTGCATTTCCCTGAAGCCAAGTGATATGAAGCATTTATGCATGTATCTTTTGGTCACCAGTACGTCGTCATCAGTGAAGTGACTTCCCATTTTAATCCATCTCAAGAGCTAAAGCTGGGTAAGGCACTGAAGCTGGATAATGCCATCAGTTGGAATTGTGGAGAATTTCAAAAGATCTCCGTGGAGAGCAAGTTCAGTGTGAAGCTACTAATTGGATCCGGGGACATCTCTGAAAGTGGGGTTGCCTGGGATGGGCTGAGGGGGACCCTCTGATTTTCCTATGAATCCTTGCTGCAGCCCCAAATGGACAGTTTCCTGATGTGGGGCAGGCTGAGTCTTCTAGTCGTGCAGAGGTGAGCCCAATGCCTGGTGCCTTGGAGGCAGGCAAACGGGGAGGGACCCTCAGCAGAAGACCCAGGGTTAGGTTAGGCCTCAAGGACAGCAGGTCTGAACTGCCCAGTGCTCAGAGAGCTCCCAGGCCGAGTGAGATGAGGGCACAAGGGCGGGTGAGTGTGAGCCTTGGGGTTTCATCCGGAAGGGCTCACAAAGGTCGGGGTTCACCAGAAGGGGCTCTCAGGGGGTGCCCCAATTCTCTTGCCCTGACTGCTCTGTTGTGCACCAAAATGGTAGAGTTTACTGTGGGCTGCAGGCTGAGTCCTACGGTGGGGCTTGGGTGTCCCCAATCCCCCGGACTGTGGTGCCAGGACCCTGGGGAGGGGCCCCTCTGTGGCCAACCTAGGGTAAGGGTTAGGGTCCCGGAGCCCGGCAGGGACAATCTGCAGGCTGTGAGGTGAGCTTTGTGGTGGGCTGAGAGGAGGCCATGGGGGAGGTTGAGCATGGGCCTCAAGGTTGGGGCACGGGGGGCTGCCAAATGTGGGGACGGGCTCTGAGGGCCTCCCCAAGTTCTCGTGCCCTGTAGGCTCCATAGAGCCCCAAGGGGCAATGTTTCCTGTCAGGTGGCAAGCTGAGTCCTCTGGTGGGGTACAGGTATCCCAATTCCCCGGGGCTGCGGTGTAAGGCTCCTGGGGAGGCCCCCACACCTGCGGCCGACCTAGGGCTAGGGTTAGGCCCCAGGAGCCCCGCAGGCCCGATCTGCTGGCTGTATGGCTAGCTACACGGGCTGAGGTGAGGGTGTGGGGAGGGTGAGCGTGGGCCTCAGGGTTGGGGTGTGGGAGGCCGCCAAAGTTCGCTGGTGGCTCAGGAGTGCCCTCCTGGTTCTCCCGCCCTGAATGCTCTATGGCCTCCCAAGGCGCATGGTTTCCTGTGGGGTGGCAGACTGAGTCCTGCTGTGGGGCTCAGGTGTCCCTAATCCCCGTGGCTGTGGCTCCAGGCTCCTGGGGAGGGGCCCCTCCACAGATGAACTAGGGTTAGGGTTGGCGCCCAGGAACCCCGCAGGCCAGATCTGCCCACTATGTGGCGAGCTCTGCCATGGGCTGAGGTGAGGGTGCAGGCTGGGGTGAGCATGGACTTCAAGGTTGGGTTTAGGGATCCCCAAATTCGCCGGGGGCTCTGGGGGCCCTCCTGGTTCTCCCGCCCTGAATGCTCTATAGCCTCCCAAGGGGCACGGTTTCCTGCGGGCTGGCAGGCTTTGTCCTGCAGTGGGGCTCAGGTGTCCCCAGTCCCTGGGGCTACGGCACCGGGCCCCAGGGGAGGGGCCCTACCCAGCGGACCCAGGGTCAGGTGTAGGCCCCAGGAACCCGGCAGGCCTGATCTGCCGGCTCTGCGATGAGCTCGGTGGCAAGCTGAAGGGAAGGCGTGGGGTGGGATGAGCGTGGGCCTCAGGGTTGGGGTGTATGGGGCCGCCGAGGATCGCTGGGGGCTCAGGGGGGCACTACCAGTTCTCCTGCATGGGATGCTCTGTGGCGCCCCAAGGGGCATGGTTTCCTGAGGGCTGGCAGGTTGAGTCCCGTGGTGGTGCTCAGGTGTACCCAATCCCCGGGGTTAGGGTATGGATTAGGGTATGGGTTCAGGTTAGGGTATGGGTTACGGTTAGGGTATGGGTGAGGGTAGAGGTTAGAGTTAGGGGAAGGAGAGGGTACGGGTTAGGGTTGGGTTTAGGGGTTACAGGTTAGAGGTTATGGGTTAGGGTACAGATTAGGGTTTAGGGTACGGGTTAGGGTTTAGGGTTTGGGGTTAGGGTTGGGGTTAGGGTTGGAGTACGGGTTAGGTTTAGGGTATGGGTTAGGGTTAGGGTACGAGTTAGGGTACGCATTAGGGTATAGTTTAGGGTACGTGTTAGGTTACGGTTTAGGGTAAGTGTTGTCGTACGGATTTGGGTACGGTTTAGGGTACAGGTTAGGGTACGGGTTAGGGTTAGGTTACAGTTTAGGGTTATGGTACAGGTTAGGTTATGGTTTAGGGTTAGGGTTAGGGTACGGGTTAGGGAACGGGTTAGGGATAGGTATAGGGTACGGTTTAGGGTTAGGGTATGGGTTAGGGTACAGGTTAGGGTACAGGTTAGGGTTAGGTATGGGTTAGGGTATGGGTTAGGGTCCGGGTTTGGGATAGTGTACAGGTTAGGGTATGGGTTAGTGTACGCGTTAGGGTATGGGTTAAGGTTAAGGTAAGGGTACTGGTTAGGGTAGGGTACGGGTTACGGTTTAGGGTTTAGGGTTACAGTTAGGGTACGGGTTAGGGTTAGGTTATGGGTTGGGTTAGGGTACAGGTTATGGTACGATTTAGGGTATGGGTTAGGGTCAGGGTTTAGGGTTTAGGGTTAAGGTTAGGGTACAGGTTAGGGTACGGGTTAGGTTTAGATTTAGGGTTAGTTTACGGGTTAGGGGTAGGGTTAGCTGAAGGGGTAGCGTTAAGGGTAGGGTTAGGGTTTGGGGTTAGTGGTTAAGGTAAGGGTTTATTGTTTAGGGCTTCGGGATTAGGGTTAGGGTTTAGGGTTTAGTGTTAATGTTAGGGTTTAGGGTTTAAGGATTAGGGGTTATGGTTAGATTTTGGGTAGGGGTAGGGGTTAAGGTTTAGGGTTTAAGGTTAGGGGTTAGGGTTTAGAGTTAGGGTTAGACCTCAGTAGGCCAGCAGGACCAATGCGCCGGCTGTGCGGCGAGCAGAGGAGTGGGCCGAGGTGAGGGCGCTGGCTAGCGGGAGTATGGTATCCAGCGTTTTGGCGCAGGGGCCTTTGAACGTCACTAGAGGCTCAGAGGGCCCTGCCCGTTCTAACACCCTGAATAACCGGCGTGCCCCTAGAGGCTCCGTTGGCGGTGGGGCAGCAGAGTGAGTCCCAAGCTGTGGCTCGGGTAATCCCAATCCCTGGTGTTGCAGTGCCAGGCCCCTTGGGAAGGGCTCCTCGTGAGCCGACCTAGGGTTAGATTTAGACCCCATTAGGCCGGTAGGCATGATCCTCTGGCTAGGCGGCTAGAGGTGGGTGGGCCGAGGTAAAGGTGCTGGGGAGCGGGATGGTGGGCCCCTGCATTTTGGCGCGGGAGGCTTCAAATGTCGCCAGTTTCTCCAGGGCCCTGTCTGTTCTCCCACCCTGAATGACCGGCGGCGCCCCTAGCGGCCCGGGTGGCAGCGATGTGGGAGGTTGAGTCTGGCTCTGGGGCTTGGGGTACCAGATCCCCGGCGTAGTGGCACCAGGACCCTTGGGAGGGGCCCCTGGGGCGACGACCTAGGGTTAAGGTTAGCCCCAAAAACACCGTCAGGCCCAATCCGCACACTGTGCGGCGAGTGGAGGTGCGGGCCGAGGTGAGGGCGCTGGGGAGCAGGAAAGTGGGCCCAAGCGTTTTAGCGCAGGAGGTCTTCGAAGGTCGCAGGGGGTTCAGAGGGCCCTGCCCCTTCTCCCTCCTTGAATGATCGGCGGCGCCCTTACTGGGCCAGTTGGCGGCAGGGCGGCAGGTAGAGTCTGGCGCTGGGGCTCGGGTGTCCCCAATCCCCGGTGTTGCAGTGCAAGGCCCCTTGGGAGGGGCCCCTCGTGGGCCGACCAAGTGTTAGAGTTAGCCCCCAGGATGCCAGCAGGCCTGATCTGCCGGGTGTGCGGCAAGCGGAAGGGCGGGCCGAGATGTGGGTGCTAGCGAGCAGGAGTGTGGGCCCAAGCGTATTCGCAAGTTGGACCTTCGAAGGTCTCCAGGGGCTCGAAGGGCCCTGCCTGTTCTCCCGCACTGAATGACCGGCAGCGCCCATAGCGGCTCGGGTGGCGTCGGGGTGACAGGGTGAATCTGGCGCTGGAGCTCAGGGGTCCCCAATCCCTGGCATTGCTGCGCCAGGCCCCTTGGGAGGTTCCCCTCGGGGGCCAACCTAGGGTTAGTGTTAGCCCCCAGGAGGCCCGCAGGCCCGATCCGCTGGCTGTGCAGCCAGCAGAGGGGCTGGCTGAGGTGAGGGCGCTGGTGAGCGGAAGCATGGGCCCAAGCATTCTGGCGCCTGGGGCCTTAGAAGTTCACTGGGACTGGGAGGGCCCTGTCCATTCTCCCACCCTGAATGACCGGCAGTGCCCTAGCTGCCTAGGTGCCGGCGGGGCAGCAGGGTGAGCCCAGCACTGGGGCTGGGGGTCATCAATCCCCAGTGTTGCGTCGACAGTCCCCTTGGGAGGGGCCCCCGGGGGGACAACCTAGGGTTAGGGTTAGCTCCGAGGAGGCCGGCAGGCCCGATCTGCCAGCTGTGTGGCGAGCGGAGGGGCAGGCCGATGTGAGGGCGCTGAAGAGCAGGAGCGTGGGCCCAAGCGTTTTGGCGCGGGAAGCCTTCGAAGGTCGCCGGGGGATCGGAGGACCCTGCCCGTTTTCCCGCCCTGAATGACCTGCGGCGCCCCTGGGGCCCGGGTGGCGGCAGGGCGACAGGGTGAGTCCGTCGCTGGGGTTGGGGGGTTCCCAATCCCCGGTGTTGAAGCACCAGGCCCCTTTGCAGGGGCCCCTCGGAGGCTGACCTAGGGTTATGGTTAGCCCCCAGGAGGCCGCAGGCCCAATCCACCGGCTGTGCGGTGAGCAGAGGGGAGGGCCGAGGTGAGGGCGCTGGCGAGCGGTAGCGTAGGCCCATGAGTTTTGGCGCGGGGGGCCTTCGAAGGTCGCCGGGGCTCAAGAAGCCCTGCCCGTTCTCCCGCACTGAATGTCCGGCGGTGCCCCTAGTGGCTCAGTTGCCGGCGGGGGAGCATGGTGAGTCGGATGCTGGGGCTAGCGGTCCGCAAACCCAGGTGTTGCGGTGCCAGGCCCGTTGGGAGGGGCCTCTCGGGGGCCGACGAAGGGATAGGGTTAGCCCCCAGGAGGCTGGCGGGCCCTATCCGCCGGCTGTGCGGCGAGCGGAGGGGCAGGCCGAGGTGAGGGCACTGGCTACCGGGAGAGTGGGCGCAAGCTTTCTGGCGCGGGGGGCCTTCGAAAGAGGCCGGGGGCCCGGGGGGCCCTTCCCGTTCTAACGCCCTGAATGAGGACGGCGCCCCTAGCGGGCCGGGTGGTGAGGAGCGGCAGAGTGCGTCCGGCGGTGGGGTTCGGGTGTCCCCAATCCCCAGCGTGGCGGCGCCAGGCCCCTTGGGAGGGGCTCCTCTGGGGCCGACCTAGGTTTAGGGTTAGCCCAAAGGAGGCCGGCAGGCCCGAACCGCCGGCTGTGCGGCGAGCAGAGGGGCGGGCCGAGGTGAGGGCGCTGGCGAGGGGGAGCATGGGCCCAGGGTTTTGGCACAGGGGGCCTTGGATTGTCACTGGGGGCTTGGAGGGCCCTGCCCATTCTCACACACGAAATGACCGGTGGCGCCCCTGTCGGCCAGGGTGGCGGCGTGTCGGCAGGATGAGTCTGGAGCTGGGGCTCAGTGGTCCCCGATCCCCGGCGCGGTGGCTCCAGGCACTTGGGAGGGGTCCCTCGGGGGCCAACATATGGTGAGTGTTAGCCCAAAGGAGGCCGGCGGGCCCAATCCGCCGGCTGTGCAGCGAGCGGAGGGGTGGGCCGACGTTAATGCGCTGGCAAGCGGGAGCGTGGGCCCAAGCGTTTTGGCATGGGGGGCCTTCGAAGCTCACCGGGGGCTCGGAGGGCCCAGCAAGTTCTCCTGCCCTGAATGCCCGGCGGCTCCCTAGCGGCCAGGGTGGCGGCGGGGAGGCAGGGTGAGTCCGGAGCTCGGGCTCGGGGGTCCCCAGTACCCGGCATGGCATTGCCAGGCCGCTTGGGAGGGGTCCCTCGGGGGCCGAGCTAGGGTTCTCGTTAGCCCAAAGGAGGCCGGCAGGCCCAATTGGCCGGCTGTGCGGCGAGGGGAGGGGTGAGCCAAGGTGAGGGCGCTGGCGAGCGGGAGCTTAGGCCCAAGCGTTTTGGTGCGGGGGGCCTTCGAAGGTCATCGGGGGCTCGGAGGGCCCTGCCCGTACTCCCTCCCTGAATGACCGGTGGCGCCCCTAGCGTCCTGGGTGGCGGCGGGGCGGCAAGGTGAGTCTGGAGTAGGGCTCAGGGGTCCAAATGCCCCGGCGTGGCGGCGCCTGGCCCCTTGGGAGGGGTCCCTCGGGGGCCGACCTAGGGTTGAGGTTAACCCAAAGGAGGCCGGGCCCGATCCGCCGGCTGTGCAGAGAACGGAGGGGCGGGGCGAGGTGAGGGCGCTGGCGAGCGGGAGCGTGAGCCCAAGCCTTTTGGAGTGTTGGGCCTTCGAAGGTCACCGGGGGCTCAGAGGGCCCTGCCCGTTCCCCAGCCCCGAATGAGGACGGTGCCCCTAGCGATCCGGGTCGCAGCGGGGCGACAGGGTGAGTTCAGCCCTGGTGCTCGGGGGTCCCCAATCACCCACGTGGCGGCGCCAGGCCCCTTGGGATGGGCCCCTCGGGAGCCGACCTAGGGTTAGGGTTAGCCCCAGGAGGCCGGCAGTCCAGATCTGCCGGCTGTGCGGCGAGCGGAGGGGCGGGCTGAGGAGAGGGTGCTGGCGAGCAGGAGCCTAGGCCCAAGCGTTTTGTCACGGGGGGGCCTTCAAAGGTCACTGGGGGCTCGGAGGGTCCTGCCCGTTCTCCCGCCCTAAATAACCGGTGGCGCCCCTAGCAGCCCGGGTGGCGGCAGGGCGGCAGGGTAAGTAATGCGCTGGGGCTTGAGGGTCCCCAATCCCCGGCGTGGCATCGCCAGGCCCCTTGGGAGGGGCCCCTCGTGAGCAGACCTAGAGTTAGGGTTAGTTCCCAGGAGGCTGGCAGGCCCAATCCGCTGTCTGTGCGGCGAGAGGGGGGGCGGACCGAGGTGAGGGCGCTTGCTAGCGGGAGCGTGGGCCCAAGCGTTTTGGCGTGGGGGGCCTCAAAGGTCGCCAGGGGCTCGGAGGGCCCTGCCCATTCTCCCGCTCTGAATGACTGGTGGCGTCCCTACTGGCCCGGTAGCTGTGGGGCAGAAGGGTGACTCCGGCGCTGAGGCTTGGGGGTCACCAATCCCCGGCGTTGTGGCACCAGGCCTTTGGAAGTGGCCCCTTGGGGTCTGACCTAGGGTTAGTGTTAGCCCCCAGGAAACAGGCAGGCCTGATCCGCTAGCTGTTCATCGAGTGGAGGGGCGGGCCGAGAAGAGGGCACTGGCGAGCGGGAGCGTGGGCCCAAGCATTTTGGCGCGAGGGGCCTACGAAGGTCGCGGGGGCTCAGAGGGCCCTGCCTGTTCTCCAGCACTGAATGACCGGCGGCGCCCCTAGCGGACTGGGTGGTGGTGGGGTGGCAGGGAGAGTCCAGCACTGGTGCTCGGGGGTCCCCAATCCCCGGCATTGCGATGCCAGGCCCCTTGGGAGGGGCCCCGTGGGGACAGACCTAGGGTTAGGGTTACACCCAGGGGGCTGACAGGCCCGATCCTACGGCTGTGCGGCGAGCGGAGGGGCGGGCCGAGGTGAGGGCGCTGGCTAGCGGGAGCGTGGGTCAAGTGTTTTGGTGCAGGGGGCCCTTCGAAGGTCGTGGGGGGATCGGAGGACCCTGCCCGTTCTCCCGCACTGAATGACCGGTGGCGCTCCTAGTGGTGCAGGTGGCAGGGGGCGGCCGGGTGAGTCCGGCACTGGGGTTCAGGGGTCCCCAATCCCCGGCGTTACGACTGCAGGCCCCTTGCTAGGGGCCCCTCGGGGGCCGACATATGGTAAGGGTTAGCCCCCAGGAGGCCCGCAGGCCCGATCCGCCAGCTCTGCGGTGAGTGGAGGGGTGGTCGGAGGTGAGGCCGCTGGCAATCTGGAGAGTGGGCCCAGTCATTTTGGCGCGGGGGTCCTTCGAAAGTCCCTGGAGGCTTGGAGGGCCCTGTACGTTCTTCTGCCCTGAATGACCGGCAGCTCCCCTAGCGGCCCGGGTGGAGGAGGGGTGTTAGGGTGACTTGGGCGCTGGGGCTTGGGGGTCCCCAATCCTCGGCGTTGGGGCGCCAGGCCCCTTTGGAAGGGCTCTAGGGGGCCGACCAAGGGTTATTGTTAGCCCCCAGGGGGCCAGCAGGCCAGATCCGCCGGCTGTGAGGCAAGCGGAGGGGTGGACCCAGGTGAGGGCGCTTGAGAGCAAGAATGTGGACCCAAGCGTTTTGGCACAGGGCGCCTTCGAAGGTAATCGGGGGTTCGGAGGGCCCAACCCGTTCTCCTGCCCTGAATGACCAGCGGCGCTACTAGCGGCCCAGGGGGGCGGGGCGGCAGGGTGAGCCCGGCACTGGGGCTTGGGGGTCCCCAATCTCCGGCGTTGCGGGGGCAGACCCTTGGTAGTGGCCCCTCGGGGGCCGACCTAAGGTTACAGTTAGCCCCCAGGAGGCCGGCAGGCCCGATGTGCCAGCTGTGTGGCGAGCGGAGGGGCGGGCCGAGGTGAGATCGCTGGCGAGCGGGAGCTTGGCCGAAGCGTTTTGGCGTGGGAATCCTTCGATGGTCACCGGGGGATCGGAGGACCCTGCCCGTTTTCCCGCCCTGAATGACCTGCGGCGCCCCTGGGGCCCGGGTGGCAGCAGGGCAGCAGGGTGAGCCATCGCTGGGGTTGGGGGGTTCCCAATCCCCAGTGTTGCGGCACCAGGCCCCTTCGCAGGGGCCCCTCGGAGGCTGACCTAGGGTTATGGTTAGCCCCCAGGAGGCCGCAGGCCCAATCCACCGGCTGTGCGGTGAGCAGAGGGGAGGGCCGAGGTGAGGGCGCTGGCGAGCGGTAGCGTAGGCCCATGAGTTTTGGCGCGGGGGGCCTTCGAAGGTCGCCGGCGCTCAAGAAGCCCTGCCCGTTCTCCCGCACTGAATGTCCGGTGGTGCCCCTAGCGGCTCAGTTGCCGGCGGGGGAGCATGGTGAGTCCGGCGCTGGGGCTCAGGAGTCCCCAATCCCCGTCGTTGCGGCGCCAGGCCCCTTGGGAGGGGCCACTAGGGGGCCGACCTAGGGTTTGGGTTAGCCTCCAGAAGGCCCACAGGCCCGATTCACCATCTGTGCGGCGAGCGGAGGGGAGGGCCGAGGTAAGGGCGCTGGCGAGCGGGAGCATGGGCCCAAGCATTTTGGTGCAGGGGGCCTTCGAAGGTCGCCGGTGGCTTGGAGGGCCCTGGCCATTCTCCCTCCCTGAATGAACAGCGGCGCCCCTAGCGGCCCAGGTGGCGGTAGGGCGGGAGGGTCAGCTGGGCGCTGGGGCTCAGGAGTCCCCAGTCCCCAGTGTTGAGGCAATAGGAACCTGGGATGGGCCCCTCGGGGGCCCACCAAAGGTTAGGGTAACACCCAGGAGGCTGGCAGTCCTGATCCACCGGCTGTGCAGCGAGCGGAGGGGCGGAACGAGGTGAGGGCGCAGGCGAGTGGGAGCATGGGCCAAAGCATTTTGGCGCAGGGGGCCTTTGAAGGTCACCAGGGGCTTGGAGGGATCTGCCCGTACTCCCTCCCTGAATGACCGACGGTGTTCCTAGTGGCCTGGGTGGTGGCGGAGCAATACGGTGAGTCCGGCGCTGGGGTTCGGGGGTCCCCAATCCCAGGCATTGCGGTGCCAGGCCCCTTTGGAGGGGCCCCTCAGGGGCCAACCTAGGGTTATGGGTAGCCCCAGGAGGCGGGCAGGCCTCATCCACCAGCTCTGCAGCAAGCGGAGGGACGGGCCGAGGTGAGGGCACTGAGGAGCAGGAGCGTGGGCTCAAACGTTTTGGATAGGGGGGCCTTGGAAGGTCGCCGTGGGCTCGGAGGGCCCTGCCTGTTCTCTCACACTGAATGACCAGCGACACCCCTAGCGGCCCGGGTGGTGGAGGGGCAGCAGGGTGAGTCCGGCGCTGGGGCTCGGGGGTCCCCAACCCGGCGTTGCGGTCCCAGGCCCCTTGGGAGGGGCCCCTCAGCGGCCGACCTAGGGTTAGGGTTAGCCCCCTGGAGGCCGGGAGGCCCGATCTGCCAGCTGTGTGGGGAGCGGAGGGGCCGGCCGAGGTGAGGGCGCTGACTAGCGGGAGCGTGGGCGCAAGCGTCGTGGCGCAGGGGGCCTTCGAAGGTCGCCAGTGGCTCAGAGGGCCCTGTCCTTTGTTCAGGCCTGAATGACCTACAGCGCTCCTAGCGGCACGGGTGGTGGCGGAGTGGAAGTGTGAGTCCAGCGCTGAGGCTTGCGGGTCCAGAATCCCTGGCTTGTGGCGCCAGGCCCCTTGGGAGAGGCCCCTCGGGGGCCGACCTAGGGTTAGGGTTAGCTCCTAGGAATCCGGCAGGCCCGTATGCCGGCTGTGCAGCGAGCGGAGGGGCGGGACTTGGCGAGGGCGCTGGTGAGCAGGAGCATGGGCCCAAGCATTTTGGCGCAGGGGGCCTCTAATGGTCGCCGTGGCTCGGAGGGCCCTCCCCGTTCTCCCGCCCTGACTGACCGGCAGTGGCCCTAGAGGCCCGGGTGGCGGTGGGGTGGCAATGTGAGTCTGGCGCTGCGGCTCAGGGGTGACCAATTTCCGGCGTTGCAGCGCCAAGCCCCTTGGCAGGAATGACTCGGGGGCTGACCTAGGGTTAGGGTTAGACCTCAGAAGGCCGGCAGGCCTGAAACGCCAGCTGTGCGTAAAGCAGATGGGCAGGCCGAGGTGAGGGCGCTGGTGAGCGGGAGCGTGGGCCCACGCATTTTGGCACGGGAGGCCTACGAAGGCCGCAGGGGCCTGGGAGGTCCCTGCCTGTTCTCCCTCCCTGAATGACCGGCGTCACCTGCAGCGGCCCTGATGGCGGCGGGGCTACAGGTTGAGTCCGGTGCTGGGGGTCGGGGGTTCCCAATCCCCAGCATTGTGCCACCAGGCCCCTTGGAAGGGGCCCCTCGGGGGCTGACCTAGGGTTAGGGTCAGCCCCCAGGAGGCCGGCAGGCCCGGGAGCCTGGGCCCAAACGTTTTGGCGCAGGGGGCCTTTGAATGTCGCCGGGGGCTAGGAGGGCCCTGCCTGTTCTCCCGCCCTGAATGACCGGCTGCACCCCTAGCGGCCCGAATGGCAGCGGGGCGGCAGGGTGACTCCGGCGCTGCAGCTTGGTCCCCAATCCCCGGCGTTGCAGCGCCAGGCCCCTTGGCAGGGGCCCCTCGGGTCTGACCTAGGGTTAGGGTTAGCCCCCAGGAGGCCGGCAGGCCCAATCCTCCAGCTGTGCAGGAGCAGAGGGGTGGGATGAGATGAGGGCACTGGCGAGCGGGAAGGTGGGGCCAAGCATTTTGGCGCGAGGGGCCTTCAAAGGTTGCCAGGGGCTCGGAGGGCCCTGCCTGTTCTCCTGCCCTGAATGACTGACGGCGCCCTTCATGGCCCGTTTAGCAGCGGGGCGGCAGGGAGAGTCTGGTGCTGGGGCTCGGGGGTCCCCAATCCCCGGCGTTGCAGCGCCAGGCCCTTTGGGATGGGCCCCTAGGGGGCCTACCTAGGGTAGGGTTAGCTGCCAGGAGGCTAGGATGCCTGATCTGCCGGCTGTGCGGCGAGCAGAGGGGCAGGCTGAGGTAAGGGCGATGGCAAGCAGGACCATGGGCCCTAGTGCTTTGGTGCAGGGGGCCTTCGAAGGTCGTTGGGGGCTCGGAGGGCCCTGCCCATTCTCCCGCACTGAATGACCGGCAGTGCCCCTAGTGGCCCGGGTGGCGGCGGGGGGCATGGTGAGTCCGGCGCTGGGGCTCGGGAGTCCCCTTTCCCCGTCGTTGTGGCACCAGGCCCCTTGGGAGGGGCCACTAGGGCCGACCTAGGTTTAGGGTTAGCCCCCAGAAGGCCCACAGGCCCGATCCGCCAGCTGTGAGGCGAGCGGAGGGGAGGGCCGAGGTAAGGGCGCTGGCCAGCGGGAGCGTGGGGCCAAGCGTTTTGGTGCGGGGGGCCTTCGAAGGTCACCGGTCGCTCGGAGGGCCCTGCCCGTTCTCCCTCCCTGAATGAATGGCGGCGCCCCTAGCGGCCCAGGTGGCGGTAGGGCAGGAGGGTGAGTCCGGCACTGGGGCTCGGGAGTCCCCAATCCCAGGCATTGCGGTGCCAGGCCCCTTCGGAGGGGCATCTCAGGGGACAACCTAGGGTTCTGGAGGAGTGCAGGCCTCATCTGCTGGCTCTGTGGCGAGCGGAGGGGCGGGCCGAGGTGAGGGCACTGAGGAGCAGGAGCGTGGTCTCAAGTGTTTTGGATGCGGGGGCCTTCGACGTTCGCCAGGGGCTCGGAGGGCCCTGCCCATTCTCCCGCCCTGAATGACCAGCGGCACCCCTAGTGGCCCGGGTGGTGATGGGGTGGCAGGGAGACTCCGGCGCTGGGGATCGGGGCTCCTTAATACCCGGCGTTGTGGCCTCAGGTCCCTTGGGACGGGACCCTCGGGGGCCGACCTAGGGTTAGGGTTAGCCACCAGGAGGCTGGCAGGCTCGTTCCGCCCATGTGCGGTGAATGGAGGTGTGGGTTGAGGTGAGGTAGCTGGCGAGTGGGGGCGTGGGCCAGAGCATTTAGGCTTTGGCTTGGGGTGCCTTCGAAGGTTGCAGGAGGCTTAGAGGGTCCTGCCCGTTCTGTCGCCCTGAAGGACTGGTGATGCCCCTAGTGCCCCATGTGGCGGCAGGGCGGCAGGGTGCATCCGGTGGTGGGACTCGGGGGTCCCCAATCCCTGGCATGCGGCGCCAGGCCACTTGGGAGGGGCCCCTCGGGTGCGACCTAGGCATAGGGTTAGCCCCCAGGAAGCCAGCAGGCCCGATCCGCCAGCTCTGCAGCGAGAGGAGGGGTGGGCCGAGGTTAGGGCGCTGGGGAGCAGGAGCGAGGGATCCAGAGTTTTTGCACGGGGGGCCTTTGAAGGTCGCAGGGGGATTGGAGGGCCCTGCCCGTTCTCCCTTCTTGAATGACTGGCAACGCCCGTAGCGCCCTGGGTGCTTGCGGGGTGGCAGAGTGAGTCCAGCACTGGGGTTCGGGGGTCCCAAATCCCCAGCATTGAGGTGCCAGGCTCCTTGGGAGGGGCCCCTCGGGGGCCGACCTCGGGTTAGGGTTCTTCCACAGGAGGCCAGCAAGCCCGGCGCTAAGTGGCTCTGACAATGTAACAAAAATGCCATACACTTATCTGAAAGAAATAACAGTGTACAGGAACCCTCTTAGCCCTAACATCATCCTTTGTGAATATGGAAGCCAGCCCCAAAGTGGTCGTGGAAGTCTGACGAAAGGGCTAAGCACTTTTCTCTGAGTCACCACACTGTACAGGGAAAGAGCAATGTACATCATCATTCACGAGTAGGAAGCATGAATGGAAGGTTCTGGAATTTCGAGGACTCTGACCCATCCTTATTGGTAATAAACCACCGTGTACAGGAAAACACCTTCAACTCTCATCAGCCTCCTCAATCCTGATTCCGATTCAACTTTTGGTGTGTGGGACTAGGGAAATGTCCACATCTTATTGCTAAGAAAGAACGATGTCAGGGTAATGCCCTTCAAGTCACCTCAGCCTCCCTGAAGACGGAAGCAGGAATCAAGGTGGTTATGTTACCATGAGGTCAGGAAGATGAGCATATAAGTGAGAAACAACAGTGGGCAGGACCTCTCTTCCAACGAACAGTATCTTTGCTTAATGTTGAATCCCTGTGGTAAGTGGTTGTGGGCATTTGTGAGGTCAAAATCTGAAGTGTTTTGTTAAACCTCTTGGCCATTCACAGATGAGACTAAGGTAGTTGGGGACTCCTAGGCAGTGATTTGTCCACTGTCAAAAATATGAAAAGATAAAAGAGACAGATGAGGTCTCCTCAGGCATTGTCCTTTATCCTCATCCTCTGTGAGGATGGCCATCTCTGGACAGCTCAGTGTCAGAGTCTCATTCACATTGGGGGCATCTGTTCCTCACAGACATCAGGCAGGGAAATGGATTTGGTTCTCTGTGCCAGCCCAGCCACAGCTGAGTGTCACAGCACCCTCTCATGGGCTCATAAGAGTTTCACTGTCACCAGGCAGGTCATTGTATTTGATAAACCACTGTGAGAGTTTGCAATTGCCTTCACCTGCAACCTCCAGAGGCAAATGCAGATCTCTGGTACCATGTGAAGTCATGTGAAGGCTTTGTGAGAAAGTGTCCTTTTGCTTAAGAAAAACATGGCTGGGGCTCCTCGCTGGCTCAGCCAGTTAAGCATGTGCCTTTGGCTCAGGTTATGATCCCAGGGTTCTGGAATCGAGCCGAGGGTCCCTGCTCAGCAGGAAAGGAGTAGGGAAATAGCTTAGAACCCACAGAGATTGTGAATAAAGGGGAGTGAAATGGAACTTGGTCTGTGTTTTGCTTTAGGGATTGGAAGTTAGTTTTTTCTCAATTGTGATTGTTCTTGAAACAGAACAGCTGTATTGTTTTTTTTTACCTTTAATTTTCTTCTAGTAACAATTTTTTATTATTATATGTTAGTCACTATACAGTATTTCCTTAGTTTTTGATGTAGTGTTCCGTGATTCATTATTTGCATATAACACCCAGTGCTCCATGCAATATGTACCTTCCTTAATACCCATCACTGGCCCATCCCAATCCCCCACCCCTCTCCCCTCTGAAGCCCTCAGTTTGTTTCCCAGAGTCCATAGTCTCTCGTGGTTCATTCCCCCTTCTGTTTAGGGTCCATTGTCTAAAGGGACAGACAGTGGAAGTTCACCAAATATAAGATAGAAATTTCATTGTTCATTATAGATGCCGCCAAGTAGCTCCCAGACATTTCATTCTACTCTAGTAATTGATTATACCTGTGCAGGTGCACGTGAAAGATAACTGATGAATGTATACTGGTAATAAAACACGCCCCACAGTAGTAGAATAATAGAGAATGCACATGTGTAAAATTATTCGACTACGGCTTCCATGCTTTCCCTTTGGTTCCTTGTTATCTATGAAATTGGACAATTTTTGTTCTCTAGGCTTAAAACTCATTGTCAGTATTCAGAGTTTTTCAATGCTGATCTTCTCCTGTATAAGTTACCAAAAACCTAAAATATGTATGAACTTTAAAAAACGCTATATTGAAAATGACAGCAGAGAAGTTCCATTTTGTGAATATTGTGTCAATGGATCTCTATTTTGCCATCAGTGTTCATTAGAAATGATGACATTTCATGTGAGTATAAATATCAATGTGAAAAAGAAAAGGTAGGAAGAACCTTGAATGTTTAAGTAATTGGTGAAATGACAGGTGTGTGTGTGTGTGTGTGTGTGTGTGTGTGTGTGTGTGTGTGTGTAATTGATTTTCAGTGAATGGTTTAGGTCCTTGTAGGGCCTCTGAGAGAGCCCAGGTGAACCTTTCAATGAGTTGGTATCTGTTTTCAGAACATGGGAATCTCTTAGTCCAATAGTCAATCAGGCAAGCTTTGAGGTCTTGAAGAGTTTCAGTCCTCAGCGATGGTGTTGCAGACCCTTGTGAGCAAACCCTAGGTATGCTCAGAGCCCTCATTAGCTGGTACCAACGTGTGACGATTTCAGACAGCATTTCCCAAAGAAGTACCTCTTGAGTCTCTGTTCTTGTCAGTTCCCTACACTTCCTTACACTAGTTATGTGATCAGTGTGTTTCAGGATAATCCCCACATGTGATTTTTGCTATTTCCTACTAGTCCTATCTGTTTCTCATCTTGTTCTTTTATGGTAGGGGTTGGGAAGCAACCTGTGTGGTGTAGGAAGGGGTGTGGTAGTTGTCTGCCTTCAGAGGACCGAATGCTGCCTAGAAATTGTACTGTAGTTTGAGGTCAATTGTCCATCCTCTGAGTGTCAGGAATTCCATCACTTTACTTTGATGCTAGTCTGTTCTTCAAGCTGTCCTCAGAAATAAGGACGTCATCCATCTAGGGAATACTGGTTTGTGTGTATGTTTTCATTTTAGGAAAGGCCTTGCTGCTCCTGAAAATAATACTGTAGAGCACCCTTTCCTGTTCTTATTGGCCATCAGTCAATCTTTTGTGAAGTATTCGTTTATAAATAGACTTTCTATGGTTGATGAGCAGGAATTCTTTATTGACAAGTCTTTGTCAGTGTGTGTATTGCAAATCTTTACTCCCCAGCCTGCGGTTCACTTTTTCATTTTCTTATGGTCATAAGATAAGGAGAAATGTCACATTTTTATGAAGTCCCACTGAATTCTTTTAAATGGTTTGTGCACCCTATGTCTTACCCCAAGATTGACAGGTTCTACGTTTTCTTTCAGAAACTGTCCAATGGGAAGCTACAACCCATTTTCTCTGTCCATTTATTGCTTACAAATTTCACATTTTTATGAAGTCTCACTGAATTCTTTTAAATGGTTAGTGCACCCTATGTCCTACCCCAAGATTGACAGGTTCTACGTTTTCTTTCAGAAACTGTCCAATGGGAAGCTACAATCCAATTTCTCTGTCCATTTATTGCTTACAAATGTATTTTGACCATCTGTTTCCTAGGAAACCTATTTTGTTATTATTATTATTATTATTATTATTATTATTTTAAATTGCATTTTTAATTCTAAAAGGGTATTTAAAGACTGTTTTGAATTTTCTATGTACACAATCGTGTTATCTGTGAATAGTCACTATTATCCCCTCAATTCTTATACTTTTTGTTTCTCTTGCCTTAAAACACTGGTAGATTCTCCGATGCCACGTTGAATAGAGCAGCATTGTTTAAAGATTTTCATATACCTTTCTCAATATCTGACAGAAAAAGCAGACAAAACATTGGTAACAAATGTGACCAAATTGACATATAGGGAACATTCCATAATAATTGCAGAATACGTTATTTTCAAGTGGTCATAGACTCTTTACCCAAATAGATGATAGGTGGGGCCACGAATCAAGGCTACAAATGTTAAACCCTGAAATTAACTAGATTCTATTCTTAGACCAGAGGGGAATTGAGTCACAGTCATAGCGAAAAGAAAACCAGGAAGTCCTTCAATGTTTAAAAATTAAATGGAACTTTGCTACATATCCTAAAGGTCAGAGAAGGAATCTCATTGGAAATTCTGAACCTTTTATACATGAGGGCTCACACACAATGGCACTTTCTTTGTGAAGAGCATAATAATAACCTAGACAGGAGTTGAGCCTTAAGTCAGAGTTCTGCCTGCCGCAGCCACACCTGGCAGGCTTGGCCTGTGGTCCCCCTCAGCTGTGCTTTCTGGTGGCCCTGAGCTAAGGGGGTCAACATGGCCATATGGAAATGGTAAGCTCCCCACTCAAAATGATGGCGGTGCCCCCTCCCCAGCTGCCCTTTCTGGTGGCTCTGAGCTAAGGGGGTCAACATGGCCGTATGGAAATTAGAAGCTCCCCACTCTTAGTGATGACGTTGCTATCGTATTGTCCTCACCAGTCCAACAACATGATTTCTGAGTGAACTATGACACAAGAGTGACTTCTTGGCCTTCCTTCAGGTTTGAAAATCATCTGGTGAGTCATCTATTAGAAATAGGATTCAACATGTATTCTTTCTTCTGGAAAAGCAATAGACCCAATAGCAATTATGGCTTCCTGAGCACCTGTTCTTGAGAGACATCATACTGGCTCTTTGTAGCATTCTGCCTCTTAAACTTCTCAACTAGGGTGTAGATATTTTTAGGCACATTTTCAGGTGGTTAGACAGGGACTCGGATGATATGAGTCACAGAGGATTTTAGTGTCAGAAACCTAAGTGGGATCCCCAAATTGACTCCAAATCCCTTGTTGTTCCATACAGGGTACTATTTCCCTCTTATCTCTGGTCTTCTCGATCTGGAAACCTATCAAGTATCAGGATTTTCTTGTCATGTGGACAACTGGAACGAATTCAGCGGGCCTTTACACCTCTGCCCATGGTGATCATTAAGATCATTATCTCAGTGGAGGACCTCTGGGTAAGATACTCAAAGATCCTTAGGGATACAGACAGTATAATATTTTTCTGGTATTAAAGTTCCTGAAACCAACTATCTTTTTTAGTCCATTCAGGCTCTGGTATGTTCAGAGGGTGCTGTAAAACAGGTCTGAAATAGTATTTAAAAACACTCAGCTCAGCCTCTTCTACAAAGTGAGCCAATGCTTATAAACATGGCTAAAATATTGCCTTACCTACGATGACTTCCCAGCCATCCTAGTGTTTATATGGTATGACTGTGACTTACATTAGTCAACATTTGCAGAGAAAGAACTTAGTGCATCCAGGGGGCACTTCATGTTGAAATTAGTTTGTGACAACGAGCTACTGTGTTTTATTCTGCAGTCCAAGGGAATGGTGCCAGACATCTCTAAGGTGTCTAGCAGTTTTACAATTCTGATTTTAAGTGGTCTGTGTGCTCCAGCGATTTGGGCAGGAGAAGGGCAGGAGTCCAGAGACTGTGAACACTTCTGTTACCTGTGCTGACCATGGAGCAGGTAGCCTTCTGTGGGCATCATTTTGATTTCTTGGTACTCTTGTGAAAGGTGCTTTTGTCTCAAATTCCTCCTTTTTAGGAGTAATTATAATGATGAAAGTAATTTTTATCTTATATCATCTGTGGGCCCTGATCCTGGGCTCCCAGGGAAGCTATCCTTTAACATTTTAACTGGCTCAAAATGATTGGGCAAAAACTCAAAGCATGAGCCCTATTTCTGCCCCAAGTACATGTTGTACATCTGCTTCAAGAATAAAACAATAACCAAAAATGACAACATGAAAATAAGAAAAAATAAAGAACCTCTTTGGCTCCCATAAGATTAAAGTCATACTGACATGTACATACTGAAAATGCATGAAATCATTGCATTTCCTAAAGCCCAAGCCTTGGAGGGTCTGAGAACCACTGACATTGCCCAGAACCAGGCACACCCCAGCAGGGAGGGGTGGTGCAGAAAGGGAAGGGGCAGGACTCTGAGGGAGGTCTGCAGCTAGAGGGGTCCCTGGAAGGGGCCAGGTGTGTGTGGGGAGCCCGGCCCAGGACCCCAACCATGCCTCTGCTGGGTGTTGGGTAGAGGAGGCGCCTCTTGGACTCCCTGCACTTTCAGGGTTCCTGGGGCTTGAGGGCAGGTTGCCTGGCATCCCAGGGGCTGGGGCACCACCCTCCCTGACCAATCACCGCTTGGGGGTGGAGCTACATCTCTGTGGGCTGTTCCAGAGTTGCAGTGGGGTGCAGACCTGGGGCAGAAGAAGGGGCACTGGGAGAGAGAGAGTTGCCCTGTGGAGGTCCCAGCTGCTGAGTGAGCAGAATGCACCAGGGGCGGGGGGGTTCGGGGGTAGGGTGCGACCCAGGTGGGAGGCAGGGTTCTCGAAGGGCACTTGGAGAGGGTTCATTGTGGGGACTCAGGTGAGTTTTCTTTTCCCCTTTAAAGTCTCTTCTGCCCCATGTCCTCAAATGGCCTTATTCCCCATACCCGTGAACTCCAGGGCGCCCAATCACCTGAGATTTTGTGGGATGGGTTGCAGAATTTCAGGGTTTCCCCTGTTCCCTGGAAAAGTGTGGGTAAGGACCTCACAGAGTCCCCACCTTCAGTGATGTGTCCCCCTGTTCTCTGACACAGTGCAGGTGATGCATCTTGAGCACTACCCCGAGTTCAGCAGGGTGTGCCCTGGTCCCCCAGGCACAGGTGTGGCAGTAGCAAGCCCCAGAGCCATACCCAACTTCAGCATTATGCCCCGTGTGCCCCCAGGTTAGTGGTCATTGGCTGTTGGAATCATGCAGGAAAATTCTCCAGGTGGGGGCCTGGAAGCGGGTGTAAACCAAACCCCACTCTAGTTGCACTGGGAATAGACAAATTGAGGGTTTCCTTAGAAGAGTAAGTCTGCTTTCCAGAAAAGGCAAGGTCATTGGTCTATTGAGAATGAAGATAATTACTGCTAAACAAGAAGTATGTGTTGCCCCTTTGCCCAGAAAACGAAGCAGGTGTGCAGGCTTTAGGTCAGAGGTGCCTTCTTCTCCACAGCTGACTGCACTTCTCTGCTCTGACTCCAAGACACCCGAGGTTTTGAACGTCAGTATCGGAGTCAGCGAGGCAGCTTGTCACAGGACGCCAGTGTTCAGAGAAAGCACAGGTATGTTTGGCAAAATGTCCTAACTATGTCAGGGCTTTAGGTAAAACCTCTCATTATCCCAAAACCTCCTGGGCTTTTCTCTTTTCTCTAGTTGAGCCACAAAGTAAAATTGAAGTAACTGTCAGCATTCTGGGTTTGGTGCAAGAATTACAATTTTCCCTGCTGGTAGAACATT
Organism: Ursus americanus; assembly: GCF_024610735.1. Classification (NCBI taxonomy): domain Eukaryota; kingdom Metazoa; phylum Chordata; class Mammalia; order Carnivora; family Ursidae; genus Ursus; species Ursus americanus. The sequence goes on from NW_028273668.1 coordinate 171,968, forward strand.
GCAGGGGATCACAATTTCTCTGTCCATTTATTGCTTACAAATGTATTTTGACCATCTGTTTCCTAGGAACCCTCTTTTATTAGAAAGGGAAGGTGAGATTCACTCTGTGCCTGTTTGTAACATCTAATTTGTTCCTTCATCTAACAGTGTTTATTCAATTGGGCCTAAGACATGTTTGAGTGGCCAGCATCTAGAGTTATGTGGCTTTTTTCATCTGATACAGACTTGGATGATGTCATTTGACAAAGGTGATGTTTCATCATTGATTAGTTTATTCATCAAAAGAGTTAAAATTAGGGTGGAGGGAAAATTGAAAATTATCCAAAGCGGCCTGTTCCTGTTTAAAAGTTGAGCTTGACTTTCTAGTTTTACTAAATGTATTATCTCGATATTTTGAGGTGCCATATTCTCTCTGTAGTTTCTTTGGTGGTGGAGTCAGAAGGAGAGTCTGGGAATTCTTTTGGATAGTGGCATGCTGGTGGCTTCAAGGGGCTTGGCGTCAGGAGCCTTGGGTGAAGTCTGCAACTGCTTGTCTGACCCTAGGAGCATCTCCCAGAGGTTTTGTTTCCTCTTATGAAATTGCCGGCAGATAATGTTCTGTTGGTGGGAATGCAAAGTGGTGCAGCCAGTCTGGGAAACAGTGTGGGGGTTCCTCAAAAAGTTAAACATTGAACAACCCCATGATCCAGCAATTGTTCTCCTAGGTATTTACCCAAAGGATACAAAAATGCAGATTTAAAGGGGGAACCTGAACCATGATGTTTATAGCAGAAATGTCCACAGTAGCCAAACTATGGAGAGAATCCCAACATCCATGCACTGATGTTTTTTCCTCAAAAAGTTTTTTCCTCAAAAAGTTAAACAACATCCATGCACTGATGTTTTTTCCTCAAAAACTTTTTTCCTCAAAAAGTTAAACATTGAACAACCCCATGATCCAGCAATTGCTCTCCTAGGTATTTACCCAAAGGATACAAAAATGCAGATTTAAAGGGGGAACCTGAACCATGATGTTTATAGCAGAAATGTCCACAGTAGCCAAACTATGGAGAGAATCCCAACATCCATGCACTGATGAATGGATAAAGCAGATGTGGGATACATATATATAATGGAATATGACCCAGCTTCAAAAAGAATGAAATCTTACCATTTGCAAGGATGCGGATGGATCTAGAGTGTATTAAGCTAAGCAAAATCAGTGAGGAAAGACAAATATCCTATGCTCTCACGCTTGTGGAACTTCGGAAAGAAAACAGATGAACAGAGTGGAGGGGCGATGAGAGAGGCAAACAAGGAAATAGACTCAACATTGGAGAACAAACTGAGTGTTACTGCAGGACAGGGGCATGGGGGGAAGAGTTAAATGGGTGAGAGGTATTAAGGAGGGCATTTGTGATGAGCATCGGGTTCTGTATGCAGGTGAGGAATCGCTAAATCCTACCCCTGAAGCAAATGTTCCATGGCATGTGACTAACTGGAATTTAAGTAAGAGAAGAAAGGAAAAAGTGTTCTGCTTCATGAAGAGTGAGGTAAAATTGTAGTGATTTGGGCTGTACTATTCTATAGATGAGAGTTGTTAAACACCCTGTTGTAGGATACACTAGTTGCTTATCACATAAGGAGTCTTCAGAAAGCTGCAATGAAAGATTCAGGTGTCAGAGTATGTTCATGTTCCACTGATATGTTACAATTTGCACAGGTAGGAAAGAAGGTGGAGAGAAAGGCAACAGAAGGGGAAAGTAGGTGTGAACCTTTCATTACTTAGCATTATAGCTTTCTCATGAAAGCCTTGCGCCAGTGTGATTATGGAAGCAGAGGGGAATCCGGGAAATTTGCAGGAGACGGGGGAGTTCCAGATCTGGGTAAAGCTGCCAAGGGTCCCAGAGGAGAGCTGAATGCATTCTGCAGCAGGGTGTGGGCGGGGTGGGCTCCAGGGGTGGCTGTGGGTCTCCTGGGTGAGAGTTGTAACAGGTGAGGACTGTGTGCAAGTTCCTGGCTGAGGACAAGTGAGGCACAGGTGGAGAGCTGGCAGAGAACCTTCTTCTGGGCCACCAGCCTCACCCAACACACAGCTTCATCTTCTGTCCCTTTCACTCCAATTCAGACTTCTCCGAAGGTGAGTGAGAACACATCAAGAGCATTCGAAACAGAAGGGAAAGCATGTGGAAAGGCTCTGGGGCAGGAGAATTCCAGGTATGTCCAGGAGCAGCAAGAAGGCCCTGTGGCCACAGGAGACAGCTTAGGACATGAGCTCAGAGAGGTGACAGATGGTGACAGAAAGCCATTCCAGGGCTATAACCCCATGAGACCCTGTTTCACTGGGCCATCCTGGCTACAGTGTTGAGAACAGATGACAGAGGGTTGAAGATGGCAAGGCAGGTCAATGACGAAGCTTTTCCAGGAACTCAGGCACTGTGGTCCAGACAGGTGGCCTTGGATGGAGTGGTTAGACCTATTCTGGGTCCATTTTGAAGATGGAGCTCACAGGATTTGCTGATGGGTTAGCTATTAGGAGCAGGAGAACAGAGGAATTGTGGTAACTCCCAGCTGTTGTGGGTTGTCCTGATCGAGGGGACGGAGTGGGTTTTTCGGGTGGTAGGAGGTAGTCCGTGTTCTGCATGCTGAGGAAGGTGCCTTTCCCAGTGGATCTGCTGAGGTTTGTGTCTGAGAGAACCTTTCACTTCTCCTCCCTCAGCAATGCTCAAGTACAAGTATCCCCCACTTTTTAAACGTTCACAGTAAGACACTTGGTTTTCTTGAAATAACTACATAATTACCCATCTTCAGTAAGAGGAAGAGACCTGAAGAGGATTTTCCTCTTATGAAAAAAGGTGAACTGTGAGAATCGCGTTCATCATCTGTTTTGGGGAGAAGCTCCTTCCGTTTGGAACCGCTCTCCGCATCCAGCCACCAGCACTTTGAATGGTGTCTGTGAGCCTCTATTGTGCTTTATCTTCATTTATGCTGGGCCTCCGTTAGGTACTTGTGTCCTGAGGCCTAAGAAAAGCCAAAAGAAGGAATTTTGGGGTCTGAGCACACTGTCTAATTGTTCCGTGTAAGTTAATGGCCATTCCTTCTTGACACCATTTCTGCTGTGCAAGGTTTCTCAGAAGCCCTGCACTTTCAAAGAGCAGGGAAACCTATACCCCATGCTGCGGGGTTAGTTTTAGTCTCCATGCTGGACAGAACATTTCATGACTGTCAGATTTTCTCACTCAAACATTGAGACTTTGACTACCTTCACCCATTTCTACCACCCCATCCCCGAATCTGGCACCTACCAATCTGCTATCAGTATCTATGCATTCAGTATTTGTTTATTCCACGTGGAATGTACATGAGAGCATCTGGGATTGGTCTTTCTGTGTCTGAGTTACTTGGAATAAGGTCCCCAAGGTCTGTGTTTCCAGGTCTGATTCTTGTGAATAATGCTGCAGTGAACGTGGGAGTGCATCTGTCTTTTTGAGGCAGTATTTTTGTGTTCTCCGAATCAATACTCAGTAGAGCCATTACTGTGCCATGTGGTAGTTTCATTTATTTTTTCAGGAACCTCCATACCATTTGTCACAGTGGCTGCACCAATTTCCATTCCCACCAACAGTGCACAGTGTCTCCTCCTCTGCAAACCCTTGACCCCAACTGGTGTCTGTCTCTGGACAATTGGTGATCCAACTGTTGTGAGGGGATAGCCGATTGTGGGTTTGACTGATGTTTCCCTGACGATTTTTAGTGATGTCTAACAACTTTCTCTGTCTGTTGGCACCTGTGTGCCATCTTTGGAAAGTATCTATTCACATATTCCCCACGTTTTTTTATACAGTTTTTTTTTTGTTTCTTTTGATTTGTATGAGTGTTGTGTGTATTTTTGATATTAGCCTCTTCTCACACATATGATTCGCAGATATTTTTTTCTTATTGGGTCAGTGGCCTTTTAAGTTTTTGCTGGTTTCTTTTGCCGTGTGGAAGATTTCAGTTTGATATTGTTCCACTTGTTTATTTTTGCTTTTGTTGCCTTTGCATTTGGTGTCCGATCTGAAGACTCTTTGCCAAAACCAATGTCGAGAGACTTAGTACCTGTGTCTTCTTGGAGGTTTATGGATTCAGGTCTTATGTTCAAATCATTCATCCATTAAAAATTTTGTGTGTGGTGTAAGAAAGTGGCCCAGTTATATTCTTCTGCATTTACTGTCCAGTTTGCATGTTACCGCTCACTGAAGAGACGGTCCTTCCCTCATGGCATATCTTCTGCTGCTGTGTCGTAAGTTAGGATCATCTACGTGTGGGTAAGTTTCTGAGCTTTCTGTTCTGTTCCACTGACCTGGTGTCTGTGTTTATGCCAGTACCATCCTGTTTTGATGACAACAGCTCTATAATCTAGCTTGAAATCCAGGAGTGTGTTGACTGCACCTTTCTTTCTTCAGGTTGCTTTGGGTATTTGGGGTCTTTTGTGATTCCATACAAGTTTGAGGACTGTTTTCTATTTGCTCAAATAATGCCAGTGGAATTCAGATAGGGATTTCATCACATCTGTCAATTGCTTTGGGTACAATGGACATGTTCACATAATTAAATCTTCCAGTTAAGGAGCATGGCGTATGCTTCCATTTGTTTGTGTTGCCTTCCAAATCTTTGACCCATACATTCTGCCCCCCTCGACACACATGTTTTTCATTTCTTTTCTGCCATGTGTTGAGTGTACTATGTCTTTCGCATTTTTGGTTACTTTTATTCCTAGATTTTTTTTTTGATGCAATTGTAAATGGCATTGCTTTTTTAATTTCTCTTTGCGAACGTGTGTCATCAGTATACAGAAATGCAAGAACTTGGGTCATCTGGGTGGCCCCATAGGTGAAGCGTCTGCCTTCAGCTCAGGTCATGATCCCAGAGTCCTGGATTGAGCCCCATGTTGGGCTCCCCGCTTAGCGAGGGTCTGCTTCTCCCTCTTTCCTACACTCCCCCTGCATGTGCTTTTTCTCTTCCTCTCAAATAAATAAATAAAATCTGAAAAAAATAAAGACAACAGGTCTCTGTATATTGACTTTATATCCTGCAGCTTTCTTGCATTTGTTTAAACTAACTGTTTTTTTTTGTGTGTGTGTGTGTAATCTTTCGGGATTTCATGTCATTTGCAAATAGTGACAGTTTTCCTGTATGGATTTCATATCTTTCTCTTTTTTTAAAATGATGTTAGTCACCCTACAGTACTTCATTTGTTTTTGATGAAGTGTTCCGTGATTCATTGTTTGTATATAACACCTAGTGCTCATTATGACACGTGCCCTCCTTAATACCCATCACCAGGATAACCCATTCCCCTACCCCTCCCTTACTGCAACCTTCAGTTTGTTTCCCAGTGTCAACAGTCTCTCATGGTTCCTCTCCCCCTCTCATTCCCCCCCTTCACTTTTCCCTTCCTTCTTCTAATGTCCTCCATGCTATTCCTTCCATTCCACATAGGAGTCAAACCTTATGATAATTCTCTTTCTGTGCTTGCCTTAATTTCACTTAGCATAATCCCCTCCTGGTCAATTCACATTGGTGCAAATGGTGGGTATTCATCCTTTCTGATGACTGAGTAATATTCCATTGTATAGATGAACCACATCTTCTTTGTCCATTCATCTGCTGAAGGACATCTTGGCTCCTTCCACAGTTTGGCTATTATGGACATTGCTGCTATGAACATTGAGATACAGGTGCCCCTTCTTTTCATTACTCTGTGTCTATGGGGTAAATACCCAGTAGTGCAATTGTTGGGTCATAGGATAGCTCTGTGTTTAATGTCTTGCGGAACATCCATATTGTTCAAAAGTGGTTATACCAGTTGAATTCTCACGAGTAGTGTAAGAGGGCTCCCCTTTCTCCACATCATCTCTGACTTTTTGTAATTTCCTGTCTTGTTAATTTTTTTCTCAAGATTTTATTTATTTATTTGATAGAGATAGAGACAGCCAGTGAGAGAGGGAACACAAGCAGGGGGAGTGGGAGAGGAAGAAGCAGGCTCATAGCGGAGGAGCCTGATGTGGGGCTCGATCCCATAATGCCAGGATCACGCCCTTAGCCGAAGGCAGATCCTTAACCTCTGTGCCACCCAGGTGCCCCCTGCCTTGTTAATTTTAACCATTCTTACTGGTGTAAGGTGGTATCTCATTGTCGTTTTGATTTGTATTTGCCTGATGGCAAGTGATGTGGAGCATTTTTTCATGTGTCTGTTGGCCATTTGTATGTCTTCTCTAGAAGTATCTCTTTGTGTCTTCTGCCCATTTTTTGTGTGTCGAGTTTGAGGAGTTCTTTATAGATCTTGGATACCAGCCCTTTATCTGTAATATCATTTGCAGATATCTTCTTCTTTTCCATAGGTTGCCTTTGTGTTTTGTTGATCGTTTGCTTTGCTGTGCAGAAGGTTTTTATCTTGATGAAGTGCCAATAGTTCATTTTTGCTTTTATTTCCTTTGCCTTTAGAGACATGGCTTGCAAGAAGTTGTTGTGTCCAAGGTTGAAGAGTTCTTTTGATTTGGATATGATACAGGAATCCATTATCTTTCTTTCCTGATTGTATTCGAGTCCTCTGTCTTTCTTGGTGAGTCTAGCTAAGTTTGTCAGTTTTATTTATCTTTCCAAAAAAGGCACCTTTCAATTTCATTGTTTTTGTTTTTTTTTTTTTTTTGGTCTTTTTAGTCTCTGTTGGATTTATTTATGCATTCCTTTTTGTTATTTTCTTATTTCTACTATATTGGGTCTTTGTTGTTTTATTTTTTACTTCTTTACCACATAAATCAGGTTGTTAATGGAGACCCTTCTCATGGATTGATGAAGACTTGAGTTTCTATGAATGTCCCCCATAGAGCTACTTTTGCTGCATCCCATAAGTTTTTGTAAGTTGTCTTTTTCATCAGTGTCAAGGTACTTCTAAAATCTTTTTTGATTTCTTCTTTGACTGTTGGTTGTTCGGTAGCATGTTTTTAATTCTCCACATATTTTTTTGAGATTATTTAAGTATCTGACAGAGAGTGAGACAGTGAGAGAGGGAACGCAAGCAGGAGGGGTGAGAGAGGGAGAAGCGGGCTTCCCACTGAGCAAGGAGCCTGATTCCAACCTAAATCCCAGGATCCTGGGATCAGGACCTGAGCTGAAGGCAGATCCTTAACAACTGATCCACCCAGGCTCCCCAATCTCCACCTATTTTTGACTGTCCCATTTTTTTCTTGAGACTGATTTCTAGTTTCATATCTTTGTGGTTGGACAAGATTTGAAGCAGAAGGTGAAGAGCATTCAGATTAAAAGTTTGTTTCCTGGAGGGTTTTCTGAGGGCAGACCATGAGTTCTGTGGGGACGGAGGAAGGTTTTGTGAGACGGGGGTGGGGTTAACCCTTGTTAGAATTACTGACTACTACCATGCAGGCTGTGTGCTACTGTTCACACCGTAGTCCTGATGGACTTGTACTTCATTAGGAACATTTTCTAGGAGGTTTAGGCATAGCCTTCTCTTAAAGAAAGGTGCCATGTGTGTTCATGGTATGACCCCAGGTCAGCAACCAGGATGTATGGTATTGTGGGGGATGAGAAACAGGCTTTCTGTGGGAAGTGACAGAAATAGTTTATGGTGAGCTCCATGACCATAGGTGAGGTCCCGAGTGACCCACTGGGTGTTGGGTTCTGTGGATCTGTCTCATCAGGTGCTGTGGAATTCAGGGACACCCTCCTGTCTGTGGATTTGTGTGGAGACAGGTAGACATCAGTGTTTGGCCAGGCACAAGGGTCGCCCTGGACCACCACCAGAGGTGCAGCGTGTGCGGGAGCCACTGCTTGCTTTCCACGAAAGCTGACCAGGGTCTTTGACCGTGATTTCTAGCAGCTGCAAGGGGAGAGGAGGCCGGGGGTGGTGCACACTTCCTAGAGTTGTGGTCAGGACTAGTCTGGAACCCACTGAAGTCAGCCACACTGGGCACAGAAGGCCCCCAGTCAGTGTAGCTGTGGGAACTGCTCCCATGGTACTTTCGGGCCGGCTCCATGCTGCCACCTCCTGCTTTTCATCATCATCTTCAAAGTCATGTGCCTCTGCTCTTGCCCCATGGCCTCCGGGGTATTGTCAGTCCTCCATCTGGCCCTCGTCCCTGTTGCCCTGTGCAGTCCGATGCCAGGATAGCCTTCTCGAGACAATCATCTGGCCCTGATGGAACACTTCCATGGATCTCGTGTGATGCAAGGATGAAGCCCTGCCCTGGAAGGGGGCTGCAGGTCCCCAATCAGGAGAGCCATGTCTCCCTTTTCAGCATGGCCTGCCCTCCCCTCAGTCTTCTTCAGGGAAGCTCTCCCCACTTCCTGAGATGACAGCTCTGAACTTAAAAATGAATGTTATTTTACATATCTCTATGCCTTAGTTCATCCATGGCATGTCTTTCAACCCCGTTAGTGGGGTTTTTTTTTTTTAGCAGTTCTGAAGGGCTGTCTGCTCAAGGAGGGTATGACCCGGGTGGGGCAGCTTTCCCTGTCATCTCCCTCAGCATGTCTCTGAGCCCTGGGGCCAACTGTGCCACTGAGGATTGAGGGACCCGAGCCAGCTCATCCTGAGCCCAGGCTCTGTCAGCTGTGTAGACGGATGCGTGTCAGAGTGGTGGGCAGCGGCATGGGCCAGGGGCAGGCAGTGTCTCCTCATTCCTTCCCTCCCTTCCTCGCAGATATAGCTCAGAGCAGCCTTCAACACCTGCATCTCCAGATCCCTTGACCTGTGCCTCCTGTGTTCAGCTGGTGACCTTGGAGTTTTGCATTGATTCTACCTCCCATACCCTCTCCTGTAGCAGTTCCTGGATCAGGGGAGTGGTGGGACTCTTGTCTGCTTTTGATCTTCTTCCTGTCCCTCACCAAGCCCACCCACCTTTGCATCTTCCATGTAAGTGTTTGGAAGCAAGCCCATCCACAGGGAACCTATTAGCCAAATGGATCCAGGCAAAGAACATTGAAGTAGAGATCCAGGATCCATAATAAACCTGCTCGGAAACTTGTCCCAAAGTCTGTGACTCTCTCACAATGTAACAGAAACAATAATAGCTTTCTGGACTGTGAAGTGACATGTGTCTCTACTTCTAATCTTAAATGCATAGGTGCTGAGCCTGGACTGAAAAGGACCATGGCTCCCGTGGGCTGGGATCCACAGTAAGAACTCAGTGAAATCTGAATTCAAGGCATAGAGTGAATAATTATTGTAGAGTGAATCCTCCCAAGTAGGGCTTATGAACAATGCACAGGAAAAGCTTTTTCAAAGAGGTTTCTGAAAGAAAAATCTTTTTTAAAAATTTATTTTAATTCCAGTAGAGCTAACCTACAGTGTTACATTCGTTTCAGGTGTACAATAGAGTGATTCAGTAATTCTATAAATTACTCAGTGGTCATCAAGAAAAGTGTCCTCTTAATCCGCTTCATCTATTTGACTCATCCCTCTATCCACCTCCTCTCTGGTATCCATCCGTTTGTTCTCTATTGTTAAGAGTTTGTATTTTGCCACACCCATACTCAGGCAACCCTGTTTGGGTAGAGTTGCCCTGTCCCCTGCGAGGGGGGATGGGTGTGGGAACGCTGTGAGCCAGTATTTCCAGGCTTTTGTTCCCTGGCATCTTTCTCTGGCGGTCTGCTGTGCCTCTTCTGAGAGTCAGAGCAGCAGAGGCTGAATTGTCACAGAACAGAGGGATTGCGGCATGTTCTTCACGGATGTTCTGGCCACTTTAACTCCGTTACTGTTGGTGCTGCTCAACCCCATAGCGTCCCTGGATGTGTGCCCCACACCTGGTGTCCCTGTCCTCACTTCCAGGGCAGGTGCATCTCTGTCCTTTGTGTTTCTAAGGCCACCAGCCACCAGCCGTCCCCTGGAGCTCCCAGATCTCCAGGTCTCAGTCTGGATCCCGTGAGCACACCAGGATTACGGAGTTTCCTGAGAAGCCTGGTGGCATACCACCTCCTTCAGGGTCTCAGTCTGCTGTTTCCTGGGTGCCAACCACGAGTTCGCCCGCTGCCCCATGCAGGTGGCCCACCAGCCGCCAGCCACCCCGTGTGCTCCCGGGTCTCTGGGTCTGTCTATTCCCGGTGAGCACACTGGGATTCCGGAGTTCCGTGAGAAGCCTGGTGGTGGGCGCACCTGGTTCAGGGTCTCAGTCTGCTGTTTCCTGGGTTCTGACCATGAATCTGCCCTCTCCCCTGTGCAGGTGGCCTGCCAGCCTCCAGTGGACCCGCACGCGCTCCAGGAGCTCTCATTCTCATTCTGGATCCCATGAGCACACTGGGATTCCTGTGTTCTGGGAGATGCCTAGTGGTGTGCTCTCTGGGCTCACCAGTCTCAGTCCTCTCTCTAGGGGTGCCTTCTGTGAATCTGCCAGCTCCCCTGTGCAGGTGGCTGCTACTTCCTGGCGCCCAAATGCGGTGGCTCCCTCCCCCTTCCTTTTATCTTCCAGTATCTGTGCCAGGTTTCAGGACTCCCCGCTTCCTACCTCAATACACAGCGCTGGAGATGTTCATTTGTAGAGATCCAGATATATCTTCCTGCCTCTCAGGCTGATTCCGTGGTTGTTTAGGCTGGCCTGCTACCTATCCAGCAGGACTCAGGGGATCTGCGGAAAAAGGAGTCCCCTACTCCTCCACCATCTTAACTCCTCTCTTGTACCTGAAATAGTATTTAAAAACACTCAGCTCAGCCTCTTCTACAAAGTGAGCCAATGCTTATAAACCTGGCTAAAATATTGCCTTACCTACGTTGACTTCCCAGCCATCCTAGTGTTTAAATGGTGTGACTGTGACTTACATTAGTCAACATTTGCAGAGAAAGAACTTAGTGCATCCAGGGGGCACTTCATGTTGAAATTAGTTTGTGACAACGAGCTACTGTGTTTTATTCTGCAGTCCAAGGGAATGGTGCCAGACATCTCTAAGGTGTCTAGCAGTTCTACAATTCTGATTTTAAGTGGTCTGTGTGCTTCAGAGATTTGGGCAGGAGAAGGGCAGGAGTCCAGAGACTGTGAACACTTCTGTTACCTGTGCTGACCATGGAGCAGGTAGCCTTCTGTGGGCATCATTTTGATTTCTTGGTACTCTTGTGAAAGGTGCTTTTGTCTCAAATTCCTCCATTTAGTAGTCATTATAATGATGAAAGTAATTTTTATCTTATATCATCTGTGGGCCCTGATCCTGGGCTCCCAGGGAAGCTATCCTTTAACATTTTAACTGGCTCAAAATGATTGGGCAAAAACTCAAAGCATGGGCCCTATTTCTGCCCCAAGCACATGTTGTACATCTGCTTTGAGAAGAAAACAACCAAAAATGCCAACATGAAGATAAGAAAAAATAAAGAACCTCTTTGGCTCCCATAAGATTAAAGTCATACTGACATGTACATACTGAAAATGCATGAAACCATTGCATTTCCTAAAGCCAAAGCCTTGGAGGGTCTGAGAGCCACTGACCTTGCCCAGAACCAGGCACACCCCAGCAGGGAGGTCTGGTGCAGAAAGGGAAGGGGCAGGACTCTGAGGGTGGTCTGCAGCTAGAGGGGTCCCTAGAAGGGGCCAGGTGTGTGTGGGTGCCCTGGCCCATGACCCCACCCATTCCTGTGCCGGGTGTTGGGTAGAGGAGGCGCCTCTTGGCCCCCCTGCACTTTCAGGGTTCCAGGGGCTTGAGGGCGGGTTGCCCAGCATCCAAGGGGCTCAGGCACCAACCTCCCCAACCATTCACTGCTTGGGGGTGGAGATGTCTCTGTGGGCAGTCCCAGATTTGCAGTGGGTTGCAGAATTGGGGCAGAAGAAGGGGCACTGAGAGAGAGAGAGTTGCCCTGTGGAGATCCCTGCTGGTGAGTGAGCAGCTTGCACTGGGGTGGGGGTCTGGGGGTAGGGCGCACCCCAGGTGGGAGGCAAGGTTTTGGAAGGGCACGTGGAGAGGGTTCATTGTGGGTACTCAGGTGAGTTTTCTTTTTCCCTTTAAAGTCTCTTCTGCCCCATGTCCTCAACTGACCTTATTCCCCATACCCGGGAACTCCAGGGCACCCACTCACCTGAGCTTTTGTGGGATGGGTTGCAGAATTTCAGCGTTTCCCGTGTTCCCCTGGAAGAGTGCGGGTAACGACCTCACACAAACCCCACTTTCAGTTCTCTGACACAGTGCAGATGATGAATCTTGAGCAGTACCCTGAGTTCAGCAGGGTGTGTCCTGGTCCCCCAGGCACAGGTGTGGCAGTAGCAAGCCCCAGAGCCATCCCCCAACTTCAGCATTATGTCCCGTGTGCCCCTGGGTAGTGGTAATTGGCTATTAGAATCATGTAGGAATATCCTCCAGGTGGGGGCCTGCAGGCGGGCGTAAACCAGACCCCACTCTAGTTGCATTGGGAATAGACGAATTGAGGGTTTCTTTAGAAGAGTAAGTCTGCTTTCCAGAAAAGGCAAGGTCATTGGTCTATTGAGAATGAAGATAATTACTGATAAACAACAAGTATGTGTTGCCCCTTCGCCCAGAAACCGAAGCAGGTGTACAGGCTTTAGGTCAGAGGTGCCTTCTTCTCCCCACCTGACAGCAATTCTCTGCTCTGGCTCCAAGAAACCCGAGGTTTTGAACGTCAGCATCAGAGTCAGCGAGGTAGCTTGTCACAGGATGCCAGTGTTCACAGAAAGCAAAGGTATGTTTGGCAAAATGTCCTATCTATGTCAGGGCTGGAGGTAAAACCTCTCATTATCCCAAAACCTCCTGGCCTGTTCTCTTTTCTCTAGTTGAGCCACAAAGTAAAATTGAAGTAGCTGTCAGCATTCTGGGTTTGGTGCAGGAATTACTTAGTTTCCCTGGAGGTAGAACGTTGCAGGGGATCACAATTTCTCTGTCCATTTATTGCTTACAAATGTATTTTGACCATCTGTTTCCTAGGAACCCTCTTTTATTAGAAAGGGAAGGTGAGATTCACTCTGTGCCTGTTTGTAACATCTAATTTGTTCCTTCATCTAACAGTGTTTATTCAATTGGGCCTAAGATATGGTTGAGTGGCCAACATCTAGAGTTAGGTGGCTTTTTTCATCTGATACAGACTTGGATGATGTCATTTGACAAAGGTGATGTTTCATCATTGATTAGTTTATTCATCAGAAGAGTTAAAATTAGGGTGGAGGGAAAATTGAAAATTTTCCAAAGCGGCCTGTTCCTGTTTAAAAGTTGAGCTTGACTTTCTAGTTTTACTAAATGTATTATCTCGATATTTTGAGGTGCCATATTCTCTCTGTAGTTTCTTTGGTGGTGGAGTCAGAAGGAGAGTCTGGGAATTCTTTTGGATAGTGGCATGCTGGTGGCTTCAAGGGGCTTGGCGTCAGGAGCCTTGGGGTGAACTCTGCAACTGCTTGTCTGACCCTAGATGCATCTCCTAGAGGTTTTGTTTCCTCTTATGAAATTGCTGGCAGATAATGTTCTGCTCAAAGGGGAAGCCTCCCATCCTGTTGGTGGGAATGCAAAGTGGTGCAGCCAGTCTGGGAAACAGTGTGGGGGTTCCTCAAAAAGTTAAACATTGAACAACCCCATGATCCAGCAATTGCTCTCCTAGGTATTTACCCAAAGGATACAAAAATGTGGATTCGAAATGGGTACATGCACCATGATGTTTATAGCAGAAATGTCCACAGTAGCCAAATTATAGAGAGAATCCCAACGTCCATGCACTGATGAATGGGTAAAACAGATGTGGGATACATATATATACACTGGAATATGACCCAGATTCAAAAAGAATGAAAACTTACCATTTGCAAGGATGTGGATGGACCTAGAGTGTATTAAGCTAAGCAAAATCATTGAGGAAAGACAAATATCCCATGCTCTCATGCCTGTGGAACTTCAGAAAGAAAACAGATGAACAGAGTTGAGGAGTGATGAGAGAGGCAAACAAGGAAATAGACTCAACCTTGGAGAACAAACTGAGTGTTGCTGCAGGACAGGGGCATGGGGGGAAGAGTTAAATGGGTGAGGGGTATTAAGGAGGGCACTTGTGATGAGCACCGAGTTCTGTATGCAGGTGAGGAATCACTAAATCCTACCCCTGAAGCGAATATTCCATGGCATGTGAACTAACTGGAATTTAAGTAAGAGGAGAAAGGTAAAAGTGTTCTGCTTCATGAAGAGTGAGGTAAAATTGTAGTGATTTGGGCTGTACTATTCTATAAATGAGAGTTGTAAATCACCCTGTTGTAGGATACACTAGTTTCTTATCACATAAGGAGTCCTCAGAAAGCTGCAATGAAAGATTCAGGTCTCAGAGCATGTTCATGTTCCACTGATATGTTACAGTTTGCACAGGTAGGAAAGAAGGTGGAGAGAAAGGCAACAGAAGGGGAAAGTAGGTGTGAACCTTTCATTAGTTAGCGTTATAGCTTTCTCATGAACGCCTTGCGCCAGTGTGATTTTGGAAGCAGAGAGGTAATCCGGGAGCTTTGCAGGAGATGGGGGAGTTCCAGGACTGGGTAAAGCTGACAGGGGTTCCAGAGGAGAGCTGAATGCATTCTGCAGCAGGGTGTGGGCAGGGTGGGCTCCAGGGGTGGCTGTGGGTCTCCTGGGTGAGAGTTGTGACAGGTGAGGGCTGTGTGCAAGTTCCTGGCTGAGGACAAGTGAGGCACAGGCGGAGAGCTGGCAGAAAACCTTCTTCTGGGCCACCAGCCTCACCTAACACACACAGCCTCATCTTCTGTCCCTGTCACTCCAATTCAGACTTCTCCGAAGGTGAGTGAGAACACATCAGGAGCATTCTGAACAGAAGGGAAAGCATGTGCATAGCTCTGGGGCAGGAAAATTCCAGCTATGTCCTGGAGTAGCAAGATGGCCCTGTGGCCACAGGAGACAGCTTAGGACATTACCTCAGAGAGGTGACAGAAAGCCATTCCAGGGTTATAACCCCATGAGACCCTGTTTCACTGGGCCATCCTGGCTACAGTGTTGAGAACAGATGACAGAGGGTTGAAGATGGCAAGGCAGGTCAATGACAAAGCTTTTCCAGGAACTCAGGCACTGTGGTCCAGACAGGTGGCCTTGGATGGAGTGGTTAGACCTATTCTGGGTCCATTTTGAAGATGGAGCTCACAGGATTTGCTGATGGGTTAGCTATTAGGAGCAGGAGAACAGAGGAATTGGGGTAACTCCCAGCTGTTGTGGGTTGTCCTGATCGAGGGGAAGGAGAGGGTTTCTCGGGTGGTAGGAGGTAGTCCGTATTCCACATGCTGAGGAAGGTGCCTTTCCCAGTGGATCTGCTGAGGTTTGTGTCTGGGAGAACCTTTCACATCTCCTCCCTCAGCAATGCTCAAGTACAAGTATCCCCCACTTTTTAAACGTTCACAGTAAGACACTGGGCTTTCTTGAAAGAACTACGTTATTACCCAGCTTCAGTAGAGGAAGAGACCTGAAGAGGATTTCCCTCTTATGAAAAAAGGTGAACAGTGAGAATCGCATTCAGCATCTGTTTTGGGGAGAAGCACGACAGAGGCGTCGTGCACCCCAACCTGCTCCTTCCGCTGGGAACTGCTCTCCGCATCCAGCCACCAGCACTTTGAATGGTGTCTGTGAGCCTCTGCTGTGCTTTATCTTCATTTATGCTGGGCCTCCATTAGAAACTTGTGTCCTGAGGCCTAAGAAAAGCCAAAGAGAAGGAATTTTGGAGTCTGAGGACACTATCTAATTGTGCCGTGTAAATTAATGGCCATTCCTTCTTGAACACCATTTCTGCTGTGCAAGGTTTCTCAGAAGCCCTGTACTTTCAAAGAGCAGGGAAACCTATACCCCATGCTGCGGGGTTAGTTTTAGTCTCCATACTGGACGGAACATTTCATGACTGTCGGATTTTCTCACTCAAACATTGAGACTTTGACCACCTTCACCCATTTCTACCACCCCATCCCCGAATCTGGCACCTACCAATCTGCTATCAGTATCTATGCATTCAGTATTTGTTTATTCCACGTGGAATGTACATGAGAGCATCTGGGATTGGTCTTTCTGTGTCTGAGTTAGTTGGAATAAGGCCCCCAAGGTCTGTGTTTCCATGTCTGGTTCTTGTGAATAATGCTGCAGTGAACGTGGAAGTGCATCTGTCTTTTTTAGGCAGTATTTTTGTGTTCTCCGAATCAATACTCAGTAGAGCCATTAATGGGTCATGTGGTAGTCGCATTTATTTTTTCAGGAACCTCCATACCGTTTGTCACAGTGGCTGCACCAATTTCCATTCCCACCAACACTGCACAGTGTCTCCTCGTCTGCACACCCTTGACCCCACCTGGTGTCTGTCTCTGGGACAATTGCTGTTCCAACTGTTGTGAGTGGATAGCCGATTGTGGGTTTGACTGATGTTTCCCTGATGATGATGAGTGATGTCTAACAACTTTTTCTGTCTGTTGGCACCTGTGTGCCATCTTTAGAAAGTATCTATTCACATATTCCCCACATTTTTTATACAATTTTTTTGTTTTGATTTGTATGAGTGTTGTGTGTATTTTGGATATTAGCCTCTTCTCACACATATGATTCGCAGATATTTTTTTTCTTATTGGGTCAGTGGCCTTTTAAGTTTTTGCTGGTTTCTTTTGCCGTGTGGAAGATTTCAGTTTGAGTTCCACTTGTTTATTTTTGCTTTTGTTGCCTTTGCATTTGGTGTCCGATCTGAAGACACTTTGCCAAAACTAATGTCGAGAGACTTAGTACCTGTGTCTTCTTGGAGGTTTATGGATTTAGGTCTTATGTTCAAATCATTCATCCATTAAAAATTTTGTGTGTGGTGTAAGAAAGTGGACCAGTTATATTCTTCTGCATTTAGTGTCCAGTTTGCCTGTTACCGCTCACTGAAGAGACAGTCCTTCCCTCATGGCATATCTTCTGCTGCTGTGTCGTAAGTTAGGATCATCTACGTGTGGGTAAGTTTCTGAGCTTTCTGTTCTGTTCCACTGACCTGGTGTCTGTGTTTCTGCCAGTACCATCCTGTTTTGATGACAACAGCTTTGTAATCTAGCTTGAAATCCAGGAGTGTGTTGACTGCACCTTTCTTTCTCCAGGTTGCTTTGGGTATTTGGGGTGTTTTGTGATTCCATACAAGTTTGTGGACTGTTTTCTATTTGCTCGAATAATGCCGCTGGAATTCAGATAGGGATTTCATCATATCTGTCGATTGCTTTGGGTACGATGGACATGTTCACATAATTAACTCTTCCAGTTAAGGAGCATGGCGTAAGCTTCCATTTGTTTGTGTTGCCTTCCAAATCTTTGACCCATACATCCTGCCCCCCTCGACACACATGTTTTTCATTTCTTTTCTGCCATGTGTTGAGTGTACTATGTCTTTCTCATTTTTGGTTACTTTTATTCCTAGATTTTTTTTGATGCAATTATAAATGGCATTGCTTTTTGAATTTCTCTTTGCAAAAGTGCGTCATCAGTATGCAGAAATGCAAGAAGTTGGGTCACCTGGGTGGCCCCATAGGTGAAGCTTCTGCCTTCATCTCAGGTCATGAACTCAGAGTTCTGACATTGAGCCCTGTGTTGGGCTCCCCGTTTAGCGAGGGTCTGCTTCTCCCTCTTTCGGACACTCCCCCTGCCCTTGCTTTTTCTCTTCCTCTCAAATAAATAAATAAAATATGAAAAAAAAAGAGAACAGGTCTCTGTATATTGACTTTATATCCTGCAGCTTTCTAGAATTTGTTTATTCTAACAGTTTTTTTTGTGTGTGTGTGTGTGTGGAATCTTTCGGGATTTCATGTCATTTGCAAATAGTGACAGTTTTCCTGTATGAATTTCATATCCTTCTATTTTTTTAAAATGATGTTAATCACCCTACAGTACTTCATTTGTTTTTGATGAAGTGTTCCATGATTCATTGTTTGCATATAACACCTAGTGCTCATTATGACACGTGCCCTTCTTCTTTTTAAAAAGAATTTATTTATTTATTCGACAGATAGAGACAGCCAGAGAGAGAGGGAACTCAAGCAGGGGGAGTGGGAGAGGAAGAAGCAGGCTCACAGCGGAGGAGCCTGTTGTGGAGTTCGATCCCCTAATGCCGGGATCACGCCCTGAGCCGAAGGCAGATGCTTAACCGCTGTGCCACCCAGGTGCCCCAACACGTGCCCTCCTTAATACCCATCACCAGGATAACCCATTCCCCTACCCTCCCTTTCTGCAACCTTCAGGTTGTTTCCCAGTGTCAGTAGTCTCTCATGTTTCATTTCCCCTCTCATTACCTCACTTCACTTTTCCCTTCCTTCTTCTAATGTCCTCCATGCTATTCCTTCCATTCCACATAGGAGTGAAATCATATGATAATTGTCTTTCTCTGCTTGCTTTAATTTCACTTAGCATAATCCCCTCCTGGTCCATGCACGTTTGTGCAAGTGGTGGGTATTCATCCTTCTGTCGACTGAGTAATATTCCATTGTATAGATGAACCACATCTTCTTTGTCCATTTATCTGCTGAAGGACATCTTGGCTCCTTCCACAGTTTGGCTATATGGACATTGCAGCTATGAACATTGGGATACAGGTGCCGCTTCTTTTCATTACTCTGTGTCTATGGGGTAAATACCCAGTAGTGCAATTGGTGGGTCGTAGGATATCTCTGTGGTTAACGTCGTGAGGAACATCCATATTGTTTTCAAAAGTGGCTGTACCAGCTTGAATTCTCACGAGTAGTGTAAGAGGGCTCCCCTTTCTCCACATCCTCTCTGACATTTTTTTATTTCTGTCTTGTTAATTTTTTTTTCAAGATTTTATTTATTTATTCCACAGAGATAGAGACAGCCAGCGAGAGAGGGAACACAAGCAGGGGGAGTGGGAGAGGAAGAAGCAGCATCATAACGGAGGAGCCTGATGTGGGGCTCGATCCCATAATGCCAGGATCATGCCATGAGCCGAAGTCAGACGCTTAACCGCTGTGCCACCCAGGTGCCCCCTGCCTGGTTAATTTTAACCATTCTAACTGGTGTAAGGTGGTATCTCATTGTCGTTTTGATTTGTATTTGCCTGATGGCAAGTGATGTGGAGCATTTTTTCATGTGTCTGTTGGCCATTTGTATGTCTTCTCTGGAGAAGTATCTCTTTGTGTCTTCTGCCCATTTTTTGGGTGTCGAGTTTGAGGAGTTCTTTATAGATCATGGAAACCAGCCCTTTATCTGTAATATCATTTGCAGATATCTTCTTCGATTCCATAGGTTGCCTTTTTGTTTTTTGATCATTTGCTTTGCCAAGCAGAAGCTTTTTATCCTGATGAAGTGCCAATAGTTCATTTTTGCTTTTATTTCCTTTGCCTTTAGAGACGTGGCTTGCAAGAAGTTGTTGTGTCCAAGGTTGAAGAGTTCTTTTGATTTTGATATGAGACAGGAATCCATTATCTTATTTTCCTGATTGTATTCGAGTCCTCTGTCTTTCTTGGTGAGTCTAGCTAAGTTTGTCAGTTTTGTTTATTTTTCCAAAAAAGGCCGCTCTCATTTTCATTGTTTTTTTTTTTTGTCTTTTTAGTATCCATTGTATTTATTTATGCATTCCTTTTTGTTATTTCCTTATTTCTACTAATTTGGGGCTTCGTTTGTTTTTTTTTTTCTACTTCTTTACCACATAAATCAGGTTGTTTATTGGAGACCATTCTCATGGAATGATGAAGACTTGAATTGCTATGAATGTCCCCCATAAAGCTACTTCTGCTGCTTAAAACTCATTGTCAGTATTCAGAGTTTTTCAATGCTGATCTTCTCCTATATAAGTTACCAAAAACCTAAAATATGTATGAACTTTAAAAAACGCTATATTGAAAATGACAGCAGGGAAGTTCCATTTTGTGAATATTGTGTCAATGGATCTCTATTTTGACATCAGTGTTCATTAGAAATGATGACATTTCATGTGAGTATAAATATCAATGTGAAAAAGAAAAGGTAGGAAGAACCTTGAATGTTTAAGTAATTGGTGAAATGACAGCTGTGTGTGTGTGTGTGTGTGTGTGTGTGTGTGTGTGTGTGTGTTTAATTGATTTTCAGTGAATGGTTCAGCTTCTTGTAGGGCCTCCGAGAGAGCCCAGGTGAACCTTTCAATGAGTTGGTATCTGTTTTCAGAACATGGGAATCTCTTAGTCCAATAGTCAATCCGGCAAGCTTTGAGGTCTTGAAGAGTTTCAGTCCTCAGCGATGGTGTTGCAGACCCTTGTGAGCAAACCCTAGGGATTGCTCAGAGCCCTCATTAGCTGGTACCAAGGTGTGACGATTTCAGACAGCATTTTCCAAAGAAGTACCTCTTGAGTCTCTGTCCTTGTCAGTTCCCTACACTTCCTTACACTAGTTATGTGATCAGTGTGTTTCAGGATAATCCCCACATGTGATTTTTGCTATTTCCTACTAGTCCTATCTGTTTCTCATCTTCTTCTTTTATGGTAGGGGTTGGGAAGCAACCTGTGTGGTGTAGGAAGGGGTGTGGTTGTTGTCTGCCTTCAGAGGACCGAATGATGCCTAGAAATTGTACTGTAGTTTGAGGTCAATTGTACATCCTCTGAGTGTCAGGAATTCCATCACTCTACTTTGATGCTAGTCTGTTCTTCAAGCTGTCCTCAGAAATAAGGATGTCATCCATCTAGGGAATACTGGTTTGTGTGTATGTTTTCATTTTAGGAAAAGCCTTGCTGTTCCTGAAAATAATACTGTAGAGCACCCTTTCCTGTTCTTATTGGCCATGAGTCAATCTTTTGTGAAGTATTCATTTATAAATAGACTTTCTATGGTTGATGAGCAGGAATTCTTTATTGACAAGTCTTTGTCAGTGTGTGTATTGCAAATCTTTACTTCCCAGCCTGCGGTTCACTTTTTCATTTTCTTATGGTCATAAGATAAGTAGAAATGTCACATTTTTATGAAGTCCCACTGAATTCTTTTAAATGGTTAGTGCACCCTATGTCCTACCCCAAGATTGACAGGTTCTACGTTTTCTTTCAGAAATTGTCCAATGGGAAGCACAATCCATCTCAAATTTATGAATTGCATTTTTAATTCTAATAGGGTATTTATAGACTGTTTAGGATTTTCTATGTACACAATCGTATTATCTGTGAATAGTCACAATTATCCCCTCAATTCTTATACTTTTTGTTTCTCTTGCCTTCTAACGCTGGTAGATTCTCTGATGCAACGTTGAATAGAGCAGCATTGTTTGAAGATTTTAATATACCTTTCTCAATATCTGAAAGAAAAAGCAGACAAAACATTGGTAACAAATGTGACCTAATTGACATATAGGGAACATTCCATAATAAGTGCAGAATACATTATTTTCAAGTGGTCATAGACTCTTTACCCAAATAGATGATAGGTGGGGCCACGAATCAAGTCTACAAATGTTAAACCCTGAAATTAACTAGATTCTATTCTTAGACCACAGGGGAATTGAGCCACAGTCATAGCGAAAAGAAAACCAGGAAGTCCTTCAATGTTTAAAAATTAAATGGAACTTTGCTACATATCCTAAAGGTCAGAGAAGGAATCTCAATGGAAATACTGAACCTTTTCTACATGAGGGCTCACACACAATGGCACTTTCTTTGTGAAGAGCATTATAATAACCTAGACAGGAGTTGAGCCTTAAGTCAGAGTTCTGCCTGCCCCAGCCACACCTGGCAGCCTTGGCCTGTGGTCCCCCTCAGCTGTCCTATCTGGTGGCCCTGAGCTAAGGGGTCAACATGGCCATATGGAAATGGGAAGCTCCCCACTCATAGTGATGGCAGTGCCCCCTCCCCAGCTGCCCTTTCTGGTTGCTCTGAGCTAAGGGGGTCAACATGGCCATATGGAAATTAGAAGCTCCCCACTCTTAGTGATGACGTCGCTATCGTATCATCCTCACCAGTCCAACAACATGATTTCTGAGTGAAATATGACACAGGAGCGACTTCTTGGCCTTCCTTCAGGTTTGAAAAACATCTGGTGAGTCATCGATTAGGAATATGGATTCAACATGTGTTCTTTCTTCTGGAAAAGAAATAGACCCAATAGCAATTAGGGCTTCCTGAGCACCTGTTCCTGAGAGACATCATACTGGCTCTTTGTAGCATTCTGCCTCTTAAACTTCTCAACTAGGGTGTAGATATTTTTAGGCACATTTTCAGGTGGTTAGACAGGGACTCGGATGATATGAGTCACAGAGGATTTTAGTGTCAGAAACCTAAGTGGGATCCCCAAATTGACTCCAAATCCCTTGTTGTTCCATACAGGGTACTATTTCCCTCTTATCTCTGGTCTTCTCGATCTGGAAACCTATCAAGTATCAGGATTTTCTTGTCATGTGGACAACTGGAACAAATTCAGTGGGCCTTTTCACCTCTGCCAATGGTGATCATTAAGATCATTATCTCAGTGGAGGACCTCTGGGTAAGATACTCAAAGATCCTTAGGAATACAGACAGTATAATATTTTCCTGGTATTAAAGTTACTGAAACCAACTATCTTTTTTAGTCGATTCAGGCTCTGGTATGTTCAGAGGGTGCTGTAAAACAGGTCTGAAATAGTATTTAAAAACACTCAGCTCAGCCTCTTCTACAACGTGAGCCAATGCTTATAAACATGGCTAAAATATTCCCTTACCTACGATGACTTCCCAGCCATCGTAGTGTTTATATGTTATGACTGTGACTTACATTAGTCAACATTTGCAGAGAAAGAACTTAGTGCATCCAGGGAGCACTTCATGTTGAAATTAGTTTGTGACAATGAGCTACTGTGTTTTATTCTGCAGTCCAAGGGAATGGTGCCAGACATCTCTAAGGTGTCTAGCAGTTCTACAATTCTGATTTTAAGTGGTCTGTGTGCTTCAGAGATTTGGGCAGGAGAAGGGCAGGAGTTCAGAGACTGTGAACACTTCTGTCACCTGTGCTGACCATGGAGCAGGCCGCCTTCTGTGGACATCATTTTGATTTCTTGGTACTCTTGGGAAAGTGCTTTTGTCTCACATTCCTCCATTTAGGGGTAATTATAATGATAAAAGTAATTTTTATTTTATATCATCTTTGGGCCCTGATCCTGGGCTCCCAGGGAAGCTATCCTTTAACATTGTACCTGGCTCAAAATGACTGGGCAAAACCTCAGTGCATGGGCCCTATTTCTGCCCCAAGCACATGTTGTACATCTGCTTCGAGAAGAAAACAATAACCAAAAATGCCAACATAAAGATAAGAAAAAATAAAGACCCTCTTTGGCTCCCATAAGATTAAAGTCATACTGACATATACATACTGAAAATGCATGAAAACATTGCATTTCCTAAAGCCCAAGTCTTGGAGGGTCTGAGAGTCACTGACCTTGCCCAGAACCAGGGACACCCCAGCAGGGAGGGCTGGTGCAGAAAGGGAAGGGGCAGGTCTTTGAGGGTGGTCTGCAGCTAGAGGGGTCCCTGGAAGGGGCCAGGTGTGTGTGGGGGCCCCAGCCCACGAGCCCACCCATGCCTGTGCCTGGTGTTGAGTAGAGGAGGCTCCTCTTGGGCCCCCTGTACTTTCAGGGTTCCAGGGGCTTGAGGGCAGGTTGCCTAGCATTCAAGGAGTTCAGGCACCACCCTCCCAGACCATTCACCACTTGGGGGTGTAGCTCCATCACTGTGGGCGGTCCCAGATTTGCAGTGGGTTGCAGTCCTGGGGCAGAAGAAGGGGCACTGAGAGAGAGAGAGTTGCCCTGTGGAGATCCCTGCTGGTGAGTGAGCAGCTTGCACTGGGGTGATGGTCCGGGGGTATGGTGCGCCCCAGGTGGGAGGCAGGGTTCTGGAAGGGCACGAGGAGAGGGTTCATTGTGGGGACTCAGATGAGTTTTCTTTTTCCCTTTAAAGTCTGTTCTGTCCCATGTCCTCAACTGGCCTTATTCTCCATACCCGTGAACTCCAGGGCGCCCGCTCCCCTGAGCTTTGGTGGGATGGGTTGCAGAATTTCAGGGTTTCCCCTGTTCCCCTGGAAGAGTGCGGGAAAGGACCTCACATAATCCCCACCTTCAGTTCTCTGACACAGCGCAGGTGATGCCTCTTGAGCAGTACCCCGAGTTCAGCAGGGTGTGCCCTGGTCCCCCAGGCACAGGTGTGGCAGTAGCAAGCCCCAGAGCCATCCCCCAACTTCAGCATTATGCCCCCTGTGCCCCCGGGTTAGTGGTAATTGGCTATTAGAATCATGCAGGAAAATCCTCCAGGTGGGGGCCTAGGAGGCGTGCGTAAACCAGACCCCACTCTAGTTGCATTGGGAATAGACGAATTGACGGTTTCTTTAGAAGAGTAAGTCTGCTTTAGAGAAAAGGTAAGGTCATTGGTCTGTTGAGAATGAAGATAATTACTGATAAACAACAAGTATGTGTTGCCCCTTGCCCAGAAACCGAAGCAGGTGTGCAGGCTTTAGGTCAGAGGTGCCTTCTTCTCCCCAGCTGACAGCACTTCTCTGCTCTGGCTCCAAGACACCCGAGGTTTTGAACGTTAGCATCGGAGTCAGCGAGGCAGCTTGTCACAGGACGCCAGTGTTCAGAGAAAGCACAGGTATGTTTGGCAAAATGTCCTATCTATGTCAGGGCTGGAGGTAAAACCTCTCATTATCCCAAAACCCCCTGGGCTTTTCTCTTTTCTCTAGTTGAGCCACAAAGTAAAATTGAAGTAGCTGTCAGCATTCTGGGTTTGGTGCAAGAATTACTTACTTTCCCTGCAGGTAGAACTTTGCAGGGGATCACAATTTCTCTGTCCATTTATTGCTTACAAATGTATTTTGACCATCTGTTTCCTAGGAACCCTCTTTTATTAGAAAGGGAAGGTGAGATTCACTCTGTGCCTGTTTGTAACATCTAATTTGTTCCTTCATCTAACACTGTTTATTCAATTATGCCTTAGATATGGTTGAGTGGCCAGCATCTAGAGTTAGGTGGCTTTTTTTCATCTGATACAGACTTGGATGATGTCATTTGACAAAGGTGATGTTTCATCATTGATTAGTTTATTCATCAGAAGAGTTAAAATTAGGGTGGAGGGAAAATTCAAAATTATCCAAAGCGGCCTGTTCCTGTTTAAAAGTTGAGCTTGACTTTCTAGTTTTACTAAAAGTATTATCTCGATATTTTGAGGTGCCATATTCTCTCTGTAGTTTCTTTGGTGGTGGAGTCAGAAGGAGAGTCTGGGAATTCTTTTGGATAGTGGCATGCTGGTGGCTTCAAGGGGCTTGGCGTCAGGAGCCTTAGGGTGAAGTCTGCAACTGCTTGCCTGACCCTGGGTGCATCTCACAGAGGTTTTGTTTCCTCTTATGAAATTGCCGGCAGATAATGTTCTGATTAAAGGGGAACCCTCCCATCCTGTTGGTGGCAATGCAAAGTGGTGCAGCCAGTCTAGGAAACAGTGTGGGGATTCCTTAAAAAGTTAAACATTGAACAACCCCATGATCCAGCAATTGCTCTCCTAGGTATTTACCGAAAGGATTAAAAAATGCGGATTCAAAGGGGGTCCATGCACCATGATGTTTATAGCAGCAATGTCCACAGTAGCCAAACTATGGAGAGAATCCCAAAGTCCATGCACTGATGAATGGATAAAGCAGATGTGGGATACCTATATATAATGGAATATGACCCAGCTTCAAAAAGAATGAAATCTTACCATTTGCAAGGATGTGGATGGACATAGAGTGTATTAAGCTAAGCAAAATCAGTGAGGAAAGACAAATATCCTATCCTCTCACGCTTTTGGAATTTCAGAAAGAAAACAGATGAACAGAGTTGAGGGGTGATGAGAAAGGCAAACAAGTAAATAGACTCAACTGAGGAGAAAAAACTGAGTGTTGCTGCAGGACAGGGGCGTGGGGGGAAGAGTTAAACGGGTGAGGGGTATTAAGGAGGGTACTTGTGATGAGCACTGGGTACTGTATGCAGGTGAGGAATCACTAAATCCTACCCCTGAAGTGAATATTCCATGGCATGTGAACTAACTGGAATTTAAGTAAAAGAAGAAAGGAAAAAGTGTTTTGCTTCATGAAGAGTGAGGTAAAATTGTAGTGATTTGGGCTCTACTATTCTATAGATGAGAGTTGTAAAACACCCTGTTGTAAGATACACTAGTTTCTTATCACATAAAGAGTCCTCAGAAAACTGCAATGAAAGATTCAGGTCTCAGAGCATGTTCATGTTCCACTGATATGTTACAGTTTGCACAGGTAGGAAAGAAGGTGGAGAGAGAGGCAACAGAAGGGGAAAGTAGGTATGAACCTTTCATTAGTTAGCGTTATAGCTTTCTCATGAAAGCCTTGCGCCAGTGTGATTTTGAAAGAAGAGGGGGAATCCGGGAGCTTTGCAGGAGACGGGGGAGTTCCAGGACTGGGTAAAGCTGACAGGGGTCCCACAGGAGAGCTGAATGCATTCTGCAGCAGGGTGTGGACAGGGTGGGCTCCAAGGGTGGCTGTGGGTCTCCTGGGTGAGAGTTGTGACAGGTGAGGGCTGTGTGCAAGTTCCTGGCTGAGGACAATTGAGGCACAGGCGGAGAGCTGGCAGAGAACCTTCTTTTGGGCTACCAGCCTCACCCAACACACAGAGCCTCATCATCTGTCCCTGTCACGCCAATTCAGACTTCTCAGAAGGTGAGTGAGAACACATCAAGAGCATTCAAAACAGAAGGGAAAGCATGTGCAATGGCTCTGGGGCAGGAGAATTCCAGGTATGTCCAGGAACAGCAAGAAGGCCCTGTGGCCACAGGAGACAGCTTAGGACATGACCTCAGAGAGGTGAAAGAAAGCCATTCCAGGGCTATAACCCCATGAGACCCTGTATCACTGGGCCATCCTGGCTACAGTGTTGAGAACAGATGACAGAGGGTTGAAGACGGTAAGGCACGTCAATGACGAAGCTTTTCCAGGAACTCAGGCACTGTGGACCAGACAGGTGGCCTTGGATGGAGTGGTTAGACCTATTCTGGGTCCATTTTGAAGATGGAGCACACAGGATTTGCTGATGGGTTAGCTAGTAGGAGCAGGAGAACGGAGGAGTTGGGGTAACTCCCAGCTGTTGTGGGTTGTCCTGATCGAGGTGAAGGAGAGGGTTTCTCGTGGGGTAGGAGGTAGTCCGTGTTCCGCATGCTGAGGAAGGTGCCTTTCCCGGTGGATATGCTGGATTTGTGTCTGGGAGAAACTTTCACATCTCCTCCCTCAGAAATGCTCAAGTAAAAGTATCCCCCACTTTTTGAACGTTCACAGTAAGACACTGGGCTTTCTTGAAAGAACTATATTATTACGCATCTTCAGTAAGAGGAAGAGACCTGAAGAGGATTTCCCTCTTATGAAAAAAGGTGAACAGTGAGAATCGCGTTCAGCATCTGTTTTGGGAAGAAGCACAACAGAGGCAGCGTGCACCCCAACCAGCTCCTTCCTCTGGGAACTGCACTCCGCATCCAGCCAAGAGCACTTTGAATGGTGTCTGTGAGCCTCTGCTGTGCTTTATCTTCATTTATGCTGGGCCTCCCTTAGAAACTTGTGTGCTGAGGCCTAAGAAAAGCCAAAGAGAAGGAATTTTGGAGTCTGAGGACACTGTCTAATTATTCCGTGTAAATTAATGGCCATTCCTTCTTTACACCATTTCTGCTGTGCAAGGTTTCTCAGAAGCCCTGTACTTTCAAAGGGCAGGGAAAACTATACCGCATGCTGCAGCGTTAGTTTTAGTCTCCATGCTGGACAGAACATTTCATGACTGTCGGATTTTCTCACTCAAACATTGAGACTTTGACCACCTTCGACCGTTTCTACCACCCCATCCCCGAATCTGGCACCTACCAATCTGCTCTCAGTTTCTATGCGTTCAGTATTTGTTTATTCCTCGTGGAATGTACATGAGAGCATCTGGTAGTGGTCTTTCTGTGTCTGAGTTACTTGGCATAAGGCCCCCAAGGTCTGTGTTTCCATGTCTGTTTCTTTTGAATAAATCTGCAGTGACCGTGGGAATGCATCTGTCTTTTTGAGGCAGTATTTTTGTGTTCTCCGAATCAATACTCAGTAGAGCCATTACTGGGTCATGTTGTAGTTGCTTTTATTTTTTCAGGAACCTCCATACCATTTGTCACAGTGGCTGCACCAATTTCCATTCCCACCAACAGTGCACAGAGTCTCCTCCTCTGCACACCCTTGACCCCACCTGGTGTCTGTCTCTGGGACAATAGGTGTTCCAACAGTTGTGGGGGAATAGCCAATTGTGGGTTTGACTGATGTTTCCCTGACGATATTTAGTGATGTGGAACAACTTTTTCTGTCTGTTGGCACCTGTGTGCCATCTTTGGAAAGTATCTATTCACATATTCCCCACATTTTTTATACAGTTTTTTTTTTTTTTGGTTTTGATTTGTATGAGTGTTGTGTGTATTTTGGATATTAGCCTCTTCTCACACATATGATTCGCAGATATTTTTTTTCTTATTGGGTCTGTGGCCTTGTAAGTTTTTGCTGGTTACTTTTTCCATGTGTAAGATTTCAGTTTGAAGTTGTTCCACTTGTTTATTTTTGCTTTTGTTGCCTTTGCATTTGGTGTCCGATCTGAAGACTTTTTGCCAAAACTAATGTCGAGAGACTTAGTACCTGTGTCTTCTTGGAGGTTTATGGGTTCAGTTCTTACGTTCATATCATTCATCCAGTAAAAATTTTGTGTGTGGTGTAAGAAAGTGACCCAGTTATATTCTTCTGCATTTAGTGTCCAGTTTGCCTGTTACCGCTCACTGAAGAGACAGTCCTTCCCTCATGGCATATCTTCTGCTGCTGTGTCGTAAGTTAGGATCATCTACGTGTGGGTAAGTTTCTGAGCTTTCTGTTCTGTTCCACTGACCTGGTGTCTGTGTTTCTGCCAGTACCATCCTGTTTTGATGACAACAGCTTTGTAATCTAGCTTGAAATCCAGGAGTGTGTTGACTGCACCTTTCTTTCTCCAGGTTGCTTTGGGTATTTGGGGTCTTTTGTGATTCCATACAAGTTTGAGGACTGTTTTCTATTTGCTCGAATAATGCCACTGGAATTCAGATAGGCATTTCATCACATCTGTCAATTGCTTTGGGTACGATGGACATGTTCACATAATTAACTCTTCCATTTAAGGAGCATGGCATAAGCTTCCATTTGTTTGTGTTGCCTTCCAAATCTTTGACCCATACATCCTACCCCCTCGAGACACATGCTTTTCATTTCTTTTCTGCCATGTGTTGAGTGTACTATGTCTTTCTCATTCTTGGTTAGTTTCATTCCTAGATTTTTTTGATGCAATTGTAAATGGCATTGCTTTTTTAATTTCTCTTTGCGAAAGTGTGTCATCAGTATACAGAAATGCAAGAAGTTGGGTCATCTGGGTGGCCCCATAGGTGAAGCGTCTGCCTTCAGCTCAGGTCATGATCCCAGAGTTCTGGGATCGAGCCCCGTGTTTGGCTCCCTGCTTAGCAAGAGTCTGCTTCTCCCTCTTTCTCATACTCCCCCTGCTCGTGCTTTTTCTCTTCCTGTCAAATAAATAAATAAAATTTGAAAATAAATAAAGACAACAGGTCTCTGTATATTGACTTTATATCCTGCAGCTTTCTTGAATTTGTTTATTCTAACAGTTGTGTTTTGTTTTTTTTTTTTTTGTTGTTGTGGTGGTTTTTTGTGTTTTGTTTTTTTTTTTTTGTGGAATCATTTGGGAATTCATGTCATTTGCAAATAGTGACAGTTTTCCAGTACGGATTTCATATCTTTCTTTTTTTAAAATGATGTCACCCTACAGTACTTCATTTGTTTTTGATGTAGTGTTCCATGATTCATTGTTTGCATATAACACCTAGTGCTCATTATGACACGTGCCCTCCTTTTTTTAAAAAAAGAATTTATTTATTTATTCGACAGATATAGAGACTGCCAGCGAGAGAGGGAACACAAGCAGGGGGAGTGGGAGAGGAAGAAGCAGGCTGACAGCGGAGGAGCCTGTGGTGGGGCTCGATCCCATAACACCGGGATCACGCCCTGAGCCAAAGGCAGATGCTTAACCTCTGTGCCACCCAGGCGCCCCAACACGTGCCCTCCTTAATACCCATCACCAGCATAACCCATTCCCCTTCCCCTCCCTTTCTGCAACCTTCAGTTTGTTTCCCAGTGTCAGTAGTCTCTCACGGTTCATCTTCCCCTCTCATTCCCCCCCTTCACTTTTCTCTTCCTTCTTCTAATGTCCTCCATGCCATTCCTTCCATTCCACATAGGAGTGAAACCATATGATAATTGTCTTTCTCTGTTTGACTTAATTTCACTTAGCATAATCCCCTCCTGGTCCATCCACGTTGGTGCAAATGGGGGGTATTCATCCTTTCTGATGACTGAGTAATATTCCATTGTATAGATGAACCACATCTTCTTTGTCCATTCATCTGCTGAAGGACATCTTGGCTCCTTCCACAGTTTGGCTATTATGGACATTGCTGCTATGAACATTGGGATACAGGTGCCGCTTCTTTTCATTACTCTGTGTCGATGGGGTAAATACCCAGCAGTACAATTGGTGGGTCGTAGGATAGCTCTGTGTTTAATGTCTTGAGGATCCTCCATATTGTTTTCAAAGTGGCTGTACCAGCTTGAATTCTCACGAGTAGTGTAAGAGGGCTCCCCTTTCTTCACATCCTCTCTGACTTTTTTTTATTTCTGTCTTGTTAATTTTTTTCGAGATTTTATTATTTCATTCAACAGAGATAGAGACATCCAGCGAGAGAGGGAACAGAAGCAGGGGAGTGGGAGAGGAAGAAGCAGGCTCATAACGGAGGAGCCTGATGTGGGGTTCGATCCCATAATGCCAGGATCACACCCTTAGCCGAAGGCAGATGCTTAACCAGGTCAGCAACCAGGATGTATGGTATTGTGGGGGATCAGAACCAGGCTTTCTGTGGGAAGTGACAGAAATAGGGTATGGTGAGCTCCATGACCATACTTGAGGTCCCAGGTGACCCACTGGGTGTTGGGTTCTGTGGATCTGTCTCATCAGGTGCTGTGCAATTCAGGGACACCCTCCTGTCTGTGGATTTGTGTGGAGACAGGTAGACATCACTGTCTGGCCAGGAACGAGGGTCGCACTGGACCACCACCAGAGGTGCAGCGTGCGGGGGAGCCACTGCTTGGTTTCCACGAAAGCTGACCAGGGTCTGTGAACGTGATTCCTAGCAGCTGCAAGGGGAGAGGAGGCCGGAGGTGGTACACACTTCCTAGACTTGTGGTCAGGACTAGTCTGGAGCCCACTGAAGTCAGCCACACCGGGCACAGAAGGCACCCAGTCAGTGTAGCTGTGGGCACTGCTCCCAATGCACTTTTGGGCCGGCTCCATGCTGCCACCTCCTGCTTTTCATCATCATCTTCAAGGTCATGTGCCTCTGCTCTTGCCCCATGGCCTCCGGGGTATTGTCCATCCTCCATCTGGCCCTCGTCCCTGGTGCCCTGTGCAGTCCGATGCCAGGGTAGCCTTCTCGAGACAAACATCTGGTCCTGATGGAACACTTTCATGGATCTCATGTGATTGAGGATGATGCCCTGCCCTGGAAGGGGGCTGCAGGTCCCCAATCAGGAGAACCATGACTCCCTTTGCAGCATGGCCTGCCCTCCCCTCAGTCTTCTTCAGGGAAGCTCTCCCCACTTTCTGAGCTGACAGCTCTGAACTTAAAAATGAATGTTATTTTACATATCTCTATGCCTTAGTTCATCCATGGCATGTCTTTCAACCCCGTTAGTGGGTTTTTTTTTTTTAGCAGTTCTGAAGAGCTGTCTGCTCAAGGAGGGGATGACCTTGGTGGGGCAGCTTTCCCTCTCATCTCCCTCAGCATGTCTCTGAGCCCTGGGACCAGCTATCCCACTGAGGATTGAAGGATCTGAGCCAGCCCATCCTGAGCCCAGGCTGTGTCAGCTGTGTAGACGGATGCGTGTCGGAGTGGTGGGCAGCTGGCATGGGCCAGGGGCAGGCAGTGTCTCCTTCTCATTCCTTCCCTCCCTTCCTCCCAGAGGTAGCTCAGAGCAGCCTTCAACCCCTGCATCTCCAGATCCCTTGACCTATGCCTCCTGTGTTCAGCTGGTGACCTTGGAGTTTCGCATGGATTCTACCTCCCGTACCCTCTCCTGTAGCAGTTCCTGTATCAGGGGAGGGATCGGACTCTTGTCTGCATTTGGTCTTCTTCCTGTCCCACACCAAGCCCACCCACCTTTGCATCTTCTATATATGTGCTTGGGAGCAAGCCCATCCACAGGGAACCTATTAGCCAAATGGATCCAGGCAATGAACATTGAAGTAGAGATCCAGGATCCATAGTATACCTGCTCTGAAACCTGTCCCAAAGT
The DNA here is from genome assembly GCF_024610735.1 of Ursus americanus. Classification (NCBI taxonomy): domain Eukaryota; kingdom Metazoa; phylum Chordata; class Mammalia; order Carnivora; family Ursidae; genus Ursus; species Ursus americanus. The sequence goes on from NW_028273668.1 coordinate 204,281, forward strand.
CTGTGACTCTCTCACACTGAAACAGAAACAATAATAGCTTTCTGGACTGTGAAGTGACATGTGTCTCTACTTCCAATCTTGAATGCATAGGTGCTGAGCCTGGACAGAAAAGGACCATGGCTCCCGTGGCCTGGGATCCATGGTAAGAACTCAGTGAAATCTGAATTCGAGGCATAGAATGAATAATTATTGTAGAGTGAATCCTCCCAAGTAGGGCTTATGCACATTGCACACGAAAAGCTTTTTCAAAGAGGTTCCTGAAAGAAAATTCTTTTTTAAAAATTTATTTTAATTCCAGTAGAGCTAACATACAGTGTTATATTCTTTTCAGGTGTACAAGAGAGTGATTCAGTAATTCTATATATTACTCAGTGGTCATCTAGAAAAGTGTCCTCTTAATCTGCTTCATCTATTTCACTCATCCCTCTATTCACCTCCTCTCTGGTAACCATCCGTTTGTTCTCTCTTGTTAAGAGTTTGTATTTTGGTGTGTGTCCTTTTTCTCTCTATTTATTTTTGTTTGTTTCTTCAATTCCCCATAAGAGTGACATCGTATGGGATTTGTCTTTCTCTGACTGACTGATTTCAGTTAGCATAATACTCTCCAGCTCCATCTATGTGGCTGCAAATGGCAAGGTTTCATTCTTTTTCAAGCCGAGTAATACTCCATTGTGTGTGTGTGTCTGTGTGTGTGTGTGTGTTTGTGAATACACACATCTGTCATCTCATTTGTCAATTTTTCTACAGACACTTGGGTTGCTTCCATATTGTGATATTCTAAATAATGGTGTAAGAAACATAGGGGTGCACATATCCTTATAAGTTACTGTTTTCCTAGCCTTTGGGGAAATACCAGTAGAGTGATTGTTGGATCGTAGAGTAGTTCTATATTTAATTTTTTGAGGAACCTTCATACTGTTTTCCACGGTGGCCACCACAGTTTGCATTCCCACCCACAGTTTGCGAGGATTCCCCTTTATCCACATCCTCCCAACACCTGCTCTTTGTTGTGCTTTTGATGTTAGCCATTCTGACAGGTTTGATGTAATACCTCATTGTCCTTTGGATGTAAATTTTCCTGATGATGCGTGATGGTGAATATCTTTTCACGGGACTGTTGGCCATTTGTATCTCTTCCTTGGGGAAATGTCTGTCCATGTCTTCTGCCTATTTTTTAACTGGATTATATGTTTTTTTGGGTTCAGGTAGTATCAGTTCTATACGTTTTGGACACTATCCCTTTATTGCATATGATCATTGCAAATATCTTTTCCCTTTGAGTAGGTTGTCTTATTATTTTTACGTTTTCATTGTTCTTCTGCCATGTGGAAACGTTTTATTTTGCTGTATTCCCAATAGTTTATTTTTGTTTTCATTTCCTTTGCCTCAGGAGACAGTCCAGAAAAACGTTGGTATGGTCCATGTCAAGAAGTTACTGTCTTCCCTCCTGTAGGATTTTTACGGATTCAGGTCTCATATTGAGGTCTTGAAACTGTTTTGTGTTTGTCTGTATTGTGTAAGAAAGCAGTCTAATTTCATTCTTTTGTGCGTAGCTGTCTAGTTTTCCCAACACCGTTTGTTGTAGATAATGACCTTTTCCCTTTTGATATCGTTGCTTGCTTTGTGGAAGATTCATGGACCACATAATTGTGGGTTTCTGTCTGAACTTGTATCCTGTTCCTTTGGTCGCTGTGTCTATTTTTGTGCCGTACTGTCTTGTTAGGATGACTGCAGCTTTGTAGTATAACCTGAAATCTGAAATTGTGAGTCCTCCAGCTTTGTTTTTCTTTTCCACATTGCACTGGCTGTTCGGAATCTTTAGTGGTTCCATACAAATGTTTAGGATTGTTTATTCGAGGTCTTTTATTCTTTAATTTAAATTCAATTAGCCAACTTACAGTACACCATTAGTTTCAGATGTAGTCTTCAATAAATTTTCAGTCGTGTGTAACACCCAGTGCTCATTGTATCGTGTGACCTCCTTAATGCCACTCACCCAGTTACCCCCCCCCCAACTTCTCCTCCAGCAATCATCATTTTATTTGCGATAGTTAAGAGTCTATCATGGGTTTTCTCCCTCTCTGATGACTTCCCATTCTATTTTCCCTCCCTTCCCCTATGGTCTTCTTCCCTTTTTCTGATATTCCACATAGGAGTGAAAGCATATGATCATTGTCTTTCTTTCATTGGCTTATTCCACTCAGCATAATACCCTCCAGCTCCACCCAGGTCGGTGTGATGGTAAGTGTTCATGCTTTCTGATGGCTGAGTAATATTCCAGTATATATATGATCCACATCTTCTTTATCCATTCATCTGTCGATGGTCATCTGCATTCTTTCCACAGTTTGTCTATTATGGATATTGCTGCTATGAACACTGGGGTGCATGTGTCCCGTCTTCACTACCTCTGTCTCTTTGGGGTAAATACCCAGTAGTGCAATTGCTGGGACATAGGGTAGCTTTATTTATAACTTCTTGAGGAAACGCCGTACCATTTTCAAGAGTGGCTGTAATGGACTGCATTCGTACAGGGGTGTAATAGGGTTCCCGTTTCTCCACATCCTCTCCAACATGTATAGTTTCATGTCTTCTTATTTTTACATATTCGGCCTCGTGTGATATGGCATCTATAGGGGTTTAGATTTGCATTTCCCTGAAGCCAAATGATATGAAGCATTTATGCATGTATCTTTTGGTCACCAGTACGTCATCATCAGTGAAATAACTTCCCATTTTAATCCATCTCAAGACCTAAAGCTGGGTAAGGCACTGAAGCTGGATGATGCCATCGGTTGGAAGTGTGGAGAATTTCAAAAGATCTCCGTGGAGAGCAAGTTTAAAGGTCAGTGTGAAGCTACTAATTGGATCTGGGGAGATCTCTGAAAGTGGGGGTTCCCTGGAATGGGCTGAGGGGGGCCCTCCGATTTTCCTATGAATCCTTGCTACAGCCCCAAATGGACAGTTTCCTGCTGTGGGGCTGGCTGAGTCCTCTAGTCGTGCAGAGGTGAGCCCAATGCCTGGTGCCTTGGAGGCAGGCAAATGGGGAGGGGACCCTCAGCAGAAGACCCAGGGTTAGGTTAGGCCTCAAAAGACAGCATTTCTGAACTGCCCAGTGCTCAGAGAACTCCCAGGCCGAGTGAGATGAGGGCACAAGGGCGGGTGAATATGAGCCTTGGGGTTTCATCCAGAAGGGCCCACAAATGTCGGAGTTCACCAGCAGGGGCTCTCAGGGGGTGCCCCAATTCTCTTGCCCTGAATGCTCTGTTGTGCCCCAAAATGGTACAGTTTCCTGTGGGCTGCAGGCTGAGTCCTATGGTGGGGATGGGGTGTCCCCAATCCCCCAGATTGCGGTGCTAGGACCCTGGGGAAGGGCCCCTCTGTGGCCAACCTAGGGTAAGGGTTAGGGTCCAGGAGACCGGCAGCGCTAATCCGCAGGCTGTGCGGTGAGCTCCGTGGAGGGCTGAGATGAGGTCATGGGGGAGAGTGAGCATGGGCCTCAGGGTTGGGGCATGGGGGCTGCCAAAGCTGAGGACAGGCTCCAGGGGCCTCCCCAAGTTCTCGAGCCCTGTATGCTCCATAGAGCCCCAAGAGGCACAGTTTCCTGCGGGGTGGCAGGCTTTGTCCTGCAGTGGGGCTCAGGTGTACCCAGTCCCCGGGGCTACGGCCTGGGCCCCGGGGGAGGGCCCTCCCCAGCCGACCTAGGGTCAGGGCTACGCCCCAGGAACCTGACAGGCCTGATCTTCCGGCTTTGCGACAAGCTCGGTGGCAGGCTGAAGGGAAGGCGTGGGGCGGGATGAGCGTTGGCATCAGGGTTGGGGTGTAGGGGGCCGCCGAGGATCGCTGGGGGCTCAGGTGGGCCCTACCAGTTCTCCTGCACGGGATGCTCTGTGGCGCCCCAAGGGGCATGGTTTCCTGTGGGGTGGCAGGCTGAGTCCTGTGGTGGGGTTCAGGTGTACCCAATCCCCAGGTTTAGGGTACAGATTAGGGTACGGGTTAGGGTATGGGTTACTGTTAGTGTACGGGTGAGGGTAGGGGTTAGGGTTAGGGTAAGGTGAGGGTACGGGTTGGGGTTGGCTTTAGGGGTTACAGGTTAGGGGTTATGGGTTAGGGTACGGATTAAGGTTTAGGGTACGGGTTAGGGATTAGGGTTTGGGTTTAGGGTTAGGATTAGGGTTGGAGTTCGGGTTAGTGTTAGGGTATGGGTTAGGGTTAGTGTATGGGTTAGGGTAGACATTAGGTAAGGTTTAGGGTATGGGTTAGGGTACAGTTTAGGGTACGGGTTAGCGTACGGGTTAGGGTACAGTTTAGGGTACGGTTTAGGGTTAGGGTACGGGTTAGGGTTATGGTACGGGTTTGGTTATGGTTTAGGGTTAGAGTTAGGATACGAGTTAGGGAACAGGTTAGGGATAGGGTACGGTTTAGGGTTAGGGTATGGGTTAGGGTACATGTTAGGGTTAGGTACGGGTTAGGGTATGGGTTACGGTCCGGGTTAGGGATAGGGTACGGGTTAGTGTATGGGTTAGGGTACGGGTTAGGGTACGGTTTAGGGTACGGTTTAGGGTTAAGGTATGGGTTAGGGTTATGGTACGGGTTTGGTTACGGTTTAGGGTTAAAGTTAGGATACGAGTTAGGGAACAGGTTAGGGATAGGGTACGGTTTAGGGTTAGAGTACAGGTTAGGGTACATGTTAGGGTTAGGTACGGGTTAGGGTATGGGTTAGAGTTCGGGTTAGGGATAGGGTACGGGTTAGCATATGGGTTAGAGTACGGGTTAGGGGTAGGGTTAGCTGAAGGTGTAGGGTTGGGGGTAGGGTTGGGGGTAGGGTAGGAGTTGGGGTAGGTTTAGGGTTTAGGGTTAGGGTTTGGGGTTTGGGGTTAGCGGTTAGGGTTAGGGTTTAGAATTTAGGCTTTTGGGTTTAGGGTTAGGGATTAAGGTTTAGGGATTAGTGTTAGTGTTAGGGTTTAGGGCTTAAGGTTTAGGGTTTAGGGTTAGGGTTAGGTTTAGGGTAAGGGTTAGGGTTTAGGGTTAGGGTTTAGGGTTAGGGTTAGGGTTAGGGGTTAGGGTTTAGGGCTTAGGGTTAGGGGTTAGGGGTTAGGGTTAGAGTTAGACCCCAGTAGGCCAGCAGGCCCGATCCACCTGCTGTACCACGAGCGGATGGTCGTGCCGAGGTGAGGGCGATGGTGAGCGGGAGTGTGGGCTCCTGAGTTTTGGCGTGGGGGAGCTTTGAAGGTCGCCGGGGGCTCAGAGGGACCTGCCCATACTCCCGCCCTGAATGACCAGCGGCGCCCTTAGCAGACCGGGTGGCGCATGTCAGCAGCGTGAGGTGCTGGGGCTCGGTGTCCCCAATTCCTGGCATTGCTGCGCCAGGCCCCTTGTGAGAGGCCCCTCAGGGGCCCACCTAGTGTTAGGGTTAGCCCCCAGGATGCCGGCAAGCCCAATCCGCCAGCTCTGCAGCGAGTGGAGGGGTTGGCCGAGATTAAGGCGCTGGGGAGCAGGCGCATGCGAGCCAGAGTTTTTGGGCGGGGGGGCCTTTGAAGGTCCCAGGGGGATCGGAGGGCCCTGCCCGTTCTCCCTTCCTGAATGACTGGCAACGCCCCTAGCACCCTGGGTGATTGCCCGGTGGCAGAGTGAGTCCAGCACTGGGGCTCGGGGGTCCCAAATCTCCGGCATTGCGGTGCCAGGCTCTTTGGGAGGGGCCACGCGGGGGCCGACCTAGGGTAAGTGTTAGCCCGCAGGAGTCCAGCAGGCCCGTTCCGCCAGCTCTGAGGCAGGTGGAGGGTCAACCCAAGGTGAGGGCACTGGCGAGAGGGAGTGTGGGCCCAAGCGTTTTGGCGCGGGGGGGCCTTCGAAGGTCGCCGGGGGCTTGGAGGGCCCTGCCCGTTCTCTCGCCCTGAAAGACTGGCGGCGCCCCTAGCAGCCGGCATTGCTGCGGGGCGGCAGGGTGACTCCGATGCTGGGCTCAGGGATCCCCAATCCCCGGCGCTGTGGTGCCAGGCCCCTTGGGAGGGGCCCCTCGGGGGCCCACATAGGGTTAGTGTTAGTCCCCAGGAGGCCGGCAAACCCGGTGCTAAGTGGTTCTGGCAATGTAACAAAAATGCCATAAACTTATCTGTAAGAAATAACAGTGTACAGGAACCCTCTTAGCCCTAATATCATCATTTGTGAATATGGAAGCCAGCCCCAAGTGGTCGTGGAAGTCTGAAGAAAGGGCTAAGCACTTTTCTCTGAGTCACCACACTATACAGGGAAAGACCAATGTACATCATCTTTCACGAGTAGGAAGCATTAATGAAAAGGTTCTGGAATTTCGAGGATTCTGACCCGTCCTTATTGGTAATAAACCACCCTGTACAGGAAAACACCTTCAACTCTCATCAGCCTCCTCAATCCTGATTCCGAATCAACTTTGGGTGTGTAGGACTAGGGAAATGTCCACATCTTATTGCTAAGAAAGAATGATGTCAGGGTAATGCCCTTCAAGTCACATCAGCCTTCCTGAAGACGGAAGCAGGAATCAAGCTGGTTATGTTACCATGAGGTAAGGAAGATGAGCATATAAGTGAGAAACAACAGTGGGCAGGACCTCTCTTCCAAGGAACATTATCTTTGCCTAATGTTGAATCCCTATGATAAGTGGTTGTGGCCAATTGTGAGGTGAAAATCTTGAGTGTTTTGTAAAATCTCTTGGTCATTCACAGTTGAGACTAAGGTAGTTGGGGACTCCTAGGCAGTGATTTGTCCACTGTCAAAAATATGAAAAGATAAAAGAGACAGATGAGGTCACCTCAGGCATTGTCCTTTATCCTCATCCTCCGTGAGGATGGCCATCTCTGGACAGCTCAGTGGCAGGGTCTCATTCACAGTGGGGGCATCTGTTCCTCACAGACATCAGGCAGGAAAATGGATTTGGTTCTCTGTGCCAACCCAGCCACAGCTGAGTGTCACAGCACCCTCTCGTGGGCTCATAAGAGTTTCACTATCAGCAGGCAGGTCATTGTATTTGATAAACCACTGTAGGAGTTTGCAATTGCCTTCATCTGCAACCTCCTAGAGGCAAATGCAGATCTCTGGTACCATGTGAAGTCATGTGAAGGCATTGTGAGAAAGTGTCCTTTTGCTTAAGAAAAACATGGCTGGGGCTCCTGGCTTGCTCAGCCAGTTAACCATGTGCCTTTGGCTCAGGTTATGATCTCAGGGTTCTGGGATCGAGCCCGGGCTCCCTGCTCAGCAGGAAAGGAGGTAGGGAAATAGCTTAGAACCCACAGAGAATGTGAATAAAGGGGAGAGAAATGGAACTTGGTCTGTGTTTGGCTTTAGGGATTGGAAGTTAGTTTTTTCTCAGTTGTGATTGTTCTTGAAACAGAACAGCTGTATTGTTTTTTTTTACCTTTAATTTTTTTCTAGTAACAATTTTTTATTATTATATGTTAGTCACTATACAGTATTTCCTTAGTTTTTGATGTAGTGTTCCGTGATTCATTATTTGCATATAACACCCAGTGCTCCATGCAATATGTACCTTCCTTAATACCCATCACTGGCCCATCCCAACCCCCCCACCCCTCTCCCCTCTGAAGCCCTCAGTTTGTTTCCCAGAGTCCATAGTCTCTCGTGGTATATTCCCCCTTTTGTTTAGGGTCCATTGTCTAAAGGGACAGACAGTGGAAGTTCACCAAATATAAGATCGAAATTTCATTGTTCATTATACATGCCACCAAGTAGTTCCTAGACATTTCATTCTACTGTAGTAATTCATTATACCTGTGCAAGTGCACGTGGAAGACAATTGCTGCATGTATAGTGGTAATAAAACATACCCCTCAGTAGTAGAATAATAGAGGAGGCATATGTGTAAAATTATTCAACTACAGCTTCTATGCTTTCCCTTTGGTTCCTTATTATCTATGAAATTGGACAATTTTTGTTCTCTAGGCTTAAAACTCATTGTCAGTATTCAGAGTTTTTCAATGCTGATCTTCTCCTGTATAAGTTACCAAAAACCTAAAATATGTATGAACTTTAAAAAACGCTATATTGAAAATGACAGCAGGGAAGTCCCATTTTGTGAATATTGTGTCAATGGATCTCTATTTTGACATCAGTGTTCATTAGAAATGATGACATTTCATGTGAGTATAAATATCAATGTGAAAAAGAAAAGGTAGGAAGAACCTTGAATGTTTAAGTAATTGGTGAAATGAAAGGTGTGTGTGTGTGTGTGTGTGTGTGTGTGTGTGTGTGTGTGTGTGTAATTGATTTTCAATGAATGGTTCAGCTACTTGTAGGGCCTCCGTGAGAGCCCAGGAGAACCTTTCAGTAAGTTGGTATCTGTTTTCAGAACATGGGAATCTCTTAGTCCAATAGTCAATCAGGCAAGCTTTGAGGTCTTGAAGAGTTTCAGTCCTCAGCGATGGTGTTGCAGACCCTTGTGAGCAAACCCTAGGATATGCTCAGAGCCCTCATTAGCTGGTACCAACGTGTGACGATGTCAGACAACATTTCCCAAAGAAGTACCTCTTGAGTCTCTGTCCTTCTCAGTTCCTTACACTTCCTTACACTAGTTATGTGATCAGTGTGTTTCAGGATAATCCCCACATGTGATTTTTACTATTTCCTACTAGTCCTATCTGTTTCTCATCTTCTTCGTTTATGGTAGGGGTTGGGAAGCAACCTGTGTGGTGTAGGAAGGGGTGTGGTAGTTGTCTGCCTTCAGAGGACCGAATGATGCCTAGAAATTGTACTGTAGTTTGAGGTCAATTATCCATCCTCTGAGTGTCAGGAATTCCATCACTTTACTTTGATGCTAGTGTGTTCTTGTTCTTCAAGCTGTCCTCAGAAACAAGGACATCATCCATCTAGGGAATACTGGTTTGTGTGTATGTTTTCATTTTAGGAAAGGCCTTGCTGTTCCTGAAAATAATACTGTAGAGCACCCTTTCCTGTTCTTATTGGCCATCAGTCAATCTTTTGTGAAGTATTCATTTGTACATAGACTTTTTATGGTTGATGAGCAGGAATTCATTATTGACAAGTCTTTGTCAGTGTGTGTATTGCAAATCTTTACTTCCCAGCCTGCGGTTCACTTTTTCATTTTCTTATGGTCATAAGATGAGGAGAAATGTCACATTTTTATGAAGTCCCACTGAATTCTTCTCAATGGTTATTGCACACTATGTCTTACCCCAAGATTGACAGGTTCTACGTTTTCTTTCAGAAACTGTCCAATGGGAAGCTACAATCCATCTCAAATTTATAAATTACATTTTTAATTCTAATAGGGTATTTATAGACTGTTTTGGATTTTCTATGTACACAATCGTATTATCTGTGAATAGTCACAATTATCCCCTCAATTCTTATACTTTTTGTTTCTCTTGCCTTCTAACACTGGTAGATTCTTCGATGCCACGTTGAATAGAGCAGCATTGTTTGAAGATTTTAATATACCTTTCTCAATATCTGAAAGAAAAAGCAGACAAAACATTGGTAACAAATGTGACCTAATTGACATATAGGGAACATTCCATAATAAGTGCAGAATACATTATTTTCAAGTGGTCATAGACTCTTTAGCCAAATAGATGATAGGTGGGGCCATGAATCAAGGCTACAAATGTTAAACCCTGAAATTAACTAGGTTCTATTCCTAGACCACAGGGGAATTGAGCCACAGTCATAGCGAAAAGAAAACCAGGAAGTCCTTCAATGTTTAAAAATTAAATGGAAGTTTGCTACATATCCTAAAGGTCAGAGAGGGAATCTTAATGGAAATTCTGAACCTTTTCTACATGAGGGCTCACACACAATGGCACTTTCTTTGTGAAGAGCATTATAATAACCTAGACAGGAGTTGAGCCTTAAGTCAGAGTTCTGCCTGCCCCAGCCACACCTGGCAGGCTTGGCCTGTGGTCCCCCTCAGCTGTCCTTTCTGGTGGCCCTGAGCTAAGGGGGTCATCATGGCCATATGGAAATGGGAAGCTCCCCACTCATAGTGATGGCGGTGCCCACTCCCCAGCTGCCCTTTCTGGTGGCTCTGAGCTAAGGGGGTCAACATGGCCATATGGAAATTAGAAGCTCCCCACTCTTAGTGATAACGTTGCTATCGTATCGTCCTCACCAGTCCAACAATATGATTTCTGAGTGAAATATGACACAAGAGCGACATCTTGGCCTTCCTTCAGGTTTGAAAATCATCTGGTGAGTCATCTATTAGGAATATGGATTCAACATGTGTTCTTTCTTCTGGAAAAGAAATAGACCTAATAGCAATTATGGCTTCCTGAGCACCTGTTCTTGAGAGACATCATACTGCCTCTTAATAGCATTTTGCCTCTTAAACTTGAATCTAGGGTGTAGATATTTTTAGGCACATTTTCAGACGGTTACAAAGGGACTCAGATGATATGAGTCACAGAGGATTTTAGTGTCGGAAACCTAAGTCACATCCCCAAATTGACTACAAGTCCCTTGTTGTTCCATACAGGGTACTATTTCCCTCTTATCTCTGGTCTTCTCGATCTGGAAACCTATCAAGTATCAGGATTTTCTTGTCATGTGGACAACTGGAATGAATTCAGCGGGCCTTTTCACATCTACCCATGGTGATCATTAAGATCATTATCTCAGTGGAGGACCTCTGGGTAAGATACTCAAAGATCCTTAGGAATACAGACAGTATAGTATTTTTCTGGTATTAAAGTTACTGAAACCAACTATCTTTTTCAGTCCATTCAGGCTCTGGTATGTTCAGAGGGTGCTGTAAAACAGGTCTGAAATAGTATTTAAAAACACTCAGCTCAGCCTCTTCTACAAAGTGAGCCAATGCTTATAAACATGGCTAAAATATTCCCTTACCTACGATGACTTCCCAGCCATCGTAGTGTTTAGATGGTATGACTGTGACTTATATTAGTCAACATTTGCAGAGAAAGAACTTACTGCATCCAGGGGGCACTTCATGTTGAAATTAGTTTGTGACAACGAGCTACTGTGTTTTATTCTGCAGTCCAAGGGAATGGTGCCAGACATCTCTAAGGTGTCTAGCAGTTCTATAAATCTGATTTTAAGTGGTCTGTGTGCTTCAGTGATTTGGGCAGGAGAAGGGCAGTAGTCCAGAGACTGTTAACACTTCTGTTACCTGTGCTGACCATGGAGCAGTAAGCCTTCCGTGGGCATCATTTTGATTTCTTGGTACTGTTGTGAAAGGTGCTTTTGTCTCAAATTCCTCCATTTAGGAGTAATTATAATGATAAAAGGAATTTTTATCTTATATCATCTGTGGGCCCTGATCCTCGGCTCCCAGGGAAGCTATCCTTTAACATTTTACCCAGCTCAAAATGACTGGGTAACACCTGAAAGCATGGGCCCTATTTCTGCCCCAAGCACATGTTGTACATCTGCTTCGAGAAGAAAACAATAACCAAAAATGCCAACATAAATATAAGAAAAAATAAAGAACCTCTTTGGCTGTCATAAGACTAAAGTCATACTGACATGTACATACTGAAAACATAAGAAAGAATCTGTCACTTTCTGGAATCTAAGAAGATCCTCATTGTGGTTTGTAACTCTGTACCTGAAACAAAACAGAAAAAAAATATATAAGCCTGCCCCAAATGTTCTTTCCCCGGAGCACTCCCTTCTTGGTGAAGATTGTGTCTCCCAGGCAGCTGTCCTGACTTGTGTTTGAATAAAGGTCTCTTCCTTTTTCTCTAAAATGTTTTTAACAGTTCATTCACGCAGTGTCGACAATAACAGTGTTTTCTATTTAAGTGAGAAATAAACGTTCCACTCTAGTTGCATTGGGAATAGACGAATTGAGGGTTTCTTTAGAATAGTAAGTCTGCTATCCAGAAAAGGCAAGGTCATTGGTCTATTGAGAATGAAGATAATTACTGCTAAACAACAAGTACGTGTTGCCCCTTCGCCCAGAAACCAAAGCAGGTGTGCAGGCTTTAGGTCAGAGGTGCCTTCTTCTCCCCAGCTGACGGCACTTCTCTACTCTGGCTACAAGACACCAGAGGTTTTGAACGTCAGCATTGCAGTCAGCGAGGCAGCTTGTCACAGGACGCCAGTGTTCAGAGAAAGCACAGGTATGTTTGGCAAAATGTCCTATCTATGTCAGGGATGGAGGTAAATCTGTCATTATCCCAAAATCTCCTGGGCTTTTCCCTTTTCTCTAGTTGGGCCACAAAGTAAAATTGAAGTAGCTGCCAGCATTCTGGGTTTGTTGCAAGAATTACTTAGTTTCCCTGCAGGTAGAACTTTGCAGGGGATCACAATTTGTCTGTCCATTTATTGCTTACAATGTATTTTGACCATCTGTTTCCTAGGCACCCTCTTTTATTAGAAAAGGAAGGTGAGATTCACTCTGTGCCTGTTTGTAACATCTAATTTGTTCCTTCATCTAACAGTGTTTATTCAATTGGGCCTAAGATATGGTTGAGTGGCCAGCATCTAGAGTTAGGTGGCTTTTTTCATCTGATACAGACTTGGATGATGTCATTTGACAAAGGTGATGTTTCATCATTGATTAGTTTATTCATCAGAAGAGTTAAAATTAGGGTGGAGGGGAAATTCAAAATTATCCAAAGCGGCCTGTTCCTGTTTAAAAGTTGAGCTTGACTTTCTAGTTTTACTAAAAGTATTATCTCGATATTTTGAGGTGCCATATTCTCTCTGTAGTTTCTTTGGTGGTGGAGTCAGAAGGAGAGTCTGGGAATTCTTTTGGATAGTGGCATGCTGGTGGCTTCAAGGGGTTGACGTCAGGAGCCTTGGGGTGAAGTCTGCAACTGCTTGCCTGACCCTGGGTGCATCTCCCAGAGGTTTTGTTTCCTCTTATGAAATTGCCGGCAGATAATGTTCTGCTTAAAGGGGAACCCTCCCATCCTGTTTGTGGGAATGCAAAGTGGTGCAGCCAGTCTGGAAAACAGTGTGGGAGTTCCTCAAAAAATTAAACATTGAAAAACCACATGATCCAGCAATTGCTCTCCTATGTAATTACCCAAAGGATACAGAAATGCAGATTTGAAGGGGGTCCATGCACAATGATGTTTATGGCAGTAATGTCCACAGTAGCCAAACTATGGAGAGAATCCCAAAGTCCATGCACTGATGAATGGATAAAGCAGATGTGGGATACATATATATAATGGAATATGACCCAGCTTCAAAAAGAATGAAATCTTACCATTTGCAAGGATGTGGATGGATCTAGAGTGTATTAAGCTAAGCAAAATCCGTGAGGAAGGACAAATATCCTATACTCTAATGCTTCTGGAAATTCAGAAAAAAAAAGGTGAACAGAGTGGAGGGGTGATGAGAGAGGCAAACAAGGAAATAGACTCAACCTTGGAGAACAAACTGAGTGTTGCTGCAGGACAAGGGTGTGGGGGGAAGTGTCAAATGGGTGAGGGGTATTAAGGAGGGCACTTGTGTTGAGCACCGGGTACTGTATGCAGGTGAGGAATCACTAAATCCTACCCCTGGAGCAAATATTCCATGGCATGTGAACTAACTGGAATTTAAGTAAAAGAAGAAAGGAAAAAGTGTTCTGCTTCATGAAGAGTGAGGTAAAATTGTAGTGATTTGGGCTGTACTATTCTATAGAGGATAGATGTAAAACAACCTGTTGTAGGATACAATAGAGTCTTATCACATAAGGAGTCCTCAGAAAGCTCCAATGAAAGATTCAGATCTCAGAGCATGTTCGTGTTCCACTGATATCTTACAGTTTGCACAGGTAGGAAAGAAGGTGGAGAGAAAGGCAACAGAAAGGGAAAGTAGGTGTGAACCTTTCATTAGTTAGCATTATAGCTTTCTCATGAAATACTTGCACCAGTGTGATTTTGGACGCAGAGGGGGAATATGGGAGCTTTGCAGGAGACGGGGGAGTTCCAGGACTGGGTAAAGCTGACAGGGGTCCCAGAGGAGAGCTGAATGTATTCTGCAGAAGGGTGTGTTCAGGGTGGGCTCCAGGGGTGGCTGTGGGTCTCCTGGGTGAGAGTTGTGACAGGTGAGGGCTGTGTGCAAGTTCCTGGCTGAGGACAATTGAGGCACAGGCGGAGAGCTGGCAGAGAATCTTCTTCTGAGCCACCAGCCTCACCCAACACACACAGCCTCATATTCTGTCTCTGTCACTCCAATTCAGACTTCTCAGAAGGTGAGTGAGAACACATCAAGAGCATTCTGAACAGAAGGGAACGCATGTGCAAAGTCTCTGGGGCAGGAGAATTCCAGGTATGTCCAGGAGCAGCAAGAAGGCCCTGTGGCCACAGGAGACAGCTTAGGACATTACCTCAGAGAGGTGACAGAGGGTGACAGAAAGCCATTCCAGGGCTATAACCCCATGAGACCCTGTATCACTGGGCCATCCTGGCTACAGTGTTGAGAACAGATGACAGTGGGTTGAAGATGGCAAGGCAGGTCAATGACGAAGCTTTTCCAGGAACTCAGGCACTGTGGACCAGACAGGTGGCCTTGGATGGAGTGGTTAGACCTCTTGTGGGTCCATTTTGAATATGGAGCTCACAGGATTTGCTGATGTGTTAGCTATTAGGAGCAGGAGAAGGGAGGAATTGGGGTAACTCCCAGCTGTTGTGGGTTGTCCTGATCAAGGGGAAGGAGAGGGTTTCTCGTGGGGTAGGAGGTAGTCTGTGTTCTGCATGCTGAGGAAGGTGCCTTTCCCAGTGGATCTGCTGAGATTTGTGTCTGGGAGGACCTTTCACATCTCCTCCCTCAGCAATGCTCAGGTACAAGTATCCCCCACTTTTTAAACGTTCACAGTAAGACACTGGGCTTTCTTGAAAGAACTACATTATTACCCAGCTTCAGTAAGAGGAACATACCTGAAGAGGATTTCCCTTTATGAAAAAAGGTGAACAGTGAGAATCGCGTTCAGCATCTGTTTTGGGGAGAAGCATGAAAGAGTCGGCGTGCACCCCAACCAGCTCCTTTCTCTGGGAACCACTCTCCGCATCCAGCCACCAGCACTTTGAATGGTGTCTGTGGGCTTCTGCTGTGCTTTATCTTCATTTATGTTGGGCCTCTGTTAGAAACTTGTGTCCTGAGGCCTAAGAAAAGCCAAAGAGAAGGAATTTTGGAGTCTGAGCACACTGTCTAATTGTTCGTGTAAATTAATGGCCATTCCTTCTTGACACCATTTCTGCTGTGCAAGGTTTCTCAGAAGCCCTGTACTTTCAAAGAGCAGGGAAACCTATACCCCATGCTGCGGGGTTAGTTTTAGTCTCCATGCTGGACAGAATATTTCATGACTGTCGGATTTTCTCACTCAAACATTGAGACTTTGACCACCTTTACCCGTTTCTTCCACCCCATCCCCGTATCTGGCACCTACCAATCTGCTCTCAGGATCTATGCGTTTAGTATTTTTTTATTCCACGTGGAATGTACATGAGAGCATCTGGTATTGGTCTTTCTGTGTCTGAGTTACTTAGCATAAGGCCCCCAAGGTCTGTGTTTCCATGTCTAGTTCTTGTGAATAATGCTGCAGTGAACGTGGGAGTGCATCTGTCTTTTTGAGGCAGCATTTTTGTGTTCTTCAAATCAATACTCAGTAGAGCCATTACTGGGTCATGGGGTAGTTTATTTATTTTTTCAGGAACCTCCATACCGTTTGTCACAGTGGCTGCACCAATTTCCATTTCCACCAACAGTGCACAGTGTCTCCTCGTCTGCACACCCTTGACCCCACCTGGTGTCTCTCTCTGGGACAATTGCTGTTCCAACACTTGTGAGCGGATAGCCGATTGTGGGTTTGACTGATGTTTCCCTGACGATATTTAGTGATGTCGAACAACTTTTTCTGTCTGTTGGCACCTGTGTGCCATCTTTGGAAAGTATCTATTCACATATTCCTCCCATTTTTTTATATAGTTTTTTTTTTTTTGTTTTGATATGTAGGAGTGTTGTGTGTATTTTGGATATTAGCCTTTTCTCACACATATGATTTGCAGATATTTTTTTCTTATTGGGTCAGTGGCCTTTTAAGTTTTTGCTGGTGTCTTTTGCCGTGTGTAAGATTTCAGTTTGATGTTGTTCCACTTGTTTATTTTTGCTTTTGTTGCCTTTGCATTTGGTGTCCGATCTGAAGACTCTTTGCCAAAACCAATGTCGAGAGACTTAGTACCTGTGTCTTCTTGGAGGTTTATGGATTCAGGTCTTATGTTCAAATCATTCATCCATTAAAAATTTTGTGTGTGGTGTAAGAAAGTGACCCGGTTATATTCTTCTGCATTTAGTGTCCAGTTTGCCTGTTACCGCTCACTGAAGACACAGTCCTTCCCTCATGGCATATCTTCTGCTGCTGTGTCGTAAGTTAGGATCATCTACGTGTGGGTAAGTTTCTGAGCTTTCTGTTCTGTTCCACTGACCTGGTGTCTGTGTTTATGCCAGTACCATCCTGTTTTGATGACAACAGCTTTGTAATCTAGCTTGAAGTCCAGGAGTGTGTTGACTGCACCTCTTTCTCCAGGTTGCTTTGGGTATTTGGGGTCTTTTGTGATTCCATACAAGTTTGTGGACTGTTTTCTATTTCCTCGAATAATGCCACTGGAATTCAGATAGGCATTTAATCACATCTGTCGATTGCTTTGGTTATGATGGACATGTTCACATAATTAACTCTTCCAGTTAAGTTGCATGGTGTATGCTTCCATTTGTTTGTGTTGCCTTCCAAATCTTTGACCCATACATTCTGCCCCCCTCAACACATATTTTTCATTTCTTTTCTGCCATGTGTTGAGTGTACTATGTCTTTCTCATTCTTGGTTACTTTTATTTCAAGATTTTTTTATGCAATTTTAAATGGCGTTGCTTTTTTAATTTCTCTGTGCGAAAGTGTGTCATCAGTATACAGAAATGCAAGAAGTTGGGTCATCTGGGTGGCTCCATAAGTGAAGCATCTACCTTTAGCTCAGGTCATGATCCCAGAGTTCTGGGATTGAGCCCCGTGTTGGGCTGCCCGCTTAGCGAGGGTCTGCTTTTCCCTCTTTCTGGCACTCCCCCTGCTCGTGCTTTTTCTCTTCCTGTCAAATAAATAAATAAAATCTAAAAAAAATAAAGACAAGAGGTCTCTGTATATTGACATTATATCCTGCAGCTTTCTTGAATTTTTTTATTCTAACAGGTTTTTTTTTTGTGTGTGTGGAATCTTTCGGGATTTCATGACATTTGCAAATTGTGCCAGTTTTCATGTATGGATTTCATATCTTCTCTTTTTTTAAAATTTTTATTCACCCTACAGTACTTCATTTGTTTTTGATGTAGGGCTCCATGATTCATTGTTTGCATATAACACCTAGTGCTCATTATGACACGTGCCCTCCTTTTTTTTAAAAAAAGAATTTATTTATTTATTCGACAGAGATAGACACAGCCAGCAGGAGAGGGAACACAAGCAGGGGGCGTGGGAGAGGAAGAAGCAGGCTCACAGCGGAGGAGCCTGTTGTGGGGCTCGATCCCATAACGCCGGGATCACGCCCTGAGCTGAAGGCAGACGCTTAACTGCTGTGCCACCCAGGCACCCCAACACGTGCCCTCCTTAATACCCATCACCAGGATAACCCATTCCTCTTCCCCTCCCATTCTGCAACCTTCAGTTTTTTTTCCCAGTGTCAGTAGTCTCTCATGGTTCATCTCCCCCTCTCATTCCGCCCCTTCACTTTTCCCTTCCTTCTTCTAATGTCCTCTATGCTATTCCTTCCATTCCACATAGAAGTGAAACCATATGATAATTGTCTTTCTCTGCTTGACTTAATTTCACTTAGCATAATCCCCTCCTGGTCCATCCACGTTGGTGCAAATGGTGGGTATTCATCCTTTCTGATGACTGAGTAATATTCCATTATATAGATGAACCACATCTTCTTTGTCCATTCATCTGCTGAAGGACATCTTGGCTCCTTCCACAGTTTGGCTATTATGGACATTGCTGCTATGAACATTGGGATACAGGTGCCCTTCTTTTCATTACTCTTTGTCTATGGGGTAAATACCCAGTAGTGCAATTGGTGGGTGATAGGATAGCTCTGTGTTTAACGTCTTGAGGATCCTCCATATTGTTTTCAAAAGTGGCTGTACCAGCTTGAATTCTCACGAGTAGTGTAAGAGGGCTCCGCTTTCTCCACATCCTCTCTGACTTTTTTTTATTTCCTGTGTTGCTAATTTTTTTTCAAGATTTTATTTATTTATGCCACAGAGATAGAGACAGCCAGCGAGAGAGGGAACACAAGCAGGGGGAGTGGGAGAGGAAGAAGCAGGCTCATAATGGAGGTGCCTGATGTGGGGCTCGATCCCATAATGTCAGAATCACGCCCTGAGGCGAAGGCAGATGCTTACCCACTGTGCCACCCAGGTGCCCCCTGTCTTGTTAATTTTAACCATTCTAACTGGTGTACGGTGGTATCTCATTGTCGTTTTGATTTGTATTTGCCTGATGGCAAGTGATGTGGAGCATTTCTTCATGTGTCTGTTGGACATGTGTATGTCTTCTCTGGAGAAGTATCTGTGTCTTCTGCCCATTTTTCGGTGTCGAGTTTGAGGAGTTCTTTATAGATCTTGGATACCAGCCCTTTATCTGTAATATCATTTGCAGATATCTTCTTCGATTCCATAGGTTGCCTTCTTGTTTTGTTGATCTTTTACTTTGCCGAGCAGAAGCTTTTTATCCTGATGAAGTGCCAATAGTTCATTTTTGCTTTTATTTCCTTTGCCTTTAGAGACCTATCTTGCAAGAAGTTGTTGTGTCTAAGTTTGAAGAGTTCTTTTGATTTTGATATGAGACAGGAATCCATTATCTTTCCTTCCTGATTATATTCGAGTCCTCTTTCTTGGTGAGTCTGGCTAAGTTTGTCAGTTTTGTTTATCTTTCCAAAAAAGGCAGCTCTCATTTTCATTGTTTTTTTTTTCTTTTTTGGTCTTTTTAGTCTCCGTTGGATTTATTTATGCATTCCATTTTGTTATTTCCTTATTTCTACTAATTTGGGGCTTTGTTTGTTGTTTTATTTTCTACTTCTTTACCACATAAATCAGGTTGTTTATTGGAGATTATTCTCATGGATTGATGAAGATTTGAATTTCTATGAATGTCCCCCATAAAGCTACTTTTGCTGCATCCCATAAGTTTTTGTAGGTTGTCTTTTTCATCAGTGTCGAGGTACTTCTAAATTTTTTTTGATTTCTTCTTTGACTGTTGGTTGTTCAGTAGCATGTTGTTAAATCTCCACATATTTTTTTAAGATTATTTATGTATCTGACAGAGAGTTAGACAGTGAGAGATGAACGCAAACATGGGGGTGGGAGAGGGTGAAGCGGGCTTCCCACTGAGCAAGGAGCCTGATTCGGGGCTAGACCCCAGGATCCTGGGATCACGACCTGAGCTGAAAGCAGATCCTTAACGACTGAGCCACCAAGGCCCCAAAAATCTCCACCTATTTTTGACTGTCCCATTTTTTTCTTGAGACTGATTTCTAATTTCCTATCATTGTGGTTGGACAAGATTCGAAGCAGAAGTGAAGAGAGCATTCAGATGAAAGGTTTGTTTCCTGGAGGGTTTTCTGAGGGCAGACCATGAGTTCAGTGGGGATGGAGGAAGGTTTTGTGAGACGGGGGGTAGGGTTAACCCTTGCTAGAATTACTGACTACTACCATGCAGGCTGTGTGCTACCATTCACACCGTAGTCCTGATGGACATGTACTTCATTAGGAATATTTTCTAGGAGGTGTAGGCATAGCTTTCACTTAAAGAAAGGTGCCATGTGGGTTCATGGCATGACCCCAGGTCAGCAACCAGGATGTATGGTATTGTGGGGGATGAGAAACAGGCTTTCTGTGGGAAGTGACAGAAATAAGGTATGGTGAGCTCCATGACCATAGGTGAGGTCCCGAGTGACCCACTGGGTGTTGGGTTCTGTGGATCTGTCTCATCAGGTGCTGTGCAATTCAGGGACACCCTCCTCTCTGTTAATTTGTGTGGAGACAGGTAGACATCAGTGTCTGGCCAGGCACGAGGGTCGCACTGGACCACCACCAGAGGTGCAGCGTGTGGGGGAGCCACTGCTTGGTTTCCACGAAAGCTGACCAGGGTCTTTGACCTTGATTCCTAGCAGTTGCAAGGGGAGAGGAGGCCGGGGGTGGTGCACACTTCCGAGAGTTGTGTTCAGGACTAGTCTGGAGCCCACTGAAGTCAGCGACACCGGGCACAGAAGTCACCCAGTCAGTGTTGCTGTGGGCACTGCTCCCATGGTACTTTCGGGACGGCTCCATGCTGCCACCTCCTGCTTTTCATCATCATCTTCAAGGTCATGTGCCTCTGCTCTTGCCCCATAGCCTCCGGGTTATTGTCTGTCCTCCATCTGGCCCTCGTCCCTGGTGCCCTGTGCAGTCCGATGCCAGGGTAGCCTTCTTGAGACAAACATCTGGCCCTGATGGAACACTTTCATGGATCTTGTAGGTTGCGAGGATGATGCCCTGCCCTGGAAGGGGGCTACAGGCCCCCAATCAGGAGAGCCATGTCTCCTTTTTCAGCATGGCCTGCCCTCCCCTCAGTCTTCTTCAGGGAAGCTCTCCCCACTTCCTGAGATGACAGCTCTGAACTTAAAAATGAATGTTATTTTACATATCTCTATGCCTTAGTTCATCCATGGCATGTCTTTCAACCCCGTTAGTGGGTTTTTTTTAGCAGTTCTGAAGGGCTGTCTGCTCAAGGAGGGGATGACCTGGGTGGGGCAGCTTTCCCTCTCATCTCCCTCAGCATGTCTCTGAGCCCTGGGACCAGCTCTCCCACTGAGGATTGAGGGACATGAGCCAGCCCATCCTGAGCCCAGGCTGTGTCAGCTGTGTAGACGGATGCGTGTCGGAGTGGTGGGCAGCTGGCATGGGCCAGGGGCAGGCAGTGTCTCCTTCTCATTCCTTCCCTCCCTTCCTCCCAGAGGTAGCTCAGAGCAGCCTTCAACCCCTGCATCTCCAGATCCCTTGACCTATGCCTCCTGTGTTCAGCTGGTGACCTTGGAGTTTCTCATGGATTCTACCTCCTGTACCCTCTCCCGTAGCAGTTCCTGGATAAGAGGAGGGATCGGACTCTTGTCTGCATTTGGTCTTCTTCCTGTCCCGCACCAATCCTATCCGCCTTTGCATCTTCCATGTATGTGCTTGGAAGCAAGCCCATCCACAGGGAACCTATTAGCCAAATGGATCCAGGCAATGAACATTGAAGTAGAGATCCAGGATCCATAATATACCTGCTCTGAAACCTGTCCCAAAGTCTGTGACTCTCTCACACTGAAACAGAAACAATAATAGCTTTCTGGACTGTGAAGTGACATGTGTCTCTACTTCCAATCTTGAATGCATAGGTGCTGAGCCTGGACAGAAAAGGACCATGGCTCCCGTGGCCTGGGATCCACAGTAAGAACTCAGTGAAATCTGAATTCAAGGCATAGAGTGAATAATTATTGCAGAGTGAATCCTCCCAAGTAGGGCTTATGCACAGTGCACAGGAAAAGCTTTTTCAAAGAGGTTCCTGAAAGAAAAATCTTTTTTAAAAATTTATTTTAATTCCAGTAGAGCTAACATACAGTGTTACATTCTTTTCAGGTGTCCAATAGAGTGATTCAGTAATTCTATATATTACTCATTGGTCATCAAGAAAAGCATCCTATTAATCCCCTTCATCTATTTCACTCATCCCTCTATCCACCTCCTCTCTGGTAACCATCCGTTTGTTCTCTATTGTTAAGAGTTTGTATTTTGGTGTGTCTCCTTTTTCTCTTTTAGTTATTTATTTTTGTTTGTTTTTTAAATTCCCCATTAGAGTGACATCGTATGGGATTTTTCTTTCTCTGACTGACTGATTTTAGTTAGGATAATACTCTCTAGCTCCATCCATGTGTCTGCAAATGGCAAGGTTTCATTCTTTTTCAAGCCGAGTAATACTCCATTGTATGTGTGTATGTGTGTGTGTGTGTGTGTGTGTGTGAATACACACATCTATCATCTCATTTGTCAATTTTTCTACAGACACTTGGGTTGCTTCCATATGGTGATATTGTAAATAATGGTGCAAGAAACATAGGGGTGCACGTATCCTTTTACGTTACTGTTTTCCTATTCTTTGGGTAAATACAAGTAGTGTGATTGTTGGATCGTAGGGTAGTTATATATTTAATTTTTTGAGGAACCTTCATACTGTTTTCCACGGTGGCCACCACAGTTTGCATTCCCACCCACAGTTCACGAGGATTCCCCTTTATCCACATCCTCCCAACACCTGCTATTTGTTGTGCTTTTGATGTTAGCCATTCTGACAGGTTTGAGGTATTACCGCATTGTCCTTTGGATTTACATTTTCCTGATGATGGGTGATGGTGAACATCTTTTCACGGGACTGTTGGCCATTTGTATTTTTTCTTTGGAGAAATGTCTGTCCATGTCTTCTGCCTATTTTTTAACTGTATTATTTGTTTTGGGGGTCGAGTAGTATCAGTTGTATATGTTTTGGACACTATCCCTTTATTGCCTATGATCTTTGCAAAATATCTTCTCCCTTTGAGTAGGTTGTCTTATTATTTTTACGTTTTCATTGTTCTTCTGCCGTGTGGAAACTTTTTATTTTGCTGTATTCCCAATAGTTTATTTTTGCTTTCATTTCCTTTGCCTCAGGAGACAGTCTAGAAAAACGTTGTTATGGTCCATGTCAAGAAGTTACTGTCTTCCCTCCTGTAGGATTTTTATGGATTCAGGTCTCATATTGAGGTCTTGAAACTGTTTTGCGTTTGTCTTTGTTGTGTAAGAAAAGAGTCTAATTGCATTCTTCTGTACGTAGCTGTCTAGTTTTCCCAACACCATTTGTTGTAGAGACTGTCCTTTTCCCTTTTGATATCGTTGCTTGCTTTGTGGAAGATTCATGGACCACATAATTGTGGGTTTCTGTCTAAACTTGTATCCTGTTCCTTTGGTCACTGTATCTATTTTTGTGCTGTACTGTCTTGTTAGGATGACTGCAGCTTTGTAGTATAACCTGAAATCTGAAATTGTGAGTCCTCCAGCTTTGTTTTTCTTTTCCACATTGCACTGGCTGTTTGGAATCTTTAGTGGTTCCATACAAATGTTTAGGATTGTTTATTCGAGGTCTTTTGTTCTTCAATTTAAATTCAATTAGCCAACTTACAGTACATCATTAGTTTCAGATGTAGTCTTCAATAAATTTTCAGTCGTGTGTAACACCCAGTGCTCATTGTATCGCGTGACCTCCTTAATGCTACTCACCCAGTTACCCCCCCAACTTCTCCTCCAACAATCATCAGTTTCTTGCGGTAGTTAAGAGTCCATCATGGGTTTTCTCCCTCTCTGATGACTTCCCATTCTATTTTCCCTTCCTTGCCCTATGGTCTTCTTCCTTGTTTCTGATATTCCACATAGGAGTGAAAGCATATGATCATTGTCTTTCTTTCATTGACTTATTCCACTCAGCATAATACCCTCCAGCTCCACCCAGGTTGGTGTGATGGTAAGTATTCATCCTTTCTGATGGCTGAGTAATATTCCATTATATATATATATATATATATATATATATATATATATATATATATATATATATATATATATATTCCACATCTTCTTTATCCATTCATCTGTCGATGGTCATCTGCATTCTTTCCACAGTTTGTCTATTATGGATATTGCTGCTATGAACACTGGGGTGCATGTGTCCCGACTTCGCTACCTCTGTCTCTTTGGGGTAAATACCCAGTAGTGCAATTGCTGGGACATAGGGTAGCTTTATTTATAACTTCTTGAGGAAACTCCGTACCATTTTCAAGAGTGGCTGTACCGGACTGCATTCGTACAGGTGTGTAAGAGGGTTCCCGTTTCACCACATCCTCTCCAACATGTATAGTTTTATGTCTTCTTATTTTTAGATATTCACCCTCGTGTGATATGGCATCTATAGGGGTTTAGATTTGCATTTCCCTTAAGCCAAGTGATATGAAGCATTTATGCATGTATCTTTTGGTCACCAGTACGTCATCATCAGTGAAATAACTTCCCATTTTAATCCATCTCAAGACCTAAAGCTGGGTAAGGCACTGAAGCTGGATGATGCCATCGGTTGGAATTGTGGAGAATTTCAAAAGATCTCCGTGGAGAGCAAGTTTAAAGGTCAGTGTGAAGCTACTAATTAGTTCTGGGGAGATCTCTCAAAGTGGGGGTTGCCTGGGATAGGCTGAGGGTGGCCCTCCGATTTTCCTATGAATCCTTGCTGCAGCCCCAAATGGACAGTTTCCTGCTGTGGGGCAGGCTGAGTCCTCTAGTCGTGCAGAGGTGAGCCCAATGCCTGGTGCCTTGGAGGCAGGCAAACAGGGAGGGACCCTCAGCAGAAGACCCAGTGTTAGGTTAGGCCTCAAGAGACAGCAGGTCCGAACTGCCCAGTGCTCAGAGAACTCCCAGGCCGAGTGAGATGAGGGCACAAGGGCGGGTGAGTGTGAGCCTTTGGGTTTCATCCGGAAGGGCCCACAAAGGTCGGGGTTCACCAGAAGGGGCTCTCAGGGGTGCCCCAATTCTCTTGCCCTGAATGCTGTGTTGTGCCCCAAAATGGTACAGTTTACTGTGGGCTGCAGGCTGAGTCCTACGGTGGGGCTTGGGTGTCCCAAATCCCCTAGAGTGGGGTGCCAGGACCCTGGGGAGGGACCCTTCTGTCACCAACCTAGGGTAAGGGTTAGGGTCCAGAAGCCTGCCAGGGACAATCTGCAGGCTGTGCAGCGAGCTCTGTGGAGGGCTGAGAGGAGGCCATGGGGGAAGGTGAGCGTGGGACTCAGGGTTGGGGCACGGGGGGCTGCCAAATGTGGGGATGGGCTCTGGGGGCCTCCCCAAGTTCTCGTGTCCTGTAGGCTCCGTAGAGTCCCAAGGGGCACGGTTTCCTGTCAGGTGACAAGCTGAGTCCTGCGGTGGGGCCAGGTAACCCAATTCCCCGGGGCTGCTGTGTAAGGCTCCTGGGGAGGCCCCCACACCCGCGGCCGACCTAGGGCTAGGGTTAGGCCCCAGGAGCCCCGCAGGCCCAATCTGCTGGCTGTATGGCGAGCTACACGGGCTGAGGTGAGGGTGTGGGGAGGGTGAGCGTGGGCCTCAGGGTTGGGGTGCGGGAGGCCGCCGAAGTTCGCTGGTGGCTCAGGATGCTCCTCCTTGTTCTCCCGCCCTGAATGCTCTATGGCCTCCCAAGGTGCACGGTTTCCTGCAGGGTGGCAGACTGAGTCTTGCTGTGGGGCTCAGGTGTCCCGAATCCCCGCAGCTGTGGCTCCAGGCTCCTGGGGAGGGGGCCCTCCACAGATGAACTAGGGTTAGGGTTGGGGCCCAGGTACCCCGCAGGCCAGATCTGCCCACTATGTGGTGAGCTCCACTGCGGGCTGAGGTGAGGGTGTGGGGTGGGGTGAGCATGGGCTTCAAGCTTGGGTTTAGGGATCGCCGAAGTTCGCTGGGGGCTCTGGGGGCCCTCCAGATTCTCCCGCGCTGAATGCTCTATAGCCTCCCAAGGGGCACGGTTTCCTGCAGGCTGGCAGGCTTTGTCCTGCAGTGGGGCTCAGGTGTCCCCAGTCCCTGGGGCTGCGGCACCGGGCCCCAGGGGATGGTCCCTACCCAGCCGACCTAGGGTCAGGTCTAGGCCCCAGGAACCCGGCAGGCCTGATCTGCCGGCTCTGCGACGAGCTCGGTGGCAAGCTGAAGGGAAGGCGTGGGGCGGGATGAGCGTGGGCCTCAGGGTTGGGGTGTAGGGGGCCGCCCAGGATCACTGGGGGCTCAGGGGGGCCCTACCAGTTCTCCTGCACGGTATGCTCTGTGGCGCCCCAAGGGGCATGGTTTCCTGAGTGGTGGCAGGCTGAGTCCCGTGGTGGGGCTCATGTGTACCCAATCCCCGGGGTTAGGTTACGGATTAGGTTACGGGTTAAGGTTAGGGTATGGGTTACGGTTAGGGTATGGGTGAGTGTAGGGGTTAAGGTTAGGGTAAGGAGAGGGTACAGGGTAGGGTTGGGTTTAGGGGTTACAGGTTAGAGGTTATGGGTTAAGGTATAGATTAGGGTTTAGGGTACGGGTTAGGGTTTAGGGTTTGGGTTTAGGGTTAGGGTTAGGGTTGGAGTACGGGTTAGGGTTAGGGTAGGGGTTAGGGTTAGGTTATGGGTTAGGGTTAGGGTACAGTTTACGGTTATGGTACAGGTTAGGTTACGGTTTAGGGTTAGGGTGAGGGTACGGGTTAGGGATCAGGTTAGGGATAGGTATAGGGTAAGGTTTAGGGTTAGGGTATGGGTTAGGGTACTGGTTAGGGTACAGGTTAGTTTTAGGTATGGGTTAGGATATGGGTTAGGGTCCGGGTTAGGGATAGGGTATGGGTTAGGGTATGGGTTAAGGTTAAGGTAAGGGTAGTGGTTAGGGGTAGGGTACGGGTTACAGTTTAGCGTTTAGGGTTACGGTTAGGGTACGGATTAGGGTTAGGATACAGGTAGGGTTAGGTTACGGGTTATGGTATGAGTTATGGTATGGGTTAGGGTCAGGGTTTAGGGTTTAGGGTTAAGGTTATAGTACGGGTTAGGGTACTTGTTAGGGCTACGGTTAGGTTTAGGGTACGGTTTAAGTTACGGGTTAAGGTACAGTTTATGGTTAGGGTTATGGTACGGGTTAGGGTACGGGTTAGAGTACATGTTAGGGTTTCGGCTAGGGTTAGGGTACATGTTAGGGTTAGGGTTAGGGTACGGGTTAGAGTTACGGTTAGAGTACGGGTTAGGTTACGGGTTAGGGTTAGGTTTAGGGATAGGTTACGGGTTAGGGATAGGGTTAGCTGAAGGGGTAGGGTTAGGGGTAGGATTAGTGGTATGGTAGGGGTCCGGGTAGGGTTAGGGTTTAGGGTTAGTGTTTGGGGTTTGGGGTTAGTGGTTAAGGTTAGGGTTTAGTGTTTAGGGTTTCGGGATTAGGGTTAGGGGTTAGGGTTTAGGGTTTAGTGTTAATGTTAGGGTTTAGTTTTAAGGATTAGGGTTTAGGGTTAGGTTTAGTGTAGGGTTAGGGTTAGGGTTAGGGTTAGGGTTAGGGTTAGGATTAGGGGTTAAGGTTTAGGGTTTAAGGTTAGGGGTTAGGGTTAGGGTTAGACCCCAGTATGCCAGCAGGACTGATGCGCCGGCTGTGCGGCGAACGGACGAGGGGGCCGAGGTGAGTGCGCTGGCGAGCGGGATTATGGTATCCAGCGTTTTGGCGCATGGGGCCTTTGAATGTCGCTAGAGCCTCGGAGGGCCCTGTCCGTTCTCCTGCCCTGAATGAGCAGCGGCACCACGAGCGGTCCGCGTGGTGGCGAGTTGGCAGTGTGAGTCTGGCACTGCGGTTTGGGGGTCTCCAATGCTATGCGTTGCAGTGCAAGGCCCCTTGGGAGGGGCCCCTCTGGGGCCGTCCTAGGGTTAGTGTTAGCACCCAGGAGCCTGGCAGGCATGATCCACCAGCTGTGCGGTAGAGGAGGGCCAGGCCAAGGTGAGGGCGCCACCGAGCTGGAGCGTGGGCCCAAGCATTATGTCACGAGGGGCCTTGGAAGGTCGCTGGGGTTTGGAGGGCCCTGCAGGTTCTCCCTCCCTGAATGGCCAGCGGCGCCCGTAGTGGCCTTGTGGGTGGCGGGGTGGCATGGTGAGTTCGGCGCGGGGGCTCGTGGGTCCCCAATCCCTGGCGTTGCTGCACCAGGCCCCTTGGGATGTTCCCCTCGGGGGCCAACCTAGGGTTAGGGTTGGCCCCCAGGAGGCTGGCAGGCCCGATCTGCTGGCTGTGTGAGGAGCGGTGTTGCGGGCTGAGTTTTGGGCGATGGCGAGTGGGAGCTTGGTCCCCAGCACTTTGGCGCCCTTGGCCTTCGAATGTTGCCATGGCTCATAGTGCCCTGCCCATTCTCCTGCCCTGAATAAGCAGCTGCGACCCTAGCATATCCGTTGGTGGTGGGGCGGCAGGGTGAGTCCCGCACTGTGGCTCCGGGATCCCCAATCCCCAGTGTTGCGGAGCCAGGCCCCTTGGAAGGGGCTCCTCCTGGGCTGACCTAGGGTTAGAGTTAGCCCCCAGGAGGCCAGCAGGCCCAATCCTCTGGCTGGGCAGCGAGAGGTGGGAAGGCCGAGGTAAAGGCGCTGGGAAGCAGGAGCGTGGGCCCCTGCATTTTGGCGCAGGAGGCTTCAAATGTGGCAGGTTTCTCCAGGGCCCTGACCTTTCTACCACCCTGAATGACCGGCAGCGCCCCTAGCGCCCTGGGTGGCGACAGTGTGGCAGGGTGAGTCCGGCTCTGGGGCTCTGAGTCACCAATCTCAAGCGTTGCAGAGCCAGGCCCCTTGGGTTTCGGTTAGCCCCCAGGAGCCTGGCAGGCACTATCCACTGGCTCCAGCAAGCGGAGGGGCGGGCCGAGGTGAGGGCGCTGGGGAGCAGGAGCTTGGGAGCTTGGGAGCCAACTTTTTTGAGTGGGGGGCCTTCGAAGGTCACAGGGGAAATGGAAGGCCTTGCCAGTTCTCCCAACTGAATGACCTGTGGCGCCCCTAGCGGCCTGGGTAGCGGCAGGGCGGCAGGTGAGTCCGGCGCTGGGGCTCAGGGGTCTCCAATCCACCGAGTTGCTGCACCAGGCCCCTTGGCAGGGTGCCCTCGGGGGCTGACCTAGGGTTAGGGTCAGACCCCAGGACGCCAGAAGGCTCAATCCGCCAGCTGTGCGGAGAAAGGTGTAGTGTGTCGAGGTGAGGTCTCTGTGGAGCGGGAGCGTGGGCCCAAGCGTTTTGGCGCGGGGGGCCTTCGAATGTCTTCGGGGACTCGGTGGGCCCTACCCATTCTCCTCCCTGAATGACCGGCGGCGCACCTAGCTGCCCTGGTGGCGGCGGGGTGCAGGGTGAGTCAGGCGCTTTGGCTCTGGTATCTCCAATCCCCAGCGTTGCGGTGCCAGGCCCCTTGGGAGCGGCCCCTCGGGTGCCAACCTAGGGTTAGGTTTAGCCCCTAGGAGGCAGGCAGGCCCTATTCACCAGCTGTGTGGATAGCGGAGTGGCGGACTGAGTTGAGGGCGCTGGTGAGTGGGAGCGTGGGCCCGGGCGTTTTGACGCCGGGGGCCTTTGAAGGTCACTGTGTCTCTGAGGGCCCTGCCCTTTCTCCCTCCCTGAATAATGGCAGCACCCCAAGACCCTGGGTGGCAGCTCGGCGGCAAGGTGAGTCCGGCGCTGGGGCTCAGGGGTCCCCAATCCCCGGTGTTGTGTCGCCAGGCCCATTGGGAAGGGCCGCTCGGAGGCCATTCTAGGGTTGCGTTTAGCCCCCAGAAGGCCAGTGGACCCGATCAGCGGCTGTGCAACAAGCGGAGGGTTGCCCCGAGTTGAGGGCGCTGGCGAGCCTGAGCATGACCCCAAGCATTTTAGTGCGGGAGGCCTTTGAAGGTCAGCGGGGGCTCGGAGGGCCCTGCCATTTCTCCTTCCCTGAATGAATGGCGGCGCCCCTAGCGGCCCATGTGGGGCGGGGCGGCAGGGTGCATCTGGCGCTTGGGCTTGGGGGTCCCCAATCCCCGGCGTTGCAGCGCCAGGCCCCTTAGGAAGGGAACCTCAGGGGCTGTCCTAGGGTTAGGGTTAGCACCCAGGAGGCCGGCAGGCCCGATCCGCCGGCTGTGCAAGGAGCGGAGGTATGGGCCGAGTTGAGGGCGATGGCGAGCGAGAGCTTGAGCCCCAGCGTTTTGGCGCACTGGGTCCCGGAATGTTGCCATGGCTTGGAGTGCCTTGCCCCTTCTCCTGCCCTAAATAAACAGCGGTGCCCTAGCGGCTCTGTTGGCGGTGGGGGGGGAGGGTGAGTCCCATGCTGCGGCTCGGGGTCCCCATCCCCAGTGTTGTGACGCCAGGCCCCTGGGATGGACCCCTCGGGGGTCAACCTAGCCTTCGATTTAGCCCCCAGGAGGCTGGCAGGCCCTATTCGTAACCTGTGTGGAGAGTGAAGTGGCAGACCGAGGTGAGGGAGCTGGTGATTGGGAGCATGGGCCTGGGCGTTTTGGCACGGGGGGCCTTCGAAGGTCACTGTATCTTGGAGGGCCCTGCCCGTTCTCCTGCCCTGAATGAACAGCAGCACCCCAAGCCCCCGGGTGGCGGCTGGGCATCAGGATGAGTCAGGTGTGGGGCGGGGCGGCAGCGTGCATCCTGCGCTGGGGCTTGGGGGTCCGCAATCCCCGGCATTGCAGCGCCAGGCCCCTTGGGAAGGGATCCTCAGGGGCCGTCCTAGGGTTAGGGTTAGCGCCCAGGAGGCCGGCAGGCCCAAGTCGCCGGCTGTGCGAGGAGCGGAGGTGCAGACCAAGTTGAGGGTGCTGGTGAACGTGAGCGTAGGCCCAAGCGTTTTGATTCGGGGGACCTTCGAGCATAGGCGGGGGTTCGGAGTGCCCTGCCCCTTCTCCCACCCTGAATGAACAGCGGCGTCCCTAGCGGCCGAGTGGGGAGGGGTGAAAGGGTGCATCCAGCGCTGGGGCTTGGGGGTCCCCAATCCCCGGCGATGCGGCGCCAGGCCCCTTGGGAGAGGCCCCTCGGGAGCAACCTAGGGTTAGGTTTAGCCCCCAGGAGGCTGGCAAGCCCTATTCGCCAGCTGTGTGGAGAGTGGAGTGGCGGACGGAGGTGAGGGCGCTGGTGAGTGGGAGGGTGGGTCTGCCGTTTTTGTGCGGGGGGCCTTCGAAGGTCACTGTGTCTGGGAGGGCCCTGCCTGTTCTCCCGCCCTGAATGATCGACAACACCCCAAGCCCCTCGGTGGTGGCTGGGCGGCAGCGTGAGTCAGGTGCTGAGGTTCGGGGTCCCCAATCCCCGGCGTTGCTGCGCCAAGCCCCTTGGGAGTGGACCTTTGGGGATCGATCTAGGGTTATGCTTAGCCCCCAGGTGGCCGGTGGACCCGATCAGCGGCTGTGCGGCACGTGGAGGGTTGGGACGAGGTGAGGGCACTGGCGAGACTGAACATGAGCCCAAGCTTTTTATTGCGGGGGGCCTTCGAAGGTCAGCGGGGGTTTGGAAGGCCATGGCAGTTCTCCCACCCTGAATGAATGGCGGCGCCCCTAGCGCCCCGTGTGAGGCGGGGCGCCAGGGTGCATCCGGCACTGGATCTTGGGGGTCCCCAATCCCCGGCGTTGTGACGACAGGCACCTTGGGTAGGGCCCCTCAGGGGCTGATGTATGGTTAGGGTTAGCTCCCAGGAGGCCGGCAGGCCCTGGGCCTTCGAATGTTGCCATGGCTCGAAGGGCCCTGCCCGTTCTCCTGCCCTGAATAACTAGCGGCGCCCTTAGCGGCTCCGTTGGAGGTGGGGCGGCAGGGGGAGTCCCACGCTGCGGCTCGGGGATCCCCAATCCCCGGCGTTGCGGGGCCAGGCCCCTTGGGAGGGGCTCGTAGGGGGCCGACCTAGGGTTAGAGTTAGCACCCAGGAGGCGGCAGGCCCAATCCTCTGGCTGGGCAGCGAGAGGTGCGCGGGCCGAGGTAAAGGCTCTGGCGAGGGGGAGCGTGGGCCCCTGCATTTTGGCGGGAGGCTTCAAATGTCGCCGGTTTCTCCAGGGCCTTGTCCCTACATTCGCCCTGAATGAACGGCGGCGCCCCAGGCGGCCTGGGCGGCGACAGTGCGGCAGGGGAGTCCGGTTCTGGGGCTCTGAGTCACCAATCCCCAGCGTTGCAGAGCCAGGCCCCTTGGGATGTGCCCCACGGGGCGGACCTAGGGTTTTGGTTAGCCCCAGGAGCTTGGCAGGCCCTATCCACCGGCTCTGAATCAAGTGGAGGGGCGGGCCGAGGTGAGGGCACTGGGAGCAAGAGCATGGGAGCCAACGTTTTTGCGGGGGGGGCCTTCGAAGGTCAGCTGGGGCTCGGAGGTCCCTGCCCGTTCTCCTGTCCTGATTGACCGGTGGTCCCCTAGTGGCTTGGGTGGCTGAAGGGCAGCAGGGTGAGTCTGGCACTTGGGCACGGGGTCCCCATCCCCAGCGTTGCGTCACCAGGTCCCTTGGGAAGGGCCCCTCGGGGGCCGACCTATGGTTAGGGTTAGTCCCCAGGAGCCACGCAGGCCCGATACACCACCTGTGCATCGAGAGGACAGTTGGGCCGAGGTGAGGGTGCTGGTGAACGTGAGCCAGGGCCCAAGGGTTTTGGTTCGGGGCGCCTTCGAAAGTCGACGTGGGTTCTGAGGGCCCTGCCAGTTCTCCCACCCTGAATGAATGGTGGCGCCCCTAGCGGCCCGTGTGGGGCGGGGCGGCGGCGTGCATCCGGCGCTGGGGCTTGGGGGTCCGCAATCTCCGGTATTGCCGCGCTGGGCCCCTTAGGAAGGGATCCTCAGGGGCCGTCCTAGGGTTAGGGTCAGCGCCCAGGAGGCCAGCAGGCCCGAGTCGCCAGCTCTGCAAGGAGCGGAGGTGAGGGCCGAGTTGAGGGTGCTGGTGAACGTGAGCGTGGGCCCAAGCATTTTGATTCCGGGCTCCTTCGAGCATAGGCGGGGGTTCGGAGGGCCCTGCCCGTTCTCCCACCCTGAATGAACGGCGGCGCCCCTAGCAGCCCGGGTAGGGAGGGGCGACAGGGTGCATCCTGTGCTGGGGCTTGGGGGTCCCCAATCCCCGGTGATGGGGCACCAGGCCCCTTGGGAGAGGCCCCTCGGGGGCAACCTAGTGTTAGGTTTAGCCCTCAGGAGGCCGGCAGGCCCTATTCGCCAGCTGTGTGGAGAGTGGGGTGGCGGACGGAGGTGAGGGCGCTGGTGAGTGGGAGGGTGGGTCTGCCGTTTTTGCGCAGGGGGGCTTCAAAGGTCACCGTGTCTCGGAGGTCCCTGCCCGTTCTCCTGTCCTGATGGACCGGTGGTCCCCTAGCGACTTGGGTGGCTGAACGGCAGCAGGGTCAGTCTGGCACTTGGGCACGGGGTCCCCATCCCCAGCGTTGTGTCACCAGGACCCTTGGGAAGGGCCCCTCGTGGGCCGTCCTAGGGTTAGGGTTAGCGCCCAGGAGGCCGGCAGGCCCGAGTCGCGGGCTGTGCGAGGAGCGGAGGTGCGGGCCGAGTTGAGGGTGCTGGTGAACATGAGCGTGGGCCCAAGTGTTTTGATTCCAGGCGCCTTCGAGCATAGGCGGGGGTTCGGAGGGCCCTGCCCGTTCTCCCACCCTGAATGAATGGCGGCGCCCCTAGCGGCCTGTGAGGGGAAGGGCGACAGGGTGCATCAGGCACTGGGGCTTGGGGGTCCCCAATCCCCGGCGATGCGGCGCCAGGCCCCTTGGGAGAGGACGCTCGGGGGCAACCTAGGGTTAGGTTTAGGCTCCAGGAGGCCGGCAGGCCCTATTCGCCAGCTGTGTGGAGAGTGCAGTGGCGGATGGAGGTGAGGGCGCTGGTGAGTGGGAGGGTGGGTCTGCCGTTTTTGCACGGGGGGCCTTCGAAGGTCGCCATGTCTGGGAGGGCCCTGCCTGTTCTCCCGCCCTGAATGATTGGCAACACCCCAAGCCCCCGGGTGGCGGCTGGGCGGCAGGGTGAGTCAGGTGCTGAGGTTCGGGGTCCCCAATCCCCGGCGTTGCTGCGCCAAGCCCCTTGGGAGTGGACCTTTGGGGATCGATCTAGGTTTATGGATAGCACCCAGGAGGCCGGTGGACCCTACCAGCAGCTGTGCGGCACGCAGAGGGTTGGGACGAGGTGAGGGCACTGGCGAGACTGAGCATGAGCCCAAGCTTTTTAGTGCGGGGGGCATTCGAAGGTCGGCGGGGCCTCGGAGGGACCTGCCCGTTCTCCCGCTCTGAATGATCGGCGGGGCCCCTAGCGGCTCGGGTGGCTGAAGGGCAGCAGGGTGAGTCCGGTACTTGGGCTCGGGGTCCCCATCCCCAGCGTTGAGTCGCCAGGGCCCTTGGGAAGGGCCCCTCGAGGGCCGACCTAGGGTTAGGTATAGCCCCCAGGAGGCTGGCAGTCCCGATACACCACCTGTGCGTCGAGCGGCGAGTTGGGCCGAGGTGAGGGTGCTGGTGAACATAAGCCTGGGCCCAAGCGTTTTGGTTCGGGGCACCTTCGAAGGTCGGCGTGGGTTCAGAGGGCCCTGGCAGTTCTCCCACCCTGAATGAATGGCGGCGCCCCTAGCGGCCTGTGTGAGTCGGGGTGGCAGGGTGCATCCGGCGCTGGGGCTTGGGGGTCCCCAATCCCCGGCTTTGCAACTCCAGGCCCCTTGCGAGTGGCCCTTCGAGGGCCGACCTACGGTTAGGGATAGCCCCCAGGAGGCCGGCACGCCCTATCAGCCGACTGTGAGGCGAGCGGAGGAGTGGGCCGACGTGAAGGCACTGGTGAGCGGGAGCATTGGCCCAAGCATTTTGCTGTGGGGGGGCCTTCGATAGTCGCCCGGGGCTTGGAGTGCCATGCCCATTCTCTCGCTCTGAATGACCGGCGGGACCCTAGCGGCTCGGGTGGCTGAAGGGCAGCAGGGTGAGTCCGGCACTATTCCTCAGTGTCCCTATCCCCAGCGTTGTGGTGCCAGGCCACTCGGGAAGGGCCTCTCGGGGTCCGACCTACAGTTAGGGTTAGTCCCCAGGAGGACAGCAGGCTTGATACACCACATGTGCAGCGAGCGGAGTGGTGGGCCGAGGTGAGGGTGCTGGTGAACATGTGTCTGGGCCGAAGCGTTTTGGTTCGGGGCACCTTCAAAGGTCAGAGGGAGTTAGGAGGGCCCTGCCAGTTCTCCAACACTGAATGAATGGTGGCGACCCTAGCGGCATGTGTGTTGCGGGGCGGTAGGGTGCATCCGGAGCTGGGTCTCAGGGGTCCCCAATGCCCGGCTTTGCGGCGCCAGGCCCCTTAGGAAGGGACCCTCAGGGGCCGTCCTAGGGTTAGGGTTGGCACCCAGGAGGCCGGCAGGCCCGATCTGCCGCCTGTGCGATGGGCGGAGGGGCGGTCCGAGGTGAGGGCGCTGGGGAGCGGGAGCATGGGCACCAGTGGTTTGGCGTGGGGGGCCTTTGAAGGTCACAGGGGGCTCGGGAGGCCCTGCCACTTCTTTCACTCTGAATCACCGGCGGCACCCGCAGCGACCTGGGTGGTGACAGTGCAGCAGGGTGAGTCTGGCTCTGGGGTTCTGAGTCTCCAATCCCAAGCATTGCAGCGCCAGGCCCCTTGGGATCTGCCCCACGGGGCCGACCTAGGGTTTCAGTTAGCCCCCAGGAGCCCGGGAGGCACTATCCACCAGCTCTGAATAAAGCAGAGGAGCAGGCCAAGGTGAGGACCCTGGCGAGCAGGAGCATGGGAGCCAACATTTTGCGCGGGGGGCCTTCGAAGGCCGCAGGGGAAATGGAGGGCCCTACCAGTTCTCCCACCCTGAATGAACTGAAGCACCCCTAGCGGCCTGAGTGATGGAGGGACGGTAGGTGAATCTGGCGCTGGGCTCGGGGTCCCCAGTCCACCTCATTGCGCCGCCAGGCCCCTTGGGAGGGGCCCGTCGGGGGCTGACCTATGGTTAGGGTTAGCCCCCAGGACCCCGGCAGGTTCAATCTGCCAGCTGTGCGGCGAATGGAGTGGTGGGTCGAGGTGAGGCCTCTGTTGAGCGGGAGCATGGGCCCAAGCGTTTTGGCGCCAGAGGCCTTCGAATGTCTCCGGGGACTCGCCGTGCCGTGCCCAATCTCCTCCCTGAGTGACTGGCAGCGCCCCCAGCAGCCCAGGTGGTGGCGGGGTGGCAGGGTCAGTCAGGCACTGTGGCTTGGGTATCCCCAATCCCCAGTGTTGCGGCGCCAGGCCCCTTGGGAGGGCCCCTCGGGGCCAACCTAGGGTTAGGTTTAGCCCCTAGGAGGCCCGCAGGCCCTATTCCCCAGCTGTGTGGAGACTGGAGTGGCAGACCGAGGTGAGGGCGCTGGTGAGCAGGAGCATGGGCCCCGTTGTTTTGGCCTGGGGAGCCTTTGAAGGTCTCCGTGTCTTGGATGGCCCTGCCCATTCTCCGGCCCTGAATGAACGGCACCACCCCAAGCCCCCGCGTGGCAGCTGGGCGGCAGGATGAGTCCAGTGCTGAGGCTTGGCCATCCCCAATCCCCGGTGTTGCGGCGCCAGGCCCCTTGGGAGGGGCTGCTCGGGGTCGATCTAGCGTTTCAGTTAGCCCCCAGAAGGCCAGTGGACCCGATCAGCGGCTGTACAACACGCGGAGGGTTGGGCCGAGGTGAGGATGCTGGCTAGCCTGAGCATGAGCCTAAGCGTTTTAGCGCGGGGGGCCTATGAACGTCAGCAGATGCTCGGAGGGCCCTAACCATTCTCCTACACTGATTGACCGGTGGGCCCCTAGTGGCTCGGGTGGCTGAAGGACAGCAGGGTGAGTCCGGCACTTGGGCTCGGTGTCCCCATCCCCAGCGTTGCGACGCCAGGCCCCTTGGGAAGGGACCCTTGGGGGCCGACCTATGGTTAAGGTTAGTCCCCAGGAGACCTGCAGGCCCGATACACCACCTGTGCATCGAGCGGAAAGTTGGGCCGAGTTGAGGGTGCTTGTGAACATGAGCCTGGGTCCAAGCGTTTTGGTTCGGGGCGCCTTCGAAGGTCGGAGGGGTTTGGAGTGCTCTGCCCGTTCCCCCAGCCTGAATGAACGGCTACCCCCCTAGCAGTCTGGGTGCGGAGGGGCAGCAGGGTGCACCCGGCGCTGGGGCTTGGGGGTCCCCAATCCCCGGTGTTGTGACACCAGGCCCCTTGGGAAGGGCTCCTCCTGGGCCGGCCTAGGGTTAGAGTTAGCCCCCAGGATGCCAGCAGGCTCAATCCGCCAGCTGTGTGGCTAATGGAAGGGTGGGTCGATGTGAGGTCTCTGTCGAGCGTGCGCGGGCCGAAGCGTTTTGGCGCCAGGGTCCTTCGAATGTCTCTGGGGACTTGGCGGGCCCTAGCCATTTACCTCCCTGAATGACCGGCGGTGCCTGTAGCGGCCTGGGTGGCAGTGTTGCGGCAGGGTGAGTCTGGCTCTGGGGCTTGGGGTTCCCGATCCCCGGCGTAGCGGCACCAGGACCCTTGGGAGGGGCCCCTGGGGGGCCGACCTAGGGTTAGGGTTAGCCCCCAGGAGGCCGGCAGGCCCTTTTCGCAACCTGTGTGGAGAGCGAACTGGCGGACCGAGGTGCGGGCGGTGGTGATTGGGAGCGTGGGCCTGGGCGTTTTGGTGTGGGGGGCCTTCGAAGGTCGGTGGGGGTTTGGAGGGCCGTGCCCGTTCTCCCACCCTGAATGACTGGTGGCGCCCCCAGCCGCCCTGGTGGCGGCAGGGTGGCAGCGTGAGTCAGGCGCTGCAGCTCGGGTATCTCCAATCCCCAGCGTTGTGGCACCAGGCCCCTTGGGAGCGGCCCCTCGGGTGCCAACCTACGGTTAGGTTTAGCCCCTAGGAGGCTGGCAGGCCCTATTCATCAGCTGTGTGGATAGCAGAGTGGTGGACCGAGGTGAGGGCACTGGTAAGCGGGAGCGTGGGCCCGGGCGTTTTGGTGCGGGGGGCCTTTGAAGGTCACCGTGCCTCGGAGGGCCCTGCCCATTTTCCCTCCCTGAATAATGGCAGCACCCCAAGCCCACGGGTGGAGGCTGGGCCTGGCTCTGGGGCTTGGGGTCCCCGATCCCCAGCGAAGCGGCACCAGGACCCTTGGGAGGGGCCCCTGGGCGGCCGACCTAGGGTTAGGGTTAGCACCCAGGAGGCCTGCAGGCGGGATCCGCCCGCTGTGAGGGGAGCGGAGGGGCAGGCCGAGGTGAGGGCGCTGGAGAGCAAGAGCGTGGGCCCAAGCGTTTTGCCACCTGGGGCCTTCGAATGTCTCCGGGGACTCAGATGGCCTTGCCCATTCTCCTCCCTGAATGACCGGCGGCGTACCTAGCAGCCCAGGTGGCGGCAGGGCAGCATGTGAGTCTGGCGCTGGGGCTCGGGGATCCCCAATCTACCGCGTTGCGGCATCAGGCTCCTTGGTGGGGGCCCCTCGGGGGCTGACCTAGGGTTAGGGTTAGCCTCCAGGACGCTGGCAGGCTCAGTCCGCCAGCTGTGTGGCGAATGGAGGGGTGGGTCGAGGTGAGATCTCTGTTGAGTGGGAGCGTGGGGCCAAGCGTTTTGGCACCGGGGTCCTTCGAATGTCTCAGGGGACTCAGCGGGCCCTGACCGTTCTCCTCCCTGAATGACCGGCGGTGCCCCTAGCAGCATAGGTGGCAGCGGGGAGGCAGGGTGAGTCAGGCGCTTTGGCTCGGGTATCCCCAATACCCAGTGTTGAGGCGCCAGGCTCCTTGGGAGTGGCCCCTCAGGGGCTAACCTAGGGTTAGGTTTAGCCCTTAGGAGGCCATCAGGCCCTATTCACCAGCTGTGTGGAGAGCGGAGTGGCCGACCGAGGTGAGGGCGCTGGTGAGCGGGATGGTGGGCCTGGCGTTTTGGCGTGGGGGGCCTTTGAATGTCACTGTGTCTCGGAGGGCCCTACCCGTTCTCCCGCCCTGAATGAATGGCACCACCCCAAGTCCCCGGGTGGCGCCTGGGTGGCAGGGTGAGTCCAGTGCTGAGGCTCTGGTGTTCCCAATCCCCAGCGTTGTGGGGGCAGGCCCCATGGGAGGGGCTCCTCGTGGGCCTACCTAGGGTTAGAGTTAGCCCCCAGGAGGCTGGCAGGCCCAATCCTCAGGCTGGGCAGGGATAGGTGGGCAGGCCGAAGTAAAGGTGCTGGGGAGCGGGAGCTTGGTCCCTTGCATTTTGGTGCAGGAGGCTTCAAATGTTGCAGGTTTCTCCAAGGCCCTGTCCCTTCTCCAGCCCTGAATGACCGGTGGCGCCCCTAGCGGCCTGGGTGGCAGCGTTGCGGCAGGGTGAGTCTGGCTCTGGGCCTTGGGGTCCCCGATCCCCAGCGTAGTGGTACCAGGAACCTTGGGAGTGGCCCCTGGGGGGCCGACCTAGGGTTAGGGTTAGCCCCCAGGAGGCCGGAAGGCCCCATCTGCCCACTGTGCGGGGAGCGGAGGGGTGGGCCAAGGTGAGGGTGCTGGGGAGCGGGAGCATGTGCTGGGGCATTTTGGTGCAGGGGGCCTTTGAAGGTAACCTGGGGCTCCGAAGGCCCTGCCCCTTCTCTCTCCCTGAATCACCAGCGGCGCCCCTAGCGGCCTGGGTGGCGACAGTGCATCAGGGTGAGTTCGACTCTGGGGCTCTGAGTCACCAATCCCCAGCGTTGCAGAGCCAGGCCCCTTGGGATGTGCCCCACGGGGCCGACCTAGGGTTTCGGTTAGCCCCCAGGAGCCCGGCAGGCCCTATCCACCGGCTACGAACCAAGAGGAGGGGCGGGCCGAGGTGAGGGCGCTGGTGAGCAGGAGCATGGGAGCCAAGGTTTTTGCGCGGGGGGCCTTCGAAGGTCAGCGGGGTCTCGGAGGGCCCTGTGGGTTCTCCTGCCCTAATTGAGCGGGGGGCCCCTAGCGGCTCGGGTGGCTGAAGGGAAGCAGGGTGAGTCCAGCACTTGGGCTCGGGGTCCCCATCCCCAGCGTTGCGACACAAGGCCCCCTGGGAAGTCCCCTCGGTGGCCAACCTATGGTTAGGGTTAGCCCACAAGAGGCCGGCAGGCCAGATACACCACCTGTGCATCGAGTGGAGAGTTGGGCCGAGGTGAGGGTGCTGGGGAACATGAGCCTGGGTCCAAGCGTTTTGGTTCGGGGTGCCTTCGAAGGTTGGCGGGGGTTCGGAAGGCCCTGCCCGTTCTCCCACCCTGAATGAACGGCGGCGCCCTAGCGGCCCGGGTGGGGCGGGGTGGCAGGGTGCATCCGGCGCTGGGGCTTGGGGGTCCCCAATCCCCGGCGTTGCAGCGCCAGGCCCCTTGGGAGGGGCCCCAAGGGGGCCAACCTAGGTTTAGGTTTAGCCCCGAGGAGGCTGGCAGGCCCTATTCACCAGCTTTTTGGAGACTGGAGTGGCGGACCGAGGTGAGGGCGCTGGTGAGTGGGAGCGTGGGCCTGGGTGTTTTGTCTCGGGGAGGCTTTGAACGTTTCCGTGTCTCGGAGGACCCTGCCCGTTCTCCCGCCCTGAATGAACGGCAGCACCCCAAGACCCGGGTGGCGGCTGGCTGGCAGGGTGAATCCAGTGCTGAGGTCCCCAATCCCCGGCGTTGCGGCGTCAGACCCCTTGGGAGGGGCCCTTCGGGGGTCGATCTAGGTTTACGGTTACCTCCAGAAGGCCTGTGGACCCGATCAGCGTCTGTGCAACACGCAGAGGGTTGGGCCGAGGTGAGGGTGCTGCGGAGCCTGAGCATGAGCCCAAGTGTTTTATCGTGGGGGGCTTTTGAAGTTTGGTGGGGGCTCGGAGGGTCCTGCCCGTTCTCCTTCCCTGATTGACCGGTTGGCCCCTAGCGGCTCGGGTGGCTGAAGGGCAGCAGGGTGAGTCCGCCACTTGGGCTCAGGGTCCCCATTGCCAGCGTTGCGACGCCAGGTCCCTTGGGAAGGGCCCATCGGGGGCTGACCTGTAGTTAGGGTTATCCCCCAGGAGGCCAGCAGGCCCGATACACCACCTGCGCGTCGAGCGGAGGGGTGGGCCGAGGTGGGGGCGCTGGGGAGCAGGAGTGTGGGCCCAAGCGTTTTGGTGTGGGGGGCCTTCAAAAGTCGGCGGGGGCTTGGAGGGCCCTGCCCATTCTCCTGCCCTGAATAACCGGCGGCGCCCCTAGTGCCCCGGGTTACCGTGGGGCGGCCGTATGAGTCTGGCGCTGGGGCTCAGGGGTCCCCAATCCCAGGCCTTGCAGCTCCAGGCTCGTTGGGAGGGGCCCATCGGGGGCCAACCTAGGTTTAGGGTTAGCCCCCAGGAAGCTGGCAGGCCTGATCCGCTGGCTGTGTAGTGAGCAGAGGGGCAGGCCGAGGTGAGGGCGCTGTTGAGCGGGAGCGTGGGCCCAAGCATTTTGGCGTGGGGGCATTCGAAAATCACCGGGGGTTAAGAGCGCACTTCCCGTTCTACCTTGCTGAAAGCCGGACGGCATACCTAGCGGCTCAGGTTGCGGAGGGGCGGCAGGGTGAGTACAGTGCTGGGGCTCAGGGATCCCTAATCACCGGCATTGCAGCACCAGACCCCTTGGGAGGGGCCCCTCGGGGGCTGACATAGGGTTTGGGTTAGCCTCCAGGAGGCCGGCAGGCCCGATCCACCAGTTGTGCGGCGAATGGAGGGTCAGGCGGAGGTGAGGCCACTGGCGAGTGGGAGCATGGGCCCAGGCGTTTTGGCATGGGGGTCCTTCAAAAGTCGCCTGAGGCTCAGAGGGCCCTGCACATTCTTCTGCCCTGAATGACCGGCGGCTACCCTAGCGGCCCGGGTAGAGGATGGGCGGTATGGTGAGTCAGGGGCTGGGGCTTGGGGTCCCCAATCCTTGGCGTTGGAGCTCCAGGCCCCTTCAGAAGGGGTCTAGGGGCCGACCGAGCATTACTGTTAGCCCCCAGGAGGCCGGCAGACCCGATCTGCCAGCTGTATGGTGAGCAGAGGGGCGGGCCAAGGTGAGGGCGCTGTTGAGCGGAATCCTGGGCCCAAGAGTTTTGGCGTGGGGGGCATTCAAAAGTTGCCGGGGGCTCAGAGCACCCTTCCCGTTCTACCGCACTCGGGGGTCAATCTAGGGTTACGGTTAGCCCCCAGAAGACCGGTGGACCCGATCAGCGGCTGTGCAACACGTGGAGGGTTGCCCCGAGGTGAGGGCGCTGGCGAGACTGAGCATGAGCCCAAGCGTTTTAGGGTGGGGGTCCTTTGAAGGTCAGCAGGAGCTCGGAGGGCCCTAACCGTTCTCCTGCACTGATTGACCAGTGGGCCCCTAGCGGCTCGGGTGGCTGAAGGGCAGCAGGGTGAGTCCGGCACTTGGGCTCGGTGTCACCATCCAGCGTTGCGACACCAGGCACCTTGGGAAGGGACCCTGGGGGGCCGACCTATGGTTAGGGTTAGCCCTCAGGAGTCCGGCAGGCCCGATACACCACCTGTGTGTCGAGCGGAGAGTTGGGCCGAGGTGAGGGTGCTGGTGAACATGAGCCTGAGCCCAAGCGTTTTGGTTCGGGGCAACTTCGAAGGTCGGCGGGGGTTCGGAGGGCCCTGCCAGTTCTCCCACCCTGAATGAATGGCAGCGCCCCTAGCAGCCCGTGTGGGGCGGGGTGGCAGGGTGCATCAGGCACTGGGGCTTGGGGGTCCCCAATCCCTGGCATTGTGGCGCCAGGCCCCTTAGGAAGGGACCCTCAGGGGCCGTCCTAGTGTTAAGGTTAGCGCCCAGGAGGCCAGCAGGCCCAAGTAGCCGGCTCTGCGAGGAGCGGAAGTGTGGGCCGGTTTGAGGGCGATGGCGAGTGGGAGCGTGGTCCCCAGGGTTTTGGCGCCCTGGGCCTTCGAATGTTGTCATGGCTCAGAGGGTCCTGCCCGATCTCCTGCCCTGAGTAACCAGTGGCGCTCCTAGCGGCTCCGTTGGCAGTGGGGCGGCAGGGTGAGTCCTGCACTCTGGGTCGGGGATCCCCAATCCCCGGCGCTGCTGTGCCAGGCTCCTTGGGAGGGGCTCCTCGTGGGCGACCTAGGGTTAGAGTTAGCCCCCAGGAGGCTGGCAAGCCCAATCCTCTGGCTGGGCGGCGAGAGGTGGGCGGGCAGAGGTAAAGGCCCTGCCCAGCGGAAGCGTGGGCCCCTGCATTTTGGCGTGGGAGGCTTCAAATTTCGCTGATTTCTCCAGGGCCCTGTCCCTTCTCCCACCCTGAATGACCAGTGGCGCCCCTAGCGGCCCGGTTGGTGGCAGGGCGGCAGGTGAGTCCGGCGCTGGGGCTCAGAGGTTCCCAATACACCGCGTTGCGGCGCCAGGCCCCTTGTGAGGGGCCCCTCGGGGGATGACCTAGGGTTAGGCTTAGCCCCCAGGACGCTGGCAGGCTCAATCCGCCAGCTGTGCGGAGAATTGAGGGGTGGGTCGAGGTGAGATCTCTGTCGAGCGGGAGCTTGGGC
Source organism: Ursus americanus (assembly GCF_024610735.1). NCBI lineage: Eukaryota > Metazoa > Chordata > Mammalia > Carnivora > Ursidae > Ursus > Ursus americanus. The sequence continues at coordinate 247,125 of NW_028273668.1, forward strand.
TCAAGGATTTTGGCGCCAGGGGCTTTCGAATGTTTCTGGGGACTCGACGGGCCCTGCCCATTCTCCTCCCTGAGTGAATGGCAGCGCCCCTAGCAGCCTAGGTGGTGGCGGGGCGGCAGGGTGAGTCAGGCACTGTGACTTGGGTATCCCCAATCCCCAGCATTGTGGCGCCAGGCCTCTTGGGAGGGGCCCTTGGGGGTGACCTAGGGATAAGGTTAGTCCCCAGGAAGCCAGCAGGCCCGATCCGCCAGCTCTGCAGTGAGCGGAGGGGTGGGCCGAGGTTAGGGAGCAGGCGAGCAGGTGCTTGGGAGCCAGAGTTTTTGCGCGGGGGTCCTTCGAAGGTCGCAGGGGGATCGGAGGGCCCTGCCCGTTCTCCCTTCCGGAATGACTGGCAACGCCCCTAGCGCCCTGGGTGCTTGCTGGGTGGCAGAGTGAGTTCAGCACTGGGGCTCGGGGGTCCCAAATCCCCACCATTGCGGTGCCAGGCTCCTTGGGAGGGGCCCCTCGGGGGCCGACCTAGGGTAAGTGTTAGCCCCCAGGAGTCCAGCAGGCCCCTTCCACCAGCTCTGCAGCAAGCGGAGGGGCAGGCCGAGGTGAGGGCAATGGCGAAAGGGAGTGTGGGCCCAAGCGTTTTGGTGCAGGGGGCCTTCAAAAGTCCCGGGGGCTTGGAGGGCCCTGCCCGTTCTCTCACCCTGAAAGACTGGCGGCGCCCCTAGCAGCCCGGGTTGCTGGGGGCAGCAGGGTGACTCCGGCGCTGGCCTCGGGGGTCCCCAATCCCCGGCACTGTGGCACCAGGCCCCTTGGGAGGGGCCCCTCGGGGGCCGACCTAGGGTTAGGGTTTGTCCCCAGGAGGCCGGCAAGCCCGCGCTAAGTGGTTCTGGCAATGTAACAAAAATGCCATACACTTATCTGTAAGAAATAACAGTGTACAGGAACCCTCTTAGCCCTAACATCATCCTTTGTGAATATGGAAGCCAGCCCCAAAGTGGTTGTGGAAGTCTGACGAACGCGCTAAGCACTTTTCTCTGAGTCACCACACTATACAGGGAAAGACCAATGTACATCATCTTTCACGAGTAGGAAGCATTAATGAAAAGGTTCTGAAATTTCGAGGACTCTGACCCATCCTTATTGGTAATAAACCACCGTGTACAGGAAAACACCTTCAACTCTCATCAGCCTCCTCAATCCTGATTCTGATTCAACTTTGGGGGTGTAGGACTAGGGAAATGTCCACACCTTATTGCTAAGAAAGATCGATGTCAGGGTAATGCCCTTCAAGTCACATCAGCCTTCCTGAAGACGGCAGCAGGAATCAAGCTGGTTATGTTACCATGAGGTAAGGAAGATGAGCATATAAGTGAGAAACAACAGTGGGCAGGACCTCTCTTCCAACGAACATTATCTTTGCTTAATGTTAAATCCCTATGGTAAGTGGTTGTGGGCATTTGTGAGGTCAAAATCTTGAGTGTTTTGTAAAACCTCTTGGCCATACACATATGAGACTAAGGTAGTTGGGGACTCCTAGGAAGTGATTTGTCCACTGTCAAAAATATGAAAAGATAAGAGACAGATGAGGTCTCCTCAGGCATTGTCCTTTATCCTCATCCTCCGTGAGGATGGTCATCTCTGGACAGCTCAGTGACAGGGTCTCATTCACAGTGGGGGCATCTGTTCCTCACAGACATCAGGCAGGGAAATGGATTTGGTTCTCTGTGCCAGCCCAGCCACAGCTGAGTGTCACAGCACCCTCTCGTGGGCTCATAAGAGTTTCACTGTCACCAGGCAGGTCATTGTATTTGATAAACCACTGTGAGAGTTTGCAATCGCCTTCATCTGCAACCTCCTAGAAGCAAATGCAGGTCTCTGATACCATGTGAAGTCATGTGAAGGCATTGTGAGAAAGTGTCCTTTTCCTAAAGAAAAACATGGCTGGGGCTCCTGGCTGGCTCAGCCAGTTAAGCATGTGCCTTTGGCTCAGGTTATGATCCCAGGGTTCTGGGATCGAGCCGAGGCTCCCTGCTCAGCAGGAAAGGAGGTAGGGAAATAGCTTAGAACCCACAGAGAATGTGAATAAAGGGGAGTGAAATGGAACTTGGTCTGTGTTTTGCTTTAGGGATTGGAAGTTAGTTTTTTCTCAATTGTGATTGTTCTTGAAACAGAAAACCTGTATTTTTTTCCTTTAATTTTTTTCTAATAATAATTTTTTATTATGATATGTTAGTCACTATACAGTATTTCCTTAGATTTTGATGTAGTGTTCCGTGATTCATTATTTGCATATAACACCCAGTGCTCCATGCAATATGTACCTTCCTTAATACCCATCACTGGCCCATCCCAATCCCCCACCCCTCTCCCCTCTGAAGCCCTCAGTTTGTTTCCCAGAGTCCATAGTCTCTCGTGGTTCATTCCCCCTTCTGTTTAGGGTCCATTGTCTAAAGGGACAGACAGTGGAAGTTCACCAAATATAAGATCGAAATTTCATTGTTCATTATAGATACCGCCAAGTAGTTCCCAGACATTTCATTCTACTGTAGTAATTCATTATACCTGTGCAGGTGCACGTGGAAGACAATTGATGCATGCAGAGTGGTAATAAAACACGCCCCTCAGCAGTAGAATAATAGAGGATGCACATGTGTAAAATTATTCGACTACAGCTTCCGTGCTTTCCCTTTGGTTCCTTATTATCTATGAAATTGGACAATTTTTGTTCTCTAGGCTTAAAACTCATTGTCAGTATTTAGAGTTTTTCAATGCTGATCTTCTCCTGTATAAGTTACCAAAAACCTAAAATATGTATGAACTTTAAAAAACGCTATTTTGAAAATTACAGCAGGGAAGTTCCATTTTGTGAATATTGTGTCAATGGATCTCTATTTTGACATCAGTGTTCATTAGAAATGATGACATTTCATGTGAGTATAAATATCAATGTGAAAAAGAAAAGGTAGGAAGAACCTTGAATGTTTAAGTAATTGGGGAAATGACAGGTGTGTGTGTGTGTGTGTGTGTGTGTGTGTGTGTGTGTAATTGATTTTCAATGAATGGTTCAGCTTCTTGTAGGACCTCCGAGAGAGCCCAGGTGAACCTTTCAATGAGTTGGTATCTGTTTTCAGAACATGGGAATCTCTTAGTCCAATAGTCAATCAGGCAAGCTTTGAGGTCTTGAAGAGTTTCAGTCCTCAGCGATGGTGTTGCAGACCCTTGTGAGTAAACCCTAGGGTATGTTCAGAGCCCTCATTAGCTGGTACCAATGTGTGACAATTTCAGACAGCATTTCCCAAAGAAGTACCTCTTGAGTCTCTGTCCTTGTCAGTTCCCTACACTTCCTTACACTAGTTATGTGATCAGTGTTTCAGGATAATCCCCACATGTGATTTTTGCTATTTCCCACTAGTCCTATCTGTTTCTCATCTTCTTTATGGTAGGGGTTGGGAAGCAACCTGTGTGGCGTAGGAAGGGATGTGGTAGTTGTCTGCCTTCAGAGGACCGAATGATGCCTAGAAATTGTACTGTAGTTTGAGGTCAATTGTCCATCCTCTGAGTGTCAGGAATTCCATCACTTTACTTTGATGCTAGTCTGCTCTTCAAGCAGTCCTCAGAAATAAGGACGCCATCCATCTAGGGAATACTGGTTTGCGTGTATGTTTTCATTTTAGGAAAGGCCTTGATGTTCCTGAAAATAATACTGCAGAGCACCCTTTCCTGTACTTATTGGCCATCAGTCAATCTTTTGTGAAGTATTTGTTTATAAATAGACTTTTTATGGTTGATGAGCAGGAATTCTTTATTGACAAGTCTTTGTCAGTGTGTGTATTGCAAATCTTTACTTTCCAGCCTGCGGTTCACTTTTTCACTTTCTTATGGTCATAAGATAAGGAGAAATGTCACATTTTTATGAAGTCCCACTGAATTCTTTTAAATGGTTAGTGCACCCTATGTCCTACCCCAAGATTGACAGGTTCTACGTTTTCTTTCAGAAACTGTCCAATGGGAAACACAATTCATCTCAAATTTATAAATTACATTTTTAATTCTAATAGGGTATTTATAGACTGTTTTGGATTTTCTATGTACACAATCGTATTATCTGTGAATAGTCAAATTATCCCCTCAATTCTTATACTTTTTGTTTTTCTTGCCTTCTAACACTGGTAGATTCTCTGATGCCACGTTGAATAGAGCAGCATTGTTTGAAGATTTTAATATACCTTTCTCAATATCTGACAGAAAAAGCAGACAAAACATTGGTAACAAATGTGACCTAATTGACATATAGGGAACATTCCATAATAAGTGCAGAATACATTATTTTCAAGTGGTCATAGACTCTTTACCCAAATAGATGATAGGTGGGGCCACGAATCAAGGCTACAAATGTTAAACCCTGATATTAACTAGATTCTGTTCTTAGACCACAGGGGAATTGAGCCACAGTCATAGCGAAAAGAAAACCAGGAAGTCCTTTAATGTTTAAAAATTAAATGGAAGTTTGCTACATATCCTAAAGGTCAGAGAGGGAATCTCAATGGAAATTCTGAACCTTTTCTATGAGGGCTTACACACAATGGTACTTTATTTGTGAAGAGCATTATAATATCCTAGACAGGTGTTGAGCCTTAAGTCAGAGTTCTGCCTGCCCCAGCCACACCTGGCAGGCTTGGCCTGTGGTCCCCCTCAGCTGTCCTTTCTGGTGGTCCTGAGCTAAGGGGGTCATCATGGCCATATGGAAATGGGAAGCTCCCCACTCATAGTGATGGCAGTGCCCCCTCCCCAGCTGCCCTTTCTGGTGGCTCTGAGCTAAGGGGGTCAACATGGCCATATGGAAATTAGAAGCTCCCCACTCTTAGTGATGACGTTGCTATCGTATCATCCTCACCAGTCCAACAACATGATTTTTGAGTGAAATATGACACAAGAGCGACTTCTTGGCCTTCCTTCAGGTTTGAAAATCATCTGGTGAGTCATCTATTAGGAATATGGATTCAACATGTGTTCTTTCTTCTGGAAAAGAAATAGACCCAATAGCAATTATGGCTTCCTGAGCACCTGTTCTTGAGAGACATCATACTGGCTCTTTGTAGCATTCTCCCTTAAACTTCTCAACTAGGGTGTAGATATTTTTAGGCACATGTTCAGGTGGTTAGACAGGGACTTAGATGATATGAGTCACAGAGGATTTTAGTGTCAGAAACCTAAGTGGGATCCCCAAATTGACTCCAAATCCCCTGTTGTTCCATACAGGGTACTATTTCCCTCTTATCTCTGGTCTTCTCGATCTGGAAACCTATCAAGTATCAGGATTTTCTTGTCATGTGGACAACTGGAACGAATTCAGCGGGCCTTTTCACCTCTGCCAATGGTGATCATTAAGATCATTATCTCAGTGGAGGACCTCTGGGTAAGATACTCAAAGATCCTTAGGAATACAGACAGTATAATATTTTCCTGGTATTAAAGTTACTGAAACCAACTATCTCTTTTAGTCGATTCAGGCTCTGGTATGTTCAGAGGGTGCTGTAAAACAGGTCTGAAATAGTATTTATTAACACTCAGCTCAGCCTCTTCTACAACGTGAGCCAATGCTTATAAACATGGCTAAAATATTCCCTTACCTACGATGACTTCCCAGCCATCGTAGTGTTTATATGGTATGACTGTGACTTACATTAGTCAACATTTGCAGAGAAAGAACTTAGTGCATCCAGGGGGCACTTCATGTTGAAATTAGTTTGTGACAATGAGCTACTGTGTTTTATTCTGCAGTCCAAGGGAATGGTGCCAGACATCTCTAAGGTGTCTAGCAGTTCTACAATTCTGATTTTAAGTGGTCTGTGTGCTTCAGAGATTTGGGCAGGAGAAGGGCAGGAGTTCAGAGACTGTGAACACTTCTGTTACCTGTGCTGACCATGGAGCAGGCCGCCTTCTGTGGACATCATTTTGATTTCTTGGTACTCTTGGGAAAGGTGCTTTTGTCTCACATTCCTCCATTTAGGAGTAATTATAATGATGAAAGTAATTTTTATCTTATATCATCTGTGGGCCCTGATCCTGGGCTCCCAGGTAAGCTATCCTTTAACATTTTACCCAGCTCAAAATGACTGGGCAAAACCTGAAAGCATGATACCTATTTCTGCCCCAAGCACATGTTGTACATCTGCTTCGAGAAGAAAACAATAACCAAAAATGCCAACATAAAGATAAGAGAAAATAAAGAACCTCTTTGGCTCCCATAAGATTAAAGTCATACTGACATGTGCATACTGAAAATGCATGAAATCATTGCATTTCCTAAAGCCCAAGTCTTGGAGGGTCTGATAGTCACTGACTATGCCCAGAACCAGGCACACCCCAGCAGGGAGGGCTGGTGCAGAAAGGGAAGGGGCAGGACTCTGAGGGTGGTCTACAGCTAGAGAGGTCCCTAGAAGGGGCCAGGTTGTGTGGGGGCCCCAGCCCACGAGCCCACCCATGCCTGTGCCTGGTGTTGGGTAGAGGAGGCTCCTCTTGTGCCCCCTGCACTTTCAGGGTTCCAGGGGCTTGAGGACTGGTTGCGCAGCATCCAAGGAGCTCAGGCACCACCCTCCCAGACCATTCACCACTTGGGGTTGGAGCTACATCACTGTGGGCTGGCCCAGATTTGCAGTGGGTTGCAGACTTGGGGCAGAAGAAGGGGCACTGAGAGAGAGAGAGTTGCCCTGTGGAGATCCCTGCTGGTGAGTGAGCAGCATGCACTGGGGTGGGGGTCCGGGGGTAGGGTGCGCCTCAGGTGGGAGGCAGGGTTCTGGAAGGGCACATGGAGAGGGTTCATTGTGGGGACTCAGGTGAGTTTTCTTTTTCCCTTTAAAGTCTGTTCTGTCCCATGTCCTCAACTGGCCTTATTCTCCATACCCGTGAACTCCAGGGCGCCCGCTCCCCTGAGCTTTGGTGGGATTGGTTGCAGAATTTCAGGGTTTCCCCTGTTCCCCTGGAAGAGTGCGGGAAAGGACCTCACACAATCCCCACATTTAGTTCTCTGACACAGTCCAGGTGATGCCTCTTGAGCAGTACCCCGAGTTCAGCAGGGTGTGCCCTGGTCCCCCAGGCACAGGTGTGGCAGTATCAAGCCCCAGAGCCATCCCCCAACTTCAGCATTATGCCCCCTGTGCCCCCGGGTTAGTGGTAATTGGCTATTAGAATCATGCAGGAAAATCCTCCAGGTGGGGGCCTGGAGGCGTGCCTAAACCAGACCCCACTCTAGTTGCATTGGGAATAGATGAATTGAGGGTTTCTTTAGAAGAGTAAGTCTGCTTTCCAGAAAAGGCAAGGTCATTGGTCTGTTGAGAATGAAGATAATTACTGACAAACAACAAGTATGTGTTGCCCCTTCACCCAGAAACCGAAGCAGGTGTGCAGGCTTTAGGTCAGAGGTGCCTTCTTGTCCCCAGCTGACAACACTTCTCTGCTCTGGCTCCAAGACACCCGAGGTTTTGAACGTTAGCATCGGAGTCAGCGAGGCAGCTTGTCACAGGACGCCAGTGTTCAGAGAAAGCACAGGTATGTTTGGCAAAATGTCCTATCTATGTCAGGGCTGGAGGTAAAACCTCTCATTATCCCAAAACCCCCTGGGCTTTTCTCTTTTCTCTAGTTGAGCCACAAAGTAAAATTGAAGTAGCTGTCAGGATTCTGGGTTTGGTGCAAGAATTACTTAGTTTCCCTGCAGGTAGAACTTTGCAGGGGATCACAATTTCTCTGTCCATTTATTGCTTACAAATGTATTTTGACCCTCTGTTTCCTAGGAACCCTCTTTTATTAGAAAGGGAAGGTGAGATTCACTCTGTGCCTGTTTGTAACATCTAAATTGTTCCTTCATCTAACAGTGTTTATTCAATTGGGCCTAAGATATGGTTGAGTGGCCAGCATCTAGAGTTAGGTGGCTTTTTTTTTCATCTGATACAGACTTGGATGATGTCATTTGACAAAGGTGATGTTTCATCATTGATTAGTTTATTCGTCAGAAGAGTTAAAATTAGGGTGGAGGGAAAATTGAAAATTATCCAAAGCAGCCTGCTCCTGTTTAAAAGTTGAGCTTGACTTTCTAGTTTTACTAAATGTATTATCTCGATATTTTGAGGTGCCATATTCTCTCTGTAGTTTCTTTGGTGGTGGAGTCAGAAGGAGAGTCTGGGAATTCTTTCGGATAGTGGCATGCTGGTGGCTTCAAGGGGCTTGGCGTCAGGAGCCTTGGGGTGAAGTCTGCAACTGCTTGCCTGACCCTTGGTGCATCTCACAGAGGTTTTGTTTCCTCTTATGAAATTGCTGGCAGATAATATTCTGCTTAAAGGGGAACCCTCCCATCCTGTTGGTGGCAATGCAAAGTGGTTCAGCCAGTCTGGGAAACAGTGTGGGGGTTCCTCAAAAAGTTAAACATTGAAAAACCCCATGATTCAGCAATTGCTCTCCTATGTAATTACCCAAAGGATACAGAAATGCAGATTCGAAGGGGGTCCATGCACAATGATGTTTATGGCAGTAATGTCCACAGTAGCCAAACTATGGAGAGAATCCCAAAGTCCATGCACTGATGAATGGATAAAGCAGATGTGGGATACCTATATATAATGGAATATGACCCAGCTTCAAAAAGAATGAAATCTTACCATTTGCAAGGATGTGCATGGACCTAGAGTGTATTAAGCTAAGCAGAATCAGTGAGGAAAGACAAATATCCTATGCTCTCACACTTGTGGAATTTCAGAAAAAAAAAACAGATGAACAGAGTGGAGGGGTGATGAGAGAGGCAAACAAGGAAATAGACTCAACCTTGGAGAACAAACTGAGTGTTGCTGCAGGACAGGGGCGTGGGGGGAAGAGTTAAATGGGTGAGGGGTATTAAGGATGGTACTTGTGATGAGCACCGGGTACTGTATGCAGGTGAGGAATCACTAAATCCTACCCCTGAAGCGAATATTCCATGGCATGTGAACTAACTGGAATTTAAGTAAGAGAAGAAAGGAAAAAGTGTTCTGCTTCATGAAGAGTGAGGTAAAATTGTAGTGATTTGGGCTGTACTATTCTATAGATGAGAGTTGTAAAACACCCTGTTGTAAGATACACTAGTTTCTTATCACATAAGGAGTCCTCAGAAAGCTGCAATGAAAGATTCAGGTCTCAGAGCATGTTCATGTTCCACTGATATGTTACAATTTGCACAGGTAGGAAAGAAGGTGGAGAGAAAGGCAACAGAAGGGGAAAGTAGGTGTGAACCTTTCATTAGTTAGCATTATATCTTTCTCATGAAAGCCTTGCGCCAGTGTGATTTTGGAAGAAGAGGGGGAATCCAGGAGCATTGCAAGAGATGGGGGAGTTCCAGGTCTGGGTAAAGCTGACAGGGTTCCCAGATGAGAGCTGAATGCATTCTGCAGCAGGGTATGGGCAGGGTGGGCTCCAAGGGTGGCTGTGGGTCTCCTGGGTGAGAGTTGTGACAGGTGAGGGCTGTGTGCAAGTTCCTGGCTGAGGACAAGTGAGGCACAGGCGAGAGCTGGCAGAGAACCCTCTTCTGGGCCACCAGCCTCACCCAACACACACAGGCTCATCTTCTGTCCCTGTCACTCCAATTCAGACTTCTCCGAAGGTGAGTGAGAACACATCAGGAGCATTCTGAACAGAAGGGAAAGCATGTGCAAAGGCTCTGGGGAAGGAGAATTCCAGGTATGTCCAGGAGCAGCAAGAAGGCCCTGTGGCCACAGGAGACAGCTTAGGACATTACCTCAGAGAGGTGAAAGAAAGGCATTCCAGGGCTATAACCCCATGAGACCCTGTTTCACTGGGCCATCCTGGCTACAGTGTTGAGAACAGATGACAGAGTGTTGAAGACGGCAAGGCACGTCAATGATGAAGCTTTTCCAGGAACTCAGGCACTGTGGACCAGACAGGTGGCCTTGGATGGAGTGGTTAGACCTATTCGGGGTCCATTTTGAAGATGGAGCTCACAGGATTTGCTGATCGGTTAGCTATTAGGAGCAGGAGAACGGAGGAGTTGGGGTAACTCCCAGCTGGTGTGGGTTGTCCTGATCGAGGGGAAGGAGAGGGTTTCTGGGGGTAGGATGTTGTCCATGTTCCGCATGCTGAGGAAGGTGCCTTTCCCGGTGGATCTGCTGAGATTTGTGTCTAGGAGAACCTTTCACATCTCCTCCCTCAGTAATGCTCAAGTACAAGTGTCCCCCACTTTTTAAACGTTCACAGTAAGACATTGGGCTTTCTTGAAAGAACTATGTTATTACCCAGCTTCAGTAAGAGGAAGAGACCTGAAGAGGATTTCCCTCTTATGAAAAAAGGTGAACAGTGAGAATCACGTTCAGCATCTGTTTTGGGGAGAAGCACAACAGAGGCGGCGTGCACCCCAACCAGCTCCTTCCGCAGGGAACCGCTCTCCGCATCCAGCCACCAGCACTTTGAATGGTGTCTGTGAGCCTCTGCTGTGCTTTATCTTCATTTATGCTGGGCCTCCCTTAGAAACTTGTGTGCTGAGGCCTAAGAAAAGCCAAAGAGAAGGAATTTTGGTGTTTGAGCGCACTGTCTAATTGTTCCGTGTAAATTAATGGCCATTCCTTCTTGACACCATTTCTGCTGTGCAAGGTTTCTCAGAAGCCCTGTACTTTCAAAGAGCAGGGAAACCTATACCTCATACTGCGGGGTTAGTTTTAGTCTCCATGCTGGACAGAACATTTCATGACTGTCGGATTTTCTCACTCAAACATTGAGACTTTGACCACCTTTACCCGTTTCTACCACCCCAACCCTGAATCTGGCACCTACCAATCTGCTCTCAGTGTCTATGCGTTCAGTATTTGTTTATTCCTCGTGGAATGTACATGAGAGCATCTGGTATTGGTCTTTCTGTGTCTGAGTTACTTGGCATAAGGCCCCCAAGGTCTGTGTTTCCATGTCTGGTTCTTGTGAATAATGCTGCAGTGAACGTGGGAGTGCATCTGTCTTTTTGAGGCAGTATTTTTGTGTTCTCCGAATCAATACTCAGTAGAGCCATTATTGGGTCATGTCGTAGTTGCTTTTATGTTTTCAGGAACCTCCATACCGTTTGTCACAGTGGCTGCACCAATTTCCATTCCCACCAACAGTGCACAGAGTCTCCTCTTCTGCACACCCTTGACCCCACCTGGTGTCTGTCTCTGGGACAATAGGTGTTCCAACAGTTGTGACGTTTCCCTGACGATATTTAGTGATGTGGAACAACTTTTTCTGTCTGTTGGCACCTGTGTGCCGTCTTTGGAAAGTATCTATTCACATATTCCCCACATTTTTTATACCGTTTTTTTTTTTGTTTGTTTGTTTTGATTTGTATGAGTGTTGTGTATATTTTGGATATTAGCGTCTTCTCACACATATGATTCACAGATATTTTTTTCTTATTGGGTCTGTGGCCTTGTAAGTTTTTGCTGGTTTCTTTTTCCGCGTGGAAGATTTCACTTTGAAGTTGTTCCACTTGTTTATTTTTGCTTTTGTTGCCTTTGCATTTGGTGTCCGATCTGAAGACACTTTGTCAAAACCAATGTCGAGAGACTTAGTACCTGTGTCTTCTTGGAGGTTTATGGATTCAGGTCTTACATTCATATCATTCATCCATTAAAAATTTTGTGTGTGGTGTAAGAAAGTGACCCAGTTATATTCTTCTGCATTTAGTGTCCAGTTTGCCTGTTACCGCTCACTGAAGAGACAGTCCTTCCCTCATGGCATATCTTCTGCTGCTGTGTCATAAGTTAGGATCATCTACGTGTGGGTAAGTTTCTGAGCTTTCTGTTCTGTTCCACTGACCTGGTGTCTGTGTTTATGCCAGTACCATCCTGTTTTGATGACAACAGCTTTGTAATCTAGCTTGAAATACAGGTGTGTGTTGACTGCACCTTTCTTTCTCCAGGTTCCTTTGGGTATTTGGGGTGTTTTGTGATTCCATACAAGTTTGAGGACTGTTTTCTACTTGCTGGAATAATGCCACTGGAATTCAGATAGGGATTTCATCACATCTGTCGATTGCTTTGGGTACGATGGACATGTTCACATAATTAACTCTTCCAGTTAAGGAGCATGGCGTATGCTTCCATTTGTTTGTGTTGCCTTCCAAATCTTTGACCCATTCATCCTGCCCCCCTCGACACACATGCTTTTCATTTCTTTTCTGCCATGTGTTGAGTGTACTATGTCTTTCTCATTCTTGGTTACTTTTATTCCTAGATTTTTTTTATGCAATTGTAAATGGCATTGCTTTTTTAATTTCTCTTTACGACAGTGTGTCATCAGTATACAGAAATGAAAGAAGTTGGGTCATCTGGGTGGCCCCATAGGTGAAGCGTCTGCCTTCAGCTCAGGTCATGAACCCAGAGTTCTGGGATCGAGCCCCGTGTTGTGCTCCCCGCTTAGCGAGGGTCTGCTTCTCCCTCTTTCTGACACTCCCCCTGCTTGTGCTTTTTCTCTTCCTGTCAAATAAATACATAAAATTTGAAAATAAATAAAGACAACAGGTCTCTGTATATTGAATTTATATCCTGCAGCTTTCTTGAATTTGTTTATTCTTACAGTTTTTTTTTTTTTTGTGGAATCTTTCGGGATTTCATGTCATTTGCAAATAGTGACAGTTTTCCTGTATGGATTTCATATCTTTCTTTTTTTAAAATGATGTCACCCTACAGTACTTCATTTGTTTTTGATGTAGTGTTCCATGATTCATTGTTTGCATATAACACCTAGTGCTCATTATGACACGTGCCCTCCTTTTTTTTTAAAAGAATTTATTTATTTATTCGACAGATATGGAGACTGCCAGTGAGAGAGGGAGCACAAGAAGGGGGAGTGGGAGAGGAAGAAGCAGGCTCACAGCGGAGGAGCCTGTTGTGGGGCTCAATCCCATAATGCCAGGATCACGCCCTGAACCGAAGGCAGACGCTTAACCGCTGTGCCACCCAGGCGCCCCAACACGTGCCCTCCTTAATACCCATCACCAGGATAACTCATTCCTCTTCCCCTCCCTTTCTGCAACCTTCAGTTTGTTTCCCAGTGTCAGTAGTATCTCATGGTTCATCTTCCCCTCTCATTCCCACCCCTTCAGTTTTCCCTTCCTTCTTCTAATGTCCTCCATGCTATTCCTTCCGTTCCACATAGGAGTGAAACCATATGATAATTGTCTTTCTCTGCTTGACTTAATTTCACTTAGCATAATCCCCTCCTGGTCCATCCACGTTGGTGCAAATGGTGGGTATTCATCCTTTCTGATGACTGAGTAATATTCCATTGTATAGATGAACCACATCTTCTTTGTCCATTCATCTGCTGAAGGACATCTTGGCTCCTTCCACAGTTTGGCTATTATGCACATTGCTGCTATGAACATTGGGATACAGGTGCCCCTTCTTTTCATTACTCTGTGTCGATGGGGTAAATACCCAGTAGTGCAATTGGTGGGTCATAGGATAGCTCTGTGTTTAACGTCTTGAGGAACCTCCATATTGTTTTCAAAAGTGGCTGTTCCAGCTTGAATTCTCACGAGTAGTGTAAGAGGGCTCCCCTTTCTTCACATCCTCTCTGACTTTTTTTTAATTTCTGTCTTGTTAATTTTTTTTCAAGATTTTATGTATTCATTCCACAGAGATAGAGACATCCAGCGAGAGAGGGAACACAAGCAGGGGGAGTGGGAGAGGAATAAGCAGGCTCATAAAGGAGGAGCCTGATGTGGGGTTCGATCCCATAATGCCAGGATCACGCCCTTAGCCGAAGGCAGATGCTTAACCTCTGTGCCACCCAGGTGCCCCCTGCCTTGTTAATTTTAACCATTCTAACTGGTGTAAGGTGGTATCTCATTGTCATTTTGATTTGTATTTGCCTGGTGGCAAGTGATGTGGAGCATTTTTTCATGTGTCTGTTGGCCATTTGTATGTCTTCTCTGGAGAAGTATCTCTTTTTGTCTTCTGCCCATTTTTTGGGTGTCGAGTTTGAAGAGTTCTTTATAGATCTTGGATACCAACCCTTTATCTGTAATATCATTTGCAGATATCTTCTTCAATTCCATAGGTTGCCTTTTTGTTTTTTGATCATTTGCTTTGCCGAGCAGAAGCTTTTTATCCTGATGAAGTGCCAATAGTTCATTTTTTGCTTTTATATTCCTTTGCCTTTAGAGACGTGGCTTACAAGATGTTGTTGTGTCCAAGGTTGAAGGGTTCTTTTGATTTTGATATGAGACAGGAATCCATTATCTTTCTTTCCTGATTGTATTCGAGTCCTCTGTCTTTCTTGGTGAGTCTAGCTAAGTTTGTCAGTTTTGTTTATCTTTCCAAAAAAGGCTGCTCTCATTTTCATTTTTTTTTCTTTTTAGTCTCTGCTGGATTTATTTATGTATTCGTTTTTGTTATTTCCTTATTTCTACTAATTTGGGGCTTTGTTATTTTTTTTCTACTTCTTTACCACATAAATCCGGTTGTTTATTGGAGAGCATTTTCATGGATTGATGAAGATCTGAATTTCTATGAATGTCCCCCATAAAGCTACTTTTGCTGCATCCCATAAGTTTTTGTAGGTTGTCTTTTTCATCAATGTCAAGGTACTTCTAAAATTTTTTTGATTTCTTCTTTGACTGTTGGTTGTTCAGTAGCATGTTGTTAAATCTCCACATATTTTTTAAGATTATTTAAGTATCTGACAGAGAGTGAGACAGCGAGAGAGGGAACGCAAGCAGGGGGGTGGGAGAGGGAGAAGCGGGCTTCCCACTGAGCAAGGACCTGATTTGGGGCTAGATCCCAGGATCCGGGGTCAAGACCTGAGCTGAAAGCACATCCTTAACGACAGAGCCACCCAGGCCCCAAAAATCTCCACCTATTTTTGACTGTCCCATTTTTTTCTTGAGACTGATTTCTAATTTCCTATCATTGTGGTTGGACAAGATTTGAAGCAGAAGGTGAAGAGAGCACTCAGATGAAAGGTTTGTTTCCTGGAGGGTTTTCTGAGGGTAGACCATGAGTTCAGTGGGGATGGAGGAAGGCTTTGTGAGACGGGGGGTGGGGTTAACACTTGTTAGAATTACTGACTACTACCATGCAGGCTGTGTGCTACTGTTCACACCATAGTCCTGTTGGACTTGTACTTCATTAAATATTTTCTAGGAGATATAGGCATAGCCTTCACTTAAAGAAAGGTGTCATGTGGGTTCATGGCATGACCCCAGGTCAGCAACCAGAATGTACGGTATTGTGGGGTATCAGAACCAGGCTTTCTGTGGGAAGTGACAGAAATAAGGTATGGTGAGCTCCATGACCATAGGTGAGGTCCCGAGTGACCCACTGGGTGTTGGGTTCTGTGGATCTGTCTCATCAGGTGCTGTGGAATTCAGGGACACCCTCCTGTCTGTGGATTTGTGTGGAGACAGGTAGACATCACTGTCTGGCCAGGCACGAGGGTCGCACTGGACCACGACCAGAGGTGCAGCGTGCGGGGGAGCCACTGCTTGGTTTCGATGAAAGCTGACCATGGTCTGTGACCGTGATTCCTAGCAGTTGCAAGGGGAGAGGAGGCCGGGGGTGGTGCACACTTCCTAGACTTGTGGTCAGGACTAGTCTGGACCCCACTGAAGTTAGCCACACCGGGCACAGAAGGCACCCAGTCAGTGTAGCTCTGGGCACTGCTCCCATGGCACTTTTGGGCCAGGTCCATGCTGCAACCTCCTGCTTTTCATCATCATCTTCAAGGTCATGTGACTCTGCTCTTGCCCCATGGCCTCCGGGGTATTGTCCGTCCTCCATCTGGCCCTCGTCCCTGGTGCCCTGTGCAGTCCGATGCCAGGGTAGCCTTCTCGAGACAAACATCTGGCCCTGATGGAACACTTCCATGGATCTCGGGTGATGCGAGGATGATGACCTGCCCTGGAAGGGGGCTGCAGGTCCCCAATCAGGACAGCCATGTCTCCCTTTTCAGCATGGCCTGCCCTCCCCTCAGTCTTCTTCAGGGAAGCTCTCCCCACTTCCTGAGACGACAGCTCTGAACTTAAAAATGAATGTTATTTTACATATCTCTATGCCTTAGTTCATCCATGGAATGTCTTTCAACCCCGTTAGTGGGGTTTTTTTAGCAGTTCTGAAGGGCTGTCTGCTCAAAGAGGGGATGACCTGGGTGGGGCAGCTTTCCCTCTCATCTCCCTCAGCATGTCTCTGAGCCCTGGGGCCAGCTGTCCTACTGAGGATTGAGGGACCCAAGCCAGCCCATCCTGAGCCCAGGCTGTGTCAGCTCATAGACTGATGCGTGTCGGAGTGGTGGGCAGATGGCATGGGCCAGGGGCAGGCAGTGTCTCCTTCTCATTCCTTCCCTCCCTTCCTCCCAGAGGTAGCTCAGAGCAGCCTTCAACCCCTGCATCTCCAGATCCCTTGACCTGTGCCTCCTGTGTTCAGCTGGTGACCTTGGAATTTCACATGGATTCTACCTCCCGTACCCTCTCCCATAGCAGTTCCTGGATCAGGGGAGGGATCGGACCCTTGTCTGCTTTTGGTCTTCTTCCTGTCCCGCACCAAGCCCACCCACCTTTGCATCTTCCATGTATGTGCTTGGAAGCAAGCCCATCCACAGGAAACCTATTAGCCAAATGGATCCAGGCAATGAACATTGAAGTAGAGATCCAGGATCCATAATAAACCTGCTCTGAAACCTGTCCCAAAGTCTGTGACTCTCTCACACTGAAACAGAAACAATAATAGCTATCTGGACTGTGAAGTGATATGTGTCTCTACTTCCAATCTTGAATGCATAGGTGCTGAGCCTGGACTGAAAAGGACCATGGCTCCCGTGGGCTGGGATCCATGGTAAGAACTCAGTGAAATCTGAATTTTAGGCATTAAGTGAATAATTATAGTAGAGTGAATCCTCCCAAGTAGGGCTTTTGCACATTGCACAGGAAAAGCTTTTTCAAAGAGGTTTCTGAAAGAAAAATCTTTTTTAAAAATTTATTTTAATTCCATTAAAGCTAACATACAGTGTTACATTAGTTTCAGGTGTACAGTAGAGTGATTCAGTATTTCTATATATTACTCAGTGGTCATCAAGAAGTGTCCTCTTAATCCCCTTCATCTATTCCACTCATCCCTCTATCCACCTCCTCTCTGGTAACCATCCGTTTGTTCTCTATTGTTAAGAGTTTGTATTTTGGTGTGTCTCCTTTTTCTCTTTTAGTTATTTATTTTTGTTTGTTTTTTAAATTCCCCATTAGAGTGACATCATATGGGATTTGTCTTTCTCTGACTGACTGATTTTAGTTTGGATAATACTCTCTAGCTCCATCCATGTGTCTGCAAATGGCAAGGTTTCAATCTTTTGCAATCCGAGTAATACTCCATTGTGTGTGTGTATGTGTGTGTGTGTGTGTGTGTGTGTGTGTGTGAATACTCACATCTATCATCTCATTTGTCAATTTTTCTACAGACACTTGGGTTGCTTACATATTGTGACATTGTAAATAATGGTGCAAGAAACATAGAGGTGCACGTATCCTTTTTACTTACTGTTTTCCTATTCTTTGGCTTGGAGGGTCCTGCCCATTCCCCCACCCTGAATGACCGGCGGCGCCCCAAGTGGCCCGGTGGCAGCGGAGGGGCATTTTGAGTACATCGCTGGGGCTTGGGGGTCCCCAATGTCCGGCATCGCGGTGCCAGGCCCTTTGGGAGTGCCCTTCGGGGGCCGACCTAGGGTTAGGGTTAGCCCCCAGGAGGCCTGCAGTCCCAATACGATGGCTGTGGGGCGAGCGGAGGGGTGGGCCGAGGTGAGGGCGCTGGGGAGCAGGATTGTGGGCCCCTGCATTTTGGCGCTGGAGGCTTCAAATATCTCCGGTTTCTCCAGGGCCTTGTCCCTTCTCCCGCCCTGAATGACCGGCGGTGCCCCTAGCGGCCTGGGTGGCAGCGTTGTGGGAGGGTGAGTCTGGCTCTGGGGCTTGGAGTCCCAGATCCCGGGCGTAGTGGCACCAGGACCGTTGGGAGGGGCCCCTGGGAGGCCAACCTAGGGTTAGGATTAGCCCCAAGGAGACCTTCAGGCCTAATCCGCACACTGTGCGGCGAGCGGAGGTGTGGGCCGAGGAGAGGGCAATGGGGAGCGGGAGCGTGGGCACCAGCGTTATGGTGTGGGGAGCCTGTGAAGGTCACCTGTGGCTCAGATGGCCCTGCCCTTCTCTCGCTCTCTATGACCAACAGCTCCCCTAGTGACCCGGGTGGGTACAGTGCGGCAGGGTGACTGGCTCTGGGGCTCTGAGACACCAATCCCCAGAATTGCAGAGCCAGGCCCCTTGGGATGTCCCCACAGGGCCGACCTAGGGTTTTGATTAGCTGCCAGGAGCCCAGCAGGCCCTATCCACCGGCTCTGAAGCAAGCGGTGGGGTGGGCCTAGGTGAGGGCGCTGGTGAGCAGGATCCTGGGAGCCAACGTTTTTGCGCGGGGAGCCTTCAAAGGTCAGCGTGGGCTCAGAGGGCCCTGCCCAATCTCCTGCCCTGATTGACCAGCGGGGCCTCTAGTGGCTCGGGTGGCTGAAGGGCAGCAGGGTGAGTCAGGCACATGGGCTCGGGATCCCCATCCCCAGAGTTGCGACGCCAGGCCCCTTGGGAAGGGCTCCTCGGGGGCTGATGTATGGTTAGGGTTAGTCTCCAGGAGCACCGCAGGCCCGATACACCACCTGTGCGTCGAGGGGATAGTTGGGGCGAGGTGAGGGTGCTGGTGAACATGAGCCTGGGCCCAAGCGTTTTGGTTTGGTGTGCCTTCGAATGTCTGTAGGGGTTCGGAGGGCCCTCCACTTCTCCTACCCTGAATGAATGGCGGCGCCCCTAGCGGCCCGTGTGGGGCGGGGCGGCAGCGTGCAACTGGCGCTGGGGCCTGGGGGTCCCCAATCCCCGGCGTTGCGGCTCCAGACCCCTTAGGAAGGGAGCTTCAGGGGCTGTCCTAGGGTTAGGGTTAGTGCCCAGGAGGCCGGCAGGCCCCAGTCGCAGGCTGTGCGAGGAGCGGAGGTGCGGGCCAGGTTGAGGGCGATGCCCAGCAGGAGCGTGGTCCCCAGCATTTTGGCGCCCTGGGCCTTCGAATGTTGCCATGGCTCGGAGGGCCCTGCCCTGTCTCCTGCCCTGAATAATGAGCGACGCCCCTAGGGGCTCGGTTGGCAGTGGGGCGGCAGGGTGAGTCCTGCTCTGCGGTTCAGGGATCCCCAATCCCCAGCGTTGCGGGGCCAGGCCCCTTGGGAGGGGCTCCTCGTGGGCCGACCTAGGGTTAGAGTTAGCACCCAGGAGGCCGGCAGGCCCAATCCTCTGGCTGGGAGGGGAGAGGTGGGTGGGAGGAGGTAAAGGCGCTGGCGAGCGGGAGCCTGGGCCTCTGCATTTTGGCACGGGAGGCTTCAAATGTCTCCGGTTTCTCCAGGGCCCTGTCCCTTCTCCCGCCCTGAATGACTGGCGGTGCCCCTAGCGGCCTGGGTGGCAGGGTTGAGGCAGGGTGAGTCTGGCTCTGGGGCTTGGGGTCCCCGATCCCTGGCGTAGCGGCACCAGGACCCTTGGGAGAGGCCCCTGGGGGGCCGACCTAGGGTTAGGGTTAGCCCCCAGGAGGCCGGCAGGCCCTATCTGCCCGCTGTGCGGCGAGTAGAAGGGTGGGCCAAGGTGAGGGCGCTGGGGAGTGTGAGTGTGGGCACCAGCGTTTTGGTGCGGGGAGCCTTTGAAGATCACCGTGGGCTCAGAAGTCCCTGCCCCTTTTCTCCCCCGAATGACCGGCGGCGCCCCTAGTGGCCCAGGTGGCGATAGTGCAGCAGGGTGAGTCTGGCTCTGGGGCTCTGAGTCACCAATCCCCAGTGTTGCAGAGCCAGGCCACTTGGGATGTGCCCCATGGGGCAGACCTAGGGTTTTGGTTAGCCCCCCGGAGCCCGGCAGGCCCTATCCACCGGCTCTGAATCAAGCGGAGGGGCGGGCCGAGGTGAGGGCTCTAGGAGCAGGAGCATGGGAGCCAACGATTTTGCGCACGGGGCCTTCAAAGGTCAGCATGGGCTCGGAGGTCCCTGCTCGTTCTCCTGTCCTGATTGACCCGTGGTCCCCTAGCGGCTTGGGTGGCTGAAGGGCAGCAGGGTGCGTCCGGCACATGGGCTCGGGTTCCCCATCCCCAGCGTTGCGACGCCAGGCCCCTTTGGAAGGGCCCCTCGGGGGCCGACCTATGGTTAGGGTTAGCCTCCAGGAGCCCCGCAGGCCCGATACACCACCTGTGCGTCGAGGGGAGAGTTGGGGCGAGGTGAGGGTGCTGGTGAACATGAGCCTGGGCCCAAGCGTTTTGGTTCGGGGTGCCTTCGAAAGTTGGCGGGGATTCGGAGGGGCCTGTCTATCCTCCCACCCTGAATGAATGGCGGTGCCCCTAGCGGCCTGGATGGGGAGTGGCGACAGGGTGCATCCAGCGCTGGGGCTTGGGGGTCCCCAATCTCCGGCATTGTGGCACCAGGCCCCTTGGGAGGGGCCCTTCGGGGGCCAACCTAGGGATAGGTTTAGCCCCTAGGAGGCCAGCAGGCCCTATTCGCCAGCTGTGTGGAGAGCAGAGTGGCAGACCTAGGTGAGGGCACTGGTGAGTGGGAGGGTGGACCTAGGTGTTTTGGTGCAGGGAGACCCTGAAGGTCACTGGGGACTCTGAAGGACCTGCCACTTCTCTCGCCCTGAATGACCAGCGGCGCCCCTAGCTGCCTGGGTGGCGACAGTGTGGTAGGGTGAGTCTGGCTCTTGGGCTCTGAGTCACCAATCCCAAGCATTGCAGAGCCAGACCCCTTGGGATGTGCCCCACGGGGCCGACCTAGGGTTTTAGTTAGCCCCCAGGAGCATGGCAGGCACTATCCACTGGCTCTGCAGCAAACGGAGGGGCGGGCCGAGGTGAGGGTGCTGGGGAGCGGGAGCATGGGCACCAGTGTTCTGGCGCGGGGAACCTTTGAAGGTCACTGGGGACTCAGAAGGCCCTGCCCTTCTCTCACCATGCATGACCGGTGGCGCCCCTAGAGGCCCAGGTGGCGATAGTGCGGCAGGGTGAGTCCGGCTCTGGGGCTCTGAGTCACCAATCCCCAGCGTTGCGGAGCCAAGCCCCTTGGGATGTGCCCCACGGGGCCGACCTAGGGTTTTCCTTAGAACCAAGAGCCCGGCAGGCCCTTTCCAACGGGTCTGAATGAAGCAGAGAGTTGGGCCGAGGTGAGGGTGGTGGTGAACATGAGCCTGGGCCCAAGCGTTTTGGTTCAGAACGCCTTCAAAGGTCGGCGGGGGTTCGAAGTGCCCTGCAGGTTCTCCCACCCTGAATGAATGGCGGCGCCCCTAGCGGCCCAGGTGGTAAGGGGTGGCAGGGTGAGTTAGGCCCTGCAGCTCGGGTATCTCCAATCCCCAGGGATGTGGTGCCAGGCCCTTTGGGTGGGGCCCCTCGGATGACAACTTAGGGTTAGGTTTAGCCCCTAAGAACTCGGCAGGTCCTATTCGCCAGCTGCGTGGAGAGTGGAGCGGCGGACCGAGGTGAGGGCGCTGGTGTTTGGGTGCGAGGGCCCGGGCGTTTTGGCGCGGGGGGGACTCGAAAGTCACCGTGTCTCAGAGGGCCCTGCCCGTTCTCCCGCCCTGAATGAACGGCAGCACCCCAAGCCCCTGGGTGGCGGCTGGGTGGCAGGGTGAGTCAGGTGCTGAGGCTCAGGGTCCCCAATCCCCGGCATTGCGGCGCCAGGCCCCTTGGTAGGGGCCCCTCGGGGGTTGATCTAGGGTTACAGTTAGCCCCCCGGAGGCTGGTGGACCCGATCAGCATCTGAGTGGCACGCAGCAGGGTGGGCCGAGGTGAGGGCACTGGCGAGCCTGAGCATGAGCCCAAGCGTTTTAGCGTGGGGGGTCTTCGAAGGTCAGTGGGGGCTCGGAGGGACCTGCCCATTCTCCCACTCTGAATGACCGGCGGGGCCCCTAGTGGCTCAGGTGGCTGAAGGGCAGCAGGGTGAGTCCGGCACTTGGGCTCGGTTGCCCCATCCCTGGCGTTGGGGCACCAGGCCACTTGGGAAGGGCCCCTCGGGGGCCGACCTACAGTTAGGGTTAGCTCCCAGGAGGCTGGCAGGCCCTATACACCACCTGTGCGTGGAGCGGAGAGTTGGGCCGAGGTGAGGTTTCTGGTGAACATGAGCCTGGGCACAAGCATTTTGGTTCTGGGCGCCACTGGGGGTTCGGAGGACTCTGCCAGTTCTCCCACCCAGAATGAATGGCGGCGCCCCTAGCGGCCTGTGTGGGGCGGGGCGGCAGGGTGTACTGGGCGCTGGGGCTTGGGGGTTGCCAATCCCCAGAGTTCCGCCGCAAGGCTCCTTAGGATGGGACCCTCAGGGGCCATCCTAGGGTTAGGGTTAGCGCCCAGGAGGCCGGCAGGCCCGATCCGCCAGCTGTGCGAGGAGTGGAGGTGTGGGCCGAGTTGAGGGGGATGCCGAGCGGGAGTGGGGGCCCCAGCGTTTTGGCGTCCTGGGCCTTCGAATGTTGCCATGTCTCGGAGGGCCCTGCCCATTCTCCTGCCCTGAATAACCAGCGGCACCCCTAGCAGCTCCGTTGGCGGTGGGCCTGCAGGGTGTGTTTGGAGCTGGGGCTCGGGGGTCCCCAATCTCTGTCGTTGCGGTGCCAGGCCCCTTGGGAGGGGCCCCTCGAACGCCGACCTAGATTTAGGGTTATTTCCCAGGGCACCGGCAGGCCCGATCCGCCAGTGTGTGGCAACGGTGGGGTGGGCTGAGGTGAGGGCGCTGGTGAGCGGGAGCGTGGGCCCAAGCGTTTTGGCGTGGGGGGCCTTCAAAAGTTGCCAGGGGACTGGAGGGCCCTGCCCGTTCTCCCGCCCTGAATAACCGGCGGCGCCCCTGGTGCCGCGGGTTGTGGTGGGGTGGCTGGGTGAGTCCGGTGCTGGGGCTCGGAGGCCCCCAATCCCAGGCCTTGCAGCTCCAGGCTCCTTGGGAGGGGCCCACTGGGGGCCAACCTAGGTTTAGGGTTAGCCCCCATGAAGCTGGCAGGCCTCATCCACTGGCTGTGCTGTGAGCAGAGCAGCGCGCTGAGGTGAGGGCGCTGGCATACGGAGGCGTGGGCCCAGCCTTTTGGCGTGCGGGGCCTTCGAAAGTCACTGGGGGCTCGGAAAGCCCTGCCCGTTCTCCCGACCTGAAAGACCGGTGGTGCCCCTAGTGGCCCGGGTTGCGGTGGGGCAGCACGGTAAGTCCGGAGCTGGGGCATGGGGGTCCCCAATACTCTGCGTTGGGGCGCCAGGCCCCTTGGGAAGGGCCCTCGGGGTCCAAACCAGCGTTAGTATTAGCCCCCAGGAAGCCGGCAGGCCGATCCGCTAGCTGTGTAGAGAGCAGTGGGGCAGGCCAAGGTGAGGGCACTGTAGAGCGGGAGCATGGGCCCAAGCGTTTTGGCGTGGGGGCATTCAAAAGTTGCCAGGGGTTCAGAGCGCACTTCCGGTTCTACTGCGCTGAAAGCCCGACGGTGCACCTAGCGGCTCGGGTTGCAGAGGGGCGGCAGAGTGAGTCTGGTGCTGGGGCTCGGGGGTCCCCAATCCCCGGTGTTGCAGTGCCAGGCCCCTTGGGAGGGGCCCCTCGGGTGCGACCTAGTGTTAGGGTTAGCCCCCAGGAGGCCCACAGGCCTGATCCGCCAGCTGTGCGGCGAGCGGAGTGGTTGGCCGAGGTGAGGGCGCTCGCGATCGGGAGCGTGGGCCCAAGCGTTTTGGCACGGAGGGCCTTCGAAGGTCGCTGGTGGCTCTGAGGTCCCCGCACGTTCTCCCGCCCTGAATGAGGACAGCGCTCCTAGCGGGCCGGGTCCTGGCGAGGTGGCAGGGTGTCTTGCACTGGTGCTCGGGGGTCGCCAAGCCCCAGCTTAGCGGTGCCAGGCCCATTGGGAGGGGCCCCTCTTGGGCCGACGTATGGTTTGGGTTAGCTCCCAGGAGGCCTTCAGGCCCAATCAGCCAGCTGTGCGGTGAGCGGAGGGGCGGGCCGAGGTGAGGCTGCTGGCGAGCGGGAGCACGGGCCCAAGGATTTTGGCGCTGGGAGCCTTCAAAGGTCTCTGGGTTCTCTGAGGGCCCTGCCCGTTCTCCTGCCCTGAATGACCAGTGGCGCCCCTATCGGCCAGGGTGGAGGCGGGGCAACACATTGAGTCTGGCGCAGGGTCTCAGGGGTCCCCAATCCCCACGTGCCGCACCAAGCCCCTTGGGAGGGGCCCTCGTGGGCCGAACTATGATTAGGGTTAACCCCCAGGAGGCCAGCAGGCCCGATCCGCCGGCTGTGCTGCGAGGGGAGGCGTGGGCCGAGGTGAGGGCGCTGGCGAGAAGGAGCATGGGCCTAAGCGTTTTGGGATGGGGGGCCTTCGAATGTCACAGGGGGCTTGGAGGGCCCTACACATTCTCCCGCCCTAAATGACCGGTGGCGCCCCTAGCGGCCCGGCCGCCGGCAGAGCGGTAAGGTTAGTCTGGTGCTGGGGTTTGGGGCTCCCCAATCCCCGCATTGCGATGCCAGGCCCCTTGGGAAGGGCCCCTCGGTGGTCGACCTAGGGTTAGGGTTAGCCCCCAGGAGCCACGCAGGCCCGATACACCACCTGTGCATCGAGAGGACAGTTGGGCCGAAGTGAGGGTGCTGGTGAACATGAGCCTGGGTCCAAGCGTTTTGGTTCGGTGCGCCTTCGAAGGTCGGCGGGGGTTCGGAGGGCCCTGCCAGTACTCCCACCCTGAATGAATGGCGGCGCCCCTAGCGGCCCGTGTGGGGTGGGGCGGCAGCGTGCATCTGGCGCCGGGGATTGGGGGTACCCAATCCCCGGCGTTGCGGTGCCAGGCCCCGTAGGAAGGGACCCTCAGGGGCCGTCCTAGGGTTCTAGTTAACGCCCAAGAGGCCGGCAGGCCCGAGTCGCCGGCTGTGCAAGGAGCGGAGGTGCAGGCCGAGTTGAGGGTGCTGGTGAACATGAGCCTGGGCCCAAGCGTTTTGATTCGGGGCACCTTCAAATGTAGGTGGGGGCTTGGAGGGCCCTACCCGTTCTCCCGCCCTGAATGACCGGCTACACTCCTAGCGGCCTGTGTGGCGGCAGGGCGGCAGGGTGAGTCTGGCGCTGGGGCACAGGGGTCCACAATTCCCGGTGTTGCGGTGCCAGGGCCCTTGGGAGGGGCCCTTGGGGGTCGATCTAGGGTTACGGTTAGCCCCCAGCAAGCCGGTGGACCCGATCAGCGGCTGTGCAGCACGCGGAGGGTTGGGCCAAGGTGAGGGCGCTGGCGAGACTGAGCATGATCCCAAGTGTTTTAGTGCGGGGGGTCTTCGAAGGTCGGTGCGGTTCAGAAGGACCTGCCCATTCTCCCGCTCTGAATGACCGGCGGGGCCCCTAGAGGCTCCGGGGCCTGAAAGGCAGCAGGTTGAGACCGGCACTTGGGTTGGGGTCCCCATTCCCGGCATTGTGGCGCCAGGCCACTTGGGAAGGGCCCCTCCGTGGCCGACCTACAGTTAGGGTTAGCCCTCAGGAGGCCAGCAGGCCCGATACACCGCCTGTGCATAGAGAGGACAGTTGGGCCTAAGTGAGGGTGCTGGTGAACATGAGCCTGGGCCCAAGCGTTTTGGTTCTGGGCGCCTTCGAAGGTCGGCGGGGTTTCGGAGGGCCCTGCCAGTTCTCCCACCACGAATGAATGGCGGCGCCCCTAGCGGCCCGTGTGGGGCGGGGCGGCAGCGTGCGTCCGGCGCTGGGGCTTGCTGGTCGCCAATCTCCGGCGTTGCACTGCAAGGCTCCTTAGGAAGGGACCCTCAGGGGCCGTCCTAGGGTTAAGGTTAGCGCCCAGGAGGCTGGCAGGCCCGAGTCGCCGGCTGTGCGAGGAGTGGAGGTGTGGGCCGAGTTGGGGGGGATGCGGAGAGGGAGCGTGGGCCTCAGCATTTTGGCGTCCTGGGCCTTTGAATGTTGCCATGTCTCGGAGGGCCCTGCCCATTCTCCTGCCCTGAATAACCAGCGGCGCCCTTAGCGGCTCCATTGCGGTGGGGTTGCAGGGTGAGTCCTGAGCTGCGGCTCAGGGATCCCCAATCCCCAGCATTGTGGGGCCAGGCCCTTTGGGAGGGGCTCCTCCTGGGCCGACCTAGGGTTAGTGTTAGCACCCAGGAGGCCAGCAGGCCCAATCCTCTGGCTGGTTGGCAAGACGTGGGTGGGCGGAGGTAAAGGCCCTGGGGAGCGGGAGCGTGGGCCCCTGCATTTTGGCGCGGGAGGCTTCAAATGTCTCCAGTTTCTCCAGGGCCCTGTCCCTTCTCCCGCCCTGAATGAGTGGTGGCGCCCCTAGTGGCCTGGGTGGCGGCGTTGCGGCAGCGTGAGTCTGGTTCTGGGTCTTGGAGTCCCCGATCCCCGGCGCATAGGCACAAGAATCCTTGGGAGGGACCCTGGAGGGCCGACCTACAGTTAGGGTTAGCCCCCACAAGGCCGGCAGGGTGGATCCACCCTCTGTGCAGGGAGCGGAGGGGCGGGCCGAGGTGAGGGCGCTGGGGAGCGGGAGCGTGGGCACCAGGGTTTTGGCACGGGGAGCCTTCGAAGGTCGCCAGTGGCTTGGAGGACCCTGTCCGTTCTTGCGCCCTGAATGACCGGCGGCGCCCCTAGTGGCCTGAGTGGCAGCAGGGAGGCAGGGTGAGTCTGGCGATGGGGCCTGTGGTCCTAGTCCCAGGCTTGGTGGCCACAGGCCCCTTGGGAGGGGCCCCTCTGGGGCCTGACTAGCTTTAGGGTTACCCCCAGGAGTCCAGCAGCCTGATCCGCTGGCTGTGCGTCGAGCGGAGGGGCGGGCCGAAGTGAATGCGCTGGCGAGCCGGAGCGTGGGCCCAAGTGTTTTGGCGTGGGGGGCCTTCAAAGGTCACCAGGGGCTCAGAGGGCCCTGCCTGTTCTCTCGACCTGTGATGACGTTGCCCCTAGCATGCCGGGTCACGGCGGGGGTGGCGGGGTGAGTCTGGAGCTAGGGCTCGTGGGTCCCCAATCCCCAGTGTGGCGGCGCCAGGCACTTGGGAGTGGTCCCTCGGGGGCCTACCTAGGGTTAGGGTTAGCCCAAAGGAGGCCGGCAGGCCCGTTCTGCCGGCTGTGCGGTGAGAGGAGTGGTGGTCCAATGTGAGGGCACTGGCGAGCGGGAGCGTGGGCCCAAGGGTTTTGGCACGGGACTCCTTCAAAAGTCGCCGGGGGCTCAGAGATCCATGCCCCTTCTCCCGCCCTGAATGACTGGCGGCGCCCCTAGCAGCCCGGGTGGCGGCGGGGAGGCTGGGTGAGTCTGGCGCTCATGCTCGTGGGTCCCCAATATCTGGCCTTGCAGAGCCAGTACCCTTGGGAAGGGCCCCTCGGGGGCCGACCTAGGTTTAGGGTTAGCCCCCAGGAGCCCGGCAGGCCCGATCCGCCAACTGTGTTGCGAGCGGAGTGGAGGGCTGAGGTGAGCGCGCTGGCGAGCAGGAGCGTGGGCCCAAGCGTTTTGGCGCAGTGGCCTTCGAAGGTCACCGGGGGCTCAGAGGGCCCTGCCCCTTCCTCTGCCCTGAAGGACCGGCGGCGCCCCTAGCAGCCCGGGTGGCGGCGGGGTGGCAGTGAAAGTCTGGCGCTGGGGCTCGATTGTCCCCAATCCCCAGAGTGATGGCGCCAGTCCCCTTGGGAGGGGCTCCTCAGGGGCTGAATTAGGGTTAGGGTTAGCCCCCAGGAGGCTGGCAGGCCCGATCCGATCCACTGGCTGTGTGGTGAGCGGAGGGTGGGGCCCAGGTGAGGGCAATGGTGAACAGGAGCGGGGGCCCAAGCGTTTTGGCGCACGTTGCCTTTGAAGGTCTCAGGGGGCACGGAGGGCCCTGCAAGTTCTCCCACTCTGAATGAGGACGGCGACCCTAGCAAGCCAGGTCTTCGCAGGGCACCAGGGTGAGTCCGGCACTGGTGCTCGGGGGTTCCCAATCCCCGGCGTGGTGGTGCCAGACCCCTTGGGAGGGGCCCCTCGACAGCCAACCTAGGGTTAGGGTTAGACCCCAGGAGGCCGCCAGGCCCTATCCGCTGGTTGTGCAGCTTGCGGAGGGGCTGGCCAAGGTGAGGGCATTGGTGAGCAGAAGCGTGGGCCAAAGCATTTTGGCGCGGGGGGCCTTCGAATGTCACCGGGGGCTTGGAGGGCCCTGCCCGTTCTCCAACCTAGACGACCGGTGGCGCCCCTAGCGGCCTGGGTGTCGGTGGGGTGGCAGGGTGTGTCTGGTGGTTTGGCTCGGGGGTCCCCAATCACCAGCGTGGCAGCGCCAGGCCCCTTGGAAGGGGCCTCTGGTGAGCTGACCTAGGGAAGGTTTAGCCCCCAGGAGGCCAGCAGACCCGATCTGCCGGCTGTGCGGCGAGCGAGGGGTGGGCTGAGGTGAGCACGTTGGCGACCGGGAGCGTGGGCCCAAGCATTTTGGCACAGGGGGCCTTCGAATGTCACCGGGGGCTCGGAAGGCCCTGCCCGTTCTCCCGCCTTGAAAGACCGGTGGCTCCCCTAGCGGCCGGTGTGGTGGTGGGCCAGCAGCGTGAGTCTGGAGCTGGGGCTCGGGGGTCCCCAATCCCCGGCGTGGCAGCGCCGGGCACTTGGGAGTGGTCCCTTGGGTGCCGACCTAGCGTTAGGGTTAGCTCAATGGAGGCCAGCAAGCCCCATCCACCGGCTGTGCGGATTATGGAGTGGCAGGCCAAGGTGAGGGCTCTGGCTAGCGGGAGCATGGGCCCAAGTGTTTTTGCACGGGGGGCCTTCCAAGGTCGCCGGGGGCTCAGAGGTCCCTGCCTGTTCTCCTGCCCTGAATGAGTGTCGGCGCCCCTAGCAGCCCGGGTGGCTGCAGGGCGGCAGGGTGAGTTCGGCGCTGGTGCTTGGGGGTCCCCAAGCAGGGGCATGGCGGTTCCACGCCCCTTGGGAGGGGCACCTCGGGGGCTGACATAGGGTTTGTGTTAGCCCCCAGGAGGCCGGCAGGCCCGATCTGCCAGCTGTGCGGCGTGCAGAGGGGCAGGCTGAGGTAAAGGTGCTGGAGAGCAGGAGCGTGGGCCCAGGCGTTTTGGCGTGGGGGCCTTCGAAGATCGAGGGTGGCTCGGAAGGCTCTGCACGTTCTCCAGCCGGGAATGACCGGCGGCGCCCCTAGCGGCCCTGGTGGCGGCGGGGCGGCAGGGTGCGTCTGGTGTTGCGGCTCAGGTGTCCCCAATCCCTGGCGTGGCAGTGCCAGGCCCCTTGGGACGGGCCCCTCTGGGGCCGACCTAGGGTTAGGGTTAGCCCCCAGGAGGATTGCAGGCCCGATCCGCCAGCTGTTCAGAGAGTGGAAGGGCTGGCCGACGTGAGGGCACTGGTGAGTGGTAGCTTGGCCCAAGCGTTTTGGTGCGGGAGGCCTTGGATGTTCGCCAGGGGCTCGGAGGGCCTTGCCAGTTCTCCCACCCTGAATGACCGGCGGCGCCTCTAGCGGCCATGGTGGCAGCAGGGTGAGTCTGGAGCTGGGGCACAGGGTTTCCCAATCCCCGGTGTGGCGGCTCCAGGCACTTGGGGGGGAACCTCAGGGGCTGACCTAGGGTTAGGGTTAGCTCAAAGGAGGCCATCAGGCCCGATACACCAGCTGTGCAGTGAGGGGAGTGGCGGGCCGAGGTCAGGGCGCTGGCAAGCAGGAGCGTGGGCCCAAGCGTTTTGGCGAGGGGGCCTTCGAAGTTCGCCGGGGGCTCGGAAGGACCCTGCCCGTTCTCCCGCCCTGAATGACCTGCGGCGCCCCTAGCGGGCCGGGTGACGGCGGGGCTGCAGGGTGTGTTCAGAGTTGGGGCTCGGGGGTCCCCAATCTCTGTCGTTGTGGTGCCAGGCCCCTTGGGAGGGGCCCCTCGGGCGCCGACCTAGAGTTAGGGTTATCCCCCAGGGCACTGGCAGGCCCGATCCGCCGGCTGTGTGGCGACGGTGGTGCGGGCTGAGGTGAGGGCGCTGGTGAGTGGGAGCATGGGCCCAAGCGTTTTGGCGTGGGGGGCCTTCAAAAGTTGCCGGGGGCTCGGAGGGCCCTGCCCATTCTACCGCCCTGAGTAACCAGCTGCGCCCCTGGTGCCCTGGGTTGTGGTGGGGTGGCCGGGTGAGTCCGGTGCTGGGACTCGGGGGTCCCCAATCCCAGGCCTTGCAGCTCCAGGCTCCTTGGGAGGGGCCCATCGGGGGCCAACCTAGGTTTAGGGTTAGCCCCCAGGAAGCTGGCAGGCCTCATCCGCTGGCTGTGCTGTGAGCAGAGCGGCGCACCGAGGTGAGGGCGCTGGCGTACAGGGGCGTGGGCCCAGCCTTTTGGCGCGGGGGGCCTTCGAAAGTCCCTGGGGGCTCGGAAGGCCTTGCCCGTTCTCCCGACCTGAATGACCGGCGATGCCCCTAGTGGCCCGGGTTGCGGTGGGGCGGCATGGTAAGTCCGGCGCTGGGGCGCGGGGGTCCCCAATACTCGGCGTTGGGGCGCCAGGCCCCTTGGGAAGGGCCCTCGGGGTCCGAACCAGCGTTAGTGTTAGCCCCCAAGAGGACGGCAGACCTGATCCGCCAGCTGTGTAGCGAGCAGTGGGGCAGGCCGAGGTGAGGGCACTGTAGAGCGGGAGCGTGGGCCCAAGCGTTTTGGCGTGGGGGCATTCGAAAGTTGCCAGGGGTTCAGAGCGCACTTCCGGTTCTACTGCGCTGAAAGCCCGACGGTGCACCTAGCGGCTCGGGTTGCAGAGGGGCGGCAGGGTGAGTCCAGTGCTGGGGCTCGGGAATCCCCAATCCCTGGCGTTTCGGCACCAGACCCCTTGGGAGGTGTCCCTCGGGCCTGACTTAGGGTTTGGGTTAGCCTCCAGGAGGCCAGCAGGCCGGATCTGCCAGCTGTGCAGCGAGTGGATGGTCGGGCAGAGGTGAGGTTGCTGGCGAGCGGGAGCATGGGCCCAAGCGTTTTTGCGTGGGGGGGGTTCAAAGGTCGCCGGGGACTCGGAGGGCCCTGCCCGATCTCCCGCCCTGAATGAGGACGTTGCCCCTAGCGGGCCGGGTCACAGTGAGGCGGTACGGTGAGTCCGGCACTGGGGCTCGGGAGTCCCCAATCCCTGGCATGGCGGTGCCAGGCCCCTTGGGAGGGGCCCCTTGGGTGCCGACCTAGGCTTAGAGTTATCCCCCCGGAGGCCAGCAGCCCCGATCTGCCCGCTGTACGGCGAGTGAGGTGGCGGGCTGGAGTGAGGGTTCTGGCGAGCGGGAGCGTGGGCCCGAGTGTTTTCGCACGGGGGCCTTTGAAGGTCGCCGTTGGCTCGGAGGGCCCTGCCTGTTCTCCCGCCCTTAATGACCGGCGGGGACCCTGGTGGCCCGGGTGCAGCGGGGCGGGAGGGTGAGTCTGGCAATGGGGCTCGGGGGACACGAAACCCCGGCGTTGTGGCGCCAGGCACCTTGGGAGAGGCCCCTCGGGGGCTGACTTAGGTTTAGGGTTAGCCCCCAGGAGGCCGGCAGGCCCGATCCGCTGGCTGTGCGGCGAGTGGAGGGGCGGGCCGAGTTGAGGGTGTTGGCGAGCGGGAGCATGGGCCCAAGTATTTTGGCAAGGGTGGCCTTCGAAGGTCGCCGGGGGCTCAGAGGGCCCTGCCCGTTCTCCCGCCCTGAATGACTGGCAGCACCCCTAACGGCCCGGGTGGAGGCGGGGCGGTAGGGTGGCTCCAGAGCTGGGGATCTGGGGTCCCCAATCCCCGGCGTGGCGGCGCCAGGCCCATTGGGAGGGGCCCCTCGGGGGCTGATGTAGGGTTTGGGTTAGCCCCCAGGAAGCTGGCAGGCCCGATCCGCCACATGTGCGGTGTGCGGAGGGGCTGGCCTAGGTGAGGGCGCTGGCGAGCTGGACCGTGGGCCCAAGCGTTTTGGCGCGGGGGTCTTCGAATGTCGCCCGGGGCTCTGAGGGCCCTGCCCGTTCTCCCACCTGAATGAGGACAGCGCCCCAAGTGTGCCAGGTCACGGCGCGGTGGCAGGGTGAGACTGCCGCGGGGGCTCGGGGGTCCCTGAGCCCCGGCATGGCAGAGCCAGGCCCCTTGGGAGGGGCCCCTCGGGCACCGACGTAGGGTTTGTGTTAGCTCCAGGAGGCCGGCAGGACCTATCCGTAGGCTGTACTGCGAGCCGAAGGACAGGTCGACGTGAATGCACTGGCAAGTGGGAGTGTGGGCCCAAGCGTTTTGGCGAGAGGGTTTCAAAGATTGCAGGGGGCTCGGAGAGCCCTGCCCGTTCTAACGCCCTGAATGAACGGCGGCGCCCCTAGCGGCCCGGGTGGCGGCGGGGCGGCAGGGTGAGTCAGGCGAGGGGGCTTGGGGGACCCCAATCCCAGGCGTGGTGGTGCCAGGCACCTTGGGAGGGGCCCCTTGGGGGCCAACCTAGGTTTAGGGTTAGCCCCCAGGAGGCCGGCAGGCCCTTTCCGCCAGCTGTGTGACGAGCGGAGGATGGGCCGAGGTGAGGGCACTGGCGAACAGGAGCTTGGGCCCAATAGTTTTGGCGCGGGGGGCCTTCGAAGGTTGCCAGGGGCTCGTAGGGCCCTGCCCGATCTCCCGCCCTGAATGAGGAAGGTGCCCCTAGCGGGCCGGGTCGCAGCGGGGCGGCAGGGTGAGTTCAGCCCTGGTGCTCGGGGGTCCCCAATCCCTGGCGTGGCAGCGCCAGGCCCCTTGGGAGGGGCCCCTCGTGAGCCGACCTGGGGTTAGGGTTAGCCCAAAGGAGGCCGGCAGGCCCCATCCACCGGCTGAGCTTATTACGGAGTGGTGGGCCAAGGTGAGGGCTCTGGCGAGCGGGAGCATGGTCCCAGGTGTTTTGGCACAGGGGCCTTCGAAGTTCGAGGGTGGCTCGGAAGGCTCTGCATGTTCTCCAGCCCCAAATGACCGGTGGCGCCCCTAGCGGCCCGGGTGGCGGCGGAGTGGCAGGGTGCATCTGGTGTTGTGGCTCGGGGGTCCCCAATCCCCGGCGTGGCAGTGCCAGACCCCTTGGGACGGTCCCCTCTGAGACCGACCTAGGGTTAGGGTTAGCCCCCAGGAGAATGGCAGGCCCGATCCACCAGCTGTGCAGAGAGTGGAGGGACGGTCCGAAGTGAGGGCGCTGGTGAGTGGTAGCGTTGGCCCAAGCGTTTTGGTGCAGGAGGCCTTGGACATTCGCCGGGGGCTCGGAGGGCCCTGCCCATTTTCACGCCCCATGAGGACATTGCTCCTAGCAGGCTGGGTCGTGGAGGGGCGGCAGGGTGAGCCCGCAACAAGTGCTCGCGGGTCCCCAAACCCCGGCATGGCAGCGCCAGGCGCTTGGGAGTGGTCTCTCGGGGGCCGACCTAGGGTAGGGTTAGCCTAAAGGATGCCAGCAGGCCCGATCTGCCGTATGTGCGGTGAGCGGAGGGGCTAGCCGAGGTGACGGCGGTGGCGAACAGGAGCGTGGGCCCAAGCGTTTTGGCGCAGATGGCCTTTGAAGGTCGCCGGGGGCTCGGAGGGCCCTGCCCATTCTCCCGCCCTGAATGACCGGCGCCGCCCCAAGCAGCCCGGGTGGCGGAGGGGCAGTAGGTTGAGTTGGGCCCTGGGGCTCGGGGGTCCCCAATCCCCGACATTGAGGCGCCAAGCCCCGTGGGAGGGGCCCCTCGGGTCCGACCTAGGGTTAGGGTTAGCCCCCAGGAGGCTGGCAGGCACAATCCGCCAGCTGTGTGGCAAGCGGAGGGGCGGGCCGAGGGGCAGGCGCTGGAGAGCGGGAGCATAGTCCTAAGCGTTTTGGCGCGGGGGGCCTTCGAAGTTCGCCAGGGGCTCGGAGGGCCCTACCCGTTCTCCCGCTCTGAATGACCTGTGGCACCCCTAGCGGCCCGGATGACGGCGGGGCAGCAGCGTGAGTTTGGCTCTGGGGCTCGGTGTCCCCAATCCCTGTATTGTGGCACCAGGCCCCTTGGGAGGGGCCCATCGGGGGCCGACCAAGGGTTAGGGTTAGCACCCAGGAGGCAGGCAGGCCCGATCCACCAGCTGTGTGACGAGTGGAGGGGCGTTCCGAGGTGAGGGCGCTGGCGAGCGGGAGCGTGGACCCAAGCATTTTTGTGCGGGGGTCCTTCGAAGGTCGCAGGTGGCTCGGAAGGGCTTGCCCGTTCTGCCACCCTGAATGACCAGCGGCACCCCTAGCAGCCCGGTGGCATCGCGGCGGCCGTGTGAGTCCGGCGCTGGGGCTTGGGGGTCCCAATCCCTGGCGTTGGGCAGCCAGGCCCCTTGGGAGATTCCCTCGGGGGCCGACCTAGGGTTAGGGTTATCCCCCAAGAGCCTGTTAGGCCCAATCTGCCAGCTGTGCAGCGAGCGGAGGGGTGGGCTTAGGTGAGGGCATTGGTGAGCGGGAGCGTGGACCCAAGCATTTTGGCGCAGGTTGCCTTCGAAGATCACCAGGGGATCGGAGGGCCCTGCCCGTTCTCGCTCCCTGAATGACCGGCGGCGCCCCTAGCGGCCCGGGTGGCGGCGGGGTGACACGGTGAGTCCGGCGGTGGGGCTCGGGGGTCCCCAATCCCAGGCATTGCGGTGCCAGGCCCGTTCGGACAGGCCCCTCAGGGGCCCACCTAGGGCATATGGGTAGTCACCAGGAGGAGGGCAGGCTTCATCTGCCAGCTCTCCGGCAAGCGGAGGGTCAGGCCGAGGTGAGGGCGCTGAGGGGCGGGAGCGTGGGCTCAAGCGTTTTGGATGGGGAGGCCTTCGAATGTCGCCGCGGGCTCAGAGGGCCCTGTCCATTCTCCCACCCTGAATGACCAGTGGCACCCCTAGCGGACTGGGTGTCAGTGGGGCGGCAGGGTGAGTCCGGCGCTGGGGCTCGGGGGTCCCCACTCCCCGGCATTGCGGCACCAGGCCCTTTGGGAGGGGCAGCTCCGGGCCCGTCCTAGGGTAAGGGTGAGCCCCCAGGAGGCCGGCAGTTCCGATCCAGCAGCTGTGAGGTGAGCGGAGGGGCGGGCCGAGGTAAGGGTGCTGGCGAGCGGGAGCGTGGGCCAAAGGGTTTTGGCGTGGGGTGCATTCGAAAGTCGCTGGGGACTTGGAGGGCCCTGCCCGTTCTCCCGCCCTGAATGACCGGCGGAGCCCCTAGCGGCTTGGGTGGCAGTTGAGCCGCAGGGTGAGTCCGGTGCTGGGGCTCGGGGGTCCGAATCCCTGATGTTGTGGGCCAGGCCCCTTGGGAAGGGCCCCTCAGGGGCCGACCTAGTGTTAGGGTTAGTCCCAAATATGCTGGCAGGCCTGATCCCCTGGCTGCGTGGCGATCGGAGGGGCGGGCCGAGG
Organism: Ursus americanus; assembly: GCF_024610735.1. Taxonomy (NCBI): domain Eukaryota; kingdom Metazoa; phylum Chordata; class Mammalia; order Carnivora; family Ursidae; genus Ursus; species Ursus americanus. Next base: position 282,310 of record NW_028273668.1, read on the forward strand.
TGAAGCGTTGGCGAGCGGGAGCGTGGGCCCAAGCGTTTTGGCGCGGGGAGACTTTGAAGTTCGCCAGGGGCTTGGAGGGACCTACCCATTCTCCCGCCCTGAATGACCGGCGGCGCCCCTAGCAGGCCGGGTGGCGGCGGGGCGGCATGGTGTGTTCTGAGCTCGGGTTCGGGGGTTCGCAATCCCTGCGTTGCAAGGCCAGGCCCCTTGGGAGGGGCTCCTTGGGGGCCAACCTAGGGTTAGGGTTAGCCCCCTGGAGGCCAGCAGCCCAGATCCTCCATCTGTGCAGCGAGTGGAGGGGCAGGCCGAGCTGAGGGCACAGGCAAGCGTGATCGTGGGCCCAAGCGTTTTGGCGCGGGGTGCCTTCGAAGGCCATCCGGGGCTTAGAAGGCCCTGCCTGTTCTCACACCCTGAATGATCAGTGGCGCCGCTAGTGGCCTGGGTGTTGGCGGGGCGGCAAGGTGAGTCTGGCGCTGCGGCTCGGGGGTCAGCAATCAGACACGTTGTGGCGCCAGGCCCCATCGTACGAGCCCCTCCGGGGCCAACCTAGGGTTAGGGTTAGCCCCCAGGAGGCCGGCAGGCCCGATCTGCCGGCTGTGGGGCGAGGGGAGGGGCGGGCCGAAGTGAGGGCACTGGCGAATGGGACCGTGGGCCCAAGCATTTTGGCACGGGGCTCCTTCGAATGTCGTCGTGGGCTAGGAGAGCCCCGCTTGTTCTCCCGCTCTGAATGACCGGCGGTGCCCCTGGCGGTCCAGGTGGCAGCGGGACAGCAAGGTGAGTCCTGGCTGGGGCTCGGGGGTCCCAATCTCTGGCTTTGCCATGCCAGACCCCTTGGGAGGGGCCCCTCGGGAGCCGACCTAGGGTTAGTGTCAGCCCCCAGGAGGCCATCAGGCCCGATCCGCCAGTTGTGCGGCGAGCGGAGGGGCGCGGAGGTGAAGGCGCTGGCGAGCCGGAGCGTGGGCCCAAGCGTTTTGGCTTGGTGGGCCTTCGAAGGACGACAGGGACTCCGAGGGCCCTGTCCCTTCTCCCGCACTGAATATCCTGCGGCGCCCCTAGCAGCCGGGTGGCGGCGGGGCGGCAGGATGAGTCCGGCGCTGGGGCTCGGGGGTTCGCAATCCCCGGTGTTGCGCTGCCAGGCTCCTTGGAATGGACCACTCGGGGGCCGACCAAGGGTTAGGGTTAGCCCCCAGGAAGCCGGCAGGCCCGATCTGCCAGCTGTGCGGCGAGCAGAGGGGCGGGCCGAAGTGAGGGCACTGACTAGCGGGAGCGTGGGCCCAAGTGTTTTGGCGCGGGGGGCCTTCGAAGGTCTCCGGTGGCTCGGAGGGCCCTTCACATTCCTCCGCCCTGAATGACCGGCAGCGCCCCTACTGGCCCGGGTGGCGGCAGGGTGGCAGGTTGAGTCCAACACTGGGGCTCTGGGGTCCCCAATCCCCGGTGTTGTGGCGCCAGGCCCCTTGGGAGGTGCCCCTCGGGGGCCGACCTAGGCTTAGGGTTAACCCCCAGGAGGCCGGTAGGCCCGATCCGCTGGCTGTGTGGCGAACGGAGGGATGGGCCGATGTGAGGGCGCTGGAGAGAGTGAGCCCGGGCCCAAGCGTTTTGGTGCGGGTGACCTTCGAAAGTCGCCAGGGGCTCGGAGGGCCCTGCCTGTTCTCCCGCCCTGAGTGACCAGTGGCGCCCATAGTGGCCCGGGTGGCGGCGGTCCGGCAGGGTGAGTCTGACACTGGGGCTCAGGGGTCCCCAATCCCCGGCGTTGCGGCTCTAGGCCCCTTGGGAGGGGCTCCTCGGGGGCTGACCTAGGATTAGGATTAGCCCCCAGGAGGCCAGCAGGCCCGATCTGCCAGTTGTGTGGCGAGTGGAGGGACGGGCCGAGGTGAGGGCGCTGGCGAGCGGGAGTGTGGGCTGAAGCATTTTGGCGGAGGTACCTTTGAAGGTCGTCTGGGGCTTGGAGGGCCCTGCCCGTTCTCACGCCCTGAATGACCGGCGGCGCCGCTAGCGGCCCGGGTGTCGGTGGGGCAGCACAGTGAGTCTGGCGCTGCAGCTCGGGGTTCAGCAATCAGAGACGTGGCGCCAGGCCCCATCGGATGAGCCCCTCGAGGGCCGACCTAGGTTTAGGGTTAGCCCCCAGGGGGCCAGAGGCCCGATCCGCCGGCTGTGCAGCGAGCGGAGGGGCAGGCCGAGGTGTGGGCGCTGGAGAGCGGGAGCGTGTGCCCAAGCGTTTTGGCGTGGGGGGCCTTCAAAGGTGGCCGGGGGCTCGAAAGGCCCTTCCCATTCTTCCGCCCTGAATGACCGGCGGTGCCCCTAGCGGCCCGGGTAGTGGCAGGGCGGCAGGTTGAGTCTAACGCTGGGGCTCTGTGGTCCCAAATCCCCGGCTTTGCGGTGCCAGGCCCCTTGGGAGGGGCCCCTCGGGGGCCGCCCTAGTGATCGTGTTAGCCCACAGGAGGCCGGCAGGCCTGATCAGCCGGCTGTCAGGCGAGCGGAGGGGCAGGCCGAGATGAGGGCGCTGGTGAGAAGGAGTGTGGGCCCAAGCGTTTTGGCATGGGGGGCTTCAAAGGTCACAGAAGGCTCGGAGGGCCCTGCCCATTCTCCTGCCCTGAATGACGCACGGCGCCCCTAGCAAACTGGGTGGCCGGGTGGTGGCAAGTTGAGTCCGGTGCAGGGGCTCGGGGGCACCCCATCCCTGGCGTTGCGGTACCCGGCCTCTTCGGCGCCGCCCTAGGGTTAGGGTTAGCGCACAGGAGGCTGGCAGGCTTGCTCCACCAGCTGTGGGGCGAGTGGAGGGGCAGGCCGAGGTGAGGGCGCTGGCGAGCGGGAGCGTGGGCCAGAGCATTTTGGCTTTGGCTCGGGGTGCCTTCGAAGGTCACAGGTGACTCGGAGGGTCCTGCCCGTTCTGTTGCCCTGAAGGACTGGCGAAGCCCCTAGTGCCCCACGTGGTGGTGGGGCGGCAGGGTGCGTCCGGCACTGGGAGTTGGGGGTCCCCAATCCCTGGCATGCGGCGCCAGGCCACTTGGGAGGGGCCATTTGAGGGCGACCAAGGGATAGGGTTAGCCCCCAGGAAGCCAGCAGGCCTGATCCGCCAGCTCTGCAGCGAGCTTAGGGGTGGGCCGAGGTTAGGGTGCTGGCGAGCAGGAGAGTGGGAGCCAGAGTTTTTGCATGGGGGGCCTTTGAAGGTCGCAGGCAGATCAGAGGGCCCTGCCCGTTCTCCCTTCCTGAATGACTGGCAACGACCCTAGCGCCCTGGGAGCTTGGGGGTGGCAGAGTGAGTCCAGCACTGGGGCTCGGGGTTCCCAAATCCCCGGCATTGAGGTGCCAGGCTCCTTGGGAGGGGCACCTCAGGGACCGACCTAGGGTAAGTGTTAGCCCCCAGGAGTGCAGCAGGCCCGTTCCCCCAGCTCTGCGGCAGGCGTAGGGGCAGGCCGAGGTGAGGGCACTGGCGAGAGGGAATGTGGACCAAAGCATTTTGGCACGGGGGGACTTCAAAAGTCGCTGGGGGCTTGGAGGGCCCTGCCCGTTCTCTCGCCCTGAAAGACTGGCGGCCCCCCTAGCAACCCGGGTTCCTGTGGGGTGGCAGGGTGACTCCGGCGCTGGGCTCGGGGATCCCCAATCCCTGGCGTTGTGGTGCCAGGCCCCTTGGGAGAGGCCCCTCGGGGGCCGACCTACGGTTAGGGTTCGTCCCCAGGAGGCCGGCAAGCCCGCGCTAAGTGGTTCTGGCAATGTAACAAAAATGCCATACACTTATCTGTAAGAAATAACAGTGTACAGGAACGCTCTTAGCCCTAACATCATCCTTTCTGAATATGGAAGCCAGCCCCAAGGTGGTCGTGGAAGTCTGACGAAAGGGCTAAGCACTTTTCTCTGAGTCACCACACTATACAGGGAAAGACCAATGTACATCATCTTTCACAAGTAGGAAGCATTAATGAAAAGGTTCTGGAATTTCGAGGACTCTGACCCATCCTTATTGGTAATAAACCACCGTGTACAGGAAAACACCTTCAACTCTCATCAGCCTCCTCAATCCTGATTCCGATTCAACTTTGGGTGTGTAGGACTAGGGAAATGTCCACATCTTATTGCTAAGAAAGAACGATGTCAGAGTAATGCCCGACAAGTCACATCAGCCTTCCTGAAGACGGCAGCAGGAATCAAGGTGGTTATGTTACCATGAGGTAAGGAAGATGAGCATATAAGTGAGAAACAACAGTGGGCAGGACCTCTCTTCCAACGAACAGTATCTTTGCTTAATGTTGAATCCCTATGGTAAGTGGTTGTAGGCATTTGTGAGGTCAAAACCTTAAGTGTTTTGTAAAACCTCTTGGTCATTCACAGATGATACTAAGGTAGTTGGGGACTCCTAGGCAGTGATTTGTCCACTGTCGAAAATATGAAAAGATAAAAGAGACAGATGAGGTCTCCTCAGGCATTGTCCTTTATCCTCATCCTCCGTGAGGATGGCCATCTCTGGACAGCTCAGTGGCAGGGTCTCATTCACAGTGGGGGCATCTGTTCCTCACAGACATCAGGCAGGGAAATGGATTTGGTTCTCTGTGCCAGCCCAGCCACAGCTGAGTGTCACAGCACCCTCTCGTGGGCTCATAAGGGTTTCACTGTCACCAGGCAGGTCACTGTATTTGATAAACCACTGTAAGAGTTTGCAATTGCCTTCATCTGCAACCTCCTAGAAGCAAATGCAGGTCTCTGGTACCATGTGAAGTCATGTGAAGGCATTGTGAGAAAGTGTCCTTTTGCTTAAGAAAAACATGGAGCTGGGGCTCCTGGCTTGCTCAGCCAGTTAAGCATGTGCCTTTGGCTCAGGTTATGATCCCAGGGTTCTGGGATCGAGCCGAGGCTCCCTGCTCAGCAGGAAAGGAGGTAGGGAAATAGCTTAGAACCCACAGAGAATGTGAATAAAGGGGAGTGAAATGGAACTTGGTCTGTGTTTTGCTTTAGGGATTGGAAGTTAGTTTTTTCTCAATTGTGATTGTTCTTGAAACAGAAAAGCTGTATTGGTTTTTTTTTACCTTTAATTTTTTTCTAATAATAATTTTTTTATTATGATATGTTAGTCACTATACAGTATTTCCTTAGATTTTGATGTAGTGTTCCGTGATTCATTATTTGCATATAACACCCAGTGCTCCATGCAATATGTACCTTCCTTAATACCCATCACTGGACCATCCCAATCCCCCACCCCTCTCCCCTCTGAAGCCCTCAGTTTGTTTCCCAGAGTCCATAGTCGCTCGTGGTTCATTCCCCCTTCTGTTTAGGGTCCATTGTCTAAAGGGACAGACAGTGGAAGTTCACCAAATATAAGATCAAAATTTCATTGTTCATTATAGATGCCGCCAAGTAGTTCCCAGACATTTCATTCTACTGTAGTAATTCATTATACCTGTGCAGGTGCACGTGGAAGACAATTGATGCATGTATAGTGGTAATAAAACACGCCCCTCAGTAGTAGAATAAGAGAGGATACATATGTGTAAAATTATTCGACTACAGCTTCCATGCTTTCCCTTTGGTTCCTTATTATCTATGAAATTGGACAATTTTTGTTCTCTAGGCTTAAAACTCATTGTCAAGTATTCAGAGTTTTTCAATGCTGATCTTCTCCTGTAAAAGTTACCAAAAATCTAAAATATGTACGATCTTGAAAAAATGCTATATTGAAAATTACAGCAGGGAAGTTTCATTTTGTGAATATTGTGTCAATGGATCTCTATTTTGACATCAGTGTTCATTAGAAATGATGACATTTCATGTGAGTATAAATATCAATGTGTAAAAGAAAAGGTAGGAAGAACCTTGAATGTTTAAGTAATTGGTGAAATGACAGGTGTGTGTGTGTGTGTGTGTGTGTGTGTGTGTGTGTGTGTGTGTGTGTAATTGATTTTCAGTGAATGGTTCAGCTTCTTGTAGGGCCTTCGAGAGAGCCCAGGTGAACCTTTCAATGAGTTGTTATCTGTTTTCAGAACATGGGAATCTCTTAGTCCAATAGTCAATCCGGCAAGCTTTGAGGTCTTGAAGTCCTCAGGGATGGTGTTGCAGACCCTTGTGAGCAAACCCTAGTGTATGGTCAGAGCCCTCATTAGCTGGTACCAAGGTGTGACGATTTCAGACAGCATTTCCCAAAGAAGTACCTCTTGAGTCTCTGTCCTTGTCAGTTCCCTACACTTCCTTACACTAGTTATGTGATCAGTGTGTTTCAGGATAATCCCCACATGTGATTTTTGCTATTTCCTACTAGTCCTATCTGTTTCTCATCTTCTTCTTTTATGGTAGGTGTTGGGAAGCAACCTGTGTGGTGGAGGAAGGGGTGTGGTAGTTGTCTGCCTTCAGAGGACTGAATGATGCCTAGAAATTGTACTGTAGTTTGAGGTCAATTGTCCATCCTCTGAGTGTCAGGAATTCCATCACTTTACTTTGATGCTAGTCTGTTCTTCAAGCTGTCCTCAGAAATAAGGACGTCATCCATCTAGGGAATACTAGTTTGTGTGTATGTTTTCATTTTAGGAAAGGCCTTGCTCTTCCTTAAAATAATACTGTAGAGCACCCTTTCCTGTTGTTATTGGCCATCAGTCAATCTTTTGTGAAGTATTCGTTTATAAATAGACTTTCTATGGTTGATGAGCAGGAATTCTTTATTGACAAGTCTTTGTCAGTGTGTGTATTGCAAATCTTTACTTCCCAGCCTGCGGTTCACTATTTCATTTTCTTATGGTCATAAGTTAAGGAGAAATGTCACATTTTTATGAAGTCCCACTGAATTCTTTTAAATGGTTAAAGCACCCTATGTCCTACCCCAAGATTGACAGGTTCTACATTTTCTTTCAGAAACTGTCCAATGGGAAGCTACAATCCATCTCAAATTTATAAATTGCATTTTTAATTCTAATAGGGTATTTATAGACTGTTTTGGATTTTCTATGTACACAATTGTATTATCTGTGAATAGTCACATTTATCCCCTCAATTCTTATACTTTTTGTTTCTCTTGCCTTCTAACACTGGTAGATTCTCCGATGCAACGTTGAATAGAGCAGCATTGTTTGAAGATTTTAATATACCTTTCTCAATATCTGAAAGAAAAAGCAGACAAAACATTGGTAACAAATGTGACCTAATTGACATATAGGGAACATTCCATAATAAGTGCAGAATACATTATTTTCAAGTGGTCATAGACTCTTTACCCAAATAGATGATAGGTGGGGCCACGAATGAAGTCTACAAATGTTAAACCCTGAAATTAACTAGATTCTATTCTTAGACCACAGGGGAATTGAGCCACAGTCATAGCGAAAAGAAAATCAAGAAGTCCTTCAATGTTTAAAATTAAATGGAACTTTGCTACATATCCTAAAGGTCAGAGAGGGAATCTCAATGGAAATTCTGAACCTTTTCTACATGAGGGCTCACACACAATGGCACTTTCTTTGTGAAGAGCATTATAATAACCTAGACAGGAGTTGAGCCTTAAGTCTGAGTTCTTCCTGCCCCAGCCACACCTGGCAGCCTTGGCCTGTGGTGCCCCTCAGCTCTCCTTTCTGGCGGCCCTGAGCTAAGGGGGTCAACATGGCCATATGGAAATGGGAAGCTCCCCACTCATAGTGATGATGGTGCCCCCTCCCCAGCTGCCCATTCAGGTGGCTCTGAGCTAAGGGGGTCAACATGGCCGTATGGAAATTAGAAGCTTCCCACTCTTAGTGATGACGTTGCTATCGTATCATCCTCACCAGTCCAACAACATGATTTCTGAGTGAACTATGACACAAGAGTGACTTCTTGGCCTTCCTTCAGGTTTGAAAATCATCTGGTGAGTCATCTATTAGAAATATGGATTCAACATGTGTTCTTTCTTCTGAAAAGAAATAGACCCAATAGCAATTATGGCTTCCTGAGCACCTGTTCTTGAGACACATCATACTGGCTCTTTGTAGCATTCTGCCTCTTAAACTTCTCAACTAGGGTGTAGATATTTTTAGGCACATTTTCAGGTGGTTAGACAGGGACTCGGATGATATGAGTCACAGAGGATTTTAGTGTCAGAAACATAAGTGGGATTCCCAAATTGACTCCAAATCCTTTGTTGTTCCATACAGGGTACTATCTTCCTCTTAACTCTGGTCTTCTCAATCTGGAAACCTATCAAGTATCAGGATTTTCTTGTCATGTGGACAACTGGAACGAATTCAGCGGGCCTTTTCACCTCTGCCCATGGTGATCATTAAGATCATTATCTCAGTGGAGGACCTCTGGGTAAGATACTCAAAGATCCTTAGGAATAGAGACAGTATAATATATTTCTGGTATTAAAGTTACTGAAACCAACTATCTTTTTTAGTCCATTCTGGCTCTGGTATGTTCAGAGGGTGCTGTAAAACAGGTCTGAAATAGTGTTTAAAAACACTCAGCTCAGCCTCTTCTACAAAGTGAGCCAATGCTTATAAACATGGCTAAAATATTGCCTTACCTATGATGACTTCCCAGCCATCGTAGTGTTTATATGGTATGACTGTGACTTATATTAGTCAACATTTGCAGAGAAAGAACTTACTGCATCCAGGGGGCACTTCATGTTGAAATTAGTTTGTGACAACGAGCTACTGTGTTTTATTCTGCAGTCCAAGGGAATGGTGCCAGACATCTCTAAGTTGTCTAGCAGTTCTACAATTCTAATTTTAAGTGGTCTGTGTGCTTCAGAGATTTGGGCAGGAAAAGGGCAGGAGTCCAGAGACTGTGAACACTTCTGTTACCTGTGCTGACCATGGAGCAGGCAGCCTTTCGTGGGTATCATTTTGATTTCTTGGTACTCTTGTGAAAGGTGCTTTTGTCTCAAATTCCTCCATTTAGGAGTAATTATAATGATGAAAGTAATTTTTATCTTATATCATCTGTGGGCCCTGATCCTGGGCTTCCAGGGAAGCTATCCTTTAACATTTTACCCGGCTCAAAATGACTGGGCAAAAACCTAAAAGCATGGGCCCTATTTCTGCCCCAAGCACATGTTGTACATCTGCTTCGAGGAGAAAACAATAACCAAAAATGCCAACATAAAGATAAGAAAAAATAAAGAACATCTTTGGCTCCCATAAGATTAAGGTCATACTGACATGTACATACTGAAAACATAAGAAAGAATCTGTCACTTTCTGGATCTAAGAAGATCCTCACTGTAGTGTGTAACTCTGTATGTAAAACAAAACAGAAAAAAATATATAAGCCTGCCCCAAATGTTCCTTCCCCGGAGCACTCCCTTCTTGGTGAAGATTGTGTCTCCCAGACGGTTGTCCTGACTTGGGTTTGAATAAAGGTTTCTTCCTTTCTCTCTAAAATGTTTTTAAAAGTTCATTCATGCAGTGTCGACAATAACAGTGTTTTCTATTTAAGTGAGAAATAAATGTTCCACTCTAGTTGCATTGGGAATAAACGAATTTAGGGTTTCTTTAGAAGAGTAAGTCTGCTATCCAGAAAAGGCAAGGTCATTGGTCTATTGAGAATGAAGATAATTACTGGTAAACAACAAGTATGTGTTGCCTCTTTGCCCAGAAACCAAAGCAGGTGTGCAGGCTTTAGGTCAGAGGTGCCTTCTTCTCCCCAGCTGACAGCACTTCTTTGCTCTGGCTCCAAGACACCCGAGGTTTGAACGTCAGCATCGGAGTCAGCGAGGCAGCTTGTCACAGGACGCAGTGTTCAGAGAAAGCACAGGAATGTTTGGCAAAATGTCCTAACTATGTCAGGGCTGGAGGTAAAACCTCTCATTATCCCAAAACCTCCTGGGCTTCTCTCTTTTCTCTAGTTGAGCCACAAAGTAAAATTGAAGTAGCTGTCAGCATTCTGCGTTTGGTGCAAGAATTACTTAGTTTCCCTGCTGGTAGAACTTTGCAGGGGATCACAATTTCTCTGTCCATTTATTGCTTACACATGTATTTTGACCATCTGTTTCCTAGGAACCCTCTTTTATTAGAAAGGGAAGGTGAGATTCACTCTGTGCCTGTTTGTAACATCTAATTTGTTCCTTCGTCTAACAGTGTTTATTCAATCGGGTCTAAGATATGGTTGAGTGGCCAGCATCTAGAGTTAGGTGGCTTTTTTTCACCTGATACAGACTTGGATGATGTCATTTGACAAAGTTGATGTTTCATCATTGATTAGTTTATTCATCAGAAGAGATAAAATTAGTGTGGAGGGAAAATTGAAAATTATCCAAAGCAGCCTGCTCCTGTTTAAAAGTTGAGCTTGACTTTCTAGTTTTACTAAATGTATTATCTCGATATTTTGAGGTGCCATATTCTCTCTGTAGTTTCTTTGGTGGTGGAGTCAGAAGGAGAGTCTGGAAATTCTTTTGGATAGTGGCATGCTGGTGGCTTCAAGGGGCTTGGCGTCAGGAGCCTTGGGGTGAAGTCTGCAACTGCTTGCCTGACCCTGGGTGCATCTCCCAGAGGGTTTGTTTCCTCTTATTAAATTGCCCGCAGATAATGTTCTGCTTAAAGGGGAACCCTCCCATCCTATTGGTGGGAATGCAAAGTGGTGCAGCCAGTCTGGGAAAAGTCTGGGGGTTCCTCAAAAAGTTAAACATTGAACAACCACATGATCCAGCAATTGCTCTCCTAGGTATTTACCCAAAGGATACAGAAATGCAGATTCGAAGGGGGTCCATGCACCATGATGTTCATGGCAGTAATGTCCGCAGTAGCCAAACTATGGAGAGAATCCCAAAGTCCATGCACTGATGAATGGATAAAGCAGATGTGGGATACATATAAATAATGGAATATGACCCAGCTTCAAAAAGAATGAAATCTTACAATTTGCAAGGATGTGGATGGATCTAGAGTGTATTAAGCTAAGCAAAATCAGTGAGGAAAGACAAATATCCTATACTCTCACGCTTCTGGAATTTCAGAAAAAAAACAGATGAACAGAGTGGAGGGGTGATGAGAGAGGCAAACAAGGAAATAGACTCAACCGTGGAGAACAAACTGAGTGTTGCTGCAGGGCAAGGGTGTGGGGGGAAGTGTTAAATGGGTGAGGGGTATTAAGGAGGGCACTTGTGATGAGCACCGGGTACTGTATGCAGGTGAGGAATCACTAAATCCTACTCCTGAAGCAAATATTCCATGGCATGTGAACTAACTGGAATTTAAGTAAAAGAAGAATGGAAAAAGTGTTCTGCTTCATGAAGAGTGAGGTAAAATTGTAGTGATTTGGGCTGTACTATTCTATAGAGGATAGATGTAAAACACCCTGTTGTAGGATACAATAGAGTCTTATCACATAAGGAGTCCTCAGAAAGCTGCAATGAAAGATTCAGATCTCAGAGCATGTTCGTGTTCCACTGATATGTTACAGTTTGCACAGGTAGGAAAGAAGGTGGAGAGAAAAGAAACAGAAGGAGAAAGTAGGTGTGAACCTTTCATTAGTTAGCGTTATAGCTCTCTCATGAAAAACTTGCACCAGTGTGATTTTGGAAGCAGCGGGGGAATCGGGAGCTTTGCAGGAGACAGGGGGGAGTTCCAGGTCTGGGTAAAGCTGACAGGGGTCCCAGAGGAGAGCTGAATGCATTCTGCAGCAGGGTGTGTTCAGGGTGGGCTCCAGGGGTGGCTGTGAGTCTCCTGGGTGAGAGTTGTGACAGGTGAGGGCTGTGTGCAAGTTCCTGGCTGAGGACAAGTGAGGCACAGGCGGAGAGCTGGCAGAGAACCTTCTTCTGGGCCACCAGCTTCACCCAACACACACAGCCTCATCTTCTGTCCCTGTCACTCCAATTCAGACTTCTCCGAAGGTGAGTGAGAACACATCAAGAGCATTCTGAACAGAAGGGAAAGCATGTGCAAAGGCTCTGGGGCAGGAGAATTCCAGTTATTTCCAGGAGCAGCAAGAAGGCACTGTGGCCACAGGAGACAGCTTAGGACATGAGCTCAGAGAGGTGACAGAGGGTGACAGAAAGCTATTCCAGGGCTATAACCCCATGAGACGCTGTTTCACTGGGCCATCCTGGCTACAGTGTTGAGAACAGATGACAGAGGGTTGAAGATGGCAAGGCAGGTCAAGGACGAAGCTTTTCCATGAACTCAGGCACTGTGGACCAGACAGGTGGCCTTGGATGGAGTGGTTAGACCTATTCTGGGTCCATTTTGAAGATGGAGCTCACAGGATTTGCTGATGGGTTAGCTATTAGGAGCAGGAGAACAGAGGAATTGGGGTAACTCCCAGCTGTTGTGTGTTGTCCTGATGAAGGGGAAGGAGAGGGTTTCTCGGGGGGTAGGAGGTAGTCCGTGTTCTGCATGCTGAGGAAGGTGCCTTTCCGGTGGATCTGCTGAGGGTTGTGTCTGGGAGGACCTTTCACATCTACTCCCTCAGCAATGCTGAAGTACAAGTATCCCCCACTTTTTAAACGTTCACAAAGACACTGGGCTTTCTTGAAAGAACTACATTATTACCCAGGTTCAGTAAGAGGAAGAGACCTGAAGAGGATTTCCCTCTTATGAAAAAAGGTGAACAGTGAGAATCGCGTTCAGCATCTGTTTTGGGAAGAAGCACAACAGAGGCAGCGTGCACCCCAACCAGCTCCTTCCTCTGGGAACCGCTCTCCGCATCCAGCCACCAGCACTTTGAATTGTGTCTGTGAGCCTTTGCTGTGCTTTATCTTCATTTATGCTGGGCCTCCATTGGAAACTTGTGTGCTGAGGCCTAAGAAAAGCCAAAGAGAAGGAATTTTGGAGTCTGAGCACACTGTCTAATTGTTCGTGTAAATTAATGGTCATTCCTTCTTGACACCATTTCTGGTGTGCATGGTTTCTCAGAAGCCCTGTACTTTCAAAGAGCAGGGAAACCTATACCCCATGCTGCATGGTTAGTTTAGTCTCCATGCTGGACAGAACATTTCATGACTGTCGGATTTTCTCACTCAAACATTGAGACTTTGACCGCCTTCACCCGTTTCTACCACCCCATCCCCGAATCTGGCACCTACCAATCTGCTCTCATTATCTATGCGTTCAGTATTTATTTATTCCACGTGGAATGTACATGAGAGCATCTGGTATTGGTCTTTCTGTGTCTGAGTTACTTGGCATAAGGCCCCCAAGGTCTGTGTTTCCATGTCTGGTTCTTGTGAATAATGCTGCAGTGAACGTGGGAGTTCATCTGTCTTTTTGAGGCAGCATTTTTGTGTTCTTCAAATCAATTCTCAGTAGAGCCACTACTGGGTCATGGGGTAGTTGCATTAAATTTTTCAGGAACCTCCATACCATTTGTCACAGAGGCTGCACCAATTTCCATTCCCACCAACAGTGCACAGTGTCTCCTCGTCTGTACACCCTTGACCCCACCTGGTGTCTGTCTCTGGCACAATTGCTGTTCCAACAGTTGAGAGAGGATAGCCGATTGTGGGTTTGACTGATGTTTCCCTGACGATGATTAGTGATGTCGAACAACTCCTTCTGTCTGTTGGCACCTGTGTGCCATCTTTGGAAAGTATCTATTCACATATTCCTCCCATTTTTTTTAATAGTTTTTTTGTTTTGATTTGTATGAGTGTTGTGTGTATTTTGGATATTAGCCTCTTCTCACACATATGATTCACAGATAATTTTTTCTTATTGGGTCAGTGGCCTTTTAAGCTTTTGATGGTTTCTTTTGCTGTGTGGAAGATTTCAGTTTGATGTTGTTCCACTTGTTTATTTGTGCTTTTGTTGCCTTTGCATTTGGTGTCCGATCTGAAGACTCTTTGCCAAAACCAATGTCGAGAGACTTAGTACCTGTGTCTTCTTGGAAGTTTATGGATTCAGGTCTTATGTTCAAATCATTCATCATTAAAAATTTTGTGTGTGGTGTAAGAAAGTGACCCAGTTATATTCTTCTGCATTTAGTGTCCAGTTTGCCTGTTACCGCTCACTGAAGACACAGTCCTTCCCTCATGTCATATCTTCTGCTGCTGTGTCGTAAGTTAGGATCATCTACGTGTGGGTAAGTTTCTGAGCTTTCTCTACTGTTCCACTGACCTGGTGTCTGTGTTTATGCCAGTACCATCCTGTTTTGATGACAACAGCTTTGTAATGTAGCTTGAAATCCAGGAGTGTGTTGACTGCACCTTTCTTTCTTCACGTTGCTTTGGGTATTTGGGGTCTTTTGTGATTCCATACAAGTTTGAGGACTGTTTTCTATTTCCTCGAGTAATGCCACTGGAATTCAGACAGACATTTCATCACATCTGTCGATTGCTTTGGGTACGATGGACATGTTCACATAATTAACTCTTCCAGTTAAGGAGCATGGCGTATGCTACCATTTGTTTGTGTTGCCTTCCAAATCTTTGACCCATACATTCTGCCCCCCTGGACACACATATTTTTCATTTCTTTTCTGCCATGTGTTGAGTGTACTATGTCTTTCTCATTCTTGGTTACTTTTATTTCTAGATTTTTTGATGCAATTGTAAATGGCATTGTTTTTTTAATTTCTCTTGGCGAAAGTGTGTCATCAGTATACAGAAATGCAAGAAGTTGGGTCATCTGGGTGGCTCCATATGTGAAGCGTCTGCCTTCAGCTCAGGTCATGATCCCAGAGTTCTGGGATTGAGCCCCGTGTTGTGCTCCCCACTTAGTGAGGGTCTGCTTCTCCCTCTTTCTGACACTCCCCCTGCTCATGCTTTTTCTCTTCCTGTCAAATAAATAAATAAAATCTGAAATAAATAAAGACAACAGATCTTTGTATATTGACTTTATATCCTGCAGCTTTCTTGAATTTGTTTATTCTAACAGGTTTGTTTTTTTTTTGAGGAATCTTTCCGGATTTCCTGTCATTTGCAAATTGTGACAGTTTCCTTATGGATTTCATATCTTTCCCTTTTTTAAAAATTGTTATTCACCCTACAGTACTTCATTTGTTTTTGATGTAGTGTTCCATGATTCATTGTTTGCATATAACACCTAGTGCTCATTATGACACGTGCCCTCCTTTTTTCTTTTAAAGAATTTATTTATTTATTCGACAGAGATAGAGACAGCCAGCAAGAGAAGGAACACAAGCAGGGGAGTTGGAGAGGTAGAAGCAGGCTCATAACGGAGGAGCCTGATGTGGGGCTCAATCCCATAATGCCAGGATCACGCCCTGAGTCGAAGGCAGACGCTTAACCACGGTGCCACCCAGGTGCCCCCTGCCTTGTTAAATTTAACCATTCTAACTGGTGTAAGGTGGTATCTCATTGTCGTTTTGATTTGTATTTGCCTGATGGCAAGTGATGTGGAGCATTTTTTCATATGTCTGTTGGCCATTTGTATCTCTTTGTGTCTTCTGCCCATTTTTTGGGTGTTGAGTTTGAGGACTTCTTTATAGATCTTGGATACCAGCCCTTTATCTGTAATATCATTTGCAGATATCTTCTTCGATTTCATAGGTTGCCTTTTTGTTTTGTTGATCATTTGCTTTGCCGAGCAGAATATTTTTATCCTGATGAAGTTCCAATACTTCATTTTTGCTTTTATTTCCTTTGCCTTTAGAGACGTGGCTTGCAAGAAGTTGTTGTGTCCAAGGTTGAAGAGTTCTTTTGATTTTGATATGAGACAGGAATCCATTATATTTCTTTCCTGATTGTATTCGAGCCCTCTGTCTTTCTTGGTGAGTCTACCTAAGTGTCAGTTTTGTTTCTCTTTCCAAAAAAGGCAGCTCTCATTTTCATTGTTTGTTTGTTTGTTTTTTTTTTTTTTGTCTTTTTAGTCTCCGTTGGATTTATTTATGCATCCTTTTTGTTATTTCCTTATTTCTACTAATTTGGGGCTTTGTTTGTTGTTTTATTTTCTACTTCTTTACCAAATAAATCAGGTTGTTTTTTGGAGAGCATCATATGGATTGATGAAGACTTGAGTTTCTATGAATGTCCCCCATAAAGCTACTTTTGCTGCATCCCATAAGTTTTGTAGGTTGTCTTTTTCATCAGGGTCAAGGTACTTCTAAAATTTTTTTGATTTCTTCTTTGACTGTTGGTTGTTCTGTAGCATGTTGTTAAATCTCCACATATTTATTTAAGATTCTTTAAGTATCTGACAGAGAGTGAGACAGCAAGAGAGGGAACGCAAGCACGGGGGTGGGAGAGGGAGAAGCGGGCTTCCCACTGAGCAAGGATCCTGGGATCACGACCTGAGCTGAAAGCAGATCCTTAACGACTGAGCCACCCAGGCCCCAAAAATCTCCACCTATTTTTGACTGTCTCATTTTTTTCTTGAGACTGATTTCTATTTTCATATCATTGTGGTTGGACAAGATTTGAAGCAGAAGGTGAAGAGAATATTCAGATGAAAGGTTTGTTTCCTGGAGGGTTTTCTGCGGGCAGACCATGAGTTCCGTGGGACGGAGGAAGGTTTTGTGAGACGGGGGTGGGGTTAACCCTTGTTAGAATTACTGACTAGTACCATGCAGGCTGTATGCCAATGTTCACACCATAGTCCTGATGGACTTGTACTTCATTAGAAATATTTTCTAGGAGGTGTAGGCATAGCCTTCACTTAAAGAAAGGTGCCATGTGGGTTCATGGCATGACCCCAGGTCAGCAACAAGGATGTATGGTATTGTGGGTGATCAGAAACAGGCTTTCTGTGGGAAGTGACAGAAATAAGGTATGGTGAGCTCCATGACCATAGGTGAGGTCCCGAGTGACCCACTGGGTGTTGGGTTCTGTGGATCTGTCTCATCATGTGCTGTGGAATTCAGGGACACCCTCCTCTCTGTGGATTTGTGTGGAGACAGGTAGACATCAGTGTCTGGCCAGGCACGAGGGTCGCACTGGACCACCACCAGAGGTGCAGCGTGCAGGGGAGCCACTGCTTGGTTTCCACGAAAGCTGACCAGGGTCTGTGACCATGATTCCTAGCAGCTGCAAGGGACGAGGAGGCCGGGGGTAGTGCACACTTCCTAGACTTGTGTTCAGGACTAGTCTGGAGCACACTGAAGTCAACCACACCGAGCACAGAAGGCATCCAGTCAGTGTAGCTGTGGGCACTGCTCCCATGGTACTTTCGGGCCGGATCCATGCTGCCACCTCCTGCATTTCATCATCATCTTCAAGGTCATGTGCCTCTGCTCTTGCCCCATGGCCTCCGCGGTATTGTCCGTCCTCTATCTGTCCCTCTTCCCCGGTGCCCTGTGCAGTCCGATGCCAGGGTAGCCTTCTTGAGACAAACATCTGGCCCTGATGGAACACTTCCATGGATCTCGTGTGATGCTAGGATGATGCCCTTCCCTAAAAGGGGGCTGCAGATCCCCATCAGGAGAGCCATGTATCCCTTTTCAGCATGGCCTGCCCACCCCTCAGTCTTGTTCAGGGAAGCTCTCCCCACTTCCTGAGATGACAGCTCTGAACTTAAAAATGAATGTTATTTTACATAAATCTATGCCTTAGTTCATCCATGGCATGTCTTTCAACCCCGTTAGTGGGTTTTTTTTTTAGCAGTTCTGAAGGGCTGTCTGCTCAAGGAGGGGATGACCTCGGCAGGGCAGCTTTCCCTCTCATCTCCCTCAGCATGTCTCTGAGCCCTGGGGCCAGCTGTCCCACTGAGGATTGAGGGACCCGAACCAGCCCATCCTGAGCCCAAGCTGTGTCAGCTCATAGACAGATGTGTGTTGGAGCGGTGGGCAGCTGGCATGGGCCAGGGACAGGCAGTGTCTCCTTCTCATTCCTTCCCTCCCTTCCTCCCAGAGGTAGCTCAGAGCAGCCTTCAACCCCTACATCTCCAGATCCCTTGACCTGTGCTTCCTGTGTTCAGCTGGTGACCTTGGAGTTTCCCATGGATTCTACCTCCTGTACCCTCTCCTGTAGCAGTTCGTGGATCAGAGGAGGGGTCGGACCCTCTCTGTTTTAGGTCTTCTTCCTGTCCCGCACCAAGCCCACCCACCTTTGCATCTTTCATGTATGTGCTTGGAAGCAAGCCCATCCACAGGGAACCTATTAGCCAAATGGATCCAGGCAATGAACATTGAAGTAGAGATCCAGGATCCATAATAAACCTGCTCTGAAACCTGTCCCAAAGTCTGTGACTCTCTCACACTGAAACAGAAACAATAATAGCTTTCTGGACTGTAAAGTGACATGTGTCTCTACTTCCAATCTTGAATGCATAGGTGCTGAGCCTGGACAGAAAAGGACCATGGCTCCCGTGGGCTGGGATCCATGGTAAGAACTCAGTGAAATCTGAATTCAAGGCATAGAGTGAATAATTATTGTAGAGTGAATCCTCCGAAGTACGGCTTATGCACAGTGCACAGGGAAAGCTTTTTCAAAGAGGTTCCTGAAAGAAAAATCTTTTGTTAAAATTTATTTTAATTCCAGTAGAGCTAACATACAGTGTTACATTCGTTTCAGGTGTCCAATAGTGATTCAGTAATTCCATATATTACTCAGTGGTCGTCAAGAAAAGCGTCCTCTTAATCCCCTTCATCTATTTCACTCATTCCTCTATTCACCTCCTCTCTGGTAACCATCCGTTTGTTCTCTGTTGTTAAGAGTTTGTATTTTGGTGTGTCTCCTTTTTCTCTTTTAGTTATTTATTTTTGTTTGTTTCTTAAATTCCCTATTAGAGTGACATCGTATGGGATTTGTCTTTCTCTGACTGACTGACTTTAGTTAGGATAATACTCTCTAGCTCCATCCATGTGGCTGCAAATGGCAAGGTTTCATTCTTTTTCAAGCCGAGTAATACTCCATTGTGTGTGTATGTGTGTGTGTCTCTGTGTGTGTGTGTGTGTGTGTGTGTGTGTGTGTGAATACACACATCTATCATCTCATTTGTAAATTTTTCTACAGACACTTGGGTTGCTTCCATATTGTGATATTGTAAATAATGGTGCAAGACACATAGGGGTGCACGTATCCTTTTAAGTTACTGTTTTCCTATTCTTTGGGTAAATATGTGTAGTGTGATTGTTGGATCATAGGGTAGTTCTATTTTTAATTTTTTGAGGAACCATCATACTGTTTTCCACGGTGGCCACCACAGTTTGCATTCCCACCCACAGTTTGCGAGGATTCCCCTTTATCCACATCCTCCCAACACCTGCTCTTTGTTGTGCTTTTGATGTTAGCCATTCTGACAGGTTTGAGGTATTACCTCATTGTCCTTTGGAATTACATTTTCCTGATGATGGGTGATGGTGAACATCTTTTCACGGGACTGTTGGCCATTTGTATTTCTTCTTTGGAGAAATGTCTGTCCATGTCTTCTGCCTATTTTTTAACTGAATTATTTGTTTTTTGGGGGTCGAGTAGGATCAGTTCTATATGTTTTGGACACTATCCCTTTATTGCATATGATGTTTGCAAATATCTTCTCCCTTTGAGTAGGTTGTCTTATGATTTTTACGTTTTCATTGTTCTTCTGCCATGTGGAAACTATTTTGCTGTATTCCCAATAGTTTATTTTTGCTTTCATTTCCTTTGCCTCAGGACACAGTCTAGAAAAACGTTGGTATGGTCCATGTCAAGAAGTTACTGTCTTCCCTCCTGTAGGATTTTAATGGATTCAGGTCTTATATTGAGGTCTTGAAACTGTTTTGTGTTTGTCTGTATTGTGTAAGAAAGCAGTCTAATTTCATCCTTTTGTGCGTAGCTGTCTAGTTTTCCCAACACCATTTGTTGTAGTGACTGTCCATTTCCCTTTTGATATCGTTGCTTGCTTTGTGGAAGATTCATGGACCACATAATTATGGGTTTCTGTCTGAACTTGTGTCCTGTTCCTTTGGTCGCTGTGTCCAGTTTTGTGCCGTACTGTCTTGTTAGGATGACTGCAGCTTTGTAGTATAACCTGAAATCTGAAATTGTGAGTCCTCCAGCTTTGTTTTTCTTTTCCACATTGCACTGGCTGTTTGGAATCTTTAGTGGTTCCATACAAATGTTTAGGATTGTTTATTCGAGGTCTTTTGTTCTTTAATTTAAATTCAATTAGCCAACTTACAGTACATCATTAGTTTCAGATGTAGTCTTCAATAAATTTTCAGTCGTGTGTAACACCCAGTGCTCATTGTACCGTGTGACCTCCTTAATGCTAGTCACCCAGTTACCCCTCCCAACTTCTCTTCCAGCAATCATCAGTTTCTTGCGATAGTTAAGAGTCCATCATGGGTTTTCTCCCTCTCTGATGACTTCCCATTCTATTTTCCCTTCCTTCCCCTATGGTCATCTTCCTTGTTTCTGATATTCCACATAGGAGTGAAAGCATATGATCATTGCCTTTCTTTCATTGACTTATTCCACTCAGCATAATACCCTCCAGCTCCACCCAGGTCGGTGTGATGGTAAGTACTCATCCTTTCTGATATCTGAGTAATATTCTATTATATATATGATCCACATCTTCCTTATCCATTCATCTGTCCATGATCATCTGCACTCCTTCCACAGTTTGTCTATGATGGATATTGCTGCTATGAATACTGGGGTGCATGTGTCCCGTCTTCACTACCTCTGTCTCTTTGGGGTCGATACCCAGTAGGGCAATTGCTGGGACATAGGGTAGCTTTATTTATAACTTCTTGAGGAAACTCCGTACCATTTTCAAGAGTGGCTGTACCGGACTGCATTCGCACAGGGGTGTAAGAGGGTTCCCGTTTCTCCACATCCTCTCCAAGATGTGTAGTTTCATTTCTTCTTATTTTTAGATATTCGGCCTCGTGTGATATGGCATCTATAGTGGTTTAGATTTGCATTTCCCTGAAGCCAAGTGATATGAAGCATTTATGCATGTATCTTTTGGTCACCGCTACCTCATCATTAGTGAAGTGACTTCTCATTTTAATCCATCTCAAGACCTAAAGCTGGGTAAGTCTCTGAAGCTGGATGATGCCATCGGTTGGAAGTGTGGAGAATTTCAAAAGATCTCCATGGAGAGCAAGTTTAAAGGTCAGTGTGAAGCTACTAATTGGACCTGGGGAGATCTCTGAAAGTGGGGATTGCCTGGGATGGGCTGAGGGGGGCCCTCCGATTTTCCTATGAATCCTTGCTGCAGCCCCAAATGGACAGTTTCCTGCTGTGGGGCAGGCTGAGTCCTCTAGTCGTGCAGAGGTGAGCCCAATGCCTGGTGCCTTGGAGGCAGGCAAACGGGGAGGGACCCTCAGCAGAAGACCCAGGGTTAGGTTAGGCCTCAAGGACAGCAGGTCTGAACTGCCCAGTGCTCAGAGAGCTCCCAGGCCGAGTGAGATGAGGGCACAAGGGCGGGTGAGTGTGAGCCTTGGGGTTTCATCCGGAAGGGCCCACAAAGGTCGGGGTTCACCAGAAGGGGCTCTCAGGGGTTGCCCCAATTCTTGCCCTGAATGCTCTGTTCCCCAAAATGGTGCAGTTTACTGTGGGCTGCAGGCTGAGTCCTACGGTGGGGCTTGGGTGTCCCCAATCCCCCAGAGTGGGGTGCCAGGACCCTGGGGAGGGACCCCTCTGTGGCCAACCTAGGGTAAGGGTTAGGGTCCAGGAGCCCGGCAGGGACATACTGCAGGCTGTGCGGCGAGCTCTGTGGAGGGCTGAGAGGAGGCCATGGGGGAGGGTGAGCATGGGCCTCAGGGTTGGGGCACGGGGGACTGCCAAAAGTGGGGACGGGCTCCGGGGGCCTCCCCAAATTCTCGTGCCCTGTAGGCTCCGTAGAGCCCCCAGGGGCACGGTTTCCTGTCAGGTGGCAAGCTGAGTCCTGCGGTGGGGCACAGGTATCCCAATTCCCCAGGGCTGCAGTGTAAGCCTCCTGGGGAGGCCCCCACACCCACGGCCGAGCTAGGGCTAGGGTTAGGCCCCAGGAACCCCGCAGGCCTGATCTGCTGGCTGTATGGCTAGTTACCCGGGCTGAGGTGAGGGTGTGGGGAGGGTGAGCGTGGGCCTCAGGGTTGGGGTGCGGGAGGCCGCCGTTGTTCGCTGGTGGCTCAGGAGGGCCCTCCTGGTTCTCCCGCCCTGAATGCTCTATGGCCTCCCAAGGTGCACGGTTTCCTGCGTGGTGGCAGACTGATTCCTGCTGTGGGGCTCAGGTGTCCCGAATCCCCGCGGCTGCGACTTCAGGCTCCTGGGGAGGGGCCCCTCCACAAATGAACTAGGGTTAGGGTTGGGGCCCAGGAACCCCGCAGGCCAGATCCGCCCGCTATGTGGCGAGCTCCGCCGCGGTCTGAGGTGAGGGTGCGGGGTGGGGTGAGCATGGGCTTCAAGGTTGGGTTTAGGAATCGCCGAAGTTCGCCTGGGGCTCTGGGAGCCCTCCTGGTTCTCCCGCCCTGAATGCTCTACAGCCTCCCAAGGGGCACTGTTTCCTGTGAGCTGGCACGCTTTATCCTGCAGTGGGGCTCAGGTGTCCCCAGTCCCTGGGGCTGTGGCACCGGGCCCCAGGGGAGGGGCCCTACCCAGCCGACATAAGGACAGGTCTAGGCCCCAGGAACCCGACAGGCCTGATCTGCCAGCTCTGCGACGAGCTCGGTGGCAAGCTGAAGGGAAGGCGTGGGGCGGGATGAGCGTGGGCCTCAGGGTTGGGGTGTAGGGGGCCACCGAGGATCGCTTGGGTCTCAGGGGGGCCCTACCAGTTCTCTTGCACGGGATGCTCTGTGGCGCCCCAAGGGGCATGGTTTCCTGAGGGGTGGCAGGCTGAGTCCCGTGGTGGGGCTCAGGTGTACCCAATCCCCGGGGTTAGGGTACGGATCAGGGTATGGATTAAGGTTAGGGTATGGGTTACGGTTAGAGTACGGGTGAGGGTAGGGGTTAGGGTTAGGGTAAGGAGAGGGTACGGGTTAAGGTTGAGTTTAGGGGTTACAGGTTAGAGGTTATGGGTTAGGGTACAGATTAGGGTTTAGGGTATGGGTTAGGGTTTAGGGTTTGGGTTTAGGGTTAGGGTTAGGGTTGGAGTACGGGTTAGGTTTAGGGTACAGGTTAGGGTTAGGGTACGGGTTAGGGTACGCGTTAGGGTACAGTTTAGGGTACGGGTTAGTGTATGATTTAGGGTAAGTGTTGACATACGGATTTGGGTATGGTTTAGGGTACGGGTTAGGGTTATGGTACGGGTTAGGGTTAGGGTATAGTTTAGGGTTATGGTACAGGTTAGGTTACGGTTTAGGGTTGGGGTTAGGGTACGCGTTAGGGAACGGGTTAGGGATAGGGATAGGGTATGGTTTATAGTTAGTGTATGGGTTAGGGTTCGGGCTAGGGTACAGGTTAGGGTTAGGTATGGGTTAGGGTCCGGGTTAGGGATAGGGCACGGGTTAGGGTATGGGTTTGGGTACGGGTTAGGGTATGGGTTAAGGTTAAGGTAAGGGTACTGGTTAGGGTTAAGGTACGGGTTACAGTTTAGGGTTTAGGGTTACGGTTAGGGTACAGGTTAGGGTTAGGGTACGGGTAGGGTTAGGGTACGGTTTATGGTACGAGTTAGGGTATGGGTTAGAGTCCGGGTTTGGGGTTTAGGGTTAAGGTTAGGGTACAGGTTAAGGTACTTGTTAGGGTTACGGTTAAGGTTAGGGTACGGTTTAAGTTATGGGTTAGGGTACAGTTTAGGGTTAAAGTTAGGGTACGGGTTAAGGTATGGGTTAGAGTACGTGTTACGGTTACGGTTAGAGTTAGGGTACAGGTTAGGGTTAGGGTTAGGGTACGGGTGAGGGTACGGGTTGGGGTTAGGTTTAGGGTTAGGTTACGGGTTAGGGGTAGGGTTAGCTGAAGGGGTAGGGTGAGGGGTAGTGTTAGGGGTATGGTAGGGGTCGGGGTAGGGTTAGGGTTTAGGGTTAGTGTTTGGGGTTTGGGGTTAGTGGTTAGGGTTAGGGTTTCATGTTTAGGGTTTCGGGATTAGGGTTAGGGCTTAGGGTTTAGGGTTTAGTGTTAATGTTAGGGTTTAAGGTTTAAGGATTAAGGTTTAGGGTTAGGTTTAGGGTAGGGTTAGGCTTAGGGTAAGGGTTAGGGGTTAGAGTTACGGTTAGGATTAGGGTTTAAGGTTCAGGGTTTAAGGTTATGGGTTAGGGTTTAGGGTTAGTGTTAGACCCCAGTAGGCCAGCAGGACTGATGCGCCAGCTGTGCGGCGAGCGGAGGTGTGGGCCGAGGTGAGGGCGCTGGCGAGCGAGGGAATAGTATGCAGTGTTTTGGCGCGAGGGGCCTTTTACGTCACTAGAGGCTCGGAGGGCCCTGCCCGTTCTCCCGCCCTGAATGACCGGAGGCGCCCCTAGCGACCCGTGTGGTGGCGGGGTGGCAGTGTGAGTCTGGCAATGCGGTTTAGGTGTCCCCAATGCTGTGCGTTGCAGCTCAAGGCCCCTTGGGAGGGGCCCCTCTAGGGCCGTCCTAGGGTTAGTGTTAGCACCCAGGAGTCCGGCAGGCATGATCCGCCAGCTGTGCGGTAGCAGAAGGCCAGGCCGAGGTGAAGATGCCAGCGAGCTGGAGCGTGGGCCCAAGCATTTTGGCACGGGGGGGCCTTGGAAGGTCGCCGGGGGATTGGAGGGCCCTGCCGGTTCTCCCGCCCTGAATGGCCAGAGGCGCCCTTAGCAGCCCGGGTGGTGGCAGGGCGGCACGGTGAGTATAGCACTGGGGCTCGGGGGTCCCCAATCCCTGGCGTTGCTGTGCCAGGCCCCTTGTGAGGTTCCGCTCGGGGGCCAACCTAGGGTTAGGGTTAGCCCCCAGGAGGCTGGCAGGCCCGATCCGCTGGCTGTGCGTGAGCAGAGGGGCGGGCCGAGGTCAGGGCGCTGGTGAGCAGGAGCATGGGCCCAAGCATTTTGGCGCATGGGGGCTTAGAAGTTCACTGGGACTCGGAGGGCCCTGCCCGTTCTCCCGCCCTGAAAGACCGGCAGCACGCCTAGTGGCCTGGTTTGCAGCGGGACGGCAAAGTGAGTCCTGGCTTGGGCTCGGGGGTCACCAATCCCTGGCACTGAGGCACCAGGCCCCTTCGAAAGGGCCCCTCATAGGCCACCCTAGGGGTAGTGTTAGCCCCCAGGAGGCGGGCAGGCCTGATGTGCCGGCTGTGCAGCGACCGGAGGGGCGGGCCAAGGTGAGGGCGCTGGGGAGTGGGAGCGTGGGCCCAAGCGTTCTGGCTCAGGCGGCCTTTGAAGGTCGCCGGGGGCTCGGAGGGCCCTGCCCGTTCTCCCACCCTGAAAGACCGGCAGCACGCCTAGTGGCCCGGGTTGCGGCAGGGCAGCAGGGTAGAGTCTGGCGCTGGGGCTTTGGGGTCCCCAATCCCAGGTGTTGCGGCGATAGGCGACTTGGGATGGGCCCCTCAGTGGCCGACCTAGGGTTAGAGTTTGCACCGAGGAGGCTGGAAGTCCGGATCCACCCGCTCTGCAAGGAGCGGAGGGGTGGGCTGAGATGAGGGCGCTGGCGAGCAGGAGCGTGGACCCAAGCGTTTTGGTGCTGGGGCCTTCAAAGGTCGCCGGGGGCTCGGAGGGCCCTGCACGTTCTTCTGCCCTGAATGCCCGACGGCGCACCTAGCGGCCCGGGTTGCAGAGGGGCAGCAGTGTGAGTCCGGTGCTAGGGCTCAGGGGTCTCCAATCCCCGGTGTTGCAGCGCCAGGCCCCTTGGGAGGGGCCCCTCGGGTGCGACCTAGTGTTAGGGTTAGCCCCCAGGAGGCCCTCAGGCCCGATTCGCCAGCTGTGTGGCGAGCGGAGGGTCGGGCGGAGGTGAGGCTGCTGGCGAGCAGGAGCATGGGCCCAGGAGTTTTCGAGGGGGGGTCCTTCGAAGGTCGCCAGGTGCTCAGAGGGCCGTTCACGTTCTTCCGCCCTGAATGACAGGCGACTACCCTGGCGGCCCGGTTAGAGGAGGGGCGGTAGGGTGAGTCTAGCGCTGGGGCTCGGGGTCCCCAGTCCTCGGCGTTGGGGTGCCAGGCCCCTTCGGAAGGGCTCTAGGGGGCTGACCAAGCATTACTGTTAGCCCCCAGGAGGCTGGCAGACCCGATCTGCCGGCTGTGTGTTGAGCAGAGGGGCAGGCCTAGGTGAGGGCGCTGTCGAGCGGGAGTGTGGGCCCAAGCGTTTTGGCACGGGGGGCCTTCGAATGTTGCCAGGGGCTTGGAGGGATCTGCCCGTTCTCCCTCCCTAAATGACCGACAGTGCTCCTAGTGGCCTGGGTGGTGGCAGGGCGACACGGTGAGTCCGGCGCTGGGGCTCGGGTGTCCCCAATCTCAGGCATTGTGGTGTCAGGCCCCTTCAGAGGGGCCCCTCAGGGGCCAACCTAGGGTTATGGGTAGCCTCCAGGAGGAGGGCAGGCCTCATCCACCGGCTCTGCAGCGAGTGGAGGGGTGGGCCAAGGTGAGGGCACTGAGGAGCAGGAGCATGGGCTCAAGCGTTTTGGATGGGGGGGCCGTTGAGTGTCGCCATGGACTCGGAGGGCCCTGCCCATTCTCCCGCCCTGAATGACCAGCGGCACCCCTAGAGGCCCGGGTGGCAGCGGGGCGGCAGGGTGAGTCCGGCGCTGGGGCTCGGGGGTCCCTAATACCCAGCGTTGCGGCGCCAGGCCCCTTGGGCGGGCCCCTCGGGGGCCGACCTAGGGTTAGGGTTAGCCCGCAGGAGGCTGGCAGGCTCGTTCCACCATGTGCGGTGAATGGAGGTGTGGGTTGAGGTGAGGTAGCTGGTGAGTGGGAGTGTGGGCCAGAGCATTTTGGCTTTGGCTTGGGGTGCCTTCGAAGGTCCCAGGTGGCTCGGAGGGTGCTGCCCGTTCTGTCGCCCTCAAGGACTGGCGACGCCCCTAGTTCCCCATGTGGCGGTGGGGTGGCAGGGAGCTTCCGGCGCTGGGACTTGGGGGTTCCCAATCCCTGGCATGCGGCGCCAGGCCACATGGGAGGGGCCCCTTGGGGGCGACCTAGGGATAGGGTTAGCCCCCAGGAAGCCAGCAGGCCCGATCCGCCAGCTCTGCAGCGAGTGGAGGGGTGGGCCGAGGTTAGGGCGCTGGCGGGCAGGAGTGTGGGAGCCAGAGTTTTTGCGTGGGGGGCCTTCGAATGTCGCAGGGTGATCGGAGGGCCCTGCCCATTCTCCCTTCCTGAATGGCAACGACCCTAGTGCCCTCGGTGCCTATGGGGTGGCAGAGTGAGTACAGCACTGGGGCTCGGGGGTCCCAAATCCACGGCATTGCGGTGCCAGGATCCTTGGGAGGGGCCCCTCGGGGGTGACCTAGGGTAAGTGCTAGCCCCCAGGAGTCTAGGAGGCCCGTTCCGCCAGCTCTGCAGCAGGCGGAGGGGCAGGCCGAGGTGAGGGCGCTGGCGAGAGGAAGTGTGGGCCCAAGCATTTTGGCACAGGGGCCTTCGAAGGTCGCCGGGGGCTTGGAGGGCCCTGCCCGTTCTCTTGCCCTGAAAGACTGGCGGTGCCCCTAGCAGCCCGGGTTGCCGCGGGGCAGCAGGCTGACTCCGGTGCTGGGCTCGGGGGCCCCAATCCCCGGCGTTGTGGCACAAGGCCCCTTGGGAGGGGCCCCTCGGGGGCCGAGCTAGGGTTAGGGTTCGTCCCCAGGAGACCGGCAAGCCCGGCGCTAAGTGGTTCAGGCAAGGTAACAAAAATGCCATACACTTATCTGTAAGAAATAACAGTGTACAGGAACCCTCTTAGCCCTAACATCATCCTTTCTGAATATGGAAGCCAGCCCCAAAGTGGTCGTGGAAGTCTGACGAAAGGGCTAAGCACTTTTCTCTGAGTCACCACACTATACAGGGAAAGACCAATGTACATCTTCTTTCACGAGTAGGAAGCATTAATGAAAAGGTTCTGGAATTTCGAGGACTCTGACCCATCCTTATTGGTAATAAACCACCCTGTACAGGAAAACACCTTCAAATCTCATCAGTCTCCTCAATCCTGACTCCCATTCAACTTTGGGTGTGTAGGACTAGGGAAATGTCCACATCTTATTGCTAAGAAAGAACGATGTCAGGGTAATGCCCTTCAAGTCACATCAGCCTTCCTGAAGACGGAAGCAGGAATCAAGGTGGTTATATTACCATGAGGTAAGGAAGATGTGCATAGAAGTGAGAAACAACAGTGGGCAGGACCTCTCTTCCAAGGAACAGTATCTTTGCTTAATGTTCAATCCCTATGGTAAGTGGTTGTGGGCATTTGTGAGGTCAAAATCTTGAGTGTTTTGTAAAACCTCTTGGTCATTCACAGATGAGACTAAGGTAGTTGGGGACTCCTAGGCAGTGATTTGTCCACTGTCAAAAATATGAAAAGATAAAAGAGACAGATGAGGTCTCCTCAGGCATTGTCCTTTATCCTCATCCTCCGTGAGGATGGCCATCTCTGGGCAGCTCAGTGGCAGGGTCTCATTCACAGTGGGGGCATCTGTTCCTCACAGACATCAGGCAGGGAAATGGATTTGGTTCTCTGTGCCAGCCCAGCCACAGCTGAGTGTCACAGCACCCTCTCGTGGGCTCATAAGAGTTTCACTGTCACCAGGCAGGTCATTGTATTTGATAAA
Organism: Ursus americanus; assembly: GCF_024610735.1. Lineage (NCBI taxonomy): Eukaryota > Metazoa > Chordata > Mammalia > Carnivora > Ursidae > Ursus > Ursus americanus. Next base: position 310,673 of record NW_028273668.1, read on the forward strand.
CCACTGTGAGAGTTTGCAATCGCCTTCATCTGCAACCTCCTAGAGGCAAATGCAGGTGTCTGGTACCATGTGAAGTCATGTGAAGGCATTGTGAGAAATTGTCCTTTTGCTTAAGAAAAACATGGCTGGGGCTCCTGGCTGGCTCAGCCAGTTAAGCATGTGCCTTTGGCTCAGGTTATGTTCTCAGGGTTCTGGGATCGAGCCCGGGTTCCCTGTTCAGCAGGAAAGGAGTTAGGGAAATAGCTTAGAACCCACAGAGAATGTGAATAAAGGGGAGTGAAATGGAATTTGGTCTGTGTTTTGCTTTAGGGATTGGAAGTTAGTTTTTTCTCAATTGTGATTGTTCTTGAAACAGAGAAGCTGTATTGGATTTTTTTTACCTTTATTTTTTTTCTAATATTAATTTTTTATTATGATATGTTAGTCACTATACAGTATTTCCTTAGTTTTTGATGTAGTGTTCCGTGATTCATTATTTGCATATAACACCCAGTGCTCCATGCAATATGTACCTTCCTTAATACCCATCACTGGTCCATCCCAATCCCCCACCCCTCTCCCCTCTGAAGCCCTCAGTTTGTTTCCCAGAGTCCATAGTCTCTCGTGGTTCATTCCCCCTTCTGTTTAGGGTCCATTGTCTAAAGGGACAGACAGTGGAAGTTCACCAAATATAAGATCGAAATTGAATTGTTCATTATAGATGACACCAAGTAGTTCCCAGACATTTCATTCTACTGTAGTAATTCATTATACCTGTGCAGGTGCACGTGGAAGACAATTGATGCATTCATAGTGGTAATAAAACACGCCCCTCAGTAGTAGAATAATAGGGGATGCATATGTGTAAAATTATTCGACTACAGCTTCCATGCTTTCCCTTTGGTTCCTTATTATCTATGAAATTGGACCATTCTTGTTCTCTAGGCTTAAACCTCATTGTCAGTATTTAGAGTTTTTCAATGCTGATCTTCTCCTGTATAAGTTACCAAAACCTAAAATATGTATGAATTTTAAAAAACGCTATATTGAAAATGACAGCAGGGAAGTTCCATTTTGTGAATATTGTGTCAATGGATCTCTATTTTGACATCAGTGTTCATTAGAAATGATGACATTTCATGTGAGTATAAATATCAATGTGAAAAAGAAAAGGTAGGAAGAACCTTGAATGTTTAAGTAATTGGTGAAATGACAGGTGTGTGTGTGTGTGTGTGTGTGTGTGTGTGTGTGTGTGTAATTGATTTTCAGTGAGTGGTTCAGCTTCTTGTAGGGCCTCCGAGAGAGCCCAGGTGAACCTTTCAATGAGTTGGTATCTGTTTTCAGAACATGGGAATCTCTTAGTCCAATAGTCAATCAGGCAAGCTTTGAGGTCTTGAAGAGTTTCAGTCCTCAGCGATGGTGTTGCAGACCCTTGTGAGCAAACCCTAGGTATGCTCAGAGCCCTCATTAGCTGGTACCAACGTGTGACGATTTCAGACAGCATTTCCCAAAGAAGTACCTCTTGAGTCTCTGTCCTTGTCAGTTCCCTACACTTCCTTACACTAGTTATGTGATCAGTGTGTTTCAGGATAATCCCCACATGTGATTTTTGCTATTTCCTACTAGTCCTATCTGTTTCTCATGTTCTTCTTTTATGGTAGGTGTTGGGAAGCAACCGGTGTGGTGTAGGAAGGGGTGTGGTAGTTGTCTGCCTTCAGAGGACCGAATGATGCCTAGAAATTGTACTGTAGGTTGAGGTCAATTGTCCATCTTCTGAGTGTCAGGAATTCCATCACTTTACTTTGATGCTAGTCTGTTCTTCAAGCTGTCCTCAGAAATAAGGACGTCATCCATCTAGGGAATACTGGTTTGTGTGAATGTTTTCATTTTAGGAAAGGCCTTTCTGTTCCTGAAAATAATACTGTAGAGTACCCTTTCTGGGTTTTATTGGACATCAGTCAATCTTTTGTGAAGTATTCCTTTATAAATAGACTTTTTATGGTTGATGAGCAGGAATTCTTTATTGACAAGTCTTTGTCAGTGTGTGTATTGCAAATCTTTACTTCCCAGACTGTGGTTCACTTTTTCATTTTCTTATGGTCATAAGATAAGGAGAAATGTCACATTTTTATGAAGTCCCACTGAATTCTTTTAAATGGTTAGTGCACCATATGTCCTACCCCAAGATTGACAGGTTCTGCATTTTCTTTAAGAAACTGTCCAATGGGAAGCTACAATCCATCTCAAATTTATAAATTGCATTTTTAATTCTAATAGGGTATTTATAGACTGGTTTGTATTTTCTATGTACACAATCATATTATCTGTGAATAGTTACAATTATCCCCTCAATTCTTATACTTTTTGTTTCCCTTGCCTTCTAACAGTGGTAGATTCTCCGATGCCATGTTGAATAGAGCAACATTGTTTGAAGATTTTAATATACCTTTCTCAATATCTGACAGAAAAAGCAGACAAAACATTGGTAAAAATGTGACCTAATTGACATATAGGGAACATTCCATCATAAGTGCAGAATACATTATTTGCAAGTGGTCATAGACTCTTTACCCAAATAAATGACAGATGGGGCCACGAATCAATGCTACAAATGTTAAACCCTGAAATTAACTAGATTCTATTCTTAGACCACAGGCGAATTGAGCCACAGTCATAGCGAAAAGAAAACCAGGAAGTCCTTCAATGTTTAAAATTAAATGGAACTTTGCTACATATCGTAAAGGTGAGAGAGGGAATCTCAATGGAAATTCTGAACCTTTTCTACATGAGGGCTCACACACAATGGCACTTTCTTTGTGAAGAGCATTATAATAACCTAGACAGGAGTTGAGCCTTAAGTCAGAATTCTGCCTGCCCCAGCCACACCTGGCAGCCTTGGCCTGTGGTCCCCCTCAGCTGTCCTTTCTGGTGGCCCTGAGCTAAGGGGGTGAACATGGCCGTATGGAAATTAGAAGCTCCCCACTCTTAGTGATGACGTTGCTATCGTATTGTCCTCACCAGTCCAACAACATGATTTCTGAGTGAAACATGACACAAGAGCGACTTCTTGGCCTTCCTTCAGGTTTGAAAATCATCTGGTGAGTCATCTATTAGAAATATGGATTCAACATGTGTTATTTCTTCTAGAAAAGAAATAGACCCAATAGCAATTATGTGTTCCTTAGCACCTGTTCCTGAGAGACATCATACTGGCTCTTTGTAGCATTCTGCCTCTTAAACTTCTCAACTAGGGTGTAGATATTTTTAGGCACATTTTCAGACGGTTAGAAAGGGACTCAGATGATATGAGTCACAGAGGATTTTAGTGTCAGAAACCTAAGTGGGATCCCCAAATTGACTCCAAATCCCTTGTTGTTCCATACAGGGTACTATTTCCCTCTTATCTCTGGTCTTCTCAATCTGGAAACCTATCAAGTATCAGGATTTTCTTGTCATGTGGACAAATGGAACGAATTCAGCGGGCCTTTTCACCTCTGCCCATGGTGATCATTAAGATCATTATCTTAGTGGAGGACCTCTGGGTAAGATACTCAAAGATCCTTAGGAATACAGACAGTATAATATTTTTCTGGTATTAAAGTTACTGAAACCAACTATCTTTTTTTTGTCCATTCAGGCTCTGGTATGTTCAGAGGGTGCTGTAAAACTGGTCTGAAATAGTATTGAAAAACACTCAGCTCAGCCTCTTCTACAAAGTGAGCCAATGCTTATAAACATGGCTAAAATATTCCCTTACCTACGATGACTCCCCAGCCATCGTAGTGTTTATATGGTATGACTGTGACTTACATTAGTCAACATTTGCAGAGAAAGAACTTAGTGCATCCAGGGGGCACTTCATGTTGAAATTAGTTTGTGACAACGAGCTACTGTGTTTTATTCTGCAGTCCAAGGGAATGGTGCCAGACATCTCTAAGGAGTTCTAGCAGTTCTACAATTCTGATTTTAAGTGGTCTGTGTGCTTCAGAGATTTGGTCAGGAGAAGGGCAGGAGTCCAGAGACTGTGAACACTTCTGTTACATGTGCTGACCATGGAGCAGGTAGCTTTCTGTGGGCATCATTTTGATTTCTTGGTACTCTTGTGAAGGTGCTTTTGTCTCAAATTCCTCCATTTAGGAGTAATTATAATGATGAAAGTAATTTTTATCTTATATCATCTGTGGGCCCTGATCCTGGGATCCCAGGGAAGCTATCCTTTAACATTTTACCCGGTTCAAAATGATTGGGCAAAACCTCAAAGCATGGGCCCTATTTCTGCCCCAAGCACATGTTGTACATCTGCTTCAAGAAGAAAACAATAACCAAAAATGCCAACATGAAGATAAGAAAAAATAAAGAACCTCTTTGGCTCCCATAAGATTAAAGTCATACTGACATGTACATACTGAACATGCATGAAATCATTGCATTTCCTAAAGCCCAAGCCTTGGAGGGTCTGAGAGCCACTGATCTTGCCCAGAACCAGGCACACCCCAGCAGGGAGGTCTGGTGCAGAAAGGGAAGGGGCAGGACTCTGAGGGTGGTCTGCAGCTAGAGGGGTCCCTGGAATGGGCCAGGTGTGTGTAGGGAGCCCAGCCCAGGACCCCACCTATGCCTATGCTGGGTGTTGGGTAGAGGAGGCACCTCTTGGACCCCCTGCACTTTCAGGGTTCCAGGGGCTTGAGGGCGGCTTGCCTGGCTTCCCAGGGGCTGGGGCACCACCCTCCCTGACAAATCACCTCTTGGGAGTGGAGCTACGTCTCTGTGGGCTGTTCCAGAGTTGCAGTGGGGTGCAAACCTGGGACAGAAGAAGGGGAACTGGGAGAGAGAGAGTTGCCCTGCGGAGGTCCCGGCAGGTTAGAGAGCAGCGTGCACCGTGGGTGGGGGGGTCTGGGGGTAGGGTGCGCCCCAGGTGGGAGGCAGGGTTCTGGAAGGGCACCTGGAGAGGGTTCATTGTGGGAACTCAGGTGAGTTTTCTTTTTCCTTTTAAAGTCTCTTCTGCCCCATGTTCTCAACTGGCCTTATTCCCCATACCTGTGAACTCCAGGGCGCCCACTCACCTGAGCTTTTGTGGGATTGGTTGCAGAATTTCAGGGTTTCCCCTGTTCCCCGGGAAGAGTGCGGGTAAGGACCTCACAGAGTCCCCACCTTCAGTGATGTGTCCCACGGTTCTCTGACACTGTGCAGGTGATGCATCTTGAGAAGTACCTCAAGTTCAGCAGGGTGTGCCCTGGTCCCCCAGGCACAGGTGTGGCCATAGCAAGCCCCAGAGCCGTCCCCCAACTTCAGCATTATGCCCCGTGTGCCCCCAGGTTAGTGGTAATTGGCTGTTAGAATCATGCAGGAAAATCCTCCAGGTGGGGGCCTGAAGGAGGGCGTAAACCAGACCCCACTCTAATTGCATTGGGAATAGACGAATTGAGGGTTTCTTTAGAAGAGTAAGTCTGCTTTCCAGAAAAGGCAAGGTCATTGGTCTATTGAGAATGAAGATAATTACTGATATACAACAAGTATGTGTTGCCCCTGCACCCAGAAACCGAAGCAGGTGTGCAGGCTATAGGTCAGAGGTGCCTTCTTCTCCCCAGCTGACAGCACTTCTCTGCTCTGGCTACAAGACACCCGAGGTTTTGAACGTCAGCATCGGAGTCAGCGAGGCAGCTTGTCACAGGACGCCAGTGTTCAGAGAAAGCACAGGTATGTTTGGCAAAATGTCCTATCTATGTCAGGGCTGGAGGTAAAACCTCTCATTATCCCAAAACCTCCTGGGCTTTTCTCTTTTCTCTAGTTGAGCCACAAAGTAAAATTGAAGTAGCTGTCAGCATTCTGGGTTTGGTGCAAGAATTACTTAGTTTCCCTGGAGGTAGAACTTTGCAGGGGATCACAATTTCTGTCCATTTATTGCTTACAAATGTATTTTGACCATCTGTTTCCTAGGAACCCTCTTTTATTAGAAAGGGAAGGTGAGATTCACTCTGTGCCTGTTTGTAACATCTAATTTGTTCCTTCATCTAACAGTGTTTATTCAATTGGGCCTAAGATATGGTTTAGTGGCCAGTATCTAGAGTTAGGTGGCTTTTTTCATCTGATACAGACTTGGATGATGTCATTTGACAAAGGTGATGTTTCATCATTGATTAGTTTATTCACCAGAAGAGTTAAAATTAGGGTGGAGGGAAAATTCAAAATTATCCAAACCGGCCTGTTCCTGTTTAAAAGTTGAGCTTGACTTTCTAGTTTTACTAAATGTATTATCTCGATATTTTGAGGTGCCATATTCTCTCTGTAGTTTCTTTGGTGGTGGAGTCAGAAGGAGAGTCTGGGAATTCTTTTGGATAGTGGCATGCTGGTGGCTTCAAGGGGCTTGGCGTCAGGAGCCTTGGGGTGAAGTCTGCAACTGCTTGTCTGACCCTGGGTGCATCTCCCAGAGGTTTTGTTGCCTCCTATGAAATTGCCGGCAGATAATGTTCTGCTTAAAGGGGAACCCTCCCATCCTGTTGGTGGGAATGCAAAGTGGTGCAGCCAGTCTGGGAACCAGTGTGGGGGTTCCTCAAAAAGTTAAACATTGAACAACCACATGATCCAGCAATTGCTGTCCTACGTATTTACCCAAAGGATACAGAAATGCAGATTCGAAGGGGGTCCATGCACCATAATGTTTATAGCAGCAATGTCCACAGTAGCCAAACTATGGAGAGAATCCCAAAGTCCATGCACTGATGAATGGATAAAGCAGATGTGGGATACATATATATAATGGAATATGACCCAGCTTCAAAAAGAATGAAATCTTACCATTTGCAAGGATGTGGATGGATCTAGAGTGTATTAAGCTAAGCAAAATCAGTGAGGAAAGACAAATATCCTATGCTCTCACGCTTGTGGAATTTCAGAAAAAAAAACAGATGAACAGAGTTGAGGGGTGATGGAGAGGCAAACAAGGAAATAGACTCAACCTTGGAGAACAAACTGAGTGTTGCTGCAGGACATGGGCGTGGGTGTAAGAGTTAAATGGGTGAGGGGTATTAAGGAGGAATCTTGTGATGAGCACCGGGTACTGTATGCAGGTGAGGAATCACTAAATCTTACCCCTGAAGCGAATATTCCATGGCATGTGAACTAACTGGAATTTAAGTAAAAGAAGAAAGGAAAAAGTGTTCTGCTTCATGAAGAGCGAGGTAAAGTTGTAGTGATTTGGGCTGTACTCTTCTATAGATGAGAGTTGTAGAACACCCTGTTGTAGGATACACTAGTTTCTTATCACATAAGGAGTCCTCAGAAAGCTGCAATGAAAGATTCAGATCTCAGAGCATGTTCATGTTCCACTGATATGTTACAATTTGCACAGGTAGGAAAGAAGATGGAGAGAAAGGCAACAGAAGGGGAAAGTAGGTGTGAACCTTTCATTAGTTAGTGTTATAGCTTTCTCATGAAAGCCTTGCGCCAGTGTGATTTTGGAAGAAACGGTGGAATCCGGGAGCTTTGCAGGAGATAGGGGAGTTCCAGGTCTGGGTAAACTGACAGGGGTCCCAGAGGAGTGTTGAATGCATTCTGCAGCAGGGTGTGGGCAGGGTGGGCTCCAGGGGTGGCTGTGGTCTCCTGGGTGAGAGTTGTGACAGGTGAGGGCTGTGTGCAAGTTCCTGGCTGAGGACAAGTGAGGCACAGGCAGAGAGCTGGCAGAGAACCTTCTTCTGGGCCACCAGCCTCACCCAACACACACAGCCTCATCTTCTGTCCCTGTCACTCCAATTCTGACTTCTCCGAAGGTGAGTGAGAATACATCAAGAGCATTCTTAACAGAAGGGAAAGCATGTGCAAAAGCTCTGGGGCAGGAGAATTCCAGTTATTTCCAGGAGCAGCAAGAAGGACCTGTGGCCACAGGAGACAGCTTAGGACATGAGCTTAGAGAGGTGAAAGAGGGTGACAGAAAGCTATTCCAGGGCTATAACCCCATGAGAAGCTGTTTCACTGGGCCATACTGGCTACAGTGTTGAGAACAGATTACAGAGGGTTGAAGATGGCAAAGCAGGTCAATTATGAAGCTTTTCCAGGAACTCAGGCACCGTGGAACGGACAGGTGGCTTTGGATGGAGTGGTTAGACCTCTTCTGGGTCCATTTTGAAGATGGAGCTCACAGGATTTGCTGATGGGTTAGCTATTAGGAGCAGGAGAACAGAGGAATTGGGGTAACTCTCAGGTGTTGTGGGTTGTCCTGATCGAGAGGAAGGAGAGGGTTTCTCAGGGGGTAGGAGGTAGTCGGTGTTCAGCATGCTGAGGAAGGTGCCTTTCCCAGTGGATCTGCTGAGGTTTGTGTCTGGGAGGACCTTTCACATCTCTTCCCTCAGCAATGCTCAAGTACAAGTATCCCCCACTTTTTAAACGTTCACAGTAAGACACTGGGCTTTCTTGAAAGAACTACGTTATTACCCAGCTTCAGTAAAAGGAAGACACCTGAAGAGGATTTCAATCTTATGAAAAAAGGTGAACAGTGAGAATCGCGTTCAGCATCTGTTCTGGGGAGAAGCACGACCGAGGCGGCGTGCACCCCAACCAGCTCCTTCCTCTGTCAACCGCTCTCCGCTTCCAGCCACTAGCACTTTGAATTGTGTCTGTGAGCCTCTGCTGTGCTTCATCTTCATTTATGCTGGGCCTCCGTTAGAAACTTGTGTGCTGAGGCCTAAGAAAAGCCAAAGAGAAGGAATTTTGGAGTCTGAGCACACTGTCTAATTGTTCGTGTAAATTAATGGTCATTCCTTCTTGACACCATTTCTTCTGTGCAAGGTTTCTCAGAAGCCCTGTACTTTCAAAGAGCAGGGAAACCTATACCCCATGCTGCGGGGTTAGTTTTAGTCTCCATGCCTGACAGACCATTTCATGACTAGGATTTTCTCACTCAAACATTGAGACTTTGACCATCTTCACCCTTTTCTACCACCGCATCCCCGAATCTGGCACCTACCAACCTGCTCTCAGTATCTATGCGTTCAGTATTTGTTTATTCCACGTTGAATGTACATGAGAGCATCTGGTATTGGTCTTTCTGTGTCTGAGTTACTTGGCATAAGGCCCCCAAGGTCTGTGTTTCCATGTCTGGTTCTTGTGAATAATGCTGCAGTGAACGTGGGAGTGCATCTGTCTTTTTGAGGCAGCATTTTTGTGTTCTTAAATCAATACTCAGTAGAGCCATTACTGGGTCATGGGGTAGTTGTATTTATTTTTTCAGGAACCTCCATACCATTTGTCACAGTGGCTGCACCAATTTCCATTCCCACCAACAGTGCACAGTGTTTCCTCGTCTGCACACCCAGACCCCACCTGGTGTCTGTCTCTGGGACAATTGCTATTCCAACAGTTGTGAGAGGATAGCCGATTGTGGGTTTGACTGATGTTTCCCTAACGATGATTAGTGATGTCGAACAACTTTTTCTGTCTGTTGGCACCTGTGTGCCATCTTTGGAAAGTATCTATTCACATATTCCTCCCATTTTTTATATAGTTTTTTTTTATTTGTATGAGTGTTGTGTGTATTTTGGATATTAGCCTCTTCTCACACATATGATTCGCAGATATGTTTTTCTTATTGGGTCAGAGGCCTTTTAAGTTTTTGATGGTTTCTTTTGCCGTGTGGAAGATTTCAGTTTGATGTTGTTCCACTTGTTTATTTTTGCTTTTGTTGCCTTTGCATTTGGTGTCCGATCTGAAGACTCTTTGCCAAAACTAATGTCAATAGACTTAGTACCTGTGTCTTCTTGGAGGTTTATGGATTCAGGTCTTATGTTCAAATCATTCATCCATTAAAAATTTTGTGTGTGGTGTAAGAAAGTGACCCAGTTATATTCTTCTGCATTTAGTGTCCCCTTTGCCTGTTACCGCTCACTGAAGAGACAGTCCTTCCCTCATGGCATATCTTCTGCTGCTGTGTCGTAAGTGAGGATCATCTACGTGTGGGTAAGTTTCTGAGCTTTCTGTACTGTTCCACTGACCTGGTGTCTTTGTTTATGCCAGTACCATCCTGTTTTGATGACATCAGCTTTATAATCCAGCTTGAAATCCAGGAGTGTGTTGACTGCACCTCTTTCTCCAGGTTGCTTTGCGGATTTGGTGTCTTTTGTGATTCCATACAAGTTTGAGGACTGTTTTCTATTTCCTCGAATAATGACACAGGAATTCAGATAGGGATTTCATCACATCTGTCGATTGCTTTGGGTACGATGGACATGTTCACATAATTAACTCTTCCAGTTAAGGAGCATGGCGTATGCTACCATTTGTTTGTGTTCCCTTCCAAATCTTTGACCCATACATTCTGCCCCCCTGGACACACATATTTTTCATTTCTTTTCTGCCATGTGTTGAGTGTACTATGTCTTTCTCATTCTTGGTTACTTTTATTCCTAGATTTTTTTTGATGCAATTTTAAATGGCGTTGCTTTTTTAATTTCTCTTTGCGAAAGTGTGTCATAAGTATACAGAAATGCAAGAAGTTGGGTCATCTGGGTGGCTCCATAAGTGAAGCGTCTACCTTCAGCTCAGGTCATGATCCCAGAGTTCTGGGATCGAGCCCCGTGTTGGGCTCCCTGATTAGCGAGGGTCTGCTTTTCCCTCTTTCTGACACTCCCACTGCTCGTGCTTTTTCTCTTCCTGTCAAATAAATAAATAATATTTGAAAAATAATGACAACAGGTCTCTGCATATTGACTTTATATCCTGCAGCTTGTTTGAATTTTTTTATTCTAACAGTTTTTTTTTTTTTTTTGTGGAATCTTTCGGGATTTTATGTCATTTGCAAATTGTGCCAGTTTTCCTGTATGGATTTAATATCTTCTCTTTTTTTAAAAATTGTTATTCACCCTACAGTACTTCATTTGTTTTCGATGTAGTGTTCCATGATTCATTGTTTGCATATAACACCTAGTGCTCATTATGACAAGTGCCCTCCTTTTTTTTTAAAGAATTTATTTATTTATTCAACAGAGATAGAGACAGCCAGCGAGAGAGGGAACACTAGCAGGGGGAGTGGGAGAGGAAGAAGCAGGCTCACAGCGGAGGAGCCTGTTGTGGGGCTCGATCCCATAATGCCAGGATCACGCCCTGAGCCGAAGGCAGATGCTTAACCACTGTGCCACCCAGGTGCCCCCTGTCTTGTTAATTTTAACCATTCTAACTGGTGTAAGGTGGTATTTCATTGTCGTTTTGATTTGTATTTGCCTGATGGCAAGTGATGTGGAGCATTTTTTCATGTGTCTGTCGGCCATTTGTATGTCTTCTCTGGAGAAGTATCTCTTTGTGTCTTCTGCCCATTTTTTGGGTGTCGAGTTTGAGGAGTTCTTTATAGATCTTGGATACCAGCCCTTTATCTGTAATATCATTTGCAGATATCTTCTTCAATTCCATAGGTTGCCTTTTGTTTTGTTGATTGTTTGCTTTGCCGAGCAGAAGCTTTTTATCCTGATGAAGTGCCAATAGTTCATTTTTGCTTTTATTTCCTTTGCCTTTAGAGACGTGGCTTGCAAGAATTGTTGTGTCCAAAGTTGAAGAGTTCTTTTGATTTTGATATGAGACAGGAATCCATTATCTTTCTTTCCTGATTGTATTTGAGTCCTCTGTCTTTCTTGGTGAGTCTAGCTAAGTTTGTCAGTTTGTTTATCTTTCCAAAAAAGGCAGCTCTCATTTTCATTGGGTTTTTTTTTTGTCTTTTTAGTCTTTGTTGGATTTATTTATGCCTTCCTTTTTGTTATTTCCTTATTTCTACTAATTTGGGGCTTTGTTGGTTGTTTTTTTTTTTTTTTCCAATTCTTTACCACATAAATCAGGTTGTTTATTGGAGAGCATTCTCATGGATTGATGAACACTTGAATTTCTATGAATGTCCTCCATAAAGCCACTTTTGCTGCATCCCATAAGTTTTTGTAGGTTGTCTTTTTCATCAGCGTCAAGGTACTTCTAAAATTTTTTTGATTTCTTCTTTGACTGTTGGTTGTTCAGTAGCATGATGTTAAATCTCCACATATTTTTTAAGATTCTTTAAGTATCTGACAGAGAGTGAGACAGCGAGAGAGGGAATGCAAGCAGCGGGGTGGGAGAGGGTGAAGCGGGCTTCCCACTGAGCAAGGAGCCTGATTCGGGGCTAGATCCCAGGATCCTGGGATCACGACCTGAGCTGAAAGCAGATCCTTAACGACTGAGCCACCCAGGCCCCAAAAATCTCCACCTATTTTTGACAGTCCCATTTTTTTCTTGAGACTGATTTCTAGTTTCATATCATTGTGGTTGGATAAGATTTGAAGCAGAAGGTGAAGAGAGCATTCAGATGAAAGGTTTGTTTCCTGTAGGGTTTTCTGTGGGCAGACCACGAGTTCAGTGGGCAGGAGGAAGGTTTTATGAGATGGGGGGTGGGGATAACCCTTGTTAGAATTACTGACTACTACCATGCAGGCTGTGTGCTACCGTTCACATCATAGTCCTGATGGACTTGTACTTCATTAGAAATATTTTCTAGGAGGTGTAGGCATAGTCTTCACTTAAAGAAAGGTGCCATGTGGGTTCAGCAACCAGGATGTATGGTACTGTGGGGGATCAGAAACAGGCTTTCTGTGGGAAGTGACAGAAATAAGATATGGTGAGCTCCATGACCATAGGTGAGGTCCCGAGTGACCCACTGGGTGTTGGGTTCTGTGGATCTGTCTCATCAGGTGCTGTGGAATTCAGGGACACCCTCCTGTCTGTGGATTTGTGTGGATACAGGTAGACATCAGTGTCTGGCCAGGCACGAAGGTCGCACTGGACCACCACCAGAAATACAGCGTGCGGTGGAGCCACTGCTTGGTTTCCCCGAAAGCTGACCAGGGTCTGTGACTGTGATTCCTAGCAGCTGCAAGGGGAGAGGAGGCCGGGGGTGGTGCACACTTCCTAGAGTTGTGGTCAGGACTAGTCTGGAGCCCACTGAAGTCAGCCACACAAGGAACAGAAGGCACCAAGTCAGTGTAGCTGTGGGCACTGCTCCCTTGGTACTTTCGGGCCAGCTCCATGCTGCCACCTCCTGCTTTTCATCATCATCTTCAAGGTCATGTGCCTCTGCTCTTGCCCCATGGCCTCCGGGGTATTGTCCGTCCTCCATCTGGCCCTCGTCCCTGGTGCCCTGTGCAGTCCGATGCCAGGGTAGCCTTCTTGAGACAAATATCTGGCCCTGATGGAACACTTCCATGGATCTCCTGTGATGCGAGGATGATGCCCTGCCCTGGAAGGGGCCTGCAGGTCCCCAATCAGGACAGCCATGTCTCCCTTTTCAGCATGGCCTGCCCTCCCCTCAGTCTTCTTCAGGGAAGCTCTCCCCACTTCCTGAGATGACAGCTCTGAACTTAAAAATGAATGTTATTTTACATATCTCTATGCCTTAGTTCATCCATGGCATGTCTTTCAACCCCGTTAGTGGGTTTTTTTCTTTTTTAGCAGTTCTGAAGGGCTGTCTGATCAAGGAGGGGATGACGTGGGTGGGGTAGCTTTCCCTCTCATCTCCCTCAGCATGTCTCTGAGCCCTGGGGCCAGCTATTCCAGTGAGGATTGAAGAACCCGAGCCAACCCATCCTGAGCACAGGCTGTGTCAGCTCATAGACTGATGCGTGTTGGTGGGCAGCTGGCATGGGCCAGGGGCAGGCAGTGTCTCCTTCTCATTCCTTCCCTCCCTTCCTCCCAGAGGTAGCTCAGAGAAGCCTTCAACCCCTGCATCTCCAGATCCCTTGACCTATGCCTCCTGTGTTCAGCTGGTGACCTTGGAGTTTCGCATCGATTCTACCTCCCGTACCCTCTCCCGTATCAGTTCCTGCATCAGGGGAGGGGTCGGACCCTTGTCTGTTTTTGGTCTTCTTCCTGTCCCGCACCAAGCCCACCCACCTTTGCATCTTCTATGTATGTGCTTGGAAGCAAGCCCATCCACAGGGAACCTATTAGCCAAATGGATCCTGGCAATGAACATTGAAGTAGAGATCCAGGATCCATAATAAACCTGCTCTGAAACCTGTCCCAAAGTCTGTGACTCTCTCACACTGAAACAGAAACAATAGTAGCTTTCTGGACTGTGAAGTGTCATGTGTCTCTACTTACAATCTTGAATGCATAGGTGCTGAGCCTGGACTGAAAAGGACCATGTCTTCCGTGGCCTGGAATCCACGGCAAAAACTCAGTGAAATCTGAATTTGAGGCATGGAGTGAATAATTATTGTAGAGTGAATCCTCCCAAGTAGGGCTTATGCACATTGCACAGGAAAAGCTTTTTCAAAGAGCTTCCTGAAAGAAAAATCTTTTTTAAAATTTATTTTAATTCCAGTAAAACTAACATACAGTGTTACATTCGTTTCAGGTGTACAATAGAGTGATTCAGTAATTCTATATATTACTCAGTAGTCATCAAGAAAAGCGTCCTCTTAATCCCCTTCATCTATTTCACTCATCCCTCTATCCACCTCCTCTCTGGTAACCATCCGTTTGTTCTCTATTGTTAAGAGTTTGTATTTTGGTGTGTCTCCTTTTTCTCTTTTAGTTATTTATTTTTGTTTGTTTTTTAAATTCCCCATTAGAGTGACATCGTATGGGATTTGTCTTTCTCTGACTGACTGATTTTAGTTAGGATAATACTCTCTAGCTCCATCCATGTGTCTGCAAATGGCAAGGTTTCATTCTTTTTCAAGCCGAGTAATACTCCATTGTGTGTGTGTGTGTGTGTGTGTGTGTGTGTGTGTGTGTGTGTGAATACACACATCTATCATCTCATTTGTCAATTTTTCTACAGACACTTGGGTTGCTTCCATATTGTGATATTGTGAATAATGGTGCAAGAAACATAGGGGTGCACATATCCTTTTAAGTTACTGTTTTCCTATTCTTTGGGTAAATACGAGTAGTGTGATTGTTGGATCGTAGGGTAGTTCTATATTTAATTTTTTGAGGAACCTTCATACTGTTTTCCACGGTGGCCACCACAGTTTGCATTCCCACCCACAGTTCGTGAGGATTCCCCTTTATCCACATCCTCCCAACACCTGCTCTTTGTTGTGCTTTTGATGTTAGCCATTCTGACAGGTTTGAGGTATTACCTCACTGTCCTTTGGGTTTACATTTTCCTGATGATGGATGATGGTGAACATCTTTTCACGGGACTGTTGGCCATTTGTATTTCTTCTTTGGAGAAATGTCTGTCCATGTCTTCTGCCTATTTTTTAACTGGATTATTTGTTTTTGGGGGGTTGAGTAGAATCACTTGTATATGTTTTGGACACTATCCTTTTATTGCATATGATCTTTGCAAATATCTTCTCCCTTTGAGTAGGTTGTCTTATTATTTTTACGTTTTCATTGTTCTTCTGCCGTGTGGAAACTTTTTATTTTGCTGTATTCCCAATAGTTTATTTTTGTTTTCATTTCCTTTGCCTCAGGAGACAGTCTAGAAAAACGTTGGTATGGTCCATATCAAGAAGTTACTGTCTTCCCTCCTGTAGGATTTTTATGGATTCAGGTCTCATATTGAGGTCTTGAAACTGTTTTGTGTTTGTCTTTATTGTGTAAGAAAGCAGTCTAATTTCATTCTTTTGTGCATAGCTGTCTAGTTTTCCCAATACCATTTGTTGTAGAGACTGTCCTTTTCCCTTTTGATATCGTTGCTTGCTTTGTGGAAGATTCATGGACCACATAATTGTGGGTTTCTGTCTGAACTTGTATCCTGTTCCTTTGGTGGCTGTGTCTATTTTTGTGCCGTACTGTCTTGTTAGGATGACTGCAGCTTTGTAGTATAACCTGAAATCTGAAATTGTCAGTCCTCCAGCTTTGTTTTTCTTTTCCACATTGCACTGGCTGTTCAGTATCTTTAGTGGTTCCATACAAATGTGTAGGATTGTTTATTCGAGGTCTTTTGTTCTTTAATTTAAATTCAATTAGCCAACTTACAGTACATCATTCGTTTCAGATGTAGTCTTCAATAAATTTTCAGTCATGTGTAACACCCAGTGCTCATTGTATCGTGTGACCTCCTTAATGCTACTCACCCAGTTACCCCCCCCCCCAACTTCTCCTCCAACAATCATCAGTTTCTTGCGATAGTTAAGCGTCCATTATGGGTTTTCTCCCTCTCTGATGACTTCCCATTCTATTTTCCCTTCCTTCCCCTATGGTCTTCTTCCTTGTTTCTGATATTCCACATAGGAGTGAAAGCATATGATCATTGTCTTTCTTTCATTGACTTATTCCACTCAGCATAATACCCTCCAGCTCCACCCAGGTCGGTGTGATGGTAAGTATTCATCCTTTCTGATGGCTGAGTAATATTCCATTATATATATGATCTACATCTTCTTTATCCATTCATCTATCCATGGTCATCTGCACTCCTTCCACAGTTTGTCTATTATGGATATTGCTGCTATGAACACTGGTGTGCATGTGTCCCGTCTTCACTACCTCTGTCTCTGGGGGTAAATACCCAGTAGTGCAATTGCTGGGACATCGGTAGCTTTATTTATAACTTCTTGAGGATACTCCGTACCATTTTCAAGAGTGGCTGTACCGGACTGCATTCGTACAGGGGTGTAAGAGGGTTCCCATTTCTCCACATCCTCTCCAACATGTATAGTTTCATGTCTTCTTATTTTTATATATTCGGCCTCGTGTAATATGGCATTTATAGGGGTTTAGATTTGCATTTCCCTGAAGCCAAGTGATATGAAGCATTTATGCATGTATCTTTTGGTCACCAGTACGTCGTCATAAGTGAAGTGACTTCCCATTTTAATCCATCTCAAGACCTAAAGCTGGGTAAGTCTCTGAAGCTGGATGATGCCATCGGTTGGAAGTGTGGAGAATTTCAAAAGTTCTCCATGGAGAGCAAGTTTAAAGGTCAGTGTGAAGCTACTAATTGGATCCGGGGAGATCTCTGAAAGTGGGGGTTGCCTGGGATGGGCTGAGGGGGGCCCTCCGATTTTCCTATGAATTCTTGCTGCAGCCCCAAATGGACAGTTTCCTGCTGTGGGGCAGGCTGAGTCCTCTGTCGTGCAGAGGTGAGCCCAATGCCTGGTGCCTTGGAGGCAGGCAAATGGGGAGGGACACTCAGCAGAGGACCCAGGGTTAGGTTAGACCTCAAGAGACAGCAGGTCCGAACTGCCCAGTGCTCAGAGAACTCCCAGGCCGAGTGAGATGAGGGCACAAGGGTGGGTGAGTGTGAGCCTTGGGGTTCCATCCGGAAGCGCCCACAAAGGTCGGGGTTCACCAGAAGGGGCTCTCAGGGTGTGCCCCAATTCTCTTGCCCTGAATGCTCTCTTGTTCCCCAAAATGGTGCAGTTTACTGTGGGCTGCAGGCTGAGTCCTACGGTGGGGCTTGGGTTTCCCCAATCCCCCGGAGTGTGGTGCCAGGAATCTAGGGAGGGACCTCTCTGTGGCCAACCTAGGGTAAGGGTTAGGGTCCAGGAGCCCGGCAGGGACAATCTTTAGGCTGTGGGGCGAGCTCTGTGGATGGCTGAGAGGAGGCCATGGGGGAGGGTGAGAATGGGCCTCAGGGTTGGGGAACGGGGGGCTGCCAATGATGGGGATGGGCTCCAGGGGCCTCCCCAAGTTCTCATGCCCTGTAGGCTCCGTAGAACCCCAAGGGGCATGGTTTCCTGTCGGGTGGCAAGCTGAGTCCTGCGGTGGGGCACAGATATCCCAATTCCCCGGGTCTGCGATATAAGGCTCCTGGGGAGACCCCCAAACCCGCAGCCGGCTTAGGGCTAGCGTAAGGCCCCAGGAGCCCCGCAGGCTGGATCTGCTGGCTGTATGGCGAGCTACACGGGCTGAGGTGAGGGTGTGGGGAGGGTGAGCGTGGGCCTCAGGGTTGGGGTGCGGGTGGCCGTTGAAGTTCGCTGGTGGCTCAGGAGGGCCCTCCTGGTTCTCCCGCCCTGAATGCTCTATGGCCTCCCAAGGCACACGGTTTCCTGCGGGGTGGCAGACTGAGTCCTGCTGTGGGGCTCAGGTGTCCCGAATCCCCGCAGCTGTGGCTCCAGGCTCCTGGGGAGGGGCCCCTCCACAGATGAACTAGGGTTAGGGTTGGGGCCCAGGAACCCCGCAGGCCATGTCTGCCCACTATGTGGCGAGCTCCGCCGCGGGCTGAGGTGAGGGTGCAGGGTGGGGTGAGCATGGGCTTCAAGGTTGGGTTTAGGGATCGCCGAAGTTCACCGGGGTTCTGGGGGCCCTCCTGGTTCTCCCACCCTGAATGCTCTACAGCCTCCCAAGGGGCACGGTTTCCTGCAGGCTGGCAGGCTTTGTCCTGCAGTGGAGGTCAGGTGTCCCCAGTCCCTGGGGCTTTGGCACCGGGCCCCAGGGGAGGGGCCCTACCCAGCCGACCTAGGGTCAGGGCTAGGCCCCAGGAACCCGGCAGGCCTGATCTGCCGGCTCTGCCACGAGCTCAGTGGCAAGCTGAAGGGAAGGCATGGGGCGGGATGAGCGTGGGCCTCAGGGTTGGGGTGTAGGGGGTCGCCGAGGATTGCTGGGGGCTCAGGGGGGCCCTACCAGTTCTCCTGCAGGGGATGCTCTGCAGCGCCGCAAGGGGCATGGTTTCCTGAGGGGTGGCAGGCTGAGTCCCGTAGTGGGGCTCAGGTGTACCCAATCCCCGGGGTTAGGGTACGGATTAGGGTACGGGTTAAGGTTAGGGTATGGGTTACGGTTAGGATATGGGTTAGGGATAGGGTAAGGAGAGGGTACGGGTTAGGGTTGGGTTTAGGGGTTACAGGTTGGAGGTTATGGGTTAGGGTACAGATTAGGGTTTAGGGTACGGGTTAGGGTTTAGGGTTTAGGGTTAGGGTTGGAGTACGGGTTAGGTTTAGGGTACGGGTTAGGGTTAGGGTACGGGTTAGGGTACGCATTAGGGTACGGTTTAGGGTACGGGTTAGGGTACAGTTTAGGGTAAGTATTGGCCTACCGATTTGGGTACGGTTTAGGGTACGGGTTAGGGTTAGGGTACCGGTTAGGGTTAGGGTACAGTTTAGGGTTATGGTACAGGTTAGGTTACGGTTTAGGTTTAGGCTTAGGGTACGGGTTAGGGAACAGGTTAGGGATAGGGATAGGGTACGATTTAGGGTTAGGTTATGGGTTAGGGTACGGGTTAGGGTACAGGTTAGGGTTAGGTATGGGTTAGGGTCCGGGTTAGGGATAGGGCACGAGTTAGGGTATGGGTTAAGGTTAAGGTAAAGGTACTGGTTAGGGTTAGGGTACGGGTTACGGTTTAGGGTTTAGGGTTACAGTTAGGGTACGGGTTAGGGGTAGGGTACGGGTAGGGTTTGGGTACGGGTTATGGTACGAGTTATGGTATGGGTTAAGGTCAGGGTTTAGGGTTAAGGTTAGGGTATGGGTTAGGGTACTTGTTAGGGTTATGGTTAGGTTTAGGGTATGGTTTAAATTACGGGTTAGGATACAGTTTACGGTTAAGGTTAGGGTATGGGTTAGGGTATGGGTTAGAGTACGTGTTAGGGTTACGGTTAGGGTTAGGGTACAGGTTAGGGTTAGGTTTAGGGTACGCGTTAGAGTTAGGGTTAGAGTACGGGTTAGGGTACGGGTTAGGGTTAGGTTTAGGGTTAGGTTATGGGTTAGGGGTAGGGTTAGCTGAAGGGGTAGGGTTAGGGGTAGGGTTAGGGGTATGGTAGGTGTCTGGGTAGGGTTAGGGTTTAGGGTTAGGGTTTGGGGTTTGGGGTTAGTGGTTAAGGTTAGGGTTTCATGTTTAGGGTTTCCGGATTAAGGTTAGGGGTTAGGGTTTAGGGTTTAGTGTTAATGTCAGGGTTTAGGGTTTAAGGATTAGGGTTTAGGGTTAGGTTTAGGGTAGGGTTAGGTTTAGGGTAAGGGTTAGGGGTTAGCGTTAGGTTTAGGATTAGCGGTTAAGGTTTGGGTTTAAGGTTAGGGATTAGGGTTTAGGGTTAGGGTTAGACCCCAGTAGGCCAGCAGGACCTATGCCCCGGCTGTGCGGCAAGTGGAGGAGTGGGCCAAGGTGAGGGCGATGGCGAGCGGGAGTATGGTATCCAGCGTTTTGTCGCCGGGGGCCTTTGAAAGTCGCTAGAGGCTTGGAGGGCCCTGCCCGTTATCCCGCCCTTAATGACCAGCGGTGCCCCTAGCGGCCCGGGTGGTGGCAGTGTGGCAATGTGAGTCTGGCACTACGGTTTGGGGGTCCCCAATGCCGTGTGTTGCAGCGCCAGGCCCCTTGGGAGGGGCACCTCTGGGGCCCTCCTAGGGTTAGTGTTAGCTCCCAGGAGTCCAACAGGCATGATCCGCCAGCTGTGTGGTAGCATAGGACCGGGCCAAGGTGAAGGCGCCGGCAAGCTGGAGCGTGGGCCCAAGCATTTTGGCGCGGGGGGCCTTGGAAGGTCGCCGGGGGATTCAAGGGCCCTGCCGGTCCTCCCGCCCTGAATGGCCAGAGGCGCCCTTAGCCGCCCAGGTGGTGGCGGCATGGCATGGTGAGTACGGCGCTGGGGCTCGGGGGTCCCCAATCCCCGGTGTGGCAGCACCAGGCCCCTTGGGAGGGGCCCCTCGGGTGCGACCTAGTGTTAGGGTTAGCCCCCAGGGGGCCGACAGGCCCAATCCCATGGCTGTGTGGAGAGCGGATGGGCGCGCTGAGGTGAGGGGGCTGGCAAGTGGGAGCATGGGCCCAAACGTTTTGGTGCGGGGGGCCTTCGAATGTCGCCGGGGTCTCGGAGGGCCCTGTCCATTCTCCTGCCCTGAAGACTGGCGACGCCTCTAGCGTCGCGCATGGCGGCGGGGCATCCGGGTGATTCCGGCGCTGGGACTCGGGGTTCCCAAATCCCCGGTGTTGCGGCTCCAGGTCCCTTGGGCGGGTACCTCGGGGGCCGATCTATGGTTAGGGTTAGACCCCAGGAGGCCGGCAGGCCAGATCTGGCAGCTATGCGGCGAGTGGAGGGGCGGGCGGAGGTGAGGCCGCTGGCGAGCGGGAGTATGGGCCCAGGCGTTTTGGCGCGGAGGTCCTTCGGATGTCACCAGGGGCTTGGAGTGCCCTGCCCGTTCTCCCGCCCTGAATGACTGTCAGCTCTCCTAGCGGCCCCGGTGGTGGCAGGTCGGCATGTTGAGTCCAGCCTTGGGGCTCGGGGGTCCCTAATCCCTGGGGTTGCTGCGCCAGGCCCCTTGGGAGGGGCTCCTTGGGTGCCGCCCTAGGGTTAGGGTTAACCCCCAGGACACCAGCAGGCCCTATCTGCTGGCTGTCCAGCGAGCAGAGGGGTGGACCGAGGTGAGCGCCCTGGTGAGTGGGATCGTGGGCCCAAGCGTTTTGGCATGGGGGCCTTCAAAGGTCGCCGGGGGCTTGGAGGGCCCTGCCAGTTCTGCCCCCCTGAATGACCGGGGGCACCCCTAGCAGCCCGGGTGGTGGCATGGGGGCAGGGTGAGACCACAGTCGGGGCTCGGCTTCCCCAATCCCCGGCATTGCGGTGCCAGTCCCCTTGGGAGGGGTCCCTCTGGGGCCCAACTTGGGTTAGGGTTAGCCCCCAGGAGGGCGGCAGGCCCAATCCGCCAGCTCTGTGCCAATTGAAGTGGCGTGCTGAGTTGAGGGTGCTGGCGACCAGGAGCGTCGGCCCAAGCATTTTGGCGCGGATGGCCTTCGTAGTCGCCATAGGCTCGGAGGGCGCTGCTCGTTCTCCTGCCCTGAATGATCGGCAGCGCCCGTAGCGGCCCGGATGGTGACGGGGCGTCAAGGTGAGTCTGGCACTGGGGAGGGGTCCCCAATCCCCGGTGTGGTGGCGCCAGGCACTTGGGTGTGGTCCCTCGGGGGCCGATCTAGGGTAGGGTTAGCCCAAAGGAGGCCGGTAGGCCCAATTCGCCAGCTGTGCTGCAAGCGGAGTGGTGGGCCAAGGTGAGGGCACTGGCCATCGGGAACGTGGGCACAAGCGTTTTGTTACGGGGGGGCTTCGAAAGTCGCTGGTGGCTCGGAGGCCCCTGCCTGTTCTCCCGCCCTGAATGAGGACGGCGCTAATAGCGGGCAGGGTCACGGCGAGGAGGCAGGGTGAGTCTTGCGCTGGTGCTCGGGGGTCCCCAAGCCCCGGCGTGGCGGTGCCAGGCCCCTTGGGAGGGGCCCCTCAAGGGGCGACGTATGGTTTGGGTTAGCTCCCAGGAGGCCGTCAGGCCCGATAAGCCAGGTGTGCGTCGAGCGGAGGGGCGGGCCGAGGTGAGGCTGCTGGCGAGTGGGAGCATGGGCCCAAGCATTTTTGCGTGGGGAGCCTTCGAAGGTCTCCGGGTGCTCTGAGGGCCTTGTCCGTTCTCCCGCCCTGAATGACCGGCAGTGCTCCTATAGGCCAGGGTGGAGGAGGGGCGGCACGTTGAGTCTTGCACAGGGGCTCGGTGGTCCCCAATCCCCACTTTGCAGCGCCAAGCCCCTTTGGAGGGGCCCTCGTGGGCCAACATACGGTTAGGTTTAACCCCCAGGAGGCCAGCAGGCCTGATCCACCAGCTGTGCCGCGAGCAGAGGCACGGGCAGAGGTGAGGGCGCTGGCGAGAAGGAGCATGGGCCTAAGCGTTTTGGGGCGGGGGGCCTTTGAATGTTGCAGGGGGCTCAGAGGGCCCTGCCCGTTCTCCCACCCTGAATGACCGGCGGCGCCCCTATCGGCCCAGGTGGAGGCGGGGCGGCAGGGTGAGTCTGGCGCTGGGGCTCGGGGGTCCAAAATCACGGGCGTTCCGGCACGAGGCCTGTTGGGAGAGGCCCCTCTGCGGCCAACTAGGGTTAGTGTTAGCCCCCAGGAGGCCTGCAGGTCTGATCCGCTGGCTGTGAGGTGAATGGAGGGGTGAGCCGAGATGAGGTCGCTGGCGAGCGAGAGCGTGCACCCAAGCGTATTGGCTTGGGGGGCCTTCGAGGTCGCCAGGGGCTCGGAGGGCCCTGCCCGTCCTTCCGTCCTGAAAGACCGACGGCGCCCATAGCGGCCCAGGTGGCGATGGGGAGGCGTGGTGAGTCCGACACTGGGTTTCATGGGTTCTCAATCCCCGGCGTTGCGGTGCAAGGCCACTTAAGAGGGGCCCCTCAGGGGTCGACCTAGGTTTAGGGTTAGCACCCAGGATGCCAGAAGGCCCGATCCGCCTGCTGTGCGGCGAGTGGAAGGGTGGCCCGAGGTGAGGGCGCTTCGAGCGGGAGCGTGGGCCCAAGCATTTTGGCATGGGGGGCCTTCAAAGGTCGCCGAAGACTCAGAGTGCCCTGCCCGTTCTCCCGCCCTGAATGACCGGTGGCGCCCCAAGCAGCCTGGGTGGTGGTGGGGCGCAGGGTGAGTCCGGCACTGGGGCTCGGGGTCCCCAACCCGGCGTTGCGGTCCCAGGCCCCTTGGGAGGGTCCCCTCGTGGGCCGACCTAGGGTTAGTGTTAGTCCCCAGGAGGCTGGCAGGCCCGATCCGCCGACTGTGTGGAGAGCGGAAGCGCTGGCCGAGGTGAGGCCGCTAGTGAGCGGGAGCGTGGGCCCTAGCGTTCTGGCGCGTGCGGCGTTCGAAATTTCCCGGGGGCTCTGAGGGCCCTGCCGGTTCTCTCGCCCTGCATGATCCTCGGTTATCCTAGGGGCCTGGGTGGAAGGGGGGGGCAGGGTGAGTCTGGTGCTTGGGCTTGGGGGTCCCAAATCCCCAGCGTCGTGGCACCAGCACCTTGGGAGGGGCCCCTCCGGGGCCGACCTAGGGTTAGTGTAAGTCCCCAGGAAGCCGGCAGGCCCGACCCGCCGGCTGTGTGGCGTCCAGAGGGGCAGGCTGAGGTGAGGGCGCTGGCGAGTGGGAGTGTGGGCCCAGGCATTTTGGCACGGGTGCCTTCGAAGGTCACCAGTGGCTCGGAGGGCCCTGCCCGTTCTCTTGCCCTGAATGACCGGCGGCGACCCTAGCAGCTCGGGTGGCCTGGGGGCGGCAAGTTGAGTCCAGCGCTGGGGCTCGTGGGTACCCAATCCCCGGCGTTGCGGTGCCAGGCCTCTTGGGAACTGACCTAGGGTTAGGGTTAGCCCCCAGGAGGCTCTCAGGCCGGATCCGCCGGCTGTGTGGAGAGCGGAAGTGTTGGCCGAGTGGAGGCCGCTGGTGAGCCGGAGCGTGGACCCAAGTGTTCTGGCGCAGGCAGCCTTCGAAGGTCGCCAGGGGCTCGGAGGGCCCTGCCCGTTCTCCCTGAATGAATGTCCGGCAGCACGCCTAGCGGCCCGGGTTGTGGCAGGGCAGCAGGGTAGAGTCTGGCGCTGGGGCTCGGGGGTCCCCAATCCCAGGCGTTGCGGCGATAAGCACCTTGGGATGGCCCCCTCGGTGGCCGACCTAGGGTTAGAGTTTGCCCCCAGGAGGCCAGCAGTCCTGATCCGCCCACTCCGCAAGGAGCAGAGGGGTGGTCCGAGATGAGGGTGCTGGCGAGCAGGTGCTTGAGTCAAGCGTTTTGGTGCCGGGGGCCTTCAGAGGTCGCCGGGGGCTCAGAGGGCCCTGCACGTTCTTCCGCCCTGAATGACTGGTGGCTACCCTAGCAGCCCGGGTAGAGGACGGACAGTAGGATGAGTCAGGCGCTGGGGTTCAGGGTCCCCAATCCTCGGCGTTGGGGCACCAGGCCCCTTCGGAAGGGCTCTAGGGGACCGACCAAGCATTACTGTTAGCCCCCAGAAGGCCGGCAGACCTGATCTGCCGGCTGTGTGGCGAGCAGAGGGGCAGGCTGAGGTGAGGGCGCTGTCGAGCGGAAGCATGGGCACAAGCGTTTTGGCGTGGGGGGGAATTCGAAAGTAGTCGGGGGCTCAGAGCGTCCTTCCCCTTTCTACCACACTGAATGCCCGACGGCACACCTAGCGGCCCGGGTTGCAGAGGGGCAGCAGTGTGAGTCCGGCGCTAGGGCTCGGGGGTCCCCAATCCCCGTTGTTGCAGCGCCAGGCCCCTTGGGAGGGGCCCCTTGGGTGCGACCTAGTGTTAGGGTTAGCACCCAGGAGGCCGGCAGGCCCGATTCGCCAGCTGTACGGGGAGCGGAGTGTCGGGCGGAGGTGAGGCCACTGGCAAGCAGGAGCCCGGGCCCAGGAGTTTTCGCGGGGGGGTCCTTCGAAGGTTGCCGAGTGCTCGAAGTGCCGTACACGTTCTTCCGCCCTGAATGACAGGCGGCTACCCTAGCGGCCCAGTTAGAGGAGGGGTGGTAGGGTGAGTCTGGCGCTGGGGCTCGGGGTCCCCAGTCCTCGGCGTTGGGGTGCCAGTCCCCTTCGGAAGGGCTCTAGGGGGCCGACCAAGCATTACTGTTAGCCCACAGGAGGCCGGCAGACCCAATCCACCGGCTGTGCGGCGAGCGGAGGGGCGGACCGAGGTGAGGGCACTGGGGAACGGAAGTGTTGGGTGAAGCGTTTTGCCTGGGGGGGCTTTCGAAGGTCGCTGGGGACTTGGAGGGCCCTGCCTGTTCTCCCGCCCTAAATGACCATAGGGGCCCCTAGCGGCCCCGGTGGCAGTGGAGCAGCAAAGTGAGTCCGGCGCTGCTGCTCGGGGGTCACCAATTCCCAGCGTTGCAGCCCCAGGCCTCTTGGGAGGGCCCCCTCAGGTGCCGACCTAGGGTTAGGGTTACCCCCAGGAGGCCGGGAAGCCCGGTCTGCCGGCTGTGTGGCGAGCGGAGGGGCAGGTTGAGATGAGGGCGTTGGCGAGTGGGAATGTGGGACCAAAGTTTTAGAGGGAGGGTCCTAGAAGGTCGCCAGGGGCTCAGAGGGTCCTGCCCGTTCTCCCTCCCTGAATGACCGACGGTGCCCCTCGCAGTACTGGTGGCAGCGGGGCAGCAGGGTGAGTCTGGCACTGGGTCTCGGGGGTCCCCAATGCCCGGCGTTGTGTCGCCAGGACCTTGGGAAGGGCCATTTGGGGGTCGACCTTGGGTTAAGTTAGCCCCCAGGAGGCCCACAGGCCTGATCCGCCAGCTATGCGGCGAGCGGAGGGGTGGTCCGAGGTATGGGCACAGGCGAGCAGGAGCTTGGGCCCAATTGTTTTGGCACGGGGGTCTTCGAAGGTCACCAGGGCCTTGGAGGGCCCTGCCTGTTTTCCCGCCCTGAATGACTGATGGTGCTCCTAGCAACCGGGGTGGCGGCGGGGTGCCACGGTTAGTCCCGCGCTGGGGCTCGGGGTCAGCAATCCCAGCCGTTGTGGCGCCAGGCCCCATCAGAGGGGCCCCTCGGGGGCTGACCTAGGGTTAGGTTTAGCCACCAGAAGGCCGGCGGGCCTGATCCACTGGCTATCCGGTGAGCTGAGGGGCAGGACAAAGTGAGGGCGCTGGCATGCGGGAGCCTGGGTTCAAGCGTTTTGGCGCGGGGTATCTTTGAAGTTCGCCGGGGGCTCAAAGGGCCCTGCCCGTTTTCCAGCCTTGAATATCCAGCGGCAACCCTAGCGGCCCGGGTGGCGGCGGGGCGGCAGGGTGAGTCCGGCGCTGGGGCACGGGGTTCCCCAATCCCCGGCGTTATGGCGCCAGGCCCCTTGGGAGGGGCCCTTTGAGGACAGAACTAGGGTTAGGGTTAGCCCCCGGTAGGCCAGCAGGCCCTATCCGCCAGCTGTGCGTTGAGCGGAGGGGTGGGCCGAGGTGAGGGCTCTGGAGAGCGGGAGCGAGGGCCCAAGTGTTTTGGCGTGGGGGGACTTCGATGGTTGCTGGGGGCTCGGAGGGCCTTGCCCATTCTGTCGCTGTGAATGACCGGCGGCGCCCCTACCAGCCCGGGTGGCAGCGGGGCAGTAGGGTGAGTCTGGCTCTGGGGATCGGGGGTTCCCGATCCCCAGCATTGCTGCGCCAGGCCCCTTGGGAAGGGCCCCTAGTGGGCCAAGCTAGGAATAGGGATAGTCCCCAGGAGGCCGGCAGGCCCGATCCGCTGGCTGTGAGTCTAGCGGAGGGACGGGCCAAGGTGAGGGCGCTGGCGCATGGGAGCATGGGCCCAAGCGTTTTGGCGCGGGGGGCCTTCGAAAGTTGCCTGGGGCTCAGAGGGCCCTGCCCCTTCTCCCGCCCTGAATGACCAATGGCACCCCTAGCGGACCGTGTGGCAACGGGGCAGCAGGGTGACTCTGGCGCTGGGGCTTGGGGGTCCACAATCCCTGGCGTTGCGGCGCCAGGTGCCTTGGGAGGGGCCCCTCGTGGGCTGACCTATGGTTAGGGTTAGCCCCCAGGAAGCCAGCAGGCCCGATCGGCCAGCTTTGCGGTGAGCGGAGGGGCAGGCCGAGGTGAGGGCGCTGACAAGTGGGAGTGTGGGCACAAGCGTTTTGTTGAGGGGGGCCTTCGAAGGTCGCCCGTGGCTCGGAGGGCCCTTCCTGTTCTCACGCCCTGAATGACCAATGGTGCCGCTAGCGGCCCGTGTGGCGGGGGGGCGGCATGGTGAGTCTGGCTCTGTGGCTCAGGGGTCAGCAATCCCAGGCGTTGTCGTGCCAGGCCCCATTGGACTGGCCCCTCGGGGGACGACCTAGGGTTAGGGTTAGCCCCCAGGAGGCCGGCAGGTCCCATCCGCCAGCTGTGCGGCGAGTGGAGGGGTGGGCCGAGTGAGGGCGCTGGCGAGCGGGAGCGTGGGCCGAAGCATTTTGTCACGGGGGGCCTTCAAAGGTCTCCAGGGGCTCAGAGGGCCCTATCTGTTCTCCCGCCCTGAATGACAATTGGCTCCCCTAGTGGCCCGGGTGTGGCGGGGCAGCAGGGTGAGTCCGGCGCTGGGGCTCAGGAGTCCTCAATCCCTGGCGGTGCGGCGCCATGCCCCTTGGGATGGGCCCCTAGGGGGCCTACCTAGGGTTAGGGTTATCCACCAGGAGTCTGGGAGGCCCGATCCGCCAGCTGTGCGGCGAGCGGAGTGGCGGACTGAGGTAAGGGCACAGGTGAGCGGGAGCGTGGGCCCAAAGCGTTTTGGTGCGGGGGGCCTTCAAAAGTCGCCGGTGGCTCGGAGGGCCCTGCCCGTTCTCCCTCCCTGAATGACTGGCGGTGCCCCTAGCGGCCCAGGGGGCGGTAGGGCGGGAGGGTGAGTCTGGCGCTGGGGCTCGGGAGTCCCCTATCCCCGGTATTGTGGCAATAGGAACCTGGGATGGGCCCCTCGGGGGCCCACCAAAGTTAGGGTAACACCCAGGAGGCTGGCAGTCCCGATCCACAAGCTGTGCAGCGAGCGGAGGGGCGGACCGAGGTAAGGGCACAGGGAGTGGGAGCATGGGCCCAAGCGTATTGGCGTGGGGGGGCCTTCGAAGGTCGCCAGGGGCTCGGAGGGATCTGCCCGTACTCCCTCCCTGAATGACCGACAGTGCTCCTAGCGGCCCGGGTGGCGGCAGGGCAACACAGTGAGTCCAGCGCTGGGGTTCGGGGGTCCCCAATACCCGGGGTTGCGGCGCCAGGCCCCTTGGGACGGGCCCCTGGAGGGCCGACCTAGGGTTAGGCTTAGGCCCCAGGAGGTCGGCAGTCCCTATCAGCCGGGTGTGCAGCGAAGGGGTGGGCCGAGGTGAGGGCGCTGGCGAGTGGGAGCGTGGGCCGAAGCGTTTTGTCGTGGGGAGCCTTCAAAGGTCTCCGGGGGCTCAGAGGGCCCTACCGGTTCTCCCGCACTGAATGACCGGCGGCTCCCCTAGCAGCCCGGGTGGTGGCTGAGCTGCAGGGTGAGTCCGGCGCTGGGGCTCAGTAGTCCCAAATCCCGGTGTTGCTGCGCCAGGCCCCTTGGGATGGGCCCCTGGGGGGCCTACCTAGGGTTAGGGTTAGCCCCCAGGAGGCTGGGAGGCCTGATCCGTGGGCTGTACGGCGAGAGGAGGGTCAGGCCGAGATAAGGGCGATGGCGAATGGGAGCGTGTTCCCAAGCGCTTTGAGGCAGGGGGCCTTCGAAAGTCGCTGGGGGCTCGGAGGGCCCTGCCGTTCTCCCGCCCTGAATGACTGGTGGTGCCCCTTGTGGCCCGGGTGGTGGTGGGAGGCATGGTGAGTCCGGCGCTGGGGCTCAGAAGTCCCCAATCCTCCTCATTGCGGCGCCAGGCCCCTTGGGAGGGGCCACTAGGGAGTCGACCTAGGGTTCGGGTTAGCCCCCAGAAGGCCCACAGGCCCGATCCGCCATCTGTGTGGCGAGCTGAGGGGATGGCCGAGGTAAGGGCGCTGGCGAGCAGGAGCGTGGGCCCTAGCGTTTTGGTGCGGGGGGCCTTCGAAGGTCGCTGGAGTCTTGGAGGGCCCTGCCCCTTCTCCCTCCCTGAATGACCGGCGGTGCCCCTAGCAGTCCAGGTGGCGGTAGGGCAGGAGGGTGAGTCGGGCGCTGGGGCTCGGGATTCCCAAATTCCCGGTGTTGGGGCAATAGGAACCTGGGATGGGCCCCTCGGGGGCCCACCAAAGGTTAGGGTAACACCCAGGAGGATGGCAGTCCCAATCCACTGGCTGTGCTGCGAGCGGAGGGGCGGACCGAGGTGAGGGCATAGGCGAGCGGGAGCATGGGCCCAAGCGTTTTGGCGCGGGGGGCCTTCGAATGTCACCAGGGGCTTGGAGGGATCTGCCTGTGCTCCCTCCATGAATGACCGACAGTGCTCCTAGCGGTCCAGGTGGCGGCGGGGCAACATGATGAGTCCGGCACTGGGACTCGGGGGTCCCCAATCCCAGGCATTGCGGTGCCAAGCCCCTATGGAGGGGCCCCTCAGGGGCAAACCTAGGGTTATGGATAGCCTCCAGGAGGAGGGCAGGCCTCATCCACCAGCTCTGCACCGTGCGGGGGGTGGGCCGAGGTGAGGGCGCTGGCAAGCAGGAGCGTGGGAGCCAGAGTTTTTGCGCAGGGGGCCTTCGAAGGTTGCAGGGGGATAGGAGGGCCCTGCCCGTTCTCACTTCCTGAATGACTGGCAACGCCCCTAGCGCCCTGGGTGCTTGTGGGGTGGCAGAGTGAGTCCAGCACTGGGGCTCGGGGTTCCCAAATCCCCGGCATTGCGGTGCCAGGCTCCTTGGGAGGGGCCTCTCGGGGGCCGACCTAGGGTAAGTGTTAGCCCCCAGGAGTCCAGCAGGCCCGTTCCCCCAGCTCTACAGCAGGCGGAGGGGCAGGCCGAGGTGAAGGTGCTGGCGAGAGGGAGTGTGGGCCCAAGCGTTTTGGCGCGGGGGGCCTTCGAATGTCACCGGGGCTTGGAGGGCCCTGCCCATTCTCTCGCCCTGAATGACTGGCGGCGCCCTTAGCAGCCCGGGTTGCTGTGGGGCGGCAGGGAGACTCAGGCGCTGGCCTCGGCGGTCCCCAATCCCCGGTGTTGTGGTGCCAGGCCCCTTGGGAGGGGCCCCTTGGGGGCTGACTAGGGTTAGGGTTTGTCCCCAGGAGGACGGCAAGCCCAGCGCTAAGTGGTTCTGGCAATGTAACAAAAATGCCATACACTTATCTGTAAGAAATAACAGTGTACAGGAACCCTCTTAGCCCTAACATCATCCTTTCTGAATATGGAAGCCAGCCCCAAGGTGGTCCTGGAAGTCTGACGAAAGGGCTAAGCACTTTTCTCTGAGTCTCCACACTATACAGGGAAAGACCAAAGTACATCATCTTTCACGAGTAGGAAGCATTAATGAAAAGGTTCTGGAATTTCGAGGACTCTGACCCATCCTTATTGGTAATAAACCACCCTGTACAGGAAAACACCTTCAACTCTCATCAGCCTCCTCAATCCTGATTCCGATTCAACTTTGGGTGTGTAGGACTAGGGAAATGTCCACATCTTATTGCTAAGAAAGAACGATGTCAGGGTAATGCCCTTCAAGTCACCTCAGCCTTCCTGAAGATGGAAGCAGGAATCAAGGTGGTTATGTTACCATGAGGTAAGGAAGATGAGCATATAAGTGAGAAACAACAGTGGGCAGGACCTCTCTTCCAACGAACAGTATCTTTGCTTAATGTTGAATCCCTATGGTAAGTGGTTGTGGCCATTTGTGAGGTGAAAATCTTAAGTGTTTTGTAAAACCTCTTGGTCATTCACAGATGAGACTAAGGTAGTTGGGGACTCCTAGGCAGTGATTTGTCCACTGTCGAAAATATAAAAAGATAAGAGACAGATGAGGTCTACTCAGGCATTGTCCTTTATCCTCATCCTCCGTGAGGATGGTCATCTCTGGACAGCTCAGTGACAGGGTCTCATTCACAGTGGGGGCATCTGTTCCTCACAGACATCAGGCAGGGAAATGGATTTGGTTCTCTGTGCCAGCCCAGCCACAGCTGAGTGTCACAGCACCCTCTCGTGGGCTCATAAGGGTTTCACTGTCACCAGGCAGGTCATTGTATTTGATAAACCACTGTGAGAGTTTGCAATTGCCTTCATCTGCAACCTCCTAGAAGCAAATGCAGGTGTCTGGTACCATGTGAAGTCATGTGAAGGCATTGTGAGAAAGTGTCCTTTTGCTTAAGAAAAACATGGAGCTGGGGCTCCTGGCTGGCTCAGCCAGTTAAGCATGTGCCTTTGGCTCAGGTTATGATCCCAGGGTTCTGGGATCGAGCCCGGGCTCCCTGCTGAGCAGGAAAGGAGTTAGGGAAATAGCTTAGAACCCACAGAGAATGTGAATAAAGGGGAGTGAAATGGAACTTGGTCTGTGTTTTGCTTTAGGGATTTAAGTTAGTTTTTTCTCAATTGTGATTGTTCTTGAAACAGAAAAGCTGTATTGGTTTTTTTTACCTTTAATTTTTTTCTACTAATAATTTGTTATTATGATATGTTAGTCACTATACAGTATTTCCTTAGTTTTTGATGTAGTGTTCCGTGATTCATTATTTGCATATAACACCCAGTGCTCCATGCAATATGTACCTTCCTTAATACCCATCACTGGCCCATCCCAATCCCCCACCCCTCTCCCCTCTGAAGCCCTCAGTTTGTTTCCCAGAGTCCATAGTCTCTCGTGGTTCATTCCCCCTTCTGTTTAGGGTCCATTGTCTAAAGGGACAGACAGTGGAAGTTCACCAAATATAAGATCGAAATTGAATTGTTCATTATAGATGCCGCCAAGTAGTTCCCAGACATTTCATTCTACTGTAGTAATTCATTATACCTGTGAAGGTGCACGTGGAAGACAATTGATGCATTCATAGTGGTAATAAAACACGCCCCTCAGTAGTAGAATAAGAGAGGATGCATATGTGTAAAATTATTCGACTACAGCTTCCATGCTTTCCCTTTGGTTCCTTATTATCTATGAAATTGGACAATTTTTGTTCTCTAGGCTTAAAACTCATTGTCAAGTATTCAGAGTTTTTCAATGCTGATCTTCTCCTGTATAAGTTACCAAAAACCTAAAATATGTATGAACTTTAAAAAGCGCTATATTGAAAATGACAGCAGGGAAGTTCCATTTTGTAAATATTGTGTCAATGGATCTCTATTTTGACATCAGTGTTCATTAGAAATGATGACATTTCATGTGAGTATAAATATCAATGTGAAAAAGAAAAGGTAGGAAGAACCTTGAATGTTTAAGTAATTGGTGAAATGACAGGTGTGTGTGTGTGTGTGTGTGTGTGTGTGTGTGTGTGTGTGTGTGTGTAATTGATTTTCAGTGAATGGTTCAGCTCCTTGTAGGGCTTCCGAGAGAGCCCAGGTGAACCTTTCAATGAGTTGGTATCTGTTTTCAGAACATGGGAATCTCTTAGTCCAATAGTCAATCAGGCAAGCTTTGAGGTCTTGAAGAGTTTCAGTCCTCAGCAATGGTGTTGCAGAACCTTGTGAGCAAACCCTAGGGTATGGTCAGAGCCCTCATTAGCTGGTACCAAGGTGTGACGATTTCAGACAGCATTTCCCAAAGAAGTACCTCTTGAGTCTCTGTCCTTGTCAGTTCCCTACACTTCCTTACACTAGTTATGTGATCAGTGTGTTTCAGGATAATCCCCACATGTGATTTTTGCTATTTCCTACTAGTCCTATCTGTTTCTCATCTTCTTCTTTTATGGTAGGGGTTGGGAAGCAACCTGTGTGGTGGAGGAAGGGGTGTGCTAGTTGTCTGCCTTCAGAGGAACAAATGATGCCTAGAAATTGTACTGTAGTTTGAGGTTAATTGTCCATCCTCTGAGTGTCAGGAATTCCATCACTTTACTTTGATGCTAGTCTGTTCTTCAAGCTGTCCTCAGAAATAAGGACGTCATCCATCTAGGGAATACTGGTTTGTTTGTATGTTTTCATTTTAGGAAAGGCTTTGCTGTTCCTGAAAATAATACTGTAGAGCACCCTTTCCTGTTCTTATTGGCCATCAGTCAATCTTTTGTGAAGTATTCGTTTATAAATAGACTCTATGGTTGATGAGTAGGAATTATTTATTGACAAGTTTTTGTCAGTGTGTGTATTGCAAATCTTTACTTCCCAGCCTGCGGTTCACTTTTTCATTTTCTTATGGTCATAAGATAAGGAGAAATGTCACATTTTTATGAAGTCCCACTGAATTCTTTTAAATGGTTAGTGCACCCTATGTCCTACCCCAAGATTGACAGGTTCTACGTTTTCTTTCAGAAACTGTCCAATGGGAAGCTACAATCCATTTTCTCTGTCCATTTATTGCTTACAAATGTCACATTTTTATGAAGTCCCACTGAATTCTTTTAAATGGTTAGTGCACCCTATGTCATACCCCAAGATTGACAGGTTCTACGTTTTCTTCAGAAACTGTCCAATGGGAAGCTACAATCCAATTTCTCTGCCCATTTATTGCTTACAAATGTATTTTGACCATCTGTTTCCCAGGAAACCTCTTTTATTATTATTATTATTATTATTATTATTATTATTATTATTATTATTATTTTAAATTGCATTTTTAATTCTAATATGATATTTAAACACTGTTTTTGATTTTCTATGTACACAATCGTATTATCTGTGAATAGTCACAATTATCCCCTCAATTCTTATCCTTTTTGTTTCTCTTGCCTTAAAACACTGGTAGATTCTCCGATGTCACAATAAATAGAGCATCATTGTTTGAAGATTTTAATATACCTTTCTCAATATCTGAAAGAAAAAGCAGACAAAACATTGGTAACAAATGTGACCTAATTGACATATAGGGAACATTCCATAATAAGTGCAGAATACATTATTTTCAAGTGGTCATAGACTCTTTACCCAAATAGATGATAGGTGGGGCCAAGAATCAAGTCTACAAATGTTAAACCCTGAAATTAACTAGATTCTATTCTTAGACCACAGGGGAATTGAGCCACAGTCATAGCGAAAAGAAAATCAAGAAGTCCTTCAATGTTTAAAATTAAATGGAACTTTGCTACATATCCTAAAGGTCAGAGAGGGAATCTCAATGGAAATTCTGAACCTTTTCTACATGAGGGCTCACACACAATGGCACTTTCTTTGTGAAGAGCATTATAATAACCTAGACAGGAGTTGAGCCTTAAGTCAGAGTTCTGCCTACCCCAGCCACACCTGGCAGGCTTGGCCTGTGGTCCCCCTCAGCTGTCCTTTCTGGTGGTCCTGAGCTAAGGGGGTCAACATGGCCATATGGAAATGGGAAGCTGCCCACTCATAATGATGACGGTGCCCACTACCCAGCTGCCCTCTCTGGTGGCTTTGAGCTAAGGGGGTCAACATGGCCGTATGGAAATTAGAAGCTCCCCACTCTTAGTGATGACGTTGCTATCGTATCATCCTCACCAGTCCAACAACATGATTTCTGAGTGAAATATGACACAAGAGTGACTTCTTGGAATTCCTTCAGGTTTGAAAATCATCTGGTGTGTCATCTATTCAAAATATGGATTCAACATGTGTACTTTATTCTGGAAAAGCAATAGACCCAATAGCAATTATGGCTTCCTGAGATCTTGTTCTTGAGAGACATCATACTGGCTCTTTGTAGCATTCTGCCTCTTAAACTTCCCAACTAGGGTGTAGATATTTTTAGGCACATTTTCAGACGGTTAGAAAGGGACTCGGATGATATGAGTCACAGAGGATTTTAGTGTCAGAAACCTAAGTGGGATCCCCAAACTGACTCCAAATCGCTTGTTGTTCCATACAGGGTACTATTTCCCTCTTATCTCTGGTCTTCTCAACCTGGAAACCTATCAAGTATCAGGATTTTCTTGTCATGTGGACAACTGGAATGAATTCAGCGGGCCTTTTCACGTCTGCCCATGGTGATCATTAAGATCATTATCTCAGTGGAGGACCTCTGGGTAAGATACTCAAAGATCCTTAGGAATAGAGACAGTATAATATTTTTCTGGTATTAAAGTTACTGAAACCAACTATCTTTTTTAGTCCATTCAGGCTCTGGTATGTTCAGAAGGTGCTGTAAAACAGGTCTGAAATAGTATTTAAAAACACTCAGCTCAGCCTCTTCTACAAAATGAGCCAATGCTTATAAACATGGCTAAAATATTCCCTTACCTACGATTACTTCCCAGCCATCATAGTGTTTATATGGTATGACTGTCACTTACATTAGTCAACATTTGCAGAGAAAGAACTTAGTGCATCCAGGGGGCACTTCATGTTGAAATTAGTTTGTGACAACGAGCTATTGTGTTTTATTCTGCAGTCCAAGGGAATGGTGCCAGACATCTCTAAGGTGTCTAGCAGTTCTACAATTCTGATTTTAAGTGGTCTGTGTGCTTCATAGATTTGGGCAGGAGAAGGGCAGGAGTCCAGAGACTGTGAACACTTCTGTTACCTGTGCTGACCATGGAGCAGGTAGCCTTCTGTGGGATTCATTTTGAATTCTTGGTACTCTTGGGAAAGGTGCTTTTGTCTCAAATTCCTCCATTTAGGAGTAATTATAATGATGAAAGTAATTTTTATCTTATATCATCTGTGGACCCTGATCCTGGGCTCCCAGGGAAGCTATCCTTTAACATTTTACCCGGCTCAAATTGATTGGGCAAAACCTGAAAGCATGGGCCCTATTTCTGCCCCAAGCACATGTTGTACATCTGCTTCGAGAAGAAAACAATAACCAAAAATGCCAATATAAAGATAAGAAAAAATAAAGAACCTCTTTGGCTCCCATAAGATTAAAGTCATACTGACATGTACATACTGAAAACATAAGAAAGAGTCTGTCACTTTCTAGAATCTAAGAATATCCTCATTGTGGTGTGTAACTCTGTACTTAAAAGAAAACAGAAAAAAATATATAAGCCTGCACCAAATGTTCCTTCTCCGGAGCACTCCCTTCTTGGTGAAGATTGTGTCTCCCAGGAAGCTGTCCTGACTTGGGTTTGAATAAAGGTCTCTTCCTTTCTCTCTAAAATGTTTTTAAAAGTTCATTCACGCAATGTCGATAATAACAGTGTTTTCTATTTAAGTGAGAAATAAACGTTCCACTCTAGTTTTATTGGGAATAGACGAATTTAGGGTTTCTTTAGAAGAGTAAGTCTGCCTTCCAGAAAAGGCAAGGTCATTGGTCTATTGAGAATGAAGATAATTACTGCTAAACAACAAGTATGTGTTACCCCTTCGCCCAGAAACCGAAGCAGGTGTGCAGGCTTTAGGTCAGAGGTGACTTCTTGTCCCCAGGTGACAACACTTCTCTGGTCTGGCTCCAAGACACCCGAGGTTTTGAACGTCAGCATCGGAGTCAGCGAGGCATCTTGTCACAGGACGCCAGTGTTCAGAGAAAGCACAGGTATGTTTGGCAAAATGTCCTATCTATGTCAGGGCTGGAGGTAAAACCTCTCATTATCCCAAAACCTCCTGGGCTTTTCTCTTTTCTCTAGTTGAGCCACAAAGTAAAATTGAAGTAGCTGTCAGCATTCTGCGTTTGGTGCAAGAATTACTTAGTTTCCCTGCAGGTAGAACTTTGCAGGGGATCACAATTTGTCTGTCCATTTATTGCTTACAAATGTATTTTGACCATCTGTTTCCTAGGAACCATCTTTTATTAGAAAGGGGAGGTGAGATTCACTCTGTGCCTGTTTGTAACATCTAATTTGTTCCTTCATCTAACAGTGTTTATTCAATTGGGCCTAAGATATGGTTGAGTGGCAAGCATCAAGAGTTAGGTGGCTTTTTTTCATCTGATACAGACTTGGATGATGTCATTTGACAAAGGTGATGTTTCATCATTGATTAGTTTATTCATCAGAAGAGTTAAAATTAGGGTGGAGGGAAAATTCAAAATTATCCAAAGCGGACTGTTCCTGTTTAAAAGTTGAGCTTGACTTTCTAGTTTTACTAAATGTATTATCTCGATATTTTGAGGTGCCATATTCTCTCTGTAGTTTCTTTGGTGGTGGAGTCAGAAGGAGAGTCTGGGAATTCTTTTGGATAGTGGCATGCTGGTGGCTTCAAGGGGCTTGGCGTCAGGAGCCTTGGGGTGAAGTCTGCAACTGCTTGCCTGACCCTGGGTGCATCTCACAGAGGTTTTGCTTCATCTTATGAAATTGCCAGCAGATAATGTTCTGCTTAAAGGGGAACACTCCCATCCTGTTGGTGGCAATGCAAAGTGGTGCAGCCAGTCTAGGAAACAGTGTGGGGGTTCCTCAAAAAGTTAAACATTGAACAACCCCATGATTCAGCAATTGCTCTCCTAGGTATTTACCCAAAGGATACAAAAATGCAGATTCAAAGGGGGTACATGCACCATGATGTTTATAGCAGCAATGTCCACAGTAGCCAAACTATGGAGAGAATCCCAAAGTCTATGCACTGATGAATGGATAAAGCAGAAGTGGGATACATATATATAATGAAATATGACCCAGCTTCAAAAAGAATGAAATCTTACCCTTTGCAAGGATGTGGATGGACCTAGAGTGTATCAAGCTAAGCAAAATATTTGAGGAAAGAGAAATATCCTATGCTCCCACGCTTGTGGAATTTCAGAAAGAAAACAGATGAACAGAGTGGAGGGGTGATGAGAGAGGCAAACAAGGAAATAGACTCAAACTTGGAGAACAAACTGAGTGTTGCTGCAGGACAGGGGCATGGGGGGAAGAGTTAAATGGGTGAGGGGTATTAAGGAGGGCACTTGTGATGAGCACCGGGTACTGTATGCAGGTGAGGAATCACTAAATCCTACCCCTGAAGCGAATATTCCATGGCATGTGAACTACCTGGAATTTAAGTAAAAGAAGAAAGGAAAAAGTGTTCTGCTTCATGAAGAGTGAGGTAAAATTGTAGTGATTTGGGCTGTACTATTCTATAGATGAGAGATGTGAAACACCCTGTTGTAGGATACACTAGTTTCTTATCACATAAGGAGTCCTCAGAAAGCTGCAATGAAAGATTCAGGTCTCAGAGCATGTTAATGTTCCAATGATATTTTACAGTTTGCACAGGTAGGAAAGAAGGTGGAGAGAGAGGCAACAGAAGGGGAAAGCAGGTGTGAACCTTTCATTTGTTAGCATTATAGCTTTCTCATGAAAGCTTTATGTCAGTGTGATTTTGGAAGCAGAGGGGGAATCCGGGAGCTTTGCAGGAGACAGGGGGGAGTTCCAGGTCTGGGTAAAGCTGACAGGGGTCCCAGAGGAGAGCTGAATGCATTCTGCAGCAGGGTGTGTTCAGGGTGGGCTCCAGGGGTGGCTGTGGGTCTCCTGGGTGAGAGTTGTGACAGGTGAGGGCTGTGTGCAAGTTCCTGGCTGAGGACAAGTGAGGCACTGGCTGAGAGCTGGCAGAGAACCTTCTTCTGGGCCGCCATCCTCACCCAACACACAGCCTCATCTTCTGTTCCTGTCACTCCAATTCAGACTTCTCCAAAGTTGAGTGAGAACACATCAAGAGCATTCTTAACAGAAGGGAAAGCATGTGCAAAGGCTCTGGGGCAGGAGAATTTCAGGTATGTCCAGGAGCAGCAAGAAGGACCTGTAGCCACAGGAGACAGCTTAGGACATGACCTCAGAGAGGTGTCAGAAAGCCATTCCAGGGCTATAACCCCATGAGACCCTGTTTCACTGGGCCATCCTGGCTGCAGTGTTGAGAACAGATGACAGAGGGTTGAAGATGGCAAGGGAGTTCAATGACGAATCTTTTCCAGGATCTCAGGCACTGTGGACCAGACAGGCGCCCTTGGATGGAGTGGTTAGACCTATTCTGGGTCCATTTTGAAGATGGAGCTCGCAGGATTTGCTGATGGGTTAGCTATTAGGAGCTGGAGAACGGAGGAATTGGGGTAAATCCCATCTGTTGTGGGTTTTCCTGATCGAGGGGAAGGAGAGGTTTTCTCGGGTGGTAGGAGGTAGTCCGTGTTCCGCATGCTGAGGAAAGTGCCTTTCCCGGTGGATCTGCTGAGGTTTGTGTCTGGGAGTACCTTTCACATCTCCTCCCTCAGCAATGCTCACGTACAAGTATCCCCCACTTTTTAAACGTTCACAGTAAGACACTGGGCTTTCTTGAAAGAACTATGTTATTACCCAGCTTCAGTAAGAGGAAGAGACCTGAAGAGGATTTCCCTCTTATGAAAAAAGGTGAACAGTGAGAATCGCGTTCAGCATCTGTTTTGGGGAGAAGCACGACAGAGGCGGCGTGCACCCCAACCAGGTCCTTCCGCTGGGATCCGCTCTCCGCATCCAGCCACCAGCATTTTGAATGGTGTCTGTGAGCCTCTGCTTCTGCTTTATCTTCATTTATGCTGGGCCTCCGTTAGAAACTTGTGTCCTGAGGCCTAAGAAAAGCCAAAGAGAGGAATTTTGGAGTCTGAGCACACTGTCTAATTATTCCGTGTAAATTAATGGTCATTCCTTCTTGACACCATTTCTGCTGTGCAAGGTTTCTCAGAAGCCCTGTACTTTCAAAGAGCAGGGAAACCTATACCCCATGCTGCAGGGTTTGTTTTAGTCTCCATGCTGGACAGAACATTTCATGACTGTCGGATTTTCTCACTCAAACATTGAGACTTTGACCACCTTCACCCGTTTCTAGCACCCCATCTCCGAATCTGGCACCTACCAATCTGCTCTCAGTATCTATGCGTTCAGTATTTGTTTATTCCTCGTGGAATGTACATGAGAGCATCTGGTATTGGTCTTTCTGTGTCTGAGTTACTTGGCATAAGGCCCCCAAGGTCTGTGTTTCCATGTCTGGTTCTTGTGAATAATGCTGCAGTGAACGTGGGAGTGCATCTGTCTTTTTGAGGCAGTATTTTTGTGTTCTCCAAATCAATACTCTGTAGAGCCATTACTGGGTCATGTGGTAGTTGTATTTATTTTTTCAGGAACCTCCATACCATTTGTCACAATGGCTGCACCAATTTCCATTCCCACCAACAGTGCACAGTGTCTCCTTGTCTGCACACCCTTGACCCCACCTGGTGTCTGTCTCTGGGAAAATTGCTGTTCCAACAATTGTGAGGGGATAGCCGATTGTGGGTTTGATGATGTTTCCCTGTCGATATTAAGTGATGTCGAATAACTTTCTCTGTCTGTTGGCACCTGTGTGCCATCTTTGGAAAGTATCTATTCACATATTCTCCCATTTTTTAATACAGATTTTTTTTTGTTTTGATTTGTACGAGTGTTGTGTGTATTTTGGATATTAGCCTCTTCTCACACATATGATTCGCAGATATTTTTTCTTAATGGGTCAGTGGCCTTTTAAGTTTTTGCTGGTTTCTTTTGCCAAGTGGAAGATTTCAGTTTGAAGTTGTTCCACTTGTTTATTTTTGCTTTTGTTTCTTTGCGTTTGGTGTCGGATCTGAAGACTCTTTGCCAAAACCTATGTCGAGAGACTTAGTACCTGTGTCTTCTTGGAGGTTTATGGATTCAGGTCTTATGTTCAAATCATTCATCCATTAAAAATTTTGGTGGTGTAAGACATTGACCCAGTTATATTCTTCTGCCTTTAGTGTCCAGTTTGCCTGTTACCGCTCACTGTAGACACAGTCCTTCCGTCATGGCATATCTTCTGCTGCTGTGTCATAAGTTAGGATCATCTACGTGTGGGTAAGTTTCTGAGCTTTCTGTTCTGTTCCACTGACCTTGGGTCTGTGTTTATCCCAGTACCATCCTGTTTTGATGACAACATCTTTGTAATCTGCTTGAAATCCAGGAGTGTGTTGACTGCACCTTTCTTTCTTCAGGTTGCTTTGCGTTTTTGGGGCCTTTTGTGATTCCATACAAATTTGAGGACTGTTATCTATTTCCTTGAATAATGCCACTGGAATTCAGATAGGGATTTCATCACATCTGTCGATTGCTTTGGGTACGATGGACATGTTCACATAATTAACTCTTCCAGTTAAGGAGTATGGCGTATGCTTCCATTTGTTTGTGTTGCCTTCCAAATCTTTGAACCACACATTCTGCCCCCCTCGACACACATGTTTTTCATTTCTTTTCTGCCATGTGTTGAGTGTACTATGTCTTTCGCATTTTTGGTTACTTTTATTCCTAGATTTTTTTTGATGCAATTGTAAATGGCATTGCTTTTTTAATTTCTCTTTGCGAAAGTGTGTCATCAGTATATAGAAATGCAAGAAGTTGGGTCATCTGGGTGGCCCCATAGGTGACGTGTCTGCCTTCAGCTCAGGTCATGATCCCAGAGTTCTGGGATTGAGCCCCGTGTAGGGCTCCCCGCTTATCGAGGGTCTGCTTCTCCCTCTTTCTGACACTACCCCTGCATGTGCTTTTTCTCTTCCTCTCAAATAAATAAATAAAATCTGAAAAAAAGTAAAGACAACAGGTCTCTGTATATTGACTTTATATCCTGCAGCTTTCTTGAATTTGTTTAAATTAACAGGTTTTTTTTTTTTTTTTTGCGGAATCTTTCGGGATTTCATGTCATTTGCAAATAGTGACAGTTTTCCTGTATGGATTTCATATCTTTCTCCTTTTTTAAAATGATGTTAGTCACCCTACAGTACTTCATTTGTTTTTGATGAAGTGTTCCATGATTCATTGCTTGCATATAACCCCTAGTGCTCATTATGACACGTGCCCTCCTTAATACCCATCACCAGGATTACCCATTCCCCTACCCTCCCTTTCTGCAACCTTCAGTTTGTTTCCCAGTGTCAATAGTCTCTCATGGTTCATCTCCCCCTCTCATTCCCCCCCTTCACTTTTCCCTTCCTTCTTCTAATGTTAGATGCTATTCCTTCCATTCCACATCGGAGTCAAACCTTATGATAATTGTCTTTCTCTGCTTGACTTAATTTCACTTAGCATAATCCCCTCCTGGTCCATCCACCTTGGTGCAAATGGTGGGTATTCATCCTTTCTGATGACTGAGTAATATTCCATTGTATAGATGAACCACATCTTCTTCGTCCATTCATTTGCTGAAGGACATCTTGGCTCCTTCCACAGTTTGGCTATTATGGACATTGTTGCTATGAACTTTGGGATACAGGTGTCCCTTCTTTTCATTACTCTGTGTCTATAGGGTAAATACCCAGTAGTGCAATTGGTGCAGGGAACCTATTAGCCAAATGGATCCAGGCAATGAACATTGAAGTAGAGATCCAGGATCCATAATAAACCTGCTCTGAAACCTGTCCCAAAGTCTGTGACTCTCTCACACTGAAACAGAAACAATAATAGCTTTCTGGACTGTGAAGTGATATGTCTTTCTACTTCCAATCTTGAATGCAAAGGTGCTGAGCCTGGACTGAAAAGGACCATGGCTCGCGTGGGCTGGGATCCACGGGAAGAACTCAGTGAAATCTGAATTTGAGGCATGGAGTGAATAATTATTGTAGAGTGAATCCTCCCAAGTAGGGCTTATGCACATTGCACAGGAAAAGCTTTTTCAAAGAGCTTCCTGAAAGAAAAATCTTTTTTGAAAATTTATTTTAATTCCACTAGAGCTAACATACAATGTTACATTAGTTTCAGGTATACAATAGAGTGATTCAGTAATTCTACATATTACTCAGTGGTCATCAAGAAAAGTGTCCTCTTAATCCCCTTCATCTATTTCACTCATCCCTCTATCCACCTCCTCTCTGGAACCTTCCGTTTGTTCTCTATTGTTAAGAGTTTGTATTTTGGTGTGTCTCCTTTTTCTCTTTTAGTTATTTATTTTTGTTTGTTTCTTAAATTCCCCATTAGAGTGACATCGTATGGGATTTGTCTTTCTCTGACTGACTGATTTTAGTTAGGATAATACTCTCTAGCTCCATCCATATGGCTGCAAATGGCAAGGTTTCATTCTTTTTCAAGCCGAGTAATACTCCATTGTGTGTGTGTGTGTGTGTGTGTGTGTGTGTGTGTGTGTGTGTGTGTGAATACACACATCTATCATCTCATTTGTCAATTTTTCTACAGACACTTGGGTTGCTTCCATATTGTGATATTGTAAATAATGGTGCAAGAAACATAGGGGTGCACGTATCCTTTTACGTTTCTGTTTTCCTATTCTTTGAGTAAATATGAGTAGTGTGAATGTTGGATCATAGGGTAGTTCTATATATAATTTTTTGAGGAACCTTCATACTGTTTTCCACGGTGGCCACCACAGTTTGCATTCCCACCCACAGTTCAGGAGGATTCCCCTTTATCCACATCCTCCCAACACCTGCTCTTTGTTGTGCTTTTGATGTTAGCCATTCTGACAGGTTTGAGGTATTACCTCATTGTCCTTTGGATTTACATTTTCCTGATGATGGGTGATGTTGAACATCTTTTCACGGGACTGTTGGCCATTTGTATT
Organism: Ursus americanus; assembly: GCF_024610735.1. NCBI lineage: Eukaryota > Metazoa > Chordata > Mammalia > Carnivora > Ursidae > Ursus > Ursus americanus. The sequence continues at coordinate 354,103 of NW_028273668.1, forward strand.
TCTTCTTTGGAGAAATGTCTGTCCATGTCTTCTGCCTATTTTTTAACTGGATTATTTGTTTTTTGGGGGTTGAGTAGTATCAGTTGTATATGTTTTGGACACTATCCCTTTATTGCATATGATCTTTGCAAATATCTTCTCCCTTTGAGTAGGTTGTCTTATTATTTTTATGTTTTCATTGTTCTTCTGCCGTGTGGAAACTTTTTATTTTGCTGTATTCCCAATAGTTTATTTTTGCTTTCATTTCCTTTGCCTCAGGAGACAGTCTAGAAAAACGTTGGTATGGTCCATGTCAAGAAGTTACTGTCTTCCCTCCTGTAGGATTTTTATGGATTCAGATCTCATATTGAGGTCTTGAAACTGTTTTGTGTTTGTCTTTATTGTGTAAGAAAGCAGTCTAATTTCATTCTTTTGTGTGTAGCTGTCTAGTTTTCCCAACACCATTTGTTGTAGAGACTGTCCTTTTCCCTTTTGATATCGTTGCTTGCTTTGTGGAAGATTCATGGACCACATAATTGTGGGTTTCTGTCTGAACTTGTATCCTGTTCCTTTGGTGGCTGTGTCTATTTTTGTGCCGTACTGTCTTGTTAGGATGACTGCAGCTTTGTAGTATAACCTGAAATCTGAAATTGTGAGTCCTCCACCTTTGTTTTTCTTTTCCACATTGCACTGGCTGTTCGGAATCTTTAGTGGTTCCATACAAATGTTTAGGATTGTTTATTCGAGGTCTTTTGTTCTTTAATTTAAATTCAATTAGCCAACTTACAGTACATCATTCGTTTCAGATGTAGTCTTCAATAAATTTTCAGTCTTGTGTATCACCCAGTGCTCATTGTATCGTGTGACCTCCTTAATGCTACTCACCCAGTTACCCCCCCCAACTTCTCCTCCAACAATCATCAGTTTCTTGTGATAGTTAAGAGTCCATCATGGGTTTTCTCCCTCTCTGATGACTTCCCATTCTATTTTCCCTTCCTTCCCCTATGGTCTTCTTCCTTGTTTCTGATATTCCACATAGGAGTGAAAGCATATGATCATTGTCTTTCTTTCATTGACTTATTCCACTCAGCATAATACCCTCCAGCTCCACCCAGGTCGGTGTGATGGTAAGTATTCATCCTATCTGATGGCTGAGTAATATCCCATTATATATATGATCCACATCTTCTTTATCCATTCATCTATCCATGGTCATCTGCACTCTTTCCGCAGCTTGTCTATTATGGATATTGTTGCTATGAACACTGGTGTGCATGTGTCCTGTCTTCAATACCTCTGTCTCTGGGGGTAAATACCCAGTAGTGCAATTGCTGGGACATAGGGTAGCTTTATTTATAACTTCTTGAGGAAATTCTGTACCATTTTCAAGAGTGGCTGTACCGGACTGCATTCGTACAGGGGTGTAAGAGGGTTCCCGTTTCTCCATATCCTCTCCAACATATATAGTTTCATGTCTTCTTATTTTTAGATATTCAGCCTCGTGTGATATGGCATCTATAGGGGTTTACATTTGTATTTCCCTGAAGCCAAGTGATATGAAGCATTTATGCATGTATCTTTTGATCACCAGTACGTCGTTATCAGTGAAATGACTTCCCATTTTAATCTATCTCAAGACCTAAAGCTGGGGAAGGCACTGAAGCTGGATGATGCCATTGGTTGGAAGTGTGGAGAATTTCAAAAGATCTCCGTGGAGAGCAAGTTTAAAGGTCAGTGTGAAGCTACTAATTGGATCCGGGGAGATCTCTGAAAGTGGGGGTTGCCTGGGATGGGCTGAGGGGGGCCCTCCGATTTTCCTATGAATCCTTGCTGCAGCCCCAAATGGACAGTTTCCTGCTGTGGGGCAGGCTGAGTCCTCTACTCGTGCAGAGGTGAGCCCAATGCCTGGTGCCTTGGAGGCAGGCAAACGGGGAGGGACCCTCAGCAGAAGACCCAGGGTTAGGTTAGGCCTCAAGAGACAGCAGGTCCGAACTGCCCAGTGCTCAGAGAACTCCCAGGCTGAGTGAGATGAGGGCACAAGGGCGGGCGAGTGTGAGCCTTGGGGTTTCATCTGGAAGGGCCCACAAAAGTTGGGGTTCACCAGAAGGGGCTCTCAGGGGGTGCCCCAATTCTCTTGCCCTGAATGCTCTGTTGTGCCCCCAAACGGTACAGTTTCCTGTGGGCTGCAGGCTGAGTCCTACAGTGGGGCTTCGGTGTCCCCAATCCCCCGGAGTGGGGTGCCAGGGCCCTGGGGAGGGGCCCCTCTGTGGCCAACCTAGGGTAAGTGTTAGGGTCCAGGAGCCTGGCAGGGACTATCTGCAAGCTGTGTGGCGAGCTCTGTGGAGGGCTGAGAGGAGGCCATGGGGGAGGGTGAGAATGGGCCTCAGGGTTGGGGCATGGGAGGCTGCCAAGGATGGGGATGGGCTCCGGGGGCCTCCCCAAGTTCTCGTGCCCTGTAGGCTCCGTAGAGCCCCAAGGGGCACGGTTTCCTGTCAGGTGGCAAGCTGAGTCCTGCAGTGGGGCACAGGTATCCCAATTCCCCCGGGCTGCGGTGTAAGGCTCCTGGGGAGGCCCCCACACCCACAGCCGACCTAGGGCTAGGTTTAGGCCCAGAAGCCCCGCAGGCCCGATCTGCTGGCTGTATGGCTAGTTACAGGGGCTGAGGTGAGGGTGTGGGGGAGGGTGAGCGTGGGCCTCAGGGTTGGGGTGCGGGAGGCCACCGAAGTTCGCTGGTGTCTCAGGAAGGCCCTACTGGTTCTCCTGCCCTGAATGCTCTATGGCCTCCCAGGGTGCACGGTTTCCTGCGGGGTGGCAGACTGAGTCCTGCTGTGGGGCTCAGGTGTCCCGAATCCCCGCGGCTGCAGCTCCAGGCTCCTGGGGAGGGGCCCCTCCACAGATGAACTAGGGTTAGGGTTGGGGCCCAGGAACCCCGCAGGCCAGATCTGCCCAGTATGTGGCGAGCTCCGCCGCGGCCTGAGGTGAGGGTGCGGGATGGGGTGAGCATGGGCTTCAATGGTGGGTTTAGGGATCGCCGAAGTTCGCCTGGGGCTCTGGGAGCCCTCCTGGTTCTCCCGCCCTGAATGCTCTACAGCCTCCCAAGTGGCACGGTTTCCTGCGGGCTGGCAGGCTTTGTCCTGCAGTGGGGCTCAGGTGTCCCCAGGCCCTGGTGCTGCGGCACTGGGCCCCAGGGGAGGGGCCCTACCCAGCGGACCTAGGGTCAGGTCTAGGCCTCAGGAACCTGGCAGGCCTGATCTGCCGGCTCTGCGTCGAGGTCGGTGGCAAGCTGAAGGGAAGGCGTGGGGCAGGATGAGCATGGGCCTCAGGGTTGGGGTGTAGGGGGCTGCCGAGGATCGCTGGTGGCTCAGGGGGGCCCTACCAGTTCTTCTGCACAGGATGCTCTGCGGCGCCCCAAGGGGCATGGTTTCCTGAGGGGTGGCAGGCTTAGTCCCGTGGTTGGGCTCAGGTGTACCCAATCCCCAGGGTTAGGGTACGGATTAGGGTATGGGTTAAGGTTAGGGTATGGGTTACGGTTAGGGCATGGGTGAGGGTAGGGGTTAGGGTTAGGGTAAGGAGAGGGTACGGGTTAGGGTTGGGTTTAGGGGTTACAGGTTAGAGGTTATGAGTTAGGGTACAGATTAGGGTTTAGGGTACGGGTTAGGGTTTAGGGTTTGGGTTTAGGGTTAGGGTTTGGGTTGGAGTACGGGTTAGGTTTAGGGTACGGGTCAGGGTTAGGGTATGGGTTAGTGTACGCATTAGGGTACGGTTTAGGGTACGGGTTAGGGTACGGTTTAGGGTAAGTGTTTGCGTACGGATTTGGGTACGGCTTAGGGTACGGGTTATGGTTAGGGTACGGGTTAGGGAACGGGTTAGGGATAGGGATTGGGTACGGTTTAGGGTTAGGGTATGGGTTAGGGTACGGGTTAGGGTACAGGTTAGGGTTAGGTATGGGTTAGGCTATGGGTTAGGGTCCGGGTTAGAGATAGGGTACGGGTTAGGGTATGGGTTAGGGTACGGGTTAGGGTATGGGTTAACGTTAAGGTAAGGGTATGGGTTCAGGTTAAGGTAAGGGTACTGGTTAGGGTTAGGGTACAGGTAGGGTTAGGGTACGGGTCATGGTACGAGTTAGGATATGGGTTAGGGTCAGGGTTTAGGGTTTAGTGTTAAAGTAAGGGTATGGGTTAGGGTACTTGTTAGGGTTACGGTTAGGTTTAGGGTATGGTTTAAATTACGGGTTAGGGTATAGTTTAGGGTTAGGTTTAGGGTACGGGTTAGAGTACGTGTTAGGGTTTCGGTTAGGGTTAGGGTATAGGTTAGGGTTAGGGTTAGGGTACGGGTTAGGGTTAGGTTTAGGTTTAGGTTACGGTTTAGGGGTAGGGTTAGCTGAAGGGGTAGGGTTAGGGGTAGGGTTAGGGGTATGGTAGGGGTCGGGGTTGGGTTAGGGTTTAGGGTTAGGTTTTGGGGTTAGTGGTTAAGGATAGGGTTTAGTGTTTAGGGTTTCGGGATTAGGGTTAGGGGTTAGGGTTTAGGGTTTAGTGTTAATGTTAGGGTTTAGGGTTTAAGGATTAGGGTTTAGGGTTAGGTTTAGGGTAGGGTTAGGGTTAGGGTAAGTGTTAGGGGTTAGGGTTAGGATTAGGGGTTAAGGTTTAGGGTTTAAGGTTAGGGCTTAGGGTTTATTTAGGGTTAGGGTTAGACCCCAGTAGGCCAGCAGGACCGATGCGCCGGCTGTGCGGCGAGTGGAGGAGTGGGACGATTGAGGGTGCTGGCGAGCTGGAGTATGGTATCCCGCGTTTTGGCGCAGGGGACCTTTGAACACCACTCCTGGCTCGGAGGGCCCTGCCCATTCTCCCGCCCTGAATGACCGGCGGCGCCCCTAGCGGCCTGGGTCGTGGCGGGATGGCAGTGTGAGTCTGGCACTGCGGTTTGGGGGTCCCCAATGCCATGCGTTGCAGCGCAAGGGCCCTTGGGAGGGGCCCCTGGGGCCGTCCTAGGGTTACTGTTAGCACCCAGGAGTCCGGTAGACATGATCCGCCAGCTGTGCAGTAGCGGAGGGCCAGGCCAAGGTGAGGGCGCTGGCGAGCTGGGGCGTGGGCCCATGCAGTTTGGCGCGGGGGCCTTGGAAGGTCGCCTGGGGATTGGATGGCCCTGCCGGTTCTCCCGCCCTGAATGGCCAGAGGCGCCCCTAGCGACCCGGGTCGTGGCGGGGCAGCATGGTGAGTATGGCGCTGGGGCTCGGGGGTCCCCAATCCCTGGCGTTGCTGCGCCAGGCCCCTTGGGAGGTTCCCCTTGGGGGCCAACCTAAGGTTAGGGTTAGCCCCCAGGGGGCTGGAGGCCCGATCCGCTGGCTGTTTGGTGAGCAGAGGGGCGGGTCGAGGTGAGGGCGCTGGTGAGCGGGAGCATCAGCCCAAGCATTTTGGTGCATGGGCCCTTAGATGTTCACCGGGACTCGGAGGGCCCTGCCCATTCTCCCGACCTGAATGACCGGTGGCGCTCCTAGTGGCCTGCGTGCCAGCGGGGTGGCAGGGTGAGTCCGGCGCTGGGGCTTGGGGGTCATCAATCCCCGGTGTTGCGGGACAGGCCCCTTGGGAGGGGCCCCTCAGGGGCCAACCTAGGGTTAGGGTTAGCCCCCAGGAGGCCGGCAGGCCCAATACGCCAGCTGTGCAGCGAGCGGAGGGGCGGGCCGAGGTGAGTGCCCTGGCGAGCTGGAAGGTGGTACCCAAAGTTTTGGCACCAGGGGCCCTCGAATGTCGCCGGGGACTCGGAGGGCCCTGCCCGTTCTCCCGCCCTGAATGAGTGGCGGCTCCCCTAGCAACCCGAGTGGTGGCGGGGCTGCAGGGTGGGTCTGGTGCTGAGGCTCGGGGGTCCCCAATGCCAGGCGTTGCGGCACTAGGCCCCTTGGGCGGGGCCCCTTGGGGGCCGAACTAGGGTAAAGGTTAGCTCCTGGAGGCCAGCAGGCACGATCCACAGTCTGGGGCGAATGGAGGTGTGGTCGAAGATCAGGGCGCTGGCGAGCAAGAGAGTGGGCCCCAGCGTTTTGGCGCTGGGGGCCTTCGAAGGTCACCGGGGCAGGGAGGGCCCTGCCCGTTCTCCCGCCCTGAATGACTGGCGGTACCCTAGCGGCCCGGGTGTGGTCGGGGCGGAACGGTGAGTCCAGCGTTGCGACTCGGGGGTCTCCAATCCCTGGCGTTCGGCGGCAGTCCCTTTGGGAGGGGCACCTTGGGGGCCGACCTAGGGTTAGGGTTATCCCCCAGGAGGCCGGCAGGCTCAATCCACCGGCTCTGTGCTGAATGGGGGGGTGGACCAAGGTGAGGTCGCTGGCGAACGGAAGCGTGGGCCCCAACATTTTGGCTCGGTGGGCTTTCAAATGTCGCAGGGGGCTCGGAGGGCCCTGCTCCTTCTCCCGCCATGAAGGACCGGCGACGCCCCTAGCTCCCCGGGTGGCAGCGGGGTGGCACGGTCAGTCCTGCACTGGTGCTTGGGTTTCCCAATCCCCAGCGTTGCGGCGCCAGGCCCCTTGGGAGGGGCCCCTCTGGGACTGTCCTAGGGTTAGGTTAACCCCCAGGAGGCCAGCAGTCCGGATCCGCAGGCTGTGCAGTGAGCGGAGGAGGGATTGACCGTGGTAGGGCGCAGTTGAGCAGTAGCGTGGTACCCAGTGTTTTGGCGTGGGGGGCCTTCTTATTTCACCGGAGGCTCGGAGGGCCCTGCCGGTTATCCCGCCCTGAATGCCCGGAGTCGCTCCTAGAGGCCCGCGTGGCGGCAGGGCGGCAGGGTGGCCCGGCGCTGGGCCTTGCGGGTCCCCAATCCCTGCCGTTGTGGCACCAAGCCTATTGGGAGGGGCCACTCTGGGGCCCATCTAGGGTTACAATTAGCCCTGAGGAGCCCTGGAGGCCAGATCCACCAGCTGTGTGGCTAGAGCAGGGGTGGGTTGAGGTGAGAGCGCTGTAGAGCGGGAGCATGGGCTTCAGCGTTTTGGCGCAGGGGACCTATAAATGTCGCTGGGGGCTCGGAGGGCCCTGCGCGTTCCCCCACCCTGAATGACCAGTGGCGCCCCAAGTGGCCCGGGTGGTGGCGGAGGGGCAGGTTGAGTACATCATTGGGGCTTGGGGGTCCTCAATCTCCAGCATCGTGGCGCCAGGCCCTTTGGGAGTGCCCTTCGGGGGCCGACCTGGGGTAAGGGTTAGCCCCCAGGAGGCCGGCAGGCCCAATAAGATGGCTGTGGGGCGAGCGGAGGAGTGGGCTGAGGTGAGGGCGATGGGGAGCAAGATTGTGGGCCCCTGCATTTTGGCACTGGAGGCTTCAAATATCTCCGGTTCCTCCAGGGCCCTGTCCCTTCTCCCGCCCTGAATGACCGGCGGCGCCCCTAGCGGCCCGGGTGGCAGCGTTGTGGGAGGGTGAGTCTGGCTTTGGGGCTTGGGGTTCCAGATCCCTGGCGTAGTGGCACCAAAACCCTTGGGAGGGGCCCCTGGGGGGCCGACCTAGGGTTAGGGTTAACCCCCAGGAGATCGTCAGGCCCAACCGCACACTGTGCGGCGAGCTGAGGTGCGGCCGAGGTGAAGGCGCTGGGGAGCGGGAGCGTGGGCACCAGCGTTTTGGCACGGGGAGCCTTTGAAGGTCACCGGGGACTCAGAAGGCCCTGCCCTTCTCTCGCCCTCTATGACCCACGGCGCCCCTAGCGGCCCAGGTGGGGACAGTGCGGCAGGGTGAGTCCGGCTCTGGGGCTCTGAGTCACCAATCCCCAGCATTGCAGAGCCAGGCCGCTTGGGATGTCCCCTCAGGGCCGACCTAGGGTTTTGGTTAGCTGCCAGGAGCCCGGCAGGCCCTATCCACCGGCTCTGAAGCAGGCGGTGGGCTGGGCCTAGGTGAGGGCGCTGGCGAGCAGGATCCTGGGAGCCAACGTTTTTGCGCGGGGAGCCTTCAAAGGTCAGCGTGGGCTCGGAGGGCCCTGCCCGATCTCTTGCCCTGATTGACCGGCGGGGCCTCTAGCGGCTCGGGTGGCTGAAGGGCAGCAGGGTGAGTGCGGCACATGAGCTCGGGGTCCCCATCCCCAGCGTTGCGACGCCAGGCCCCTTGGGAAGTGCCCCTCGGTGGCCGACCTATGGTTAGGGTTAGCCTCCAGGAGCCCCGCAGGCCCGATACACCACCTGTGCATCGAGCGGAGAGTTGGGCCGAGGTGAGGGTGCTGGTGAACATGAGCCTGGGCCCAAGCGTTTTGGTTCGGTGCGCCTCTGAAGGTCGGCAGGGGTTCGGAGGGCCCTGCCAGTTCTCCCACCCTGAATGAATGGCGGCGCCCCTAGCGGCCTGTGTGGGTTGGGGTGGCAGCGTGCATCCGGCGCTGGAGCTTGGGGGCCCCCAATCCCTGGCGTTGCGGCGCCAGGCCCCTTAGGATGGGACCTTCAGGGGCTGTCCTAGGGTTAGGGTGAGCTCCCAGGAGGCCGGCAGGCCCAAGTCGCTGGCTCTGCGAAGAGCGGAGGTGCGGGCCGAGTTGAGGGTGATGCAGAGCGGGAGCTGGGCCCCAGCGATTTGGCATCCTGGGCCTTTGAATGTTGCCATGGCTCGGAGGGCACTGCCCTTTCTCCTGCAATGAATAACCAGCAAGGCCCCTAGCGGCTCCGTTGGCAGTGGGGCGGCAGGGTGAATCCCAGGCTGCGGTTCGGGGATCCCCAATCCCCGGCGTTGTGGTGCCAGGCCCCTTGGGAGGGGCTCCTCGTGGGCCAACCCAGGGTTAGAGTTAGCCCCCATAAGGCCGGCAGGCCAGATCCTCTGGCTGGGCAGTGAGAGGTGGGCGGGCCGAGGTAAAGGCGCTGGGGTGCGGGATTGTGGGCCCCTGCATTTTGGGGTGGGAGGCTTCAAATGTCGCCGGTTTCTCCAGGGCCCTGTCAGTTCTCCCGCCCTGAATGACCGGCGGTGCCCCTCGTGGCCCGGGGGGCAGCGTTGTGGGAGGGTGAGTCTGGCTTTGGGGCTTGGGGTTCCAGATCCCTGGCGTAGTGGCACCAAAACCCTTGGGAGGGGCCCCTGGGGCGCCGACCTAGGGTTAGGGTTAGCCCCCAGGAGACCGTCAGGCCCAACCGCACACTGTGCGGCGAGCTGAGGTGCGGCCTGAGGTGAAGGCGCTGGGGAGCGGGAGCGTGGGCACCAGCGTTTTGGCACAGGGAGCCTTTGAAGGTCACCGGGGACTCAGAAGGCCCTGCCCTTCTCTCGCCCTCTATGACCCGCGGCGCCCCTAGCGGCCCAGGTGGGGACAGTGCGGCAGGGTGAGTCCGGCTCTGGGGCTCTGAGTCACCAATCCCCAGCATTGCAGAGCCAGGCCGCTTGGGATGTCCCCTCAGGGCCGACCTAGGGTTTTGGTTAGCTGCCAGGAGCCCGGCAGGCCCTATCCACCGGCTCTGAAGCAAGCGGTGGGGTGGGCCTAGGTGAGGGCGCTGGCGAGCAGGATCCTGGGAGCCAACGTTTTTGCGCGGGGAGCCTTCAAAGGTCAGCGTGGGCTCGGAGGGCCCTGCCCGATCTCTTGCCCTGATTGACCGGCAGGGCCTCTAGCGGCTCGGGTGGCTGAAGGGCAGCAGGGTGAGTGCGGCACATGAGCTCGGGGTCCCCATCCCCAGCGTTGCGACGCCAGGCCCCTTGGGAAGTGCCCCTCGGTGGCCGACCTATGCTTAGGGTTAGCCTCCAGGAGCCCCGCAGGCCCGATACACCACCTGTGCGTCGAGCGGAGAGTTGGGCCGAGGTGAGGGTGCTGGTGAACATGAGCCTGGGCCCAAGCGTTTTGGTTCGGTGCGCCTTCGAAGGTCGGCAGGGGTTCGGAGGGCCCTGCCAGTTCTCCCACCCTGAATGAATGGCGGCGCCCCTAGCGGCCTGTGTGGGTTGGGGTGGCAGCGTGCATCCGGCGCTGGGGCTTGGGGGCCCCCAATCCCTGGCGTTGCGGCGCCAGGCCCCTTAGGAAGGGACCTTCAGGGGCTGTCCTAGGGTTAGGGTGAGCTCCCAGGAGGCCGGCAGGCCCGAGTCGCTGGCTCTGCGAAGAGCGGAGGTGCGGGCCGAGTTGAGGGTGATACAGAGCGGGAGCGTGGTCCCCAGCGTTTTGGCACCCTGGGCCTTCGACTGTTGCCATGGCTCAAAGGGCCCTGCCCGTTCTCCTGCCCTGAAGAACCAGCGGCGCCCTTAGCAGCTCCCTTGGCGGTGGAGCGGCAGGGTGAGTCCATGCTGCGGCTCGTGGATCCCCAATCCCCAGCGTTGTGGGGCCAGGCCTCTTGGGAGGGGCTCCTCGTGGGCGGACCTAGGTTTAGAGTTAGCACCCAGGAGGCCAGCAGGCCCAATCCTCTGGCTGGGCGGCGAGAGGTGGGCGGCCCGAGGTAAAGGCGCTGGCGATCGGGAGCATGGGCCCCTGCATTTTGGCGCAGGAGGCTTCAAATATCGCCGGTTTCTCCAGGGCCCTGTCCCTTCTCCCGCCCTGAATGACTGGCGGCGCCACTAGCAGCCCGGGTGGTGACGTGGCGGCAGGGTGAGTCTGGCTCTGGGTCTTGGGGTCCCTGATCCCCAGTGTAGCGGCACCAGGACCCTTGGGAGGGGCCCCTGGGTGGCTGACCTAGGGTTAGGGTTAGCCCCCAGGAGGCCGGCAGGTGGGATCCGGCCACTGTCCAGGGAGCGGAGGGCGGGGCCGAGGTGAGGGCGTTGGGGAGCGGGAGCGTGGGCACCAGCGTTTTGGCACGGGGAGCCTTTGAAGGCCACCGGGGGCTCGGAAGGCCCTGCCCCTTCTCTCGCCCTGAATGACCCGCAGTGCTCCTAGCGGCCCGGGTGGCGGCGTTGCGGTAGGGTGAGTGTGGCTCTGGGACTTGAGGTTCCCGATCCCTGGCGAAGCGGCACCAGGACCCTTGGGAGGGGCCCCTGGGTGGCCGACCTAGGGTTAGGGTTAGCACCCGGGAGGCCGGCAGGCGGGATCCGCCCGCTGTGCGTGGAGCGGAGGGGCGGGCCGAGGTGAGGGCGCTGGCGAGCAAGAGCCTGGGCCCAAGTGTTTTGGCACCGGGGGCCTTCGAATGTCTCCGGGGACTCGGCGGGCCCTGCCCATTCTCCTCCCTGAATGACCGGCGGCGCCCCTAGCAGCCCAGGTGGCGGCGGGGCGGCATGTAAGTCCGGGCATAGGGCTCGGGGGTCCCCAGTCCACCGCGTTGCGGCGCCAGGCCCCTTGGGAGGGGCCCCTCGGAGGCTGACCTAGGGTGAGGTTTAGCCCCTAGGATGCCGGCAGGCCCTATTCGCCAGCCGTGTGGAGACTGGAGTGGCGGACCGAGGTGAGGGCACTGGTGAGCGGGAGCGTGGGCCCGGGTGTTTTGGCGCGGGGGGCCTTTGAAGGTCGCCGTGTCTTGGAGGGCCCTGCCCGTGCTCCCGCCCTGAATGAACGGCACCACCCCAAGCCCCCGGGTGGCGGCTGGGTGGCAGGGTGAGTCCAGTGCTGAGGCTCGGGGGTCCCCAATCCCCAGCGTTGCGGCGCCAGATCCCTTGGGAGGGGCCCCTCGGGGGTCGATCTAGGGTTGCGGTTAGCCCCCAGGAGGCCGGTGGACCCGATCTGCGGCTGTGCGGCACGCGGAGGGTTGGGCCGAGGTGAGGGCGCTGGCGAGACTGAGCATGAGCCCAAGCGTTTTAGTGCGGGGGGCCTTCGAAGGTCAGTGGGGGCTCGGAGGGACCTGCCCGTTCTCCCGCTCTGAATGACCGGCGGGGCCCCTAGAGGCTCCGGTGCCTGAAGGGCAGCAGGGTGAGACCGGCACTTGGGTTGGGGTCCCCATTCCCGGCGTTGTGGCGCCAGGCCACTTGGGAAGGGCCCCTCCGTGGCCGACCTACAGTTAGGGTTAGCCCCCAGGAGGCCAGCAGGCCCGATACACCGCCTGTGTGTCGAGCGGAGAGTTGGGCCGAGGTGAGGGTGCTGGTGAACATGAGCCCGGGCCCAAGCGTTTTGGTTCGGGGCGCCTTCGAAGGTCGGCGGGGGTTCGAAGGGCCCTGCCCATTCTCCCACCCTGAATGAATGGCGGCGCCCCTAGCGGCACGTGTGGGGCAGGGCGGCAGGGTGCATCCAGCGCTGGGGCTTGGGGGTTCCCAATCCCCGGCGTTGCGGCGCCAGGCCCCTTAGGAAGCGACCCTCGGGGCCGTCCTAGGGTTAGGGTTAGCGCCCAGGAGGCCGGCAGGCCCGATCCGCCGGCTGTGCGAGGAGTGGAGATGCAGGCCGAGTTGAGGGCGATGGCGAGCGGGAGCTGGGCCCCAGCGATTTGGCATCCTGGGCCTTTGAATGTTGCCATGGCTCGGAGGGCCCTGCCCTTTCTCCTGCAATGAATAACCAGCAAGGCCCCTAGCGGCTCCGTTGGCAGTGGGGCGGCAGGGTGAATCCCAGTCTGCGGTTCGGGGATCCCCAATCCCCGGCGTTGTGGTGCCAGGCCCCTTGGGAGGGGCTCCTCGTGGGCCAACCCAGGGTTAGAGTTAGCCCCCATAAGGCCGGCAGGCCAGATCCTCTGGCTGGGCAGTGAGAGGTGGGCGGGCCGAGGTAAAGGCGCTGGGGTGCGGGATTGTGGGCCCCTGCATTTTGGGGTGGGAGGCTTCAAATGTCGCCGGTTTCTCCAGGGCCCTGTCAGTTCTCCCGCCCTGAATGACCGGCGGTGCCCCTCGTGGCCCGGGGGGCAGCGTTGTGGGAGGGTGAGTCTGGCTTTGGGGCTTGGGGTTCCAGATCCCTGGCGTAGTGGCACCAAAACCCTTGGGAGGGGCCCCTGGGGCGCCGACCTAGGGTTAGGGTTAGCCCCCAGGAGACCGTCAGGCCCAACCGCACACTGTGCGGCGAGCTGAGGTGCGGCCTGAGGTGAAGGCGCTGGGGAGCGGGAGCGTGGGCACCAGCGTTTTGGCACAGGGAGCCTTTGAAGGTCACCGGGGACTCAGAAGGCCCTGCCCTTCTCTCGCCCTCTATGACCCGCGGCGCCCCTAGCGGCCCAGGTGGGGACAGTGCGGCAGGGTGAGTCCGGCTCTGGGGCTCTGAGTCACCAATCCCCAGCATTGCAGAGCCAGGCCGCTTGGGATGTCCCCTCAGGGCCGACCTAGGGTTTTGGTTAGCTGCCAGGAGCCCGGCAGGCCCTATCCACCGGCTCTGAAGCAAGCGGTGGGGTGGGCCTAGGTGAGGGCGCTGGCGAGCAGGATCCTGGGAGCCAACGTTTTTGCGCGGGGAGCCTTCAAAGGTCAGCGTGGGCTCGGAGGGCCCTGCCCGATCTCTTGCCCTGATTGACCGGCAGGGCCTCTAGCGGCTCGGGTGGCTGAAGGGCAGCAGGGTGAGTGCGGCACATGAGCTCGGGGTCCCCATCCCCAGCGTTGCGACGCCAGGCCCCTTGGGAAGTGCCCCTCGGTGGCCGACCTATGCTTAGGGTTAGCCTCCAGGAGCCCCGCAGGCCCGATACACCACCTGTGCGTCGAGCGGAGAGTTGGGCCGAGGTGAGGGTGCTGGTGAACATGAGCCTGGGCCCAAGCGTTTTGGTTCGGTGCGCCTTCGAAGGTCGGCAGGGGTTCGGAGGGCCCTGCCAGTTCTCCCACCCTGAATGAATGGCGGCGCCCCTAGCGGCCTGTGTGGGTTGGGGTGGCAGCGTGCATCCGGCGCTGGGGCTTGGGGGCCCCCAATCCCTGGCGTTGCGGCGCCAGGCCCCTTAGGAAGGGACCTTCAGGGGCTGTCCTAGGGTTAGGGTGAGCTCCCAGGAGGCCGGCAGGCCCGAGTCGCTGGCTCTGCGAAGAGCGGAGGTGCGGGCCGAGTTGAGGGTGATACAGAGCGGGAGCGTGGTCCCCAGCGTTTTGGCACCCTGGGCCTTCGACTGTTGCCATGGCTCAAAGGGCCCTGCCCGTTCTCCTGCCCTGAAGAACCAGCGGCGCCCTTAGCAGCTCCCTTGGCGGTGGAGCGGCAGGGTGAGTCCATGCTGCGGCTCGTGGATCCCCAATCCCCAGCGTTGTGGGGCCAGGCCTCTTGGGAGGGGCTCCTCGTGGGCGGACCTAGGTTTAGAGTTAGCACCCAGGAGGCCAGCAGGCCCAATCCTCTGGCTGGGCGGCGAGAGGTGGGCGGCCCGAGGTAAAGGCGCTGGCGATCGGGAGCATGGGCCCCTGCATTTTGGCGCAGGAGGCTTCAAATATCGCCGGTTTCTCCAGGGCCCTGTCCCTTCTCCCGCCCTGAATGACTGGCGGCGCCACTAGCAGCCCGGGTGGCGACGTGGCGGCAGGGTGAGTCTGGCTCTGGGTCTTGGGGTCCCTGATCCCCAGTGTAGCGGCACCAGGACCCTTGGGAGGGGCCCCTGGGTGGCTGACCTAGGGTTAGGGTTAGCCCCCAGGAGGCCGGCAGGTGGGATCCGGCCACTGTCCAGGGAGCGGAGGGCGGGGCCGAGGTGAGGGCGTTGGGGAGCGGGAGCGTGGGCACCAGCGTTTTGGCACGGGGAGCCTTTGAAGGCCACCGGGGGCTCGGAAGGCCCTGCCCCTTCTCTCGCCCTGAATGACCCGCAGTGCTCCTAGCGGCCCGGGTGGCGGCGTTGCGGTAGGGTGAGTGTGGCTCTGGGACTTGAGGTTCCCGATCCCTGGCGAAGCGGCACCAGGACCCTTGGGAGGGGCCCCTGGGTGGCCGACCTAGGGTTAGGGTTAGCACCCGGGAGGCCGGCAGGCGGGATCCGCCCGCTGTGCGTGGAGCGGAGGGGCGGGCCGAGGTGAGGGCGCTGGCGAGCAAGAGCCTGGGCCCAAGCGTTTTGGCACCGGGGGCCTTCGAATGTCTCCGGGGACTCGGCGGGCCCTGCCCATTCTCCTCCCTGAATGACCGGCGGCGCCCCTAGCAGCCCAGGTGGCGGCGGGGCGGCATGTAAGTCCGGGCATAGGGCTCGGGGGTCCCCAGTCCACCGCGTTGCGGCGCCAGGCCCCTTGGGAGGGGCCCCTCGGAGGCTGACCTAGGGTGAGGTTTAGCCCCTAGGATGCCGGCAGGCCCTATTCGCCAGCCGTGTGGAGACTGGAGTGGCGGACCGAGGTGAGGGCACTGGTGAGCGGGAGCGTGGGCCCGGGTGTTTTGGCGCGGGGGGCCTTTGAAGGTCGCCGTGTCTTGGAGGGCCCTGCCCGTGCTCCCGCCCTGAATGAACGGCACCACCCCAAGCCCCCGGGTGGCGGCTGGGTGGCAGGGTGAGTCCAGTGCTGAGGCTCGGGGGTCCCCAATCCCCAGCGTTGCGGCGCCAGATCCCTTGGGAGGGGCCCCTCGGGGGTCGATCTAGGGTTGCGGTTAGCCCCCAGGAGGCCGGTGGACCCGATCTGCGGCTGTGCGGCACGCGGAGGGTTGGGCCGAGGTGAGGGCGCTGGCGAGACTGAGCATGAGCCCAAGCGTTTTAGTGCGGGGGGCCTTCGAAGGTCAGTGGGGGCTCGGAGGGACCTGCCCGTTCTCCCGCTCTGAATGACCGGCGGGGCCCCTAGAGGCTCCGGTGCCTGAAGGGCAGCAGGGTGAGACCGGCACTTGGGTTGGGGTCCCCATTCCCGGCGTTGTGGCGCCAGGCCACTTGGGAAGGGCCCCTCCGTGGCCGACCTACAGTTAGGGTTAGCCCCCAGGAGGCCAGCAGGCCCGATACACCGCCTGTGTGTCGAGCGGAGAGTTGGGCCGAGGTGAGGGTGCTGGTGAACATGAGCCCGGGCCCAAGCGTTTTGGTTCGGGGCGCCTTCGAAGGTCGGCGGGGGTTCGAAGGGCCCTGCCCATTCTCCCACCCTGAATGAATGGCGGCGCCCCTAGCGGCACGTGTGGGGCAGGGCGGCAGGGTGCATCCAGCGCTGGGGCTTGGGGGTTCCCAATCCCCGGCGTTGCGGCGCCAGGCCCCTTAGGAAGCGACCCTCGGGGCCGTCCTAGGGTTAGGGTTAGCGCCCAGGAGGCCGGCAGGCCCGATCCGCCGGCTGTGCGAGGAGTGGAGATGCAGGCCGAGTTGAGGGCGATGGCGAGCGGGAGCTGGGCCCCAGCGATTTGGCATCCTGGGCCTTTGAATGTTGCCATGGCTCGGAGGGCCCTGCCCTTTCTCCTGCAATGAATAACCAGCAAGGCCCCTAGCGGCTCCGTTGGCAGTGGGGCGGCAGGGTGAATCCCAGTCTGCGGTTCGGGGATCCCCAATCCCCGGCGTTGTGGTGCCAGGCCCCTTGGGAGGGGCTCCTCGTGGGCCAACCCAGGGTTAGAGTTAGCCCCCATAAGGCCGGCAGGCCAGATCCTCTGGCTGGGCAGTGAGAGGTGGGCGGGCCGAGGTAAAGGCGCTGGGGTGCGGGATTGTGGGCCCCTGCATTTTGGGGTGGGAGGCTTCAAATGTCGCCGGTTTCTCCAGGGCCCTGTCAGTTCTCCCGCCCTGAATGACCGGCGGTGCCCCTCGTGGCCCGGGGGGCAGCGTTGTGGGAGGGTGAGTCTGGCTTTGGGGCTTGGGGTTCCAGATCCCTGGCGTAGTGGCACCAAAACCCTTGGGAGGGGCCCCTGGGGCGCCGACCTAGGGTTAGGGTTAGCCCCCAGGAGACCGTCAGGCCCAACCGCACACTGTGCGGCGAGCTGAGGTGCGGCCTGAGGTGAAGGCGCTGGGGAGCGGGAGCGTGGGCACCAGCGTTTTGGCACAGGGAGCCTTTGAAGGTCACCGGGGACTCAGAAGGCCCTGCCCTTCTCTCGCCCTCTATGACCCGCGGCGCCCCTAGCGGCCCAGGTGGGGACAGTGCGGCAGGGTGAGTCCGGCTCTGGGGCTCTGAGTCACCAATCCCCAGCATTGCAGAGCCAGGCCGCTTGGGATGTCCCCTCAGGGCCGACCTAGGGTTTTGGTTAGCTGCCAGGAGCCCGGCAGGCCCTATCCACCGGCTCTGAAGCAAGCGGTGGGGTGGGCCTAGGTGAGGGCGCTGGCGAGCAGGATCCTGGGAGCCAACGTTTTTGCGCGGGGAGCCTTCAAAGGTCAGCGTGGGCTCGGAGGGCCCTGCCCGATCTCTTGCCCTGATTGACCGGCAGGGCCTCTAGCGGCTCGGGTGGCTGAAGGGCAGCAGGGTGAGTGCGGCACATGAGCTCGGGGTCCCCATCCCCAGCGTTGCGACGCCAGGCCCCTTGGGAAGTGCCCCTCGGTGGCCGACCTATGCTTAGGGTTAGCCTCCAGGAGCCCCGCAGGCCCGATACACCACCTGTGCGTCGAGCGGAGAGTTGGGCCGAGGTGAGGGTGCTGGTGAACATGAGCCTGGGCCCAAGCGTTTTGGTTCGGTGCGCCTTCGAAGGTCGGCAGGGGTTCGGAGGGCCCTGCCAGTTCTCCCACCCTGAATGAATGGCGGCGCCCCTAGCGGCCTGTGTGGGTTGGGGTGGCAGCGTGCATCCGGCGCTGGGGCTTGGGGGCCCCCAATCCCTGGCGTTGCGGCGCCAGGCCCCTTAGGAAGGGACCTTCAGGGGCTGTCCTAGGGTTAGGGTGAGCTCCCAGGAGGCCGGCAGGCCCGAGTCGCTGGCTCTGCGAAGAGCGGAGGTGCGGGCCGAGTTGAGGGTGATACAGAGCGGGAGCGTGGTCCCCAGCGTTTTGGCACCCTGGGCCTTCGACTGTTGCCATGGCTCAAAGGGCCCTGCCCGTTCTCCTGCCCTGAAGAACCAGCGGCGCCCTTAGCAGCTCCCTTGGCGGTGGAGCGGCAGGGTGAGTCCATGCTGCGGCTCGTGGATCCCCAATCCCCAGCGTTGTGGGGCCAGGCCTCTTGGGAGGGGCTCCTCGTGGGCGGACCTAGGTTTAGAGTTAGCACCCAGGAGGCCAGCAGGCCCAATCCTCTGGCTGGGCGGCGAGAGGTGGGCGGCCCGAGGTAAAGGCGCTGGCGATCGGGAGCATGGGCCCCTGCATTTTGGCGCAGGAGGCTTCAAATATCGCCGGTTTCTCCAGGGCCCTGTCCCTTCTCCCGCCCTGAATGACTGGCGGCGCCACTAGCAGCCCGGGTGGCGACGTGGCGGCAGGGTGAGTCTGGCTCTGGGTCTTGGGGTCCCTGATCCCCAGTGTAGCGGCACCAGGACCCTTGGGAGGGGCCCCTGGGTGGCTGACCTAGGGTTAGGGTTAGCCCCCAGGAGGCCGGCAGGTGGGATCCGGCCACTGTCCAGGGAGCGGAGGGCGGGGCCGAGGTGAGGGCGTTGGGGAGCGGGAGCGTGGGCACCAGCGTTTTGGCACGGGGAGCCTTTGAAGGCCACCGGGGGCTCGGAAGGCCCTGCCCCTTCTCTCGCCCTGAATGACCCGCAGTGCTCCTAGCGGCCCGGGTGGCGGCGTTGCGGTAGGGTGAGTGTGGCTCTGGGACTTGAGGTTCCCGATCCCTGGCGAAGCGGCACCAGGACCCTTGGGAGGGGCCCCTGGGTGGCCGACCTAGGGTTAGGGTTAGCACCCGGGAGGCCGGCAGGCGGGATCCGCCCGCTGTGCGTGGAGCGGAGGGGCGGGCCGAGGTGAGGGCGCTGGCGAGCAAGAGCCTGGGCCCAAGTGTTTTGGCACCGGGGGCCTTCGAATGTCTCCGGGGACTCGGCGGGCCCTGCCCATTCTCCTCCCTGAATGACCGGCGGCGCCCCTAGCAGCCCAGGTGGCGGCGGGGCGGCATGTAAGTCCGGGCATAGGGCTCGGGGGTCCCCAGTCCACCGCGTTGCGGCGCCAGGCCCCTTGGGAGGGGCCCCTCGGAGGCTGACCTAGGGTGAGGTTTAGCCCCTAGGATGCCGGCAGGCCCTATTCGCCAGCCGTGTGGAGACTGGAGTGGCGGACCGAGGTGAGGGCACTGGTGAGCGGGAGCGTGGGCCCGGGTGTTTTGGCGCGGGGGGCCTTTGAAGGTCGCCGTGTCTTGGAGGGCCCTGCCCGTGCTCCCGCCCTGAATGAACGGCACCACCCCAAGCCCCCGGGTGGCGGCTGGGTGGCAGGGTGAGTCCAGTGCTGAGGCTCGGGGGTCCCCAATCCCCAGCGTTGCGGCGCCAGATCCCTTGGGAGGGGCCCCTCGGGGGTCGATCTAGGGTTGCGGTTAGCCCCCAGGAGGCCGGTGGACCCGATCTGCGGCTGTGCGGCACGCGGAGGGTTGGGCCGAGGTGAGGGCGCTGGCGAGACTGAGCATGAGCCCAAGCGTTTTAGTGCGGGGGGCCTTCGAAGGTCAGTGGGGGCTCGGAGGGACCTGCCCGTTCTCCCGCTCTGAATGACCGGCGGGGCCCCTAGAGGCTCCGGTGCCTGAAGGGCAGCAGGGTGAGACCGGCACTTGGGTTGGGGTCCCCATTCCCGGCGTTGTGGCGCCAGGCCACTTGGGAAGGGCCCCTCCGTGGCCGACCTACAGTTAGGGTTAGCCCCCAGGAGGCCAGCAGGCCCGATACACCGCCTGTGTGTCGAGCGGAGAGTTGGGCCGAGGTGAGGGTGCTGGTGAACATGAGCCCGGGCCCAAGCGTTTTGGTTCGGGGCGCCTTCGAAGGTCGGCGGGGGTTCGAAGGGCCCTGCCCATTCTCCCACCCTGAATGAATGGCGGCGCCCCTAGCGGCACGTGTGGGGCAGGGCGGCAGGGTGCATCCAGCGCTGGGGCTTGGGGGTTCCCAATCCCCGGCGTTGCGGCGCCAGGCCCCTTAGGAAGCGACCCTCGGGGCCGTCCTAGGGTTAGGGTTAGCGCCCAGGAGGCCGGCAGGCCCGATCCGCCGGCTGTGCGAGGAGTGGAGATGCAGGCCGAGTTGAGGGCGATGGCGAGCGGGAGCTGGGCCCCAGCGATTTGGCATCCTGGGCCTTTGAATGTTGCCATGGCTCGGAGGGCCCTGCCCTTTCTCCTGCAATGAATAACCAGCAAGGCCCCTAGCGGCTCCGTTGGCAGTGGGGCGGCAGGGTGAATCCCAGTCTGCGGTTCGGGGATCCCCAATCCCCGGCGTTGTGGTGCCAGGCCCCTTGGGAGGGGCTCCTCGTGGGCCAACCCAGGGTTAGAGTTAGCCCCCATAAGGCCGGCAGGCCAGATCCTCTGGCTGGGCAGTGAGAGGTGGGCGGGCCGAGGTAAAGGCGCTGGGGTGCGGGATTGTGGGCCCCTGCATTTTGGGGTGGGAGGCTTCAAATGTCGCCGGTTTCTCCAGGGCCCTGTCAGTTCTCCCGCCCTGAATGACCGGCGGTGCCCCTCGTGGCCCGGGGGGCAGCGTTGTGGGAGGGTGAGTCTGGCTTTGGGGCTTGGGGTTCCAGATCCCTGGCGTAGTGGCACCAAAACCCTTGGGAGGGGCCCCTGGGGCGCCGACCTAGGGTTAGGGTTAGCCCCCAGGAGACCGTCAGGCCCAACCGCACACTGTGCGGCGAGCTGAGGTGCGGCCTGAGGTGAAGGCGCTGGGGAGCGGGAGCGTGGGCACCAGCGTTTTGGCACAGGGAGCCTTTGAAGGTCACCGGGGACTCAGAAGGCCCTGCCCTTCTCTCGCCCTCTATGACCCGCGGCGCCCCTAGCGGCCCAGGTGGGGACAGTGCGGCAGGGTGAGTCCGGCTCTGGGGCTCTGAGTCACCAATCCCCAGCATTGCAGAGCCAGGCCGCTTGGGATGTCCCCTCAGGGCCGACCTAGGGTTTTGGTTAGCTGCCAGGAGCCCGGCAGGCCCTATCCACCGGCTCTGAAGCAAGCGGTGGGGTGGGCCTAGGTGAGGGCGCTGGCGAGCAGGATCCTGGGAGCCAACGTTTTTGCGCGGGGAGCCTTCAAAGGTCAGCGTGGGCTCGGAGGGCCCTGCCCGATCTCTTGCCCTGATTGACCGGCAGGGCCTCTAGCGGCTCGGGTGGCTGAAGGGCAGCAGGGTGAGTGCGGCACATGAGCTCGGGGTCCCCATCCCCAGCGTTGCGACGCCAGGCCCCTTGGGAAGTGCCCCTCGGTGGCCGACCTATGCTTAGGGTTAGCCTCCAGGAGCCCCGCAGGCCCGATACACCACCTGTGCGTCGAGCGGAGAGTTGGGCCGAGGTGAGGGTGCTGGTGAACATGAGCCTGGGCCCAAGCGTTTTGGTTCGGTGCGCCTTCGAAGGTCGGCAGGGGTTCGGAGGGCCCTGCCAGTTCTCCCACCCTGAATGAATGGCGGCGCCCCTAGCGGCCTGTGTGGGTTGGGGTGGCAGCGTGCATCCGGCGCTGGGGCTTGGGGGCCCCCAATCCCTGGCGTTGCGGCGCCAGGCCCCTTAGGAAGGGACCTTCAGGGGCTGTCCTAGGGTTAGGGTGAGCTCCCAGGAGGCCGGCAGGCCCGAGTCGCTGGCTCTGCGAAGAGCGGAGGTGCGGGCCGAGTTGAGGGTGATACAGAGCGGGAGCGTGGTCCCCAGCGTTTTGGCACCCTGGGCCTTCGACTGTTGCCATGGCTCAAAGGGCCCTGCCCGTTCTCCTGCCCTGAAGAACCAGCGGCGCCCTTAGCAGCTCCCTTGGCGGTGGAGCGGCAGGGTGAGTCCATGCTGCGGCTCGTGGATCCCCAATCCCCAGCGTTGTGGGGCCAGGCCTCTTGGGAGGGGCTCCTCGTGGGCGGACCTAGGTTTAGAGTTAGCACCCAGGAGGCCAGCAGGCCCAATCCTCTGGCTGGGCGGCGAGAGGTGGGCGGCCCGAGGTAAAGGCGCTGGCGATCGGGAGCATGGGCCCCTGCATTTTGGCGCAGGAGGCTTCAAATATCGCCGGTTTCTCCAGGGCCCTGTCCCTTCTCCCGCCCTGAATGACTGGCGGCGCCACTAGCAGCCCGGGTGGCGACGTGGCGGCAGGGTGAGTCTGGCTCTGGGTCTTGGGGTCCCTGATCCCCAGTGTAGCGGCACCAGGACCCTTGGGAGGGGCCCCTGGGTGGCTGACCTAGGGTTAGGGTTAGCCCCCAGGAGGCCGGCAGGTGGGATCCGGCCACTGTCCAGGGAGCGGAGGGCGGGGCCGAGGTGAGGGCGTTGGGGAGCGGGAGCGTGGGCACCAGCGTTTTGGCACGGGGAGCCTTTGAAGGCCACCGGGGGCTCGGAAGGCCCTGCCCCTTCTCTCGCCCTGAATGACCCGCAGTGCTCCTAGCGGCCCGGGTGGCGGCGTTGCGGTAGGGTGAGTGTGGCTCTGGGACTTGAGGTTCCCGATCCCTGGCGAAGCGGCACCAGGACCCTTGGGAGGGGCCCCTGGGTGGCCGACCTAGGGTTAGGGTTAGCACCCGGGAGGCCGGCAGGCGGGATCCGCCCGCTGTGCGTGGAGCGGAGGGGCGGGCCGAGGTGAGGGCGCTGGCGAGCAAGAGCCTGGGCCCAAGTGTTTTGGCACCGGGGGCCTTCGAATGTCTCCGGGGACTCGGCGGGCCCTGCCCATTCTCCTCCCTGAATGACCGGCGGCGCCCCTAGCAGCCCAGGTGGCGGCGGGGCGGCATGTAAGTCCGGGCATAGGGCTCGGGGGTCCCCAGTCCACCGCGTTGCGGCGCCAGGCCCCTTGGGAGGGGCCCCTCGGAGGCTGACCTAGGGTGAGGTTTAGCCCCTAGGATGCCGGCAGGCCCTATTCGCCAGCCGTGTGGAGACTGGAGTGGCGGACCGAGGTGAGGGCACTGGTGAGCGGGAGCGTGGGCCCGGGTGTTTTGGCGCGGGGGGCCTTTGAAGGTCGCCGTGTCTTGGAGGGCCCTGCCCGTGCTCCCGCCCTGAATGAACGGCACCACCCCAAGCCCCCGGGTGGCGGCTGGGTGGCAGGGTGAGTCCAGTGCTGAGGCTCGGGGGTCCCCAATCCCCAGCGTTGCGGCGCCAGATCCCTTGGGAGGGGCCCCTCGGGGGTCGATCTAGGGTTGCGGTTAGCCCCCAGGAGGCCGGTGGACCCGATCAGCGGCTGTGCGGCACGCGGAGGGTTGGGCCGAGGTGAGGGCGCTGGCGAGACTGAGCATGAGCCCAAGCGTTTTAGTGCGGGGGGCCTTCGAAGGTCAGTGGGGGCTCGGAGGGACCTGCCCGTTCTCCCGCTCTGAATGACCGGCGGGGCCCCTAGAGGCTCCGGTGCCTGAAGGGCAGCAGGGTGAGACCGGCACTTGGGTTGGGGTCCCCATTCCCGGCGTTGTGGCGCCAGGCCACTTGGGAAGGGCCCCTCCGTGGCCGACCTACAGTTAGGGTTAGCCCCCAGGAGGCCAGCAGGCCCGATACACCGCCTGTGTGTCGAGCGGAGAGTTGGGCCGAGGTGAGGGTGCTGGTGAACATGAGCCCGGGCCCAAGCGTTTTGGTTCGGGGCGCCTTCGAAGGTCGGCGGGGGTTCGAAGGGCCCTGCCCATTCTCCCACCCTGAATGAATGGCGGCGCCCCTAGCGGCACGTGTGGGGCAGGGCGGCAGGGTGCATCCAGCGCTGGGGCTTGGGGGTTCCCAATCCCCGGCGTTGCGGCGCCAGGCCCCTTAGGAAGCGACCCTCGGGGCCGTCCTAGGGTTAGGGTTAGCGCCCAGGAGGCCGGCAGGCCCGATCCGCCGGCTGTGCGAGGAGTGGAGATGCAGGCCGAGTTGAGGGCGATGGCGAGCGGGAGCTGGGCCCCAGCGATTTGGCATCCTGGGCCTTTGAATGTTGCCATGGCTCGGAGGGCCCTGCCCTTTCTCCTGCAATGAATAACCAGCAAGGCCCCTAGCGGCTCCGTTGGCAGTGGGGCGGCAGGGTGAATCCCAGTCTGCGGTTCGGGGATCCCCAATCCCCGGCGTTGTGGTGCCAGGCCCCTTGGGAGGGGCTCCTCGTGGGCCAACCCAGGGTTAGAGTTAGCCCCCATAAGGCCGGCAGGCCAGATCCTCTGGCTGGGCAGTGAGAGGTGGGCGGGCTGAGGTAAAGGCGCTGGGGTGCGGGATTGTGGGCCCCTGCATTTTGGGGTGGGAGGCTTCAAATGTCGCCGGTTTCTCCAGGGCCCTGTCAGTTCTCCCGCCCTGAATGACCGGCGGTGCCCCTCGTGGCCCGGGGGGCAGCGTTGTGGGAGGGTGAGTCTGGCTTTGGGGCTTGGGGTTCCAGATCCCTGGCGTAGTGGCACCAAAACCCTTGGGAGGGGCCCCTGGGGCGCCGACCTAGGGTTAGGGTTAGCCCCCAGGAGACCGTCAGGCCCAACCGCACACTGTGCGGCGAGCTGAGGTGCGGCCCGAGGTGAAGGCGCTGGGGAGCGGGAGCGTGGGCACCAGCGTTTTGGCACAGGGAGCCTTTGAAGGTCACCGGGGACTCAGAAGGCCCTGCCCTTCTCTCGCCCTCTATGACCCGCGGCGCCCCTAGCGGCCCAGGTGGGGACAGTGCGGCAGGGTGAGTCCGGCTCTGGGGCTCTGAGTCACCAATCCCCAGCATTGCAGAGCCAGGCCGCTTGGGATGTCCCCTCAGGGCCGACCTAGGGTTTTGGTTAGCTGCCAGGAGCCCGGCAGGCCCTATCCACCGGCTCTGAAGCAAGCGGTGGGGTGGGCCTAGGTGAGGGCGCTGGCGAGCAGGATCCTGGGAGCCAACGTTTTTGCGCGGGGAGCCTTCAAAGGTCAGCGTGGGCTCGGAGGGCCCTGCCCGATCTCTTGCCCTGATTGACCGGCAGGGCCTCTAGCGGCTCGGGTGGCTGAAGGGCAGCAGGGTGAGTGCGGCACATGAGCTCGGGGTCCCCATCCCCAGCGTTGCGACGCCAGGCCCCTTGGGAAGTGCCCCTCGGTGGCCGACCTATGCTTAGGGTTAGCCTCCAGGAGCCCCGCAGGCCCGATACACCACCTGTGCGTCGAGCGGAGAGTTGGGCCGAGGTGAGGGTGCTGGTGAACATGAGCCTGGGCCCAAGCGTTTTGGTTCGGTGCGCCTTCGAAGGTCGGCAGGGGTTCGGAGGGCCCTGCCAGTTCTCCCACCCTGAATGAATGGCGGCGCCCCTAGCGGCCTGTGTGGGTTGGGGTGGCAGCGTGCATCCGGCGCTGGGGCTTGGGGGCCCCCAATCCCTGGCGTTGCGGCGCCAGGCCCCTTAGGAAGGGACCTTCAGGGGCTGTCCTAGGGTTAGGGTGAGCTCCCAGGAGGCCGGCAGGCCCGAGTCGCTGGCTCTGCGAAGAGCGGAGGTGCGGGCCGAGTTGAGGGTGATACAGAGCGGGAGCGTGGTCCCCAGCGTTTTGGCACCCTGGGCCTTCGACTGTTGCCATGGCTCAAAGGGCCCTGCCCGTTCTCCTGCCCTGAAGAACCAGCGGCGCCCTTAGCAGCTCCCTTGGCGGTGGAGCGGCAGGGTGAGTCCATGCTGCGGCTCGTGGATCCCCAATCCCCAGCGTTGTGGGGCCAGGCCTCTTGGGAGGGGCTCCTCGTGGGCGGACCTAGGTTTAGAGTTAGCACCCAGGAGGCCAGCAGGCCCAATCCTCTGGCTGGGCGGCGAGAGGTGGGCGGCCCGAGGTAAAGGCGCTGGCGATCGGGAGCATGGGCCCCTGCATTTTGGCGCAGGAGGCTTCAAATATCGCCGGTTTCTCCAGGGCCCTGTCCCTTCTCCCGCCCTGAATGACTGGCGGCGCCACTAGCAGCCCGGGTGGCGACGTGGCGGCAGGGTGAGTCTGGCTCTGGGTCTTGGGGTCCCTGATCCCCAGTGTAGCGGCACCAGGACCCTTGGGAGGGGCCCCTGGGTGGCTGACCTAGGGTTAGGGTTAGCCCCCAGGAGGCCGGCAGGTGGGATCCGGCCACTGTCCAGGGAGCGGAGGGCGGGGCCGAGGTGAGGGCGTTGGGGAGCGGGAGCGTGGGCACCAGCGTTTTGGCACGGGGAGCCTTTGAAGGCCACCGGGGGCTCGGAAGGCCCTGCCCCTTCTCTCGCCCTGAATGACCCGCAGTGCTCCTAGCGGCCCGGGTGGCGGCGTTGCGGTAGGGTGAGTGTGGCTCTGGGACTTGAGGTTCCCGATCCCTGGCGAAGCGGCACCAGGACCCTTGGGAGGGGCCCCTGGGTGGCCGACCTAGGGTTAGGGTTAGCACCCGGGAGGCCGGCAGGCGGGATCCGCCCGCTGTGCGTGGAGCGGAGGGGCGGGCCGAGGTGAGGGCGCTGGCGAGCAAGAGCCTGGGCCCAAGCGTTTTGGCACCGGGGGCCTTCGAATGTCTCCGGGGACTCGGCGGGCCCTGCCCATTCTCCTCCCTGAATGACCGGCGGCGCCCCTAGCAGCCCAGGTGGCGGCGGGGCGGCATGTAAGTCCGGGCATAGGGCTCGGGGGTCCCCAGTCCACCGCGTTGCGGCGCCAGGCCCCTTGGGAGGGGCCCCTCGGAGGCTGACCTAGGGTGAGGTTTAGCCCCTAGGATGCCGGCAGGCCCTATTCGCCAGCCGTGTGGAGACTGGAGTGGCGGACCGAGGTGAGGGCACTGGTGAGCGGGAGCGTGGGCCCGGGTGTTTTGGCGCGGGGGGCCTTTGAAGGTCGCCGTGTCTTGGAGGGCCCTGCCCGTGCTCCCGCCCTGAATGAACGGCACCACCCCAAGCCCCCGGGTGGCGGCTGGGTGGCAGGGTGAGTCCAGTGCTGAGGCTCGGGGGTCCCCAATCCCCAGCGTTGCGGCGCCAGATCCCTTGGGAGGGGCCCCTCGGGGGTCGATCTAGGGTTGCGGTTAGCCCCCAGGAGGCCGGTGGACCCGATCAGCGGCTGTGCGGCACGCGGAGGGTTGGGCCGAGGTGAGGGCGCTGGCGAGACTGAGCATGAGCCCAAGCGTTTTAGTGCGGGGGGCCTTCGAAGGTCAGTGGGGGCTCGGAGGGACCTGCCCGTTCTCCCGCTCTGAATGACCGGCGGGGCCCCTAGAGGCTCCGGTGCCTGAAGGGCAGCAGGGTGAGACCGGCACTTGGGTTGGGGTCCCCATTCCCGGCGTTGTGGCGCCAGGCCACTTGGGAAGGGCCCCTCCGTGGCCGACCTACAGTTAGGGTTAGCCCCCAGGAGGCCAGCAGGCCCGATACACCGCCTGTGTGTCGAGCGGAGAGTTGGGCCGAGGTGAGGGTGCTGGTGAACATGAGCCCGGGCCCAAGCGTTTTGGTTCGGGGCGCCTTCGAAGGTCGGCGGGGGTTCGAAGGGCCCTGCCCATTCTCCCACCCTGAATGAATGGCGGCGCCCCTAGCGGCACGTGTGGGGCAGGGCGGCAGGGTGCATCCAGCGCTGGGGCTTGGGGGTTCCCAATCCCCGGCGTTGCGGCGCCAGGCCCCTTAGGAAGCGACCCTCGGGGCCGTCCTAGGGTTAGGGTTAGCGCCCAGGAGGCCGGCAGGCCCGATCCGCCGGCTGTGCGAGGAGTGGAGATGCAGGCCGAGTTGAGGGCGATGGCGAGCGGGAGCTGGGCCCCAGCGATTTGGCATCCTGGGCCTTTGAATGTTGCCATGGCTCGGAGGGCCCTGCCCTTTCTCCTGCAATGAATAACCAGCAAGGCCCCTAGCGGCTCCGTTGGCAGTGGGGCGGCAGGGTGAATCCCAGTCTGCGGTTCGGGGATCCCCAATCCCCGGCGTTGTGGTGCCAGGCCCCTTGGGAGGGGCTCCTCGTGGGCCAACCCAGGGTTAGAGTTAGCCCCCATAAGGCCGGCAGGCCAGATCCTCTGGCTGGGCAGTGAGAGGTGGGCGGGCCGAGGTAAAGGCGCTGGGGTGCGGGATTGTGGGCCCCTGCATTTTGGGGTGGGAGGCTTCAAATGTCGCCGGTTTCTCCAGGGCCCTGTCAGTTCTCCCGCCCTGAATGACCGGCGGTGCCCCTCGTGGCCCGGGGGGCAGCGTTGTGGGAGGGTGAGTCTGGCTTTGGGGCTTGGGGTTCCAGATCCCTGGCGTAGTGGCACCAAAACCCTTGGGAGGGGCCCCTGGGGCGCCGACCTAGGGTTAGGGTTAGCCCCCAGGAGACCGTCAGGCCCAACCGCACACTGTGCGGCGAGCTGAGGTGCGGCCCGAGGTGAAGGCGCTGGGGAGCGGGAGCGTGGGCACCAGCGTTTTGGCACAGGGAGCCTTTGAAGGTCACCGGGGACTCAGAAGGCCCTGCCCTTCTCTCGCCCTCTATGACCCGCGGCGCCCCTAGCGGCCCAGGTGGGGACAGTGCGGCAGGGTGAGTCCGGCTCTGGGGCTCTGAGTCACCAATCCCCAGCATTGCAGAGCCAGGCCGCTTGGGATGTCCCCTCAGGGCCGACCTAGGGTTTTGGTTAGCTGCCAGGAGCCCGGCAGGCCCTATCCACCGGCTCTGAAGCAAGCGGTGGGGTGGGCCTAGGTGAGGGCGCTGGCGAGCAGGATCCTGGGAGCCAACGTTTTTGCGCGGGGAGCCTTCAAAGGTCAGCGTGGGCTCGGAGGGCCCTGCCCGATCTCTTGCCCTGATTGACCGGCAGGGCCTCTAGCGGCTCGGGTGGCTGAAGGGCAGCAGGGTGAGTGCGGCACATGAGCTCGGGGTCCCCATCCCCAGCGTTGCGACGCCAGGCCCCTTGGGAAGTGCCCCTCGGTGGCCGACCTATGCTTAGGGTTAGCCTCCAGGAGCCCCGCAGGCCCGATACACCACCTGTGCGTCGAGCGGAGAGTTGGGCCGAGGTGAGGGTGCTGGTGAACATGAGCCTGGGCCCAAGCGTTTTGGTTCGGTGCGCCTTCGAAGGTCGGCAGGGGTTCGGAGGGCCCTGCCAGTTCTCCCACCCTGAATGAATGGCGGCGCCCCTAGCGGCCTGTGTGGGTTGGGGTGGCAGCGTGCATCCGGCGCTGGGGCTTGGGGGCCCCCAATCCCTGGCGTTGCGGCGCCAGGCCCCTTAGGAAGGGACCTTCAGGGGCTGTCCTAGGGTTAGGGTGAGCTCCCAGGAGGCCGGCAGGCCCGAGTCGCTGGCTCTGCGAAGAGCGGAGGTGCGGGCCGAGTTGAGGGTGATACAGAGCGGGAGCGTGGTCCCCAGCGTTTTGGCACCCTGGGCCTTCGACTGTTGCCATGGCTCAAAGGGCCCTGCCCGTTCTCCTGCCCTGAAGAACCAGCGGCGCCCTTAGCAGCTCCCTTGGCGGTGGAGCGGCAGGGTGAGTCCATGCTGCGGCTCGTGGATCCCCAATCCCCAGCGTTGTGGGGCCAGGCCTCTTGGGAGGGGCTCCTCGTGGGCGGACCTAGGTTTAGAGTTAGCACCCAGGAGGCCAGCAGGCCCAATCCTCTGGCTGGGCGGCGAGAGGTGGGCGGCCCGAGGTAAAGGCGCTGGCGATCGGGAGCATGGGCCCCTGCATTTTGGCGCAGGAGGCTTCAAATATCGCCGGTTTCTCCAGGGCCCTGTCCCTTCTCCCGCCCTGAATGACTGGCGGCGCCACTAGCAGCCCGGGTGGCGACGTGGCGGCAGGGTGAGTCTGGCTCTGGGTCTTGGGGTCCCTGATCCCCAGTGTAGCGGCACCAGGACCCTTGGGAGGGGCCCCTGGGTGGCTGACCTAGGGTTAGGGTTAGCCCCCAGGAGGCCGGCAGGTGGGATCCGGCCACTGTCCAGGGAGCGGAGGGCGGGGCCGAGGTGAGGGCGTTGGGGAGCGGGAGCGTGGGCACCAGCGTTTTGGCACGGGGAGCCTTTGAAGGCCACCGGGGGCTCGGAAGGCCCTGCCCCTTCTCTCGCCCTGAATGACCCGCAGTGCTCCTAGCGGCCCGGGTGGCGGCGTTGCGGTAGGGTGAGTGTGGCTCTGGGACTTGAGGTTCCCGATCCCTGGCGAAGCGGCACCAGGACCCTTGGGAGGGGCCCCTGGGTGGCCGACCTAGGGTTAGGGTTAGCACCCGGGAGGCCGGCAGGCGGGATCCGCCCGCTGTGCGTGGAGCGGAGGGGCGGGCCGAGGTGAGGGCGCTGGCGAGCAAGAGCCTGGGCCCAAGCGTTTTGGCACCGGGGGCCTTCGAATGTCTCTGGGGACTCGGCGGGCCCTGCCCATTCTCCTCCCTGAATGACCGGCGGCGCCCCTAGCAGCCCAGGTGGCGGCGGGGCGGCATGTAAGTCCGGGCATAGGGCTCGGGGGTCCCCAGTCCACCGCGTTGCGGCGCCAGGCCCCTTGGGAGGGGCCCCTCGGAGGCTGACCTAGGGTGAGGTTTAGCCCCTAGGATGCCGGCAGGCCCTATTCGCCAGCCGTGTGGAGACTGGAGTGGCGGACCGAGGTGAGGGCACTGGTGAGCGGGAGCGTGGGCCCGGGTGTTTTGGCGCGGGGGGCCTTTGAAGGTCGCCGTGTCTTGGAGGGCCCTGCCCGTGCTCCCGCCCTGAATGAACGGCACCACCCCAAGCCCCCGGGTGGCGGCTGGGTGGCAGGGTGAGTCCAGTGCTGAGGCTCGGGGGTCCCCAATCCCCAGCGTTGCGGCACCAGATCCCTTGGGAGGGGCCCCTCGGGGGTCGATCTAGGGTTGCGGTTAGCCCCCAGGAGGCCGGTGGACCCGATCAGCGGCTGTGCGGCACGCGGAGGGTTGGGCCGAGGTGAGGGCGCTGGCGAGACTGAGCATGAGCCCAAGCGTTTTAGTGCGGGGGGCCTTCGAAGGTCAGTGGGGGCTCGGAGGGACCTGCCCGTTCTCCCGCTCTGAATGACCGGCGGGGCCCCTAGAGGCTCCGGTGCCTGAAGGGCAGCAGGGTGAGACCGGCACTTGGGTTGGGGTCCCCATTCCCGGCGTTGTGGCGCCAGGCCACTTGGGAAGGGCCCCTCCGTGGCCGACCTACAGTTAGGGTTAGCCCCCAGGAGGCCAGCAGGCCCGATACACCGCCTGTGTGTCGAGCGGAGAGTTGGGCCGAGGTGAGGGTGCTGGTGAACATGAGCCCGGGCCCAAGCGTTTTGGTTCAGGGCGCCTTCGAAGGTCGGCGGGGGTTCGAAGGGCCCTGCCCATTCTCCCACCCTGAATGAATGGCGGCGCCCCTAGCGGCACGTGTAGGGCAGGGCGGCAGGGTGCATCCAGCGCTGGGGCTTGGGGGTTCCCAATCCCCGGCGTTGCGGCGCCAGGCCCCTTAGGAAGCGACCCTCGGGGCCGTCCTAGGGTTAGGGTTAGCGCCCAGGAGGCCGGCAGGCCCGATCCGCCGGCTGTGCGAGGAGTGGAGATGCAGGCCGAGTTGAGGGCGATGGCGAGCGGGAGCTGGGCCCCAGCGATTTGGCATCCTGGGCCTTTGAATGTTGCCATGGCTCGGAGGGCCCTGCCCTTTCTCCTGCAATGAATAACCAGCAAGGCCCCTAGCGGCTCCGTTGGCAGTGGGGCGGCAGGGTGAATCCCAGTCTGCGGTTCGGGGATCCCCAATCCCCGGCGTTGTGGTGCCAGGCCCCTTGGGAGGGGCTCCTCGTGGGCCAACCCAGGGTTAGAGTTAGCCCCCATAAGGCCGGCAGGCCAGATCCTCTGGCTGGGCAGTGAGAGGTGGGCGGGCCGAGGTAAAGGCGCTGGGGTGCGGGATTGTGGGCCCCTGCATTTTGGGGTGGGAGGCTTCAAATGTCGCCGGTTTCTCCAGGGCCCTGTCAGTTCTCCCGCCCTGAATGACCGGCGGTGCCCCTCGTGGCCTGGGGGGCAGCGTTGTGGGAGGGTGAGTCTGGCTTTGGGGCTTGGGGTTCCAGATCCCTGGCGTAGTGGCACCAAAACCCTTGGGAGGGGCCCCTGGGGCCCCGACCTAGGGTTAGGGTTAGCCCCCAGGAGACCGTCAGGCCCAACCGCACACTGTGCGGCGAGCTGAGGTGCGGCCCGAGGTGAAGGCGCTGGGGAGCGGGAGCATGGGCACCAGCGTTTTGGCACAGGGAGCCTTTGAAGGTCACCGGGGACTCAGAAGGCCCTGCCCTTCTCTCGCCCTCTATGACCCGCGGCGCCCCTAGCGGCCCAGGTGGGGACAGTGCGGCAGGGTGAGTCCGGCTCTGGGGCTCTGAGTCACCAATCCCCAGCATTGCAGAGCCAGGCCGCTTGGGATGTCCCCTCAGGGCCGACCTAGGGTTTTGGTTAGCTGCCAGGAGCCCGGCAGGCCCTATCCACCGGCTCTCAAGCAAGCGGTGGTGTTGGCCTAGGTGAGGGCGCTGGCGAGCAGGATCCTGGGAGCCAACGTTTTTGCGCGGGGAGCCTTCAAAGGTCAGCGTGGGCTCGGAGGGCCCTGCCCGATCTCTTGCCCTGATTGACCGGCGGGGCCTCTAGCGGCTCGGGTGGCTGAAGGGCAGCAGGGTGAGTGCGGCACATGAGCTCGGGGTCCCCATCCCCAGCGTTGCGACGCCAGGCCCCTTGGGAAGTGCCCCTCGGTGGCCGACCTATGCTTAGGGTTAGCCTCCAGGAGCCCCGCAGGCCCGATACACCACCTGTGCGTCGAGCGGAGAGTTGGGCCGAGGTGAGGGTGCTGGTGAACATGAGCCTGGGCCCAAGCGTTTTGGTTCGGTGCGCCTTCGAAGGTCGGCAGGGGTTCGGAGGGCCCTGCCAGTTCTCCCACCCTGAATGAATGGCGGCGCCCCTAGCGGCCTGTGTGGGTTGGGGTGGCAGCGTGCATCCGGCGCTGGGGCTTGGGGGCCCCCAATCCCTGGCGTTGCGGCGCCAGGCCCCTTAGGAAGGGACCTTCAGGGGCTGTCCTAGGGTTAGGGTGAGCTCCCAGGAGGCCGGCAGGCCCAAGTCGCTGGCTCTGCGAAGAGCGGAGGTGCGGGCCGAGTTGAGGGTGATGCAGAGCGGGAGCGTGGTCCCCAGCGTTTTGGCGCCCTGGGCCTTCGACTGTTGCCATGGCTCAAAGGGCCCTGCCCGTTCTCCTGCCCTGAAGAACCAGCGGCGCCCTTAGCAGCTCCCTTGGCGGTGGAGCGGCAGGGTGAGTCCATGCTGCGGCTCGTGGATCCCCAATCCCCAGCGTTGTGGGGCCAGGCCTCTTGGGAGGGGCTCCTCGTGGGCGGACCTAGGTTTAGAGTTAGCCCCCAGGAGGCCAGCAGGCCCGATACACCGCCTGTGCGTCGAGCGGAGAGTTGGGCCGAGGTGAGGGTGCTGGTGAACATGAGCCCGGGCCCAAGCGTTTTGGTTCGGGGCGCCTTCGAAGGTCGGCGGGGGTTCGAAGGGCCCTGCCCGTTCTCCCACCCTGAATGAATGGCGGCGCCCCTAGCGGCACGTGTGGGGCAGGGCGGCAGGGTGCATCCAGCGCTGGGGCTTGGGGGTTCCCAATCCCCGGCGTTGCGGCGCCAGGCCCCTTAGGAAGCGACCCTCGGGGCCGTCCTAGGGTTAGGGTTAGCCCCCAGGAGGCCGGCAGGCCCGATCCGCCGGCTGTGCGAGGAGTGGAGATGCAGGCCGAGTTGAGGGCGATGGCGAGTGGGACCTGGGCCCCAGCGTTTTGGCGTCCTGGGCCTTTGAATGTTGCCATGTCTCGGAGGGCCCTGCCCTTTCTCCTGCCCTGACGAACCAGCAAGGCCCCTAGCGGCTCCGTTGGCGGTGGGGCGGCAGGGTGAATCCCAGGCTGCGGCTCGGGGATCCCCAATCCCCGGCGTTGTGGTGCCAGGCCCCCTGGGAGGGGCTCCTCGTGGGCCAACCCAGGGTTAGAGTTAGCCCCCATAAGGCCTGCAGGCCAGATCCTCTGGCTGGGCAGTGAGAGGTGGGC
The DNA here is from genome assembly GCF_024610735.1 of Ursus americanus. Taxonomy (NCBI): domain Eukaryota; kingdom Metazoa; phylum Chordata; class Mammalia; order Carnivora; family Ursidae; genus Ursus; species Ursus americanus. The sequence continues at coordinate 387,386 of NW_028273668.1, forward strand.
GGGCCGAGGTAAAGGCGCTGGGGTGCGGGATTGTTGGCCCCTGCATTTTGGGGTGGGAGGCTTCAAATGTCGCCGGTTTCTCCAGGGCCCTGTCAGTTCTCCTGCCCTGAATGACCGGCGGCGCCCCTCGCAGCCCGGGTGGCAGCGTTGTGGGAGGGTGAGTCTGGCTTTGGGGCTTGGGGTTCCAGATCCCTGGCGTAGTGGCACCAAAACCCTTGGGAGGGGCCCCTGGGGGGCCGACCTAGGGTTAGGGTTAGCCACCAGGAGACCGTCAGGCCCAACCGCACACTGTGCGGCGAGCTGAGGTGCGGCCCGAGGTGAAGGCGCTGGGGAGCGGGAGCGTGGGCACCAGAGTTTTGGCATGGGGAGCCTTTGAAGGTCACCGGGGACTCAGAAGGCCCTGCCCTTCTCTCGCCCTCTATGACCCGCGGCGCCCCTAGCGGCCCAGGTGGGGACAGTGCGGCAGGGTGAGTCAGGCTCTGGGGCTCTGAGTCACCAATCCCCAGCATTGCAGAGCCAGGCCGCTTGGGTTGTCCCCTCAGGGCCGACCTAGGGTTTTGGTTAGCTGCCAGGAGCCCGGCAGGCCCTATCCACCGGCTCTGAAGCAAGCGGTGGGCTGGGCCTAGGTGAGGGCGCTGGCGAGCAGGATCCTGGGAGCCAACGTTTTTGCGCGGGGAGCCTTCAAAGGTCAGCGTGGGCTCGGAGGGCCCTGCCCGATCTCTTGCCCTGATTGACCGGCGGGGCCTCTAGCGGCTCGGGTGGCTGAAGGGCAGCAGGGTGAGTGAGGCACATGAGCTCGGGGTCCCCATCCCCAGCGTTGCGACGCCAGGCCCCTTGGGAAGTGCCCCTCGGTGGCCGACCTATGCTTAGGGTTAGCCTCCAGGAGCCCCGCAGGCCCGATACACCACCTGTGCGTCGAGCGGAGAGTTGGGCCGAGGTGAGGGTGCTGGTGAACATGAGCCTGGGCCCAAGCGTTTTGGTTCGGTGCGCCTCTGAAGGTCGGTAGGGGTTCGGAGGGCCCTGCCAGTTCTCCCACCCTGAATGAATGGCGGCGCCCCTAGCGGCCTGTGTGGGTTGGGGTGGCAGCGTGCATCCGGCGCTGGGGCTTGGGGGCCCCCAATCCCTGGCGTTGCGGCGCCAGGCCCCTTAGGAAGGGACCTTCAGGGGCTGTCCTAGGGTTAGGGTGAGCTCCCAGGAGGCCGGCAGGCCCGATCGCTGGCTCTGCGAAGAGCGGGGGTGCGGGCCGAGTTGAGGGTGATGCAGAGCGGGAGCGTGGTCCCCAGCGTTTTGACGCCCTGGGCCCTCGACTGTTGCCATGGCTCAAAGGGCCCTGCCCGTTCTCCTGCCCTGAAGAACCAGCGGCGCCCTTAGCAGCTCCCTTGGCGGTGGAGCAGCAGGGTGAGTCCATGCTGCGGCTCGGGGATCCCCAATCCCCAGCGTTGTGGGGCCAGGCTTCTTGGGAGGGGCTCCTCTTGGGCGGACCTAGGTTTAGAGTTAGCACCCAGGAGGCCAGCAGGCCCAATCCTCTGGCTGGGCGGCGAGAGGTGGGCGGCCCGAGGTAAAGGCGCTGGCGATCGGGAGCGTGGGCCCCTGCATTTTGGCTCGGGAGGCTTCAAATGTCACTCGTTTCTCCAAGGCCCTGTCCATTCTCCCTCCCTGAATGAGCGGCGGCGCCCCAAGCGGCCTAGGTTGCGATGGTGCTGCAGGGTGAGTCTGGCTCTGGGGCTCTGAATCACCAATCCCCAGCGTTGCAGAGCCAGGCCTCTTGGGTTGTGCCCCACGATGCCTACCTAGGATTTCAGTTAGCCCCCACGACCCTTGCAGGCACTATCCACTGGCTCTGCAGCAAGCGGAGGGGCAGGCCAGGCTGAGGGCGCTCGGGAGCAGGAGGAATGGAGCCAATGTTTTTGCGCGGGGCGCCTTTGAAGGTCAGCGGGGACTCCGGGGGCCCTGCCCATTCTCCCACCCTGATTGACCAGTGGTCTCTAGCGGCTCGGGTGGCTGAAGGGCAGCAGGGTGAGACCGGCACTTGGGCTCGGGGTCCCCATCCGCAGCGTTGTCACGCCAGGCCCCTGGGAAGTGCCCCTCGGGGGCCGAACTATGGTTAGGGGTAGCCCCCAGGAGGCCGGCAGGCCCGATACACCACCTGGGCATCGAGCAGAGAGTTGGGCTGAGGTGAGGGTGCTGGTGAATATGAGCCTGGGCCCAAGTGTTTTGATTCGGGGCGCCTTCGAAAATTGGCGGGGATTCGGAGGGCCCTGTCCATCCTTCCAAGGTGAATGAACAGCGGCGCCCCTAGCGGCCCAGGTGGGGAGGGGCGTCAGGGTGCATGGGGCGCTGGGGCTTGGGGGTCCCCAATCCCTGGTGTTGCGGCACCAGGCCCCTTGGGAGGGGCCCTTCGGGGGCCAACCTAGAGTTAGGTTTAGCCCCTAAGAGGCCAGCAGGCCCTATTCGCCAGCTGTGTGGAGAGCAGAGTGGCAGACCTAGGTGAGGGCGCTGGTGAGTGGGAGGGTGGGCCTGGGCGTTTTGGCGTGCGGGGCCTTTGAAGGTCGCCATGTCTCTGAGGGCCCTGCCCCTTCTCCTGCCCTGAATGAACGGCAGCACCCCAAGCCCCCGAGTGGCGGCTGGGCGGCAGGTGAGTCAGGTGCTGAGTCTTGGGGTCCCCAATCCCCGGCATTGTGGCGTCAGGCCCCTTGGGAGGGGCCCCTCGGGTCCGACCTAGGGTTAGGGTTAGCCCCCAGGTGGCTGGCAGGCCCGATCCGCCTGCTGTGCGGGGAGCGGAGGGGCAGGCCGAGGTGAGGGCGCTGGGGAGTGGAAGCATGGGCACCAGCGTTTTGGCTCCAGGAGCCTTTGAAGGTCACCGGGAACTCGGAAGGACCTGCCACTTCTCTCACCCTGAATGACCGGCGGCGCCCCTAGCTGCCCAGGTGGCGACAGTGTGGAAGGGCGAGTCCGGCTCTGGGGCGCTGAGTCACCAATCCCAAGCATAGCAGAGCCAGACCCCTTGGGATGTGCCCCACGGGGCCGACCTAGGTTTTCAGTTAGCCCCCAGGAGCCCGGCAGGCACTATCCACTGGCTCTGCAGCAAACGGAGGGGCGGGTCGAGGTGAGGGCGCTGGGGAGCGGGAGCGTGGGCACCAGCATTTTGGCGTGGTGAGCCTTTGAAGGTCACCGGGGACTCCAAAGGCCCTGCCCTTCTCTCGCCCTGAATGACCGGCGGCGCCCCTAGAGGCCCGGGTGGCAACAGTGCGGCAGGGTGAGTCTGGCTCTGGGGTCTGAGTCACCAATCCCCAGCGTTGCAGAGCCAGGCCCCTTGGGATGTGCCCCACGGGGCCGACCTAGGGTTTTCATTAGAACCAAGAGCCCGGCAGGCCCTATCCAATGGGTCTGAATCAAGGGGAGAGTTGGGCCAAGGTGAGGATGCTGGTGATCATGAGCCTGGGCCCAAGCGTTTTGGTTCAGAACTCCTTCAAAGGTCAGCGGGGGTTCGAAGGGCTCTGCCCATTCTCCCACCCTGCAGGAACGGCGGCGCCCCTAGCAGCCCGGGTCCTGAGGGGTGGCAGGGTGAGTCAGGCCCTGCGGCTCAGGTATCTCCAATCCCCAGCGATGAGGCGCCAGGCCCCTTGGGAGGGGCCCCTTGGATGCAACTTAGGTTTTGGTTTAGCCCCTAGGAACTCGGCAGGTCCTATTCGCCAGCTGTGTGGAGAGTGGAGTGGCGGACCGAGGTGAGTTCACTGGTGTTTGGGAGCGTGGGCTCGGGCGTTTTGGCGCGGGGGGGATTCGAAAGTCACCGTGTCTCGGAGGGCCCTGCCCGTTCTCCCGCCCTGAATGAATGGCAGCACCCCAAGCCCCTGGGTGGCGGCTGGGCGGCAGGGTGAGTCAGGTGCTGAGGCTCAGGGTCCCCAATCCCTGGCGTTGCGGCGCCAGGCCCCTTGGGATGGGCCTCTCGGTGGTCGATCTAGGGTTACAGTTAGCCCCCCGGAGACCGGTGGACCAGATCAGCGTCTGTGCAGCACGCGGCAGGGTGGGCCGAGGTGCGGGCGCTGGCGAGCCTGAGCATGAGCCCAAGCGTTTTAGCGTGGGGGGCCTTCGAAGGTTGGTGGTGGCTGGAGGGACCTGCCCATTCTCCCGCTCTGAATGACCAGCGGGGCCCCTAGTGGCTCAGGTGGCTGAAGGGCAGCAGGGTGAGTCCGGCACTTGGGCTCGGTTGCCCCATCCCCGGCGTTGGGGCACCAGGCCACTTGAGAAGGGCCCCTCGGGGGCCGACCTACAGTTACGGTTAGCACCCAGGAGGCTGGCAGGCCCTATACACTGCCTGTGCGTGGAGCGGAGAGTTGGGCCGAGGTGAGGATGCTGGTGAACATGAGCCTGGGCACAAGCATTTTGGTTCTGGGCGCCATTGAAGGTGGGCGGGGGTTCGGAGGCCCCTGCCAGTTCTCCCACCCAGAATGAATGGCAGTGCCCCTAGCAGGCCGTGTGGGGCAGGGCGGCAGGGTGCACTCGGCCCTGGGGCTTGGGGGTCGCCAATCCCCGGCTTTGCGCAGCAAGGCTCCTTAGGAAGGGACCCTCAGGGGCCGTCCTAGGGTTAGGGTTAGCACCCAGGAGGCCGGCAGGCCCGATCCGCCGGCTGTGCGAGGAGTGGAGGTGTGGGCCGAGTTGAGGGGGATGCAGAGCGGGAGCGTGGGCCCCAGCGTTTTGGCACCCTGGGCCTTCGAATGTTGCCATGTCTCCAAGGGCCCTGCCCATTCTCCTGCCCTGAATAACCAGCGGCGCCCCTAGCGGCTCCGTTGGTGGTGGGGCTGCAGGGTGAGTCCTGAGCTGCGGCTCAGGGATCCCCAATCCCCAGCATTGTAGGGCCAGGCCTCTTGGGAGGGGCTCCTCGTGGGCCGACCTAGGGTTAGAGTTAGCACCCAGGAGGCCGGCAGGCCCAATCCTCTGGCTGGGCTGCGAGAGGTGGGCGGGTCGAGGTAAAGGCGCTGGTGAGCGGGAGCGTGGGCCCCTGCATTTTTGCGCGGGAGTCTTCAAATGTCGCTGGTTTCTCCAGGGCCCTGTCCGTTCTCCCGCCCTGCATGAGCGGCGGCGCCCCTAGTGGCCTGGGTGGCGGCGTTGTGGCAGCATGAGTCTGGTTCTGGGGCTTGGGGTCCCAGATCCCTGGCGTATAGGCAACAGAATCCTTGGGAGGGACCCTGGAGGGCCGACCTAAGGTTAGGGTTAGCCCACACAAGGCCGGCATGCCGGATCCGCCCTCTGTGCAGGGAGCAGAGGGGCGGGCTGAGGTGAGGGCGCTGGGGAGCGGGAGCTTGGTCACCCGGGTTTTGGCACGGAGAGCCTTTGAAGGTCGCCAGTGGCTCGGAAGACCCTGTCCATTCTTGTGCCCTGAATGACCAGCGGCGCCCCTAGTGGCCGGAGTGGCAGCAGGGAGGCAGGGTGAGTCTGGCGATGGGGCCTATGGTCCTAGTCTCAGGCTTGGTGGCGCCAGGCCCCTTGGGAGGGGCCCCTCTGGGTCCTGCCTAGCTTTAGGGTTATCCCCAGAAGTCCGGCGGCCTGATCCGCTGGCTGTGCATGGAGCGGAAGGGCGGGCTGACGTGAATGCGCTGGCGAGCGGGAGTGAGGGCCCAAGCGTTTTGGCACGGGGAGCCTTCGAAGGTCACCGGAGGCTCAGAGGGCCCTGCCTATTCTCTCGCCCTGTGAGGACGTTGCCCCTAGTGGGCCGGGTCATGGCGGGGCGGCAGGGTGAGTCTGGAGCTAGGGCTCGTGGGTCCCCAATCCCCAGCGTGGTGTCGCCAGGCACTTGGGAGGGATACCTTGGGGGCCTACCTAGGGTTAGGGTTAGCCCAAAGGAGGCCGGCAGCCCCATTCTGTCGGCTGTGCGGCGAGAGGAGTGGTGGGCAGAGGTGAGGGCGCTGGCGAGCGGGAGCGTGGGCCCAAGCGTTTTGGCGCGGGGGGCCTTCGAAAGTCACCGGGGGCTCAGAGATCCATGCCCCTTCTCCCGCCCTGAATGAGTGGCGGCGCCCCTAGAAGCCCGGGTGGCGGCGGGGCGGCTGGGTGAGTCTGGTGCTCATGCTCATGTGTCCCCAATCCCCGGCGTGGCGGAGCCAGGACCCTTGGAAAGGGCCCCTCGGGGGCCGACCTAGGTTTAGGGTTAGCCCCCAGGAGCCCAGCAGGCCCTATCCGCCAGCTGTGTGTTCGAGCGGAGGGGCGGGCTGAGGTGAGGGCAATGGTGAGCGGGAGCGTGGGCCCAAGCGTTTTGGCGCAGGGGGCCTTCGAAGGTCACGGGGGGCTTGGAGGGCCCTGCCCCTTCTCCTGCCCCGAAGGACTGGCGGTGCCCCTAGCAGCCCGGGTGGCGACCGGGTGGCAGTGAAAGTCCAGCACTGGGGCTCGATTGTCCCCAATCCCCGGCGTGATGGCGCCAGTCCCCTTGGGAGGGGCTCCTCAGGGGCTGAACTAGGGTTAGGGTTAACCCCCAGGAGGCTGGCAGGCCCGATCTGACGGCTGTGTGGCGAGCGGAGGGTGGGTCCCAGGTGAGGGCAATGGTGAGCGGGAGCGTGGGCCCTAGCGTTTTGGCGTGGGTTGCCTTCGAAGGTCGCAGGGGGCACGGAGGGCCCTGCAAGTTCTCCCACTCTGAATGAGGATGGCGACCCTAGCAGGCCGGGTCTCGGCAGGGCAGCAGGGTGAGTCCGGCGCTGGTGCTCGGGGGTCCCCAATCCCCGGCGTGTTGGTGCCAGACCCCTTTGGAGGGGCCCCTCGACAGCCAACCTAGGGTGAGGGTTAGACCCCAGTAGGCTGCCAGGCCCGATCCGCTGGGTGTGCGGCTTGCGGAGGGGCTGGCCGAGGTGTGGGCACTGGTGAGCAGAAGCGTGGGCCGAAGCATTTTGGCACGGGGGGCCTTCAAATGTCACCGGTGGCTCGGAGGGCCCTGCCCATTCTCCCGCCCTGAATGACCGGCGGTGCCCCTAGTGACCCGGGTGGCAGTGGGGGGCATGGTGAGTCCGGTGCTGGGGCTCAGGAGTCCCCTTTCCCCATCGTTGCGGCACCAGGCCCCTTGGGAGGGGCCACTAGGGGGCCGACATAGGTTTAGGGTTAGCCCCCAGAAGGCCCACAGACCCGATCCTCCAGCTGTGCGGCGAGTGGAGGGGAGGGCCGAGGTAAGGGTGCTGGCCAGCGGGAGCGTGGGGCCAAGCGTTTTGGTGCGGGGGGCCTTCGAAGGTTGCAGGTTGCTCGGAGGGCCCTGCCTGTTCTCCCTCCCTGAATGAACGGCGGCGCCCCTAGCGGCCCAGGTGGCGGTAGGGCGGGAGGGTGAGTCAGGCGCTTGGGCTCGGGAGTCCCCAATCCCTGGTGTTGCGGCAATAGGAACCTGGGATGGGCCCCTCGGGGGCCCACCAATGGTTAGGGTAACACCCAGGAGGCCTGCAGTCCAGATCCACTGGCTCTACAGCGAGCGGAGGGGCGGACCGAGGTGAGGGCGCAGGCGAGCGGGAGCATGGGCCCAAGCGTTTTGGCACAGGGGGGCCTTCGAATGTCATCAGGGGCTCGGAGGAATCTGCCCGTTCTCCCTCCCTGAATGACCGACGGTGCTCCTAGCGGCCTGGGTGGCGGGGGGGGCGACACGGTGAGTCCGGCGCTGGGGCTCGGGGGTCCCCAATCCCAGGCATTGCAGTGCCAGGCCCCTTCGGAGGGGCACCTCAGGGGACAACCTAGGGTTCTGCGTAGCCCCCAGGAGGAGTGCAGGCCTCATCCGCCGGCTCTGTGGCGAGCGGAGGGGCGGGCCGAGGTGAGGGCGCTGAGGAGCAGGAGCGTGGGCTCAAGCATTTTGGATGGGGGGGCCTTCGAAGTTCGCCCCGGGCTCAGAGGGCCCTGCCCGTTCTACCGCCCTGAATGACCAGCGGCACCCCTAGCGGCCCGGGTGGTGATGGGGCGGCAGGGAGACTCTGGCGCTGGGGATTGGGGCTCCCTAATACCCGGCGTTGCAGCCTCAGGCCCCTTGGGACGGGCCCCTCGGTGGCAGACCTAGGGTTAGGGTTAGCCCCCAGGAGGCTGGCAGGCTCGTTCCGCCCATGTGCGGTGAATGGAGGTGTGGGTTGAGGTGAGGATGCTGGCGAGTGGGGGCGTGGGCCAGAGCATTTACGCTTTGGCTTGGGGTGCCTTCGAAGGTCACAGGAGGCTTGCAGGGTCCTGCCCGTTCTGTCGCCCTGAAGGACTGGTGACGCCCCTAGTGCCCCATGTGGCGGCAGGGCGGCACGGTGCGTCCGGCGGTGGGACTTGGGGGTCCCCAATCCCTGGCATGCAGCGTCAGGCCACTTGGGAGGGGCCCTTCGGGGGCAACATGGCATAGGGTTAGCCCCCAGGAATCCCGCAGGCCCGATCCGCCAGCTCTGCCACGAGAGGACGGGTGGGCCGAGGTTAGGGCGCTGGGAAGCAGGAGCGAGGGAGCCAGAGTTTTTGCACGGGGGGCCTTTGAAGGTCACAGGGGGATCGGAGGGCCTTGCCCGTTCTCCCTTCTTGAATGAGTGGCAACGCCCGTAGCACCCTGGGTGCTTGCGGGGTGGCAGAGTCCAGCACTGGGGCTCGGGGGTCCCAAATCCCTGGCATTGTGGTGCCAGGCTCCTTGGGAGGGGCCCCTCGGGGGCCGACCTCGGGTTAGGGTTCTTCCCCAGGAGGCTGGCAAGCCTGGCGCTAAGTGGCTCTGGCAATGTAACAAAAATGCCATACACTTATCTGAAAGAAATAACAGTGTACAGGAACCCTCTTAGCCCTAACATCATCCTTTGTGAATATGGAAGCCAGCCCCAAAGTGGTCGTGGAAGTCTGACGAAAGGGCTAAGCACTTTTCTCTGAGTCACCACACTGTACAGGGAAAGACCAATGTACATCATCTTTCACGAGTAGGAAGCATTAAAGAAAAGGTTCTGGAATTTCGAGGACTCTGACCCATCCTTATTGGTAATAAACCATCGTGTACAGGAAAACACCTTCAACTCTCATCAGCCTCCTCAATCCTGATTCCGATTCAACTTTGGGTGTGTAGGACTAGGGAAATGTCCACATCTTATTGCTAAGAAAAACGATGTCAGGGTAATGCCCTTCAAGTCACCTCAGCCTTCCTGAAGACGGAAGCAGGAATCAAGGTGGTTATGTTACCATGAGGTAAGGAAGATGAGCATATAAGTGAGAAACAACAGTGGGCAGGACCTCTCTTCCAAGGAACAGTATCTTTGCTTAATGTTCAATCCCTATGGTAAGTGGTTGTGGGCATTTGTGAGGTCAAAATCTTAAGTGTTTTGTAAAACCTCTTGGTCATTCACAGATGAGACTAAGGTAGTTGGGGACTTCTAGGCAGTGATTTGTCCACTGTCGAAAATATGAAAAGATAAAAGAGACAGATGAGGTCTCCTCAGGCATTGTCCTTTATCCTCATCCTCCGTGAGGATGGCCATCTCTGGACAGCTCAATGGCAGGGTCTCATTCACAGTGGGGGCATCTGTTCCTCACAGACATCAGGCAGGGAAATGGATTTGGTTCTCTGTGCCAGCCCAGCCACAGCTGAGTGTCACAGCACCCTCTTGTGGGCTTATAAGAGTTCCGCTGACACCAGGCAGGTCATTGTATTTGATAAACCACTGTGAGAGTTTGCAATTGCCTTCATCTGCAACCTCCTAGAGGCAAATGCAGGTGTCTGGTACCATGTGAAGTCATGTGAAGGCATTGTGAGAAAGTGTCCTTTTGCTTAAGAAAAACATGGCTGGGGCTCCTGGCTAGCTCAGCCAGTTAAGCATGTGCCTTTGGCTCAGGTTATGATCCCAGGGTTCTGGGATCGAGCCGAGGCTCCCTGCTCAGCAGGAAAGGAGGTAGGGAAATAGCTTAGAACCCACAGAGAATGTGAATGAAGGGGAGTGAAATGGAATTTGGTCTGTGTTTTGCTTTAGGGATTGGAAGTTAGTTTTTTCTCAATTCTGATTGTTCTTGAGATAGAAAAGCTGTATTGGTTTTTTTTTTACCTTTAATTTTTTTCTAATAATAATTTTTTATTATGATATGTTAGTCACTATACAGTATTTCCTTAGTTTTTGATGTAGTGTTCCGTGATTCATTATTTGCATATAACACCCAGTGCTCCATGCAATATGTACCTTCCTTAATACCCATCACTGGCCCATCCCAATCCCCCACCCCTCTCCCCTCTGAAGCCCTCAGTTTGTTTCCCAGAGTCCATAGTCTCTCCTGGTTCATTCCCCCTTCTGTTTAGGGTCCATTGTCTAAAGGGACAGACAGTGGAAGTTCACCAAATATAAGATCGAAATTGAATTGTTCATTATAGACGCCGCCAAGTAGTTCCCAGACATTTCATTCTACTGTAGTAATTCATTATACCTGTGCAGGTGCACGTGGAAGATAAATGATGAATGTATACTGGTAATAAAACACGCCCCTCAGTAGTAGAATAATAGAGGATGAACATGTGTAAAATTATTCGACTACAGTGTCCAAGCTTTCCCTTTGGTTCCTTATTACTATGAATTTGGACAATTTTTGTTCTCTAGGCTTAAACCTCATTGTCAGTATTCAGAGTTTTTCAATGCTGATCTTCTCCTGTATAAATTACCAAAAACCTAAAATATGTATAAACTTTAAAAAATGCTATATTGAAAATTATAGCAGGGAAGTTCCATTTTGTGAATATTGTGTCAATGGATCTCTATTTTGACATCAGTGTTCATTAGAAATGATGACATTTCATGTGAGTATAAATATCAATGTGAAAAAGAAAAGGTAGGAAGAACCTTGAATGTTTAAGTAATTGGTGAAATGACAGGTGTGTGTGTGTGTGTGTGTGTGTGTGTGTGTGTGTGTGTGTGTAATTGATTTTCAGTGAATGGTTCAGCTTCTTGTAGGGCCTCCGAGAGAGCCCAGGTGAACCTTTCAATTAGTTGGTATCTGTTCTCAGAACATGGGAATCTCTTAGTCCAAACAGGCAAGCTTTGAGGTCTTGAAGAGTTTCAGTCCTCAGCGATGGTGTTGCAGACCCTTGTGTGCAAACCCTAGGGTATGCTCAGAGCCCTCATTAGCAGGTACCAACTTGTGAGGATTTCAGACAGCATTTCCCAAAGAAGTACCTCTTGAGTCTCTGTCCTTGTCAGTTCCCTACACTTCCTTACACTAGTTATGTGATCAGTGTGTTTCAGGATAATCCCCACATGTGATTTTTGCTATTTCCTACTAGTCCTATCTGTTTCTCATCTTGTTCTTTTATGGTAGGGGTTGGGAAGCAACCTGTGTGGTGTAGGAGGGGGTGTGGAAGTTGTCTGCCTTCAGAGGACCCAATGATGCCTAGAAATTGTACTGTAGTTTGAGGTAAATTATCCATCCTCTGAGTGTCAGGAATTCCATCACTTTACTTTGATGCTAGTCTGTTCTTCAAGCTGTCCTCAGAAATAAGGACGTCATCCATCTAGGGAATACTGGTTTGTGTGTATGTTTTCATTTTAGGAAAGGCCTTGCTGTTCCTGAAAATAATACTGTAGAGCACCCTTTCCTGTTCTTATTGGCCATCAGTCAATCTTTTGTGAAGTATTCGTTTGTACATAGACTTTTTATGGTTGATGAGCAGGAATTCTTTATTGACAAGTCTTTGTCAGTGTGTATATTGCAAATCTTTACTTCCCAGACTGTGGTTCACTTTTTCATTTTCTTATGGTCATAAGATAAGGAGAAATGTCACATTTTTATGAAGTCCCACTGAATTCTTTTAAATGGTTAGTGCACCCTATATCCTACCCCAAGATTGACAGGTTCTGCATTTTCTTTCAGAAACTGTCCAATGGGAAGCTACAATCCATCTCAAATTTATAAATTGCATTTTAATTCTAATAGGGTATTTATAGACAGTTTTGGATTTTCTACGTACACAATCGTATTATCTGTGAATAGTCACAATTATCCCCTCAATTCTTATACTTTTTGTTTCTCTTGCCATAAAACACTTGTAGATTCTCTGATGCCACGTTGAATAGAGCAGCATTGTTTGAAGATTTAATATACCTTTCTCAATATCTAACAGAAAAAGCAGACAAAACATTGGTAACAAATGTGACCTAATTGACATATAGGGAACATTCCATAATAAGTGCAGAATACATTATTTTCAAGTGGTCATAGACTCTTTACCCAAATAGATGATAGGTGGGGCCACGAATCAAGTCTACAAATGTTAAACCCTGAAATTAACTAGATTCTATTCTTAGACCACAGGGGAATTGAGCCACAGTCATAGCGAAAAGAAAACCAGGAAGTCCTTCAATGTTTACAATTAAATGGAAGTTTGCTACATATCCTAAAGGTCAGAGAGGGAATCTCAATGGAAATTCTGAACCTTTTCTACATGAGGGCTCACACACAATGGCACTTTCTTTGTGAAGAGCATTATAATAACCTAGACAGGAGTTGAGCCTTAAGTCAGAGTTCTGCCTACCCCAGCCACACCTGGCAGCCTTGGCCTGTGGTCCCCCTCAGCTGTCCTTTCTGGCGGCCCTGAGCTAAGGGGGTCAACATGGCCATATGTAAATGGGAAGCTCCCCACTCATAGTGATGATGGTGCCCCCTCCCCAGCTGCCCATTCTGGTGGCTCTGAGCTAAGGGGGTCAACATGGCCGTATGGAAATTAGAAGCTCCCCACTCTTAGTGATGACGTTGCTATCGTATCATCCTCACCAGTCCAACAATATGATTTCTGAGTGAAATATGACACAAGAGCGATTTCTTGGCCTTCCTTCAGGTTTGAAAATCATCTGGTGAGTCATCTATTAGAAATATGGATTCAACATGTGTTCTTTCTTCTGGAAAAGAAATAGACCCAATAGCAATTATGGCTTCCTGAGCACCTGTTCTTGAGACACATCATACTGGCTCTTTGTAGCATTCTGCCTCTTAAACTTCTCAACTAGGGTGTAGATATTTTTAGGCACATTTTCAGACGGTTAGAAAGGGACTCAGATGATATGAGTCTCAGAGGATTTTAGTGTCAGAAACCTAAATGGGATCCCCAAATTGACTCCAAATCGCTTGTTGTTCCAGACAGGGTACTATTTCCCTCTTATCTCTGGTCTTCTCGATCTGGAAACCTATCAAGTATCAGGATTTTCTTGTCGTGTGGACAACTGGAATGAATTCAGCGGGCCTTTTCACGTCTGCCCATGGTGATCATTAAGATCATTATCTCAGTAGAGGACCTCTGGGTAAGATACTCAAAGATCCTAAGGAATACAGACAGTATAATATTTTCCTGGTATTAAAGTTACTGAAACCAACTATCTTTTTTAGTAGATTCAGGCTCTGGTATGTTCAGAGGGTACTGTAAAACAAGTCTGAAATAGTATTTAAAAACACTCAGCTCAGCCTCTTCTACAAAGTGAGCCAATGCTTATAAACATGGCTAAAATATTCCCTTACCTACGATGACTTCCCAGCCATCCTAGTGTTTATATGGTATGACTGTGACTTGCATTAGTCAACATTTGCAGAGAAAGAACTTAGTGCATCCAGGGGTCACTTCATGTTGAAATTAGTTTGTGACAATGAGCTACTGTGTTTTATTCTGCAGTCCAAGGGAATGGTGCCAGACATCTCTAAGGTGTCTAGCAGTTCTACAATTCTGATTTTAAGTGGTCTGTGTGCTTCAGAGATTTGGTCAGGAGAAGGGCAGGAGTCCAGAGACTGTGAACACTTCTGTTACATGTGCTGACCATGGAGCACGCAGGATTCCGTGGGCATCATTTTGATTTCTTGGTACTCTTGTGAAAGGTGCTTTTGTCTCAAATTCCTCTATTTAGGAGTAATTATAATGATAAAAGGAATTTTTATTGTATATCTTCTGTGGGCCCTGATCCTGAGCTCCCAGGGAAGCTATCCTTTAACAATTACCCAGCTCAAAATGACTGGGCAAAACCTCAAAGCATGGGCCTTGTTTCTGCCCCAAGCACATGTTGTACATCTGCTTCGAGAAGAAAACAATAACCAAAAAATGCCAACATAAATATAAGAAAAAATAAAGTACCTCTTTGGCTCCCATAAGATTAAAGACATACTGACATGTACACACTGAAAACATAAGAAAGAGTCTGTCACTTTCTGGAATCTAAGAAGATCCTCATTGTGGTGTGTAACTCTGTACGTAAAACAAAACAGAAAAAAATATATAAGCCTGCCCCAAATGTTCCTTCTCCGGAGCACTCACTTCTTGGTGAAGATTGTGTCTCTGAGGCAGCTGTCCTGACTTGGGTTTGAATAAAGGTCCCTTCCTTTCTCTCTAAAATGTTTTTAAAAGTTCAGTCACGCAGTGTCGACAATAACAGTGTTTTCTATTTAAGTGAGAAATAAATGTTCCACTCTATTTGCATTGGGAATAGACGAATTGAGGGTTTCTTTAGAAGAGTAAGTCTGCTTTCCAGAAAAGGCAAGGACATTGGTCTATTGAGAATGAAGATAATTACTGCTAAACAACAAGTATGTGTTGGCCCTTTGCCCAGAAACCGAAGCAGGTGTGCAGGCTTTAGGTCAGAGGTGCCTTCTTCTCCCCAGCTGACGGCACTTCTCTGCTCTGGCTCCAAGACACCCGAGGTTTTGAACGTCAGCATCGGAGTCAGCGAGGCAGCTTGTCACAGGACGCCAGTGTTCAGAGAAAGCACAGGTATGTTTGGCAAAATGTCCTATCTATGTCAGGGCTGGAGGTAAAACCTCTCATTATCCCAAAACCTCCTGGGCTTTTCTCTTTTCTCTAGTTGAGCCACAAAGTAAAATTGAAGTAGCTGCCAGCATTCTGGGTTTGGTGCAAGAATTACTTAGTTTCCCTGCAGGTAGAACTTTGCAGGGGATCACAATTTGTCTGTCCATTTATTGCTTACAAATGTATTTTGACCATCTGTTTCCTAGGAACCCTCTTTAATTAGAAAGGGAAGGTGAGATTCACTCTGTGCCTGTTTGTAACATCTAATTTGTTCCTTCATCTAACAGTGTTTATTCAATTGGGCCTAAGATATGGTTGAGTGGCCAGCATCTAGATTTAGGTGGTTTTTTTTCATCTGATACAGACTTGGATGATGTCATTTGACAAAGGTGATGTTTCATCATTGATTAGTTTATTCATCAGAAGAGTTAAAATTAGGGTGGAGGGGAAATTGAAAATTATCCAAAGCGGCCTGTTCCTGTTTAAAAGTTGAGCTTGACTTTCTAGTTTTACTAAATGTATTATCTCAATATTTTGAGGTGCCATATTCTCTCTGTAGTTTCTTTGGTGGTGGAGTCAGAAGGAGAGTCTGGGAATTCTTTTGGATAGTGGCATGCTGGTGGCTTCAAGGGGCTTGGCGTCAGGAGCCTTGGGGTGAAGTCTGCAACTGCTTGCCTGACCCTGGGTGCATCTCCCAGAGGTTTTGTTTCCTCTTATTAAATTGCCCGCAGATAATGTTCTGCTTAAAGGGGAACCCTCCCATCCTATTGGTGGGAATGCAAAGTGGTGCAGCCAGTCTGGGAAAAGTCTGGGGGTTCCTCAAAAAGTTAAACATTGAACAACCACATGATTCAGCAATTGCTCTCCTAGGTATTTACCCAAAGGATACAGAAATGCAGATTCGAAGGGGGTCCATGCACCATAATGTTCATGGCAGTAATGTCCGCAGTAGCCAAACTATGGAGAGAATTCCAATGTCCATGCACTGATGAATGGATAAAGCAGATGTGGGATACATATAAATAATGGAATATGACCCAGCTTCAAAAAGAATGAAATCTTACAATTTGCAAGGATGTGGATGGATCTAGAGTGTATTAAGCTAAGCAAAATCAGTGAGGAAAGACAAATATCCTATACTCTCACGGTTCTGGAATTTCAGAAAAAAAACAGATGAACAGAGTGGAGGGGTGATGAGAGAGGCAAACAAGGAAATAGACTCAACCGTAGAGAACAAACTGAGTGTTGCTGCAGGGCAAGGGTGTGGGGGGAAGTGTTAAATGGGTGAGGGGTATTAAGGAGGGCACTTGTGATGAGCACCGGGTACTGTATGCAGGTGAGGAATCACTAAATCCTACTCCTGAAGCAAATATTCCATGGCATGTGAACTAACTGGAATTTAAGTAAAAGAAGAATGGAAAAAGTGTTCTGCTTCATGAAGAGTGAGGTAAAATTGTAGTGATTTGGGCTGTACTATTCTATAGAGGATAGATGTAAAACACCCTGTTGTAGGATACAATAGAGTCTTATCACATAAGGAGTCCTCAGAAAGCTGCAATGAAAGATTCAGATCTCAGAGCATGTTCGTGTTCCACTGATATGTTACAGTTTGCACAGGTAGGAAAGAAGGTGGAGAGAAAAGAAACAGAAGGGGAAAGTAGGTATGAACCTTTCATTAATTAGCGTTATAGCTCTCTCATGAAAAACTTGCACCAGTGTGATTTTGGAAGCAGCGGGGGAATCGGGAGCTTTGCAGGAGACAGGGGGGAGTTCCAGGTCTGGGTAAAGCTGACAGGGGTCCCAGAGGAGAGCTGAATGCATTCTGCAGCAGGGTGTGTTCAGGGTGGGCTCCAGGGGTGGCTGTGGGTCTCCTGGGTGAGAGTTGTGACAGGTGAGGGCTGTGTGCAAGTTCCTGGCTGAGGACAAGTGAGGCACAGGTGGAGAGCTGGCAGAGAACCTTCTTCTGAGCCACCAGCTTCACCCAACACACACAGCCTCATCTTCTGTCCCTGTCACTCCAATTCAGACTTCTCCGAAGGTGAGTGAGAACAAATCAAGAGCATTCTGAACAGAAGGGAAAGCATGTGCAAAGGCTCTGGGGCAGGAGAATTCCAGGTATGTCCAGGAGCAGCAAGAAGGCCCTGTGGCCACAGGAGACAGCTTAGGACATGAGCTCAGAGAGGTGACAGAGGGTGACAGAAAGCTATTCCAGGGCTATAACCCCATGAGACGCTGTTTCACTGGGCCATCCTGGCTACAGTGTTGAGAACAGATGACAGAGGGTTGAAGATGGCAAGGCAGGTCAATGACGAAGCTTTTCCAGGAACTCAGACACTATGGACCAAACAGGTGGCCTTGGATGGAGTGGTTAGACCTATTCTGGGTCCATTTTGAAGATGGAGCTCACAGGATTTGCTGATGGGTTAGCTATTAGGAGCAGGAGAACAGAGGAATTGGGGTAACTCCCAGCTGTTGTGTTGTCCTGATGAAGGGGAAGGAGAGGGTTTCTCAGGGGGTAGGAGGTAGTCCGTGTTCTGCATGCTGAGGAAGGTGCCTTTCCGGTGGATCTGCTGAGGGTTGTGCCTGGGAGGACCTTTCACATCTACTCCCTCAGCAATGCTGAAGTACAAGTATCCCCCACTTTTTAAACGTTCACAAAGACACTGGGCTTTCTTGAAAGAACTACATTATTACCCAGGATCAGTAAGAGGAAGAGACATGAAGAGGATTTCCCTCTTATGAAAAAAGGTGAACAGTGAGAATCGCGTTCAGCATCTGTTTTGGGAAGAAGCACAACAGAGGCAGCGTGCACCCCAACCAGCTCCTTCCTCTGGGAACCGCTCTCCGCATCCAGCCACCAGCACTTTGAATTGTGTCTGTGAGCCTCTGCTGTGCTTTATCTTCATTTATGCTGGGCCTCCATTGGAAACTTGTGTCCTGAGGCCTAAGAAAAGCCAAAGAGAAGGAATTTTGGAGTCTGAGCACACTGTCTAATTGTTCGTGTAAATTAATGGTCATTCCTTCTTGACACCATTTCTGGTGTGCATGGTTTCTCAGAAGCCCTGTACTTTCAAAGAGCAGGGAAACCTATACCCCATGCTGCATGGTTAGTTTAGTTTCCATGCTGGACAGAACATTTCATGACTGTCGGATTTTCTCACTCAAACATTGAGACTTTCACCGCCTTCACCAGTTTCTACCACCCCATCCCCGAATCTGGCACCTACCAATCTGCTCTCAGTTTCTATGCGTTCAGTATTTATTTATTCCACGTGGAATGTACATGAGAGCATCTGGTATTGGTCTTTCTGTGTCTGAGTTACTTGGCATAAGGCCCCCAAGGTCTGTGTTTCCATGTCTGGTTCTTGTGAATAATGCTGCAGTGAACGTGGGAGTGCATCTGTCTTTTTGAGGCAGCATTTTTGTGTTCTTCAAATCAATTCTCAGTAGAGCCACTACTGGGTCATGGGGTAGTTGCATTAAATTTTTCAGGAACCTCCATACCATTTGTCACAGAGGCTGCACCAATTTCCATTCCCACCAACAGTGCACAGTGTCTCCTCGTCTGTACACCCTTGACCCCACCTGGTGTCTGTCTCTGGCACAATTGCTGTTCCAACAGTTGAGAGAGGATAGCCGATTGTGGGTTTGACTGATGTTTCCCTGACGATGATTAGTGATGTCGAACAACTCCTTCTGTCTGTTGGCACCTGTGTGCCATCTTTGGAAAGTATCTATTCACATATTCCTCCCATTTTTTTAATAGTTTTTTTGTTTTGATTTGTATGAGTGTTGTGTGTATTTTGGATATTAGCCTCTTCTCACACATATGATTCACAGATAATTTTTTCTTATTGGGTCAGTGGCCTTTTAAGCTTTTGATGGTTTCTTTTGCTGTGTGGAAGATTTCAGTTTGATGTTGTTCCACTTGTTTATTTGTGCTTTTGTTGCCTTTGCATTTGGTGTCCGATCTGAAGACTCTTTGCCAAAACCAATGTCGAGAGACTTAGTACCTGTGTCTTCTTGGAAGTTTATGGATTCAGGTCTTATGTTCAAATCATTCATCATTAAAAATTTTGTGTGTGGTGTAAGAAAGTGACCCAGTTATATTCTTCTGCATTTAGTGTCCAGTTTGCCTGTTACCGCTCACTGAAGACACAGTCCTTCCCTCATGTCATATCTTCTGCTGCTGTGTCGTAAGTTAGGATCATCTACGTGTGGGTAAGTTTCTGAGCTTTCTGTTCTGTTCCACTGACCTGGTGTCTGTGTTTATGCCAGTACCATCCTGTTTTGATGACAACAGCTTTGTAATCTACCTTGAAATCCAGGAGTGTGTTGACTGCACCTTTCTTTCTTCACGTTGCTTTGGGTATTTGGGGTCTTTTGTGATTCCATACAAGTTTGAGGACTGTTTTCTATTTCCTCGAGTAATGCCACTGGAATTCAGACAGGCATTTCATCACATCTGTCGATTGCTTTGGGTACGATGGACATGTTCACATAATTAACTCTTCCAGTTAAGGAGCATGGCGTATGCTACCATTTGTTTGTGTTGCCTTCCAAATCTTTGACCCATACATTCTGCCCCCCTGGACACACATATTTTTCATTTCTTTTCTGCCATGTGTTGAGTGTACTATGTCTTTCTCATTCTTGGTTACTTTTATTTCTAGATTTTTTGTTGCAATTGTAAATGGCATTGTTTTTTTAATTTCTCTTGGCGAAAGTGTGTCATCAGTATACAGAAATGCAAGAAGTTGGGTCATCTGGGTGGCTCTATATGTGAAGCGTCTGCCTTCAGCTCAGGTCATGATCCCAGAGTTCTGGGATTGAGCCCCGTGTTGTGCTCCCCGCTTAGTGAGGGTCTGCTTCTCCCTCTTTCTGACACTCCCCCTGCTCGTGCTTTTTCTCTTCCTGTCAAATAAATAAATAAAATCTGAAATAAATAAAGACAACAGATCTTTGTATATTGACTTTATATCCTGCAGCTTTCTTGAATTTGTTTATTCTAACAGGTTTTTTTGTTTTTTTTTTGAGGAATCTTTCCGGATTTCCTGTCATTTGCAAATTGTGACAGTTTCCTTATGGATTTCATATCTTTCCCTTTTTTAAAAATTGTTATTCACCCTACAGTACTTCATTTGTTTTTGATGTAGTGTTCCATGATTCATTGTTTGCATATAACACCTAGTGCTCATTATGACACGTGCCCTCCTTTTTTCTTTTAAAGAATTTATTTATTTATTCGACAGAGATAGAGACAGCCAGCAAGAGAAGGAACACAAGCAGGGGAGTGGGAGAGGTAGAAGCAGGCTCATAACGGAGGAGCCTGATGTGGGGCTCAATCCCATAATGCCAGGATCACGCCCTGAGTCAAAGGCAGACGCTTAACCACGGTGCCACCCAGGTGCCCCCTGCCTTGTTAAATTTAACCATTCTAACTGGTGTAAGGTGGTATCTCATTGTCGTTTTGATTTGTATTTGCCTGATGGCAAGTGATGTGGAGCATTTTTTCATATGTCTGTTGGCCATTTGTATCTCTTTGTGTCTTCTGCCCATTTTTTGGGTGTTGAGTTTGAGGAGTTCTTTATAGATCTTGGATACCAGCCCTTTATCTGTAATATGATTTGCAGATATCTTCTTCGATTTCATAGGTTGCCTTTTTGTTTTGTTGATCATTTGCTTTGCCGAGCAGAATCTTTTTATCCTGATGAAGTTCCAATACTTCATTTTTGCTTTTATTTCCTTTGCCTTTAGAGACGTGGCTTGCAAGAAGTTGTTGTGTCCAAGGTTCAAGAGTTCTTTTGATTTTGATATGAGACAGGAATCCATTATATTTCTTTCCTGATTGTACTCGAGCCCTCTGTCTTTCTTGGTGAGTCTACCTAAGTGTCAGTTTTGTTTCTCTTTCCAAAAAAGGCAGCTCTCATTTTCATTGTTTGTTTTTTTTTTTTTGTCTTTTTAGTCTCCGTTGGATTTATTTATGCATCCTTTTTGTTATTTCCTTATTTCTACTAATTTGGGGCTTTGTTTGTTGTTTTATTTTCTACTTCTTTACCAAATAAATCAGGTTGTTTTTTGGAGAGCATCATATGGATTGATGAAGACTTGAGTTTCTATGAATGTCCCCCATAAAGCTACTTTTGCTGCATCCCATAAGTTTTGTAGGTTGTCTTTTTCATCAGTGTCAAGGTACTTCTAAAATTTTTTGATTTCTTCTTTGACTGTTGGTTGTTCTGTAGCATGTTGTTAAATCTCCACATATTTATTTAAGATTCTTTAAGTATCTGACAGAGAGTGAGACAGCAAGAGAGGGAACGCAAGCATGGGGGTGGGAGAGGGAGAAGCGGGCTTCCCACTGAGCAAGGATCCTGGGATCACGACCTGAGCTGAAAGCAGATCCTTAACGACTGAGCCACCCAGGCCCCAAAAATCTCCACCTATTTTTGACTGTCTCATTTTTTTCTTGAGACTGATTTCTATTTTCATAGCATTGTGGTTGGACAAGATTTGAAGCAGAAGGTGAAGAGAGCATTCAGATGAAAGGTTTGTTTCCTGGAGGGTTTTCTGCGGGCAGACCATGAGTTCCGTGGGACGGAGGAAGGTTTTGTGAGACGGGGGTGGGGTTAACCCTTGTTAGAATTACTGACTAGTACCATGCAGGCTGTATGCCAATGTTCACACCATAGTCCTGATGGACTTGTACTTCATTAGAAATATTTTCTAGGAGGTGTAGGCATAGCCTTCACTTAAAG
Source organism: Ursus americanus (assembly GCF_024610735.1). Classification (NCBI taxonomy): domain Eukaryota; kingdom Metazoa; phylum Chordata; class Mammalia; order Carnivora; family Ursidae; genus Ursus; species Ursus americanus. Next base: position 408,857 of record NW_028273668.1, read on the forward strand.
AAAGGTGCCATGTGGGTTCATGGCATGACCCCAGGTCAGCAACAAGGATGTATGGTATTGTGGGTGATCAGAAACAGGCTTTCTGTGGGAAGTGACAGAAATAAGGTATGGTGAGCTCCATGACCATAGGTGAGGTCCCGAGTGACCCACTGGGTGTTGGGTTCTGTGGATCTGTCTCATCATGTGCTGTGGAATTCAGGGACACCCTCCTCTCTGTGGATTTGTGTGGAGACAGGTAGACATCAGTGTCTGGCCAGGCATGAGGGTTGCACTGGACCACCACCAGAGGTGCAGCGTGCAGGGGAGCCACTGCTTGGTTTCCACGAAAGCTGACCAGGGTCTGTGACCATGATTCCTAGCAGCTGCAAGGGACGAGGAGGCCGGGGGTAGTGCACACTTCCTAGACTTGTGTTCAGGACTAGTCTGGAGCACACTGAAGTCAACCACACCGAGCACAGAAGGCATCCAGTCAGTGTAGCTGTGGGCACTGCTCCCATGGTACTTTCGGGCCGGATCCATGCTGCCACCTCCTGCATTTCATCATCATCTTCAAGGTCATGTGCCTCTGCTCTTGCCCCATGGCCTCCGCGGTATTGTCCGTCCTCTATCTGTCCCTCGTCCCCGGTGCCCTGTGCAGTCCGATGCCAGGGTAGCCTTCTTGAGACAAACATCTGGCCCTGATGGAACACTTCCATGGATCTCGTGTGATGCGAGGATGATGCCCTTCCCTAAAAGGGGGCTGCAGATCCCCATCAGGAGAGCCATGTCTCCCTTTTCAGCATGGCCTGCCCACCCCTCAGTCTTGTTCAGGGAAGCTCTCCCCACTTCCTGAGATGACAGCTCTGAACTTAAAAATGAATGTTATTTTACATAAATCTATGCCTTAGTTCATCCATGGCATGTCTTTCAACCCCATTAGTGGGGTTTTTTTTTTTTTTTAGCAGTTCTGAAGGGCTGTCTGCTCAAGGAGCGGATGACCTGGGCAGGGCAGCTTTCCCTCTCATCTCCCTCAGCATGTCTCTGAGCCCTGGGGCCAGCTGTCCCACTGAGGATTGAGGGACCCGAACCAGCCCATCCTGAGCCCAAGCTGTGTCAGCTCATAGACGGATGTGTGTTGGAGCGGTGGGCAGCTGGCATGGGCCAGGGGCAGGCAGTGTCTCCTTCTCATTCCTTCCCTCCCTTCCTCCCAGAGGTAGCTCAGAGCAGCCTTCAACCCCTACATCTCCAGATCCCTTGACCTGTGCTTCCTGTGTTCAGCTGGTGACCTTGGAGTTTCCCATGGATTCTACCTCCTGTACCCTCTCCTGTAGCAGTTCGTGGATCAGAGGAGGGGTCGGACCCTCTCTGTTTTAGGTCTTCTTCCTGTCCCGCACCAAGCCCACCCACCTTTGCATCTTTCATGTATGTGCTTGGAAGCAAGCCCATCCACAGGGAACCTATTAGCCAAATGGATCCAGGCAATGAACATTGAAGTAGAGATCCAGGATCCATAATAAACCTGCTCTGAAACCTGTCCCAAAGTCTGTGACTCTCTCACACTGAAACAGAAACAATAATAGCTTTCTGGACTGTAAAGTGACATGTGTCTCTACTTCCAATCTTGAATGCATAGGTGCTGAGCCTGGACAGAAAAGGACCATGGCTCCCGTGGGCTGGGATCCATGGTAAGAACTCAGTGAAATCTGAATTCAAGGCATAGAGTGAATAATTATTGTAGAGTGAATCCTCCGAAGTACGGCTTATGCACAGTGCACAGGGAAAGCTTTTTCAAAGAGGTTCCTGAAAGAAAAATCTTTTGTTAAAATTTATTTTAATTCCAGTAGAGCTAACATACAGTGTTACATTCGTTTCAGGTGTCCAATAGTGATTCAGTAATTCCATATATTACTCAGTGGTCGTCAAGAAAAGCGTCCTCTTAATTCCCTTCATCTATTTCACTCATCCCTCTATTCACCTCCTCTCTGGTAACCATCCGTTTGTTCTCTGTTGTTAAGAGTTTGTATTTTGGTGTGTCTCCTTTTTCTCTTTTAGTTATTTATTTTTGTTTGTTTCTTAAATTCCCTATTAGAGTGACATCGTATGGGATTTGTCTTTCTCTGACTGACTGACTTTAGTTAGGATAATACTCTCTAGCTCCATCCATGTGGCTGCAAATGGCAAGGTTTCATTCTTTTTCAAGCCAAGTAATACTCCATTGTGTGTGTATGTGTGTGTGTCTCTGTGTGTGTGTGTGTGTGTGTGTGTGTGTGTGTGTGTGTGAATACACACATCTATCATCTCATTTGTAAATTTTTCTACAGACACTTGGGTTGCTTCCATATTGTGATATTGTAAATAATGGTGCAAGACACATAGGGGTGCACGTATCCTTTTAAGTTACTGTTTTCCTATTCTTTGGGTAAATATGTGTAGTGTGATTGTTGGATCATAGGGTAGTTCTATTTTTAATTTTTTGAGGAACCATCATACTGTTTTCCACGGTGGCCACCACAGTTTGCATTCCCACCCACAGTTCAGGAGGATTCCCCTTTATCCACATCCTCCCAACACCTGCTCTTTGTTGTGCTTTTGATGTTAGCCATTCTGACAGGTTTGAGGTATTACCTCATTGTCCTTTGGAATTACATTTTCCTGATGATGGGTGATGGTGAACATCTTTTCACGGGACTGTTGGCCATTTGTATTTCTTCTTTGGAGAAATGTCTGTCCATGTCTTCTGCCTATTTTTTAACTGAATTATTTGTTTTTTGGGGGTCGAGTAGGATCAGTTCTATATGTTTTGGACACTATCCCTTTATTGCATATGATGTTTGCAAATATCTTCTCCCTTTGAGTAGGTTGTCTTATGATTTTTACGTTTTCATTGTTCTTCTGCCATGTGGAAACTATTTATTTTGCTGTATTCCCAATAGTTTATTTTTGCTTTCATTTCCTTTGCCTCAGGACACAGTCTAGAAAAACGTTGGTATGGTCCATGTCAAGAAGTTACTGTCTTCCCTCCTGTAGGATTTTAATGGATTCAGGTCTTATATTGAGGTCTTGAAACTGTTTTGTGTTTGTCTGTATTGTGTAAGAAAGCAGTCTAATTTCATCCTTTTGTGCATAGCTGTCTAATTTTCCCAACACCATTTGTTGTAGTGACTGTCCATTTCCCTTTTGATATCGTTGCTTGCTTTGTGGAAGATTCATGGACCACATAATTATGGGTTTCTGTCTGAACTTGTGTCCTGTTCCTTTGGTCGCTGTGTCCAGTTTTGTGCCGTACTGTCTTGTTAGGATGACTGCAGCTTTGTAGTATAACCTGAAATCTGAAATTGTGAGTCCTCCAGCTTTGTTTTTCTTTTCCACATTGCACTGGCTGTTTGGAATCTTTAGTGGTTCCATACAAATGTTTAGGATTGTTTATTCGAGGTCTTTTGTTCTTTAATTTAAATTCAATTAGCCAACTTACAGTACATCATTAGTTTCAGATGTAGTCTTCAATAAATTTTCAGTCGTGTGTAACACCCAGTGCTCATTGTACCGTGTGACCTCCTTAATGCTAGTCACCCAGTTACCCCTCCCAACTTCTCTTCCAGCAATCATCAGTTTCTTGCGATAGTTAAGAGTCCATCATGGGTTTTCTCCCTCTCTGATGACTTCCCATTCTATTTTCCCTTCCTTGCCCTATGGTCATCTTCCTTGTTTCTGATATTCCACATAGGAGTGAAAGCATATGATCATTGCCTTTCTTTCATTGACTTATTCCACTCAGCATAATACCCTCCAGCTCCACCCAGGTCGGTGTGATGGTAAGTACTCATCCTTTCTGAAATCTGTGTAATATTCTATTATATATATGATCCACATCTTCTTTATCCATTCATCTGTCCATGATCATCTGCACTCCTTCCACAGTTTGTCTATGATGGATATTGCTGCTATGAATACTGGGGTGCATGTGTCCCGTCTTCACTACCTCTGTCTCTTTGGGGTCGATACCCAGTAGGGCAATTGCTGGGACATAGGGTAGCTTTATTTATAACTTCTTGAGGAAACTCCGTACCATTTTCAAGAGAGGCTGTACCGGACTGCATTCGCACAGGGGTGTAAGAGGGTTCCCGTTTCTCCACATCCTCTCCAAGATGTGTAGTTTCATTTCTTCTTATTTTTAGATATTCGGCCTCATGTGATATGGCATCTATAGTGGTTTAGATTTGCATTTCCCTGAAGCCAAGTGATATGAAGCATTTATGCATGTATCTTTTGGTCACCGCTACCTCATCATTAGTGAAGTGACTTCTCATTTTAATCCATCTCAAGACCTAAAGCTGGGTAAGTCTCTGAAGCTGGATGATGCCATCGGTTGGAAGTGTGGAGAATTTCAAAAGATCTCCATGGAGAGCAAGTTTAAAGGTCAGTGTGAAGCTACTAATTGGACCCGGGGAGATCTCTGAAAGTGGGGATTGCCTGGGATGGGCTGAGGGGGGCCCTCCGATTTTCCTATGAATCCTTGCTGCAGCCCCAAATGGACAGTTTCCTGCTGTGGGGCAGGCTGAGTCCTCTAGTCGTGCAGAGGTGAGCCCAATGCCTGGTGCCTTGGAGGCAGGCAAACGGGGAGTGACCCTCAGCAGAAGACCCAGGGTTAGGTTAGGCCTCAAGGACAGCAGGTCTGAACTGCCCAGTGCTCAGAGAGCTCCCAGGCCGAGTGAGATGAGGGCACAAGGGCGGGTGAGTGTGAGCCTTGGGGTTTCATCCGGAAGGGCCCACAAAGGTCGGGGTTCACCAGAAGGGGCTCTCAGGGGTTGCCCCAATTCTTGCCCTGAATGCTCTGTTCCCCAAAATGGTGCAGTTAACTGTGGGCTGCAGGCTGAGTCCTACGGTGGGGCTTGGGTGTCCCCAATCCCCCAGAGTGGGGTGCCAGGACCCTGGGGAGGGACCCCTCTGTGGCCAACCTAGGGTAAGGGTTAGGGTCCAGGAGCCTGGCAGGGACATACTGCAGGCTGTGCGGCGAGCTCTGTGGAGGGCTGAGAGGAGGCCATGGGGGAGGGTGAGCATGGGCCTCAGGGTTGGGGCACGGGGGACTGCCAAAAGTGGGGACGGGCTCCGGGGGCCTCCCCAAATTCTCGTGCCCTGTAGGCTCCGTAGAGCCCCCAGGGGCACGGTTTCCTGTCGGGTGGCAAGCTGAGTCCTGCGGTGGGGCACAGGTATCCCAATTCCCCAGGGCTGCAGTGTAAGCCTCCTGGGGAGGCCCCCACACCCTTGGCCGAGCTAGGGCTAGGGTTAGGCCCCAGGAACCCCGCAGGCCTGATCTGCTGGCTGTATGGCTAGTTACCCGGGCTGAGGTGAGGGTGTGGGGAGGGTGAGCGTGGGCCTCAGGGTTGGGGTGCGGGAGGCCGCCGTTGTTCGCTGGTGGCTCAGGAGGGCCCTCCTGGTTCTCCCACCCTGAATGCTCTATGGCCTCCCAAGGTGCACGGTTTCCTGCGTGGTGGCAGACTGATTCCTGCTGTGGGGCTCAGGTGTCCCGAATCCCCGCGGCTGCGACTTCAGGCTCCTGGGGAGGGGCCCCTCCACAAATGAACTAGGGTTAGGGTTGGGGCCCAGGAACCCCGCAGGCCAGATCCGCCCGCTATGTGGCGAGCTCCGCCGCGGTCTGAGGTGAGGGTGCGGGGTGGGGTGAGCATGGGCTTCAAGGTTGGGTTTAGGAATCGCCGAAGTTCGCCTGGGGCTCTGGGAGCCCTCCTGGTTCTCCCGCCCTGAATGCTCTACAGCCTCCCAAGGGGCACTGTTTCCTGTGAGCTGGCATGCTTTATCCTGCAGTGGGGCTCAGGTGTCCCCAGTCCCTGGGGCTGTGGCACCGGGCCCCAGGGGAGGGGCCCTACCCAGCCGACATAAGGACAGGTCTAGGCCCCAGGAACCCTACAGGCCTGATCTGCCAGCTCTGCGACGAGCTCGGTGGCAAGCTGAAGGGAAGGCGTGGGGCGGGATGAGCGTGGGCCTCAGGGTTGGGGTGTAGGGGGCCACCGAGGATCGCTTGGGTCTCAGGGGGGCCCTACCAGTTCTCTTGCACGGGATGCTCTGTGGCGCCCCAAGGGGCATGGTTTCCTGAGGGGTGGCAGGCTGAGTCCCGTGGTGGGGCTCAGGTGTACCCAATCCCCGGGGTTAGGGTACGGATCAGGGTATGGATTAAGGTTAGGTTATGGGTTACGGTTAGAGTACGGGTGAGGGTAGGGGTTAGGGTTAGGGTAAGGAGAGGGTACGGGTTAGGGTTGAGTTTAGGGGTTACAGGTTAGAGGTTATGGGTTAGGGTACAGATTAGGGTTTAGGGTATGGGTTAGGGTTTAGGGTTTGGGTTTAGGGTTAGGGTTAGGGTTGGAGTACGGGTTAGGTTTAGGGTACAGGTTAGGGTTAGGGTACGGGTTAGGGTACGCATTAGGGTACAGTTTAGGGTAAGGGTTAGTGTACGATTTAGGGTAAGTGTTGACATACGGATTTGGGTATGGTTTAGGGTACGGGTTAGGGTTACGGTACGGGTTAGGGTTAGGGTATAGTTTAGGGTTATGGTACAGGTTAGGTTACGGTTTAGGGTTGGGGTTAGGGTACGCGTTAGGGAATGGGTTAGGGATAGGGATAGGGTATGGTTTATAGTTAGTGTATGGGTTAGGGTTCGGGCTAGGGTACAGGTTAGGGTTAGGTATGGGTTAGGGTCCGGGTTAGGGATAGGGCACGGGTTAGGGTATGGGTTTGTGTACGGGTTAGGGTATGGGTTAAGGTTAAGGTAAGGGTACTGGTTAGGGTTAAGGTACGGGTTACAGTTTAGGGTTTAGGGTTACGGTTAGGGTACAGGTTAGGGTTAGGGTACGGGTAGGGTTAGGGTACGGTTTATGGTACGAGTTAGGGTATGGGTTAGAGTCCGGGTTTAGGGTTTAGGGTTAAGGTTAGGGTACAGGTTAAGGTACTTGTTAGGGTTACGGTTAAGGTTAGGGTACGGTTTAAGTTATGGGTTAGGGTACAGTTTAGGGTTAAAGTTAGGGTACGGGTTAAGGTATGGGTTAGAGTACATGTTACGGTTACGGTTAGAGTTAGGGTACAGGTTAGGGTTAGGGTTAGGGTACGGGTGAGGGTACGGGTTAGGGTTAGGTTTAGGGTTAGGTTACGGGTTAGGGGTAGGGTTAGCTGAAGGGGTAGGGTGAGGGGTAGTGTTAGGGGTATGGTAGGGGTCGGGGTAGGGTTAGGGTTTAGGGTTAGTGTTTGGGGTTTGGGGTTAGTGGTTAGGGTTAGGGTTTCATGTTTAGGGTTTCGGGATTAGGGTTAGGGCTTAGGGTTTAGGGTTTAGTGTTAATGTTAGGGTTTAAGGTTTAAGGATTAAGGTTTAGGGTTAGGTTTAGGGTAGGGTTAGGCTTAGGGTAAGGGTTAGGGGTTAGAGTTACGGTTAGGATTAGGGTTTAAGGTTCAGGGTTTAAGGTTATGGGTTAGGGTTTAGGGTTAGTGTTAGACCCCAGTAGGCCAGCAGGACTGATGCGCCGGCTGTGCGGCGAGCGGAGGTGTGGGCCGAGGTGAGGGCGCTGGCGAGCGAGGGAATAGTATGCAGTGTTTTGGCGCGAGGGGCCTTTTACGTCACTAGAGGCTCGGAGGGCCCTGCCCGTTCTCCCGCCCTGAATGACCGGAGGCTCCCCTAGCGACCCGTGTGGTGGCGGGGTGGCAGTGTGAGTCTGGCAATGCGGTTTAGGTGTCCCCAATGCTGTGCGTTGCAGCTCAAGGCCCCTTGGGAGGGGCCCCTCTAGGGCCGTCCTAGGGTTAGTGTTAGCACCCAGGAGTCTGGCAGGCATGATCCGCCAGCTGTGTGGTAGCAGAAGGCCAGGCCGAGGTGAAGATGCCAGCGAGCTGGAGCGTGGGCCCAAGCATTTTGGCACGGGGGGGCTTGGAAGGTCGCCGGGGGATTGGAGGGCCCTGCCGGTTCTCCCGCCCTGAATGGCCAAGGCGCCCTTAGCAGCCCGGGTGGTGGCATGGCGGCACGGTGAGTATAGCGCTGGGGCTCGGGGGACCCCAATCCCTGGCGTTGCTGTGCCAGGCCCCTTGTGAGGTTCCGCTCGGGGGCCAACCTAGGGTTAGGGTTAGCCCCCAGGAGGCTGGCAGGCCCGATCCGCTGGCTGTGCGTGAGCAGAGGGGCGGGCCGAGGTCAGGGCGCTGGTGAGCAGGAGCATGGGCCCAAGCATTTTGGCGCATGGGGGCTTAGAAGTTCACTGGGACTCGGAGGGCCCTGCCCGTTCTCCCGCCCTGAAAGACCGGCAGCACGCCTAGTGGCCTGGTTTGCAGCGGGACGGCAAAGTGAGTCCTGGCTTGGGCTCGGGGGTCACCAATCCCTGGCACTGAGGCACCAGGCCCCTTCGAAAGGGCCCCTCATAGGCCACCCTAGGGGTAGTGTTAGCCCCCAGGAGGCGGGCAGGCCTGATGTGCCGGCTGTGCAGCGACCGGAGGGGCGGGCCAAGGTGAGGGCGCTGGGGAGCGGGAGCGTGGGCCCAAGCGTTCTGGCGCAGGCGGCCTTTGAAGGTCGCCGGGGGCTCGGAGGGCCCTGCCCGTTCTCCCACCCTGAAAGACCGGCAGCACGCCTAGTGGCCCGGGTTGCGGCAGGGCAGCAGGGTAGAGTCTGGCGCTGGGGCTTTGGGGTCCCCAATCCCAGGTGTTGCGGCGATAGGCGACTTGGGATGGGCCCCTCAGTGGCCGACCTAGGGTTAGAGTTTGCACCGAGGAGGCCGGAAGTCCGGATCCACCCGCTCCGCAAGGAGCGGAGGGGTGGGCTGAGATGAGGGCGCTGGCGAGCAGGAGCGTGGACCCAAGCGTTTTGGTGCTGGGGCCTTCAAAGGTCGCCGGGGGCTCGGAGGGCCCTGCACGTTCTTCTGCCCTGAATGCCCGACGGCGCACCTAGCGGCCCGGGTTGCAGAGGGGCAGCAGTGTGAGTCCGGTGCTAGGGCTCAGGGGTCTCCAATCCCCGGTGTTGCAGCGCCAGGCCCCTTGGGAGGGGCCCCTCAGGTGCGACCTAGTATTAGGGTTAGCCCCCAGGAGGCCCTCAGGCCCGATTCGCCAGCTGTGTGGTGAGTGGAGGGTCGGGCGGAGGTGAGGCCGCTGGCGAGCAGGAGCAAGGGCCCAGGAGTTTTCGAGGGGGGGTCCTTCGAAGGTCGCCAGGTGCTCAGAGGGCCGTTCACGTTCTTCCGCCCTGAATGACAGGCGACTACCCTGGCGGCCCGGTTAGAGGAGGGGCGGTAGGGTGAGTCTAGCGCTGGGGCTCGGGGTCCCCAGTCCTCGGCGTTGGGGTGCCAGGCCCCTTCGGAAGGGCTCTAGGGGGCTGACCAAGCATTACTGTTAGCCCCCAGGAGGCTGGCAGACCCGATCTGCCGGCTGTGTGTCGAGCAGAGGGGCAGGCCTAGGTGAGGGCGCTGTCGAGCAGGAGTGTGGGCCCAAGCGTTTTGGCACGGGGGGCCTTCGAATGTTGCCAGGGGCTTGGAGGGATCTGCCCGTTCTCCCTCCCTAAATGACCGACAGTGCTCCTAGTGGCCTGGGTGGTGGCAGGGCGACATGGTGAGTCCGGCGCTGGGGCTCGGGTGTCCCCAATCTCAGGCATTGTGGTGTCAGGCCCCTTCAGAGGGGCCCCTCAGGGGCCAACCTAGGGTTATGGGTAGCCTCCAGGAGGAGGGCAGGCCTCATCCACCGGCTCTGCAGCGAGTGGAGGGGCGGGCCAAGGTGAGGGCACTGAGGAGCAGGAGCATGGGCTCAAGCGTTTTGGATGGGGGGGCCGTTGAGTGTCGCCATGGACTCGGAGGGCCCTGCCCATTCTCCCGCCCTGAATGACCAGCGGCACCCCTAGCGGCCCGGGTGGCAGCGGGGCGGCAGGGTGAGTCCGGCGCTGGGGCTCGGAGGTCCCTAATACCCAGCGTTGCGGCGCCAGGCCCCTTGGGCGGGCCCCTCGGGGGCCGACCTAGGGTTAGGGTTAGCCCGCAGGAGGCTGGCAGGCTCGTTCCACCATGTGCGGTGAATGGAGGTGTGGGTCGAGGTGAGGTAGCTGGTGAGTGGGAGTGTGGGCCAGAGCATTTTGGCTTTGGCTTGGGGTGCCTTCGAAGGTCCCAGGTGGCGCGGAGGGTGCTGCCCGTTCTGTCGCCCTCAAGGACTGGCGACGCCCCTAGTTCCCCATGTGGCGGTGGGGTGGCAGGGAGCTTCCGGCGCTGGGACTTGGGGGTTCCCAATCCCTGGCATGCGGCGCCAGGCCACATGGGAGGGGCCCCTTGGGGGCGACCTAGGGATAGGGTTAGCCCCCAGGAAGCCAGCAGGCCCGATCCGCCAGCTCTGCAGCGAGTGGAGGGGTGGGCCGAGGTTAGGGCGCTGGCGGGCAGGAGTGTGGGAGCCAGAGTTTTTGCGTGGGGGGCCTTCGAATGTCGCAGGGTGATCGGAGGGCACTGCCCGTTCTCCCTTCCTGAATGGCAACGACCCTAGTGCCCTCGGTGCCTATGGGGTGGCAGACTGAGTACAGCACTGGGGCTCGGGGGTCCCAAATCCACGGCATTGTGGTGCCAGGATCCTTGGGAGGGGCCCCTCGGGGGTGACCTAGGGTAAGTGCTAGCCCCCAGGAGTCTAGGAGGCCCATTCCGCCAGCTCTGCAGCAGGCGGAGGGGCAGGCCGAGGTGAGGGCGCTGGCGAGAGGGAGTGTGGGCCCAAGCATTTTGGCACAGGGGCCTTCGAAGGTCGCCGGGGGCTTGGAGGGCCCTGCCCGTTCTCTTGCCCTGAAAGACTGGCGGTGCCCCTAGCAGCCCGGGTTGCCACGGGGCAGCAGGCTGACTCCGGTGCTGGGCTCGGGGGCCCCAATCCCCGGCGTTGTGGCACAAGGCCCCTTGGGAGGGGCCCCTCGGGGGCCGAGCTAGGGTTAGGGTTCGTCCCCAGGAGACCGGCAAGCCCGGCGCTAAGTGGTTCAGGCAATGTAACAAAAATGCCATACACTTATCTGTAAGAAATAACAGTGTACAGGAACCCTCTTAGCCCTAACATCATCCTTTCTGAATATGGAAGCCAGCCCCAAAGTGGTCGTGGAAGTCTGACGAACGCGCTAAGCACTTTTCTCTGAGTCACCACACTATACAGGGAAAGACCAATGTACATCATCTTTCACGAGTAGGAAGCATTAATGAAAAGGTTCTGGAATGTCGAGGACTCTGACCCATCCTTATTGGTAATAAACCACCGTGTACAGGAAAACACCTTCAACTCTCATCAGTCTCCTCAATCCTGACTCCCATTCAACTTTGGATGTGTAGGACTAGGGAAATGTCCACATCTTATTGCTAAGAAAGAACGATGTCAGGGTAATGCCCTTCAAGTCACATCAGCCTTCCTGAAGACGGAAGCAGGAATCAAGGTGGTTATATTACCATGAGGTAAGGAAGATGTGCATAGAAGTGAGAAACAACAGTGGGCAGGACCTCTCTTCCAAGGAACAGTATCTTTGCTTAATGTTCAATCCCTATGGTAAGTGGTTGTGGGCATTTGTGAGGTCAAAATCTTGAGTGTTTTGTAAAACCTCTTGGCCATTCACAGATGAGACTAAGGTAGTTGGGGACTCCTAGGCAGTGATTTGTCCACTGTCAAAAATATGAAAAGATAAAAGAGACAGATGAGGTCTCCTCAGGCATTGTCCTTTATCCTCATCCTCCGTGAGGATGGCCATCTCTGGACAGCTCAGTGGCAGGGTCTCATTCACAATGGGGGCATCTGTTCCTCACAGACATCAGGCAGGGAAATGGATTTGGTTCTCTGTGCCAGCCCAGCCACAGCTGAGTGTCACAGCACCCTCTCGTGGGCTCATAAGAGTTTCACTGTCACCAGGCAGGTCATTGTATTTGATAAACCACTGTGAGAGTTTGCAATCGCCTTCATCTGCAACCTCCTAGAGGCAAATGCAGGTGTCTGGTACCATGTGAAGTCATGTGAAGGCATTGTGAGAAATTGTCCTTTTGCTTAAGAAAAACATGGCTGGGGCTCCTGGCTGGCTCAGCCAGTTAAGCATGTGCCTTTGGCTCAGGTTATGTTCTCAGGGTTCTGGGATCGAGCCCGGGTTCCCTGTTCAGCAGGAAAGGAGTTAGGGAAATAGCTTAGAACCCACAGAGAATGTGAATAAAGGGGAGTGAAATGGAATTTGGTCTGTGTTTTGCTTTAGGGATTGGAAGTTAGTTTTTTCTCAATTGTGATTGTTCTTGAAACAGAGAAGCTGTATTGTTTTTTTTTTCCTTTAATTTTTTTCTAATAATAATTTTTATTATGATATGTTAGTCACTATACAGTATTTCCTTAGTTTTTGATGTAGTGTTCCGTGATTCATTATTTGCATATAACACCCAGTGCTCCATGCAATATGTACCTTCCTTAATACCCATCACTGGCCCATCCCAATCCCCCACCCCTCTCCCCTCTGAAGCCCTCAGTTTGTTTCCCAGAGTCCATAGTCTCTCGTGGTTCATTCCCCCTTCTGTTTAGGGTCCATTGTCTAAAGGGACAGACAGTGGAAGTTCACCAAATATAAGATCGAAATTTCATTGTTCATTATAGATGCCACTACGTAGTTCCCAGACATTTCATTCTACTGTAGTAATTCATTATACCTGTGCAGGTGCACGTGGAAGACAATTGATGCATGCAGAGTGGTAATAAAACACGCCCCTCAGTAGTAGAATAATAGGGGATGCATATGTGTAAAATTATTCGACTACAGCTTCCATGCTTTCCCTTTGGTTCCTTATTATCTATGAGATTGGACAATTCTTGTTCTCTAGGCTTAAACCTCATTGTCAGTATTTAGAGTTTTTCAATGCTGATCTTCTCCTGTATAAGTTACCAAAACCTAAAATATGTATGAACTTTAAAAAACGCTATATTGAAAATGACAGCAGGGAAGTTCCATTTTGTGAATATTGTGTCAATGGATCTCTATTTTGACATCAGTGTTCATTAGAAATGATGACATTTCATGTGAGTATAAATATCAATGTGAAAAAGAAAAGGTAGGAAGAACCTTGAATGTTTAAGTAATTGCTGAAATGACAGGTGTGTGTGTGTGTGTGTGTGTGTGTGTGTGTGTGTGTGTGTGTGTAATTGATTTTCAGTGAGTGGTTCAGCTTCTTGTAGGGCCTCCGAGAAAGCCCAGGTGAACCTTTCAATGAGTTGGTATCTGTTTTCAGAACATGGGAATCTCTTAGTCCAATAGTCAATCAGGCAAGCTTTGAGGTCTTGAAGAGTTTCAGTCCTCAGCGATGGTGTTGCAGACCCTTGTGAGCAAACCCTAGGGTATGCTCAGAGCCCTCATTAGCTGGTACCAACGTGTGACGATTTCAGACAGCATTTCCCAAAGAAGTACCTCTTGAGTCTCTGTCCTTGTCAGTTCCCTACACTTCCTTACACTAGTTAAGTGATCAGTGTGTTTCAGGATAATCCCCACATGTGATTTTTGCTATTTCCTACTAGTCCTATCTGTTTCTCATGTTCTTCTTTTATGGTAGGTGTTGGGAAGCAACCGGTGTGGTGTAGGAAGGGGTGTGGTAGTTGTCTGCCTTCAGAGGACCGAATGATGCCTAGAAATTGTACTGTAGGTTGAGGTCAATTGTCCATCCTCTGAGTGTCAGGAATTCCATCACTTTACTTTGATGCTAGTCTGTTCTTCAAGCTGTCCTCAGAAGTAAGGACGTCATCCATCTAGGGAATACTGGTTTGTGTGTATGTTTTCATTTTAGGAAAGGCCTTTCTGTTCCTGAAAATAATACTGTAGAGTACCCTTTCTGGGTTTTATTGGACATCAGTCAATCTTTTGTGAAGTATTCCTTTATAAATAGACTTTTTATGGTTGATGAGCAGGAATTCTTTATTGACAAGTCTTTGTCAGTGTGTGTATTGCAAATCTTTACTTCCCAGACTGTGGTTCACTTTTTCATTTTCTTATGGTCATAAGATAAGGAGAAATGTCACATTTTTATGAAGTCCCACTGAATTCTTTTAAATGGTTAGTGCACCCTATGTCCTACCCCAAGATTGACAGGTTCTGCATTTTCTTTCAGAAACTGTCCAATGGGAAGCTACAATCCATCTCAAATTTATAAATTGCATTTTTAATTCTAATAGGGTATTTATAGACTGGTTTGTATTTTCTATGTACACAATCATATTATCTGTGAATAGTTACAATTATCCCCTCAATTCTTATACTTTTTGTTTCCCTTGCCTTCTAACAGTGGTAGATTCTCCGATTCCATGTTGAATAGAGCAACATTGTTTGAAGATTTTAATATACCTTTCTCAATATCTGACAGAAAAAGCAGACAAAACATTGGTAAAAATGTGACCTAATTGACATATAGGGAACATTCCATCATAAGTGCAGAATACATTATTTGCAAGTGGTCATAGACTCTTTACCCAAATAAATGATAGATGGGGCCACGAATCAATGCTACAAATGTTAAACCCTGAAATTAACTAGATTCTATTCTTAGACCACAGGCGAATTGAGCCACAGTCATAGCGAAAAGAAAACCAGGAAGTCCTTCAATGTTTACAATTAAATGGAACTTTGCTGCATATCCTAAAGGTGAGAGAGGGAATCTCAATGGAAATTCTGAACCTTTTCTACATGAGGGCTCACACACAATGGCACTTTCTTTGTGAAGAGCATTATAATAACCTAGACAGGAGTTGAGCCTTAAGTCAGAATTCTGCCTGCCCCAGCCACACCTGGCAGCCTTGGCCTGTGGTCCCCCTCAGCTGTCCTTTCTGGTGGCCCTGAGCTAAGGGGGTGAACATGGCCGTATGGAAATTAGAAGCTCCCCACTCTTAGTGATGACGTTGCTATCGTATTGTCCTCACCAGTCCAACAACATGATTTCTGAGTGAAACATGACACAAGAGCGACTTCTTGGCCTTCCTTCAGGTTTGAAAATCATCTGGTGAGTCATCTATTAGAAATATGGATTCAACATGTGTTCTTTCTTCTAGAAAAGAAATAGACCCAATAGCAATTATGTGTTCCTTAGCACCTGTTCCTGAGAGACATCATACTGGCTCTTTGTAGCATTCTGCCTCTTAAACTTCTCAACTAGGGTGTAGATATTTTTAGGCACATTTTCAGACGGTTAGAAAGGGAGTCAGATGATATGAGTCACAGAGGATTTTAGTGTCAGAAACCTAAGTGGGATCCCCAAATTGACTCCAAATCCCTTGTTGTTCCATACAGGGTACTATTTCCCTCTTATCTCTGGTCTTCTCAATCTGGAAACCTATCAAGTATCAGGATTTTCTTGTCATGTGGACAAATGGAACGAACTCAGCGGGCCTTTGCACCTCTGCCCATGGTGATCATTAAGATCATTATCTTAGTGGAGGACCTCTGGGTAAGATACTCAAAGATCCTTAGGAATAGAGACAGTATAATATTTTTCTGGTATTAAAGTTACTGAAACCATCTATCTTTTTTTGTCCATTCAGGCTCTGGTATGTTCAGAGGGTGCTGTAAAACAGGTCTGAAATAGTATTTAAAAACACTCAGCTCAGCCTCTTCTACAAAGTGAGCCAATGCTTATAAACATGGCTAAAATATTCCCTTACCTACGATGACTCCCCAGCCATCGTAGTGTTTATATGGTATGACTGTGACTTACATTAGTCAACATTTGCAGAGAAAGAACTTAGTGCATCCAGGGGTCACTTCATGTTGAAATTAGTTTGTGACAACGAGCTACTGTGTTTTATTCTGCAGTCCAAGGGAATGGTGCCAGACATCTCTAAGGAGTTCTAGCAGTTCTACAATTCTGATTTTAAGTGGTCTGTGTGCTTCAGAGATTTGGTCAGGAGAAGGGCAGGAGTCCAGAGACTGTGAACACTTCTGTTACATGTGCTGACCATGGAGCAGGTAGCTTTCTGTGGGCATCATTTTGATTTCTTGGTACTCTTGTGAAGGTGCTTTTGTCTCAAATTCCTCCATTTAGGAGTAATTATAATGATGAAAGTAATTTTTATCTTATATCATCTGTGGGCCCTGATCCTGGGATCCCAGGGAAGCTATCCTTTAACATTTTACCCGGTTCAAAATGATTGGGCAAAACCTCAAAGCATGGGCCCTATTTCTGCCCCAAGCACATGTTGTACATCTGCTTCAAGAAGAAAACAATAACCAAAAATGCCAACATGAAGATAAGAAAAAATAAAGAACCTCTTTGGCTCCCATAAGATTAAAGTCATACTGACATGTACATACTGAACATGCATGAAATCATTGCATTTCCTAAAGCCCAAGCCTTGGAGGGTCTGAGAGCCACTGATCTTGCCCAGAACCAGGCACACCCAGCAGGGAGGTCTGGTGCAGAAAGGGAAGGGGCAGGACTCTGAGGGTGGTCTGCAGCTAGAGGGGTCCCTGGAATGGGCCAGGTGTGTGTGGGGAGCCCAGCCCAGGACCCCACCTATGCCTATGCTGGGTGTTGGGTAGAGGAGGCACCTCTTGGACCCCCTGCACTTTCAGGGTTCCAGGGGCTTGAGGGCGGCTTGCCTGGCTTCCCAGGGGCTGGGGCACCACCCTCCCTGACAAATCACCTCTTGGGAGTGGAGCTACGTCTCTGTGGGCTGTTCCAGAGTTGCAGTGGGGTGCAAACCTGGGACAGAAGAAGGGGAACTGGGAGAGAGAGAGTTGCCCTGCGGAGGTCCCGGCAGGTTAGAGAGCAGCGTGCACCGTGGGTGGGGGGGTCTGGGGGTAGGGTGCGCCCCAGGTGGGAGGCAGGGTTCTGGAAGGGCACCTGGAGAGGGTTCATTGTGGGAACTCAGGTGAGTTTTCTTTTTCCTTTTAAAGTCTCTTCTGCCCCATGTTCTCAACTGGCCTTATTCCCCATACCTGTGAACTCCAGGGCGCCCACTCACCTGAGCTTTTGTGGGATTGGTTGCAGAATTTCAGGGTTTCCTCTGTTCCCCGGGAAGAGTGCGGGTAAGGACCTCACAGAGTCCCCACCTTCAGTGATGTGTCCCACGGTTCTCTGACACAGTGCAGGTGATGCATCTTGAGAAGTACCCCAAGTTCAGCAGGGTGTGCCCTGGTCCCCCAGGCACAGGTGTGGCCGTAGAAAGCCCCAGAGCCGTCTCCCAACTTCAGCATTATGCCCCGTGTGCCCCCAGGTTAGTGGTAATTGGCTGTTAGAATCATGCAGGAAAATCCTCCAGGTGGGGGCCTGAAGGAGGGCGTAAACCAGACCCCACTCTAATTGCATTGGGAATAGACGAATTGAGGGTTTCTTTAGAAGAGTAAGTCTGCTTTCCAGAAAAGGCAAGGTCATTGGTCTATTGAGAATGAAGATAATTACTGATATACAACAAGTATGTGTTGCCCCTGCACCCAGAAACCGAAGCAGGTGTGCAGGCTATAGGTCAGAGGGGCCTTCTTCTCCCCAGCTGACAGCACTTCTCTGCTCTGGCTCCAAGACACCCGAGGTTTTGAACGTCAGCATCGGAGTCAGCGAGGCAGCTTGTCACAGGACGCCAGTGTTCAGAGAAAGCACAGGTATGTTTGGCAAAATGTCCTATCTATGTCAGGGCTGGAGGTAAAACCTCTCATTATCGCAAAACCTCCTGGGCTTTTCTCTTTTCTCTAGTTGAGCCACAAAGTAAAATTGAAGTAGCTGTCAGCATTCTGGGTTTGGTGCAAGAATTACTTAGTTTCCCTGGAGGTAGAACTTTGCAGGGGATCACAATTTCTGTCCATTTATTGCTGACAAATGTATTTTGACCATCTGTTTCCTAGGAACCCTCTTTTATTAGAAAGGGAAGGTGAGATTCACTCTGTGCCTGTTTGTAACATCTAATTTGTTCCTTCATCTAACAGTGTTTATTCAATTGGGCCTAAGATATGGTTTAGTGGCCAGTATCTAGAGTTAGGTGGCTTTTTTCATCTGATACAGACTTGGATGATGTCATTTGACAAAGGTGATGTTTCATCATTGATTAGTTTATTCATCAGAAGAGTTAAAATTAGGGTGGAGGGAAAATTCAAAATTATCCAAAGCGGCCTGTTCCTGTTTAAAAGTTGAGCTTGACTTTCTAGTTTTACTAAATGTATTATCTCGATATTTTGAGGTGCCATATTCCCTCTGTAGTTTCTTTGGTGGTGGAGTCAGAAGGAGAGTCTGGGAATTCTTTTGGATAGTGGCATGCTGGTGGCTTCAAGGGGCTTGGCGTCAGGAGCCTTGGGGTGAATTCTGCAACTGCTTGCCTGACCCTGGGTGCATCTCCCAGAGGTTTTGTTGCCTCTTATGAAATTGCCGGCAGATAATGTTCTGCTTAAAGGGGAACCCTCCCATCCTGTTGGTGGGAATGCAAAGTGGTGCAGCCAGTCTGGGAACCAGTGTGGGGGTTCCTCAAAAAGTTAAACATTGAACAACCACATGATCCAGCAATTGCTGTCCTACGTATTTACCCAAAGGATAAAAAAATGCAGATTCGAAGGGAGTCCATGCACCATAATGTTTATAGCAGCAATGTCCACAGTAGCCAAACTATGGAGAGAATCCCAAAGTCCATGCACTGATGAATGGATAAAGCAGATGTGGGATACATATATATAATGGAATATGACCCGGCTTCAAAAAGAATGAAATCTTACCATTTGCAAGGATGTGGATGGATCTAGAGTGTATTAAGCTAAGCAAAATCAGTGAGGAAAGACAAATATCCTATGCTCTCATGCTTGTGGAATTTCAGAAAAAAAACAGATGAACAGAGTTGAGGGGTGATGAGAGAGGCAAACAAGGAAATAGACTCAACCTTGGAGAACAAACTGAGTGTTGCTGCAGGACATGGGCGTGGGGGTAAGAGATAAATGGGTGAGGGGTATTAAGGAGGAATCTTGTGATGAGCACCGGGTACTGTATGCAGGTGAGGAATCACTAAATCTTACCCCTGAAGCGAATATTCCATGGCATGTGAACTAACTGGAATTTAAGTAAAAGAAGAAAGGAAAAAGTGTTCTGCTTCATGAAGAGTGAGGTAAAGTTGTAGTGATTTGGGCTGTACTCTTCTATAGATGAGAGTTGTAGAACACCCTGTTGTAGGATACACTAGTTTCTTATCACATAAGGATTCCTCAAAAAGCTGCAATGAAAGATTCAGGTCTCAGAGCATGTTCATGTTCCACTGATATGTTACAGTTTGCACAGGTAGGAAAGAAGGTGGAGAGAAAGGCAACAGAAGGGGAAAGTAGGTGTGAACCTTTCATTAGTTAGCATTATAGCTTTCTCATGAAAGCCTTGCGCCAGTGTGATTTTGGAAGCAGAGTGGGAATCCGGGAGCTTTGCAGGAGATGGGGGAGTTCCAGGTCTGGGTAAAGCTGACAGGGGGCCCAGAGGAGAGCTGAATGCATTCTGCAGCAGGATGTGGGCAGGGTGGGCTCCAGGTGTGGCTATGGGTCTCCTGGGTGAGAGTTGTGACAGGTGAGGGCTGTGTGCAAGTTCCTGGCTGAGGACAAGGGAGGCACAGGCGGAGAGCTGGCAGAGAACCTTCTTCTGGGCCACCAGCCTCACCCAACACACACAGTCTCATCTTCTGTCCCTGACGCTCCAATTCAGACTTCTCCGAAGGTGAGTGAGAACACATCAAGAGCATTCGAAACAGAAGGGAAAGCATGTGCAATGGCTCTGGGGCAGGAGAATTCCAGGTATGTCCAGGAGCAGCAAGAAGGCCCTGTGGCCACAGGAGACAGCTTAGGACATGAGCTCAGAGAGGTGACAGAGGGTGACAGAAAGCCATTCCAGGGCTATATCCCCATGAGACCCTGTTTCACTGGGCCATCCTGGCTACAATGTTGAGAACAGATGACAGAGGGTTGAAGATGGCAAGGCAGGTCAATGACGAAGCTTTTCCAGGAACTCAGGCACTGTGGACCAGACAGGTGGCCTAGGATGGAGTTGTTAGACCTATTCTGGGTCCATTTTGAAGATACAGCTCACAGGATTTGCTGATGGGTTAGCTATTAGGAGCAGGAGAACGGAGGAATTAGGGTAACTCCCAGCTTTTGTGGGTTGTCGTGATCGAGGGGAAGGAGAGGGTTTCTCGGGAGGTAGGAGGTAGTCCGTGTTCCGCATGCTGAGGAAGGTGCCTTTCCCGGTGGGTCTGCTGAGGTTTGTGTCTGGGAGAACCTTTCACATCTCGTCCCTCAGCAATGCTCAAGTACAAGTATCCCCCGTTTTTAAACGTTCACAGTAAGACACTGGGATTTCTTGAAAAACTATGTTATTACCCAGCTTCAGTAAGAGGAAGAGACCTGAAGAGGATTTCCCTCTTATGAAAAAAGGTGAACAGTGAGAATCGCATTCAGCATCTGTTTTGGGGAGAAGCACGACAAAGGCAGTGTGCTCCCCAACCAGCTCCTTCCGCTGGGAACTGCTCTCCGCATCCAGCCACCAGCACTTTGAATTGTGTTTGTGAGCCTCTGCTGTGCTTTATCTTCATTTATGCTGGGCCTCCATTGGAAACTTGTGTGCTGAGGCCTAAGAAAAGCCAAAGAGAAGGAATTTTGGAGTCTGAGCACACTGTCTAATTGTTCCGTGTAAATTAATGGCCATTCCTTCTTGACACCATTTCTGCTGTGCAAGGTTTCTCAGAAGCTCTGTACTTTCAAAGAGCAGGGAAACCTATACCCCATGCTGTGGGGTTAGTTTTAGTCTCCATGCTGGACAGAACATTTCATGACTGTCGGATTTTCTCACTCAAACATTGAGACTTTGACCGCCTTCACCCGTTTCTACCACCCCATCCCCGAATCTGGCACCTACCAATCTGCTCTCAGTATCTATGTGTTCAGTATTTGTTTATTCCACGTGGAATGTACATGAGAGCATCTGGTATTGGTCTTTCTGTGTATGAGTTACTTGGCATAAGGCCCCCAAGGTCTGTGTTTCCATGTCTGGTTCTTGTGAATAATGCTTTAGTGAATGTGGGAGTGCATCTGTCTTTTTGAGGCAGTATTTTTGTGTTCTCCGAATCAATACTCAGTAGAGCCATTACTGGGTCATGTCGTAGTTGCTTTTATTTTTTCAGGAACCTCCATACCGTTTGTCACAGTGGCTGCACCAATTTCCATTCCCACCAACAGTGCACAGTGTCTCCTCGTCTGCACACCCTTGACCCCACTTGGTGTCTGTCTCTGGGACAATTGCTGTTCCAACAGTTGTGAGAGGATAGCCGATTGTGGGTTTGACTGATGTTTCCCTGACGATGATTAGTGATGTCGAACAACTCCTTCTGTCTGTTGGCACCTGTGTGCCATCTTTGGAAGGTATCTATTCACATATTCCCCACATTTTTTATACTTTTTTTTGTTTTGATTTGTATGTGTGTTGTGTGTATTTTGGATATTAGCCTCTTCTCACACATATGATTCACAGATATTTTTTTCTTATTGGGTCAGTGGCCTTTTAAGTTTTTGATGGTTTCTTTTGCCGTGTGGAAGATTTCAGTTTGATGTTGTTCCACTTGTTTATTTTTGCTTTTGTTGCCTTTGCATTTGGTGTCCGATCTGAAGACTCTTTGCCAAAACCAATGTCAAGAGACTTAGTACCTGTGTCTTCTTGGAGGTTTATGGATTCAGGTCTTATGTTCAAATCATTCATCCATTAAAAATTTTGTGTGTGGTGTAAGAAAGTGACCCAGTTATATTCTTCTGCATTTAGTGTCCAGTTTGCCTCTTACCGCTCACTGAAGACACAGTCCTTCCCTCATGGCATATCTTCTGCTTCTGTGTCGTAAGTTAGGATCATTTACGTGTGGGTAAGTTTCTGAGCTTTCTGTTCTGTTCCACTGACCTGGTGTCTGTGTTTCTGCCAGTACCATCCTGTTTTGATGACAACAGCTTTGTAATCTAGCTT
The DNA here is from genome assembly GCF_024610735.1 of Ursus americanus. Taxonomy (NCBI): domain Eukaryota; kingdom Metazoa; phylum Chordata; class Mammalia; order Carnivora; family Ursidae; genus Ursus; species Ursus americanus. The sequence goes on from NW_028273668.1 coordinate 430,759, forward strand.
GAAATACAGGTGTGTGTTGACTGCACCTTTCTTTCTCCAGGTTGCTTTGGGTATTTGGGGTCTTTTGTGATTCCATACAAGTTTGAGGACTGTTTTCTATTTCCTCGAATAATGCCACTGGAATTCAGATAAGGATTTCATCACATCTGTCGATTGCTTTGGGTACGATGGACATGTTCACATAATTAACTTTTCCAGTTAAGGAGCATGGCGTAAGCTTCCATTTGTTTGTGTTGCCTTCCAAATCTTTGACCCATACATTCTGCCCCCCTCGACACACGTGTTTTTCATTTCTTTTCTGCCATGTGTTGAGTGTACTATGTCTTTCTCATTCTTGGTTACTTTTATTCCTAGATTTTTTTTTCATGCAATTGTAAATGGCATTGCTTTTTTATTTCTCTTTGCGAAAGTATGTCATCAGTATACAGAAATGCAACAAGTTGGGTCATCTGTGTGGCTCCATAGGTGAAGCGTCTGCCTTTAGCTCAGGTCATGATCCCAGAGTTCTGGGATCGAGCCCCATGTTGGGCTCCCTGCTTAGCGAGGGTCTGCTTCTCCCTCTTTCTGACACTCCCCCTGCTCCTGCTTTTTCTCTTCCTGTCAAATAAATAAATAAATAAATAAATAAATAAATAAATAAATAAAATCTGAGAAAAATAAAGACAACAGGTCTCTGTATATCGACTTTATATCCTGCAGCTTTCTTGAATTTGTTTATTCTAACAGTTTTTTTGTGTGGAATCTTTCGGGATTTCATGTCATTTGCAAATAGTGACAGTTTTCCTGTATGGATTTCATATCTTTCTCATTTTTAAAATGATGTTAGTCACCCTAGAGTACTTCATTTGTTTTTGATGTAGTGTTCCATGATTCATTGTTTGCATATAACACCTAGTGCTCATTATGACACGTGCCCTCCTTTTTTTAAAAAAAAAGAATTTATTTATTTATTCGACAGAGATAGAGACAGCCAGCGAGAGACGGAACACAAGCAGGGGGAGTGGGAGAGGAAGAAGCAGGCTCACAGCGGAGGAGCCTGATGTGGGGCTCGATCCCATAACCCTGAGCCGAAGGCAGACGCTTTACCGCTGTGCCACCCAGGTGCCCCAATATGTACCCTCCTTAATACACATCACCAGGATAACCCCTTCCCCTTCCCCTCCCTTTCTGCAGCCTTCAGTTTGTTTCCCAGTTTCAGTAGTCTCTCATGATTCATCTCCCCCTCTCATTCCCCCCTTCACTTTTCCCTTCCTTCTTCTAATGTCCTCCATGCTATTCCTTCCGTTCCACATAGGAGTGAAACCATATGATAATTGTCTTTCTCTGCTTGACTTAATTTCACTTAGCATAATCCCCTCCTGGTCCATCCACGTTGGTGCAAATGGGGGGTATTCATCCTTTCTGATGACTGAGTAATATTCCATTGTGTAGATGAACCACATCTTCTTTGTCCATTCATCTGCTGAAGGACACCTTGGCTCCTTCATCAGTTTGGCTATTATGTACATTGCTGCTATGAACATTGGGATACAGGTGCCCCTTCTTTTCATTACTCTGTGTCTATGCGGTAGATACCCAGTAGTGCAATTGGTGGGTCATAGGATAGCTCTGTGTTTAACGTCGTGAGGAACCTCCATATTGTTTTCAAAAGTGGCTATACCAGCTTGAATCCTCACGAGTAGTGTAAGATGGTTACGCTTTCTCCACATCCTCTCTGACTTTTTTTTATTTCAAGTCTTGTTAATTTTTTTTCAAGATTTTATTGATTTATTCCACAGAGATAGAGATAGACAGCGAGAGAGGGAACACAAGCAGGGGGAGTGGGAGAGGAAGAAGCAGGCTCATAACGGAGGAGCCTGATGTGGGGCTCGATCGCATAATGCCAGGATCACGCCCTTAGCCGAAGACAGACGCTTAACCACTGTGCCACCCAGGTGCCGCCTGCCTTGTTAATTTTAACCATTCTAACTGGTGTATGGTGGTATCTCATTGTCGTTTTGATTTGTATTTGCCTGATGGCAAGTGATGTGGAGCATTTTTTCATGTGTCTGTTGGCCATTTGTATGTCTTCTCTGGAGAAGTATCTCTTTGTGTCTTCTGCCCATTTTTTGGGTGTCGAGTTTGAGGCGTTCTTTATAGATCTTGGATACCAGCCCTTTATCTGTAATATTATTTGCAGATATCTTCTTCGATTCCATAGGATGCCTTTTTGTTTTTTTGATCATTTGCTTTGCCGAGCAGAAGCTTTTTATCCTGATGAAGTGCCAATAGTTCATTTTTGCTTTTATTTCCTTTGCCTTTAGAGACGTGGCTTGCAAGAAGTTGTTGTGTCCAAGGTTGAAGAGTTCTTTTGATTTTGATATGAGACAGGAATCCATTATCTTTCTTTCTTAATTTTATTGGAGTCCTCTGTCTTTCTTGGTGAGTCTAGCTAAGTTTGTCAGTTTTGTTTATCTTTCCAAAAAAGGCAGCTCTCATTTTCATTTTTTTTTGTCCTTTTAGTCTCCATTGGATTTATTAATGCATTCCTTTTTGTTATTTCCTTATTTCTACTAATTTGTGGCTTTGTTTGTTCTTTTTTTTTTCTAATTCTTTACCACATAAATCAGGTTGTTTATTGGAGAGCATTCTCATGGATTGATGAAGACTTGAATTTCTATGAATGTCCCCCATAAAGCTACTTTTGCTGCATCCCATAAGTTTTTGTAAGTTGTCTTTTTCATCAGTGTCAAGGTACTTCTAAAATTTTTTTGATTTCTTCTTTGACTGTTGGTTGTTCAGTAGCATGTTGTTAAATCTCCACATATTTATTTAAGATTATTTAAGTATCTGACAGAGAGTGAGACAGCGAGAGAGGGAACGCAAGCAGGGTGGTGGGAGAGGGAGAAGTGGGCTTCCCACTGAGTAAGGAGCCTGATTCGGGGCTAGATCCCAGGATCCTGGAATCACGACCTGAGCTGAAAGCAGATCCTTAACAACTGAGCCACCCAGGCCCCCCAATCTCCACCTATTTTTGACTGTCCCATTTTTTTCTTGAGACTGATTTCTAGTTTCATATCATTGTGGTTGGACAAGATTTGAAGCAGAAGGTGAAAAGAGCATTCAGATGAAAGGTTTGTTTCCTGGAGGGTTTTCTGAGGGCAGACCATGAGTTCAGTGGGGATGGAGGAAGGTTTTGTGAGACGGGGGGTGGGGTTAACCCTCGTTAGAATTACTGACTACTACCATGCAGGCTGTGTGCTACCGTTCACACCGTAGTCCTGATGGACTGGTACTTCATTAGAAATATTTTCTAGGAGGTGTAGGCATAGTCTTCACTTAAAGAAAGGTGCCATGTGGGTTCATGGCATGACCCCAGGTCAGCAACCAGGATGTTTGGTATTGTGGGGGATCAGAACCAGGCTTTCTGTGGGAAGTGACAGAAATAGGGTATGGTGAGCTCCATGACCATAGGTGAGGTCCCTAGTGACCCACTGGGTGTTGGGTTCTGTGGATCTGTCTCATCAGGTGCTGTGGAATTCAGGGACACCCTCCTGTCTGTGGATTTGTGTGGAGACAGGTAGACATCAGTGTCTGGCCAGGCACGAGGGTCACACTGGACCACCATCAGAGCTGCAGCGTGCGTGGGAGCCACTGCTTGGTTTCCACGAAAGCTGACCAGGGTCTGTGACCGTGATTCCTAGCAGCTGCAAGGGGAGAGGAGGCCGGGGGTGGTGCACACTTCCTAGAGTTGTGGTCAGGACTAGTCTGGAGCCCACTGAAGTCAGCCACACTGGGCACAGAAGGCACCCAGTCAGTGTAGCTGTGGGCACTGCTCCCATGGCACTTTCAGGCCGGCTCCATGCTGCCACCTCCTGCATTTCATCATCATCTTCAAGGTCATGTGCCTCTGCTCTTGCCCCATGGCCTCCGGGGTATTGTCCGTCCTCCATCTGGCCCTCGTCCCTGGTGCCCTGTGCAGTCCAATGCCAGGGTACCCGTCTTGAGACAAATATCTGGCCCTGATGGAACACTTCCATGGATCTCGTGTAATGTGAGGGTGATGCCCTGCCCTGGAAGGGGGCTACAGGTCCCCAATCAGGAGAGCCATGTCTCCCTTTTCAGCATGGCCTGCCCGCCCCTCAGTCTTCTTAGGGAAGCTCTCCCCACTTCCTGAGATGACAGCCCTGAACTTAAAAATGAATGTCATTTTACATATCTCTATGCCTTAGTTCATCCATGGCATGTCTTTCAACCCCGTCAGTGGGTTTTTTTTAGAAGTTCTGAAGGGCTGTCTGCTCAAGGAGGGGATGACCTGGGTGGGGCAGCTTTCCCTCTCATCTCCCTCAGCATGTCTCTGAGCCCTGGGGCCAGCTGTCCCACTGAGGATTGAGGGACACGAGCCAGCCCTTCCTGAGCCCAGGCTGTGTCAGCTCATAGACTGATGCGTGTCAGAGTGGTGGGTAGCTGGCATGGGCCAGGGGCAGGCAGTGTCTCCTTCTCATTCCTTCCCTCCCTTCCTCCCAGAGGTAGCTCAGAGCAGCCTTCAACCTCTGCATCTCCAGATACCTTGACCTGTGCCTCCTGTGTTCAGCTGGTGACCTTGGAGTTTCGCATGGATTCTACCACACGTACCCTCTCCCGTAGCAATTCCTGGATCAGGGGAGTGGTCGGACCCTTGTCTGCTTTTGGTCTTCTTCCTGTCCAGCACCAAGCCCACCCACCTTTGCATCTTCCATGTATGTGCTTGGAAGCAAGCCCATCCACAGGGAACCTATTAGCCAAATGGATCCAGGCAATGAACACTGAAGTAGAGATCCAGGATCCATAATAAACCTGCTCTGAAACCTGTCCCAAAGTCTGTGAGTCTCTCACACTGAAACAAAAACAATAATAGCTTTCTGGACTGTGAAGTGACATGTGTCTCTACTTCCAATCTTGAATGCATTGGTGCTGAGCCTGGACTGAAAAGGACCATGGCTCCCGTGGGCTGGGATCCACGGTAAGAACTCAGTGAAATCTGAATTTGATTCATGGAGTGAATAATTATTGTAGAGAGAATCCTCCCAAGTAGGGCTTATGCACAGTGCACAGGAAAAGCTTTTTCAAAGAGGTTCCTGAAAGAAAAAATCTTTTTTAGAAATTTATTTTAATTCCAGTAGAGCTAACATACAGTGTTACATTCGTTTCAGGTGTACAATAGAGTGATTCAGTAATTCTATAAATTACTCAGTGGTCATCAAGAAAAGTGTCCTCTTAATCCCCTTCACCTATTCCACTCAACCCTCTATCCACCTCCTCTTGTAACCATCCGTTTGTTCTATATTGTTAAGAGTTTGTATTTTGGTGTGTCTCCTTTTTCTCTTTTAGTTATTTATTTTTGTTTGTTGCTTAAATTCCCTATTAGAGTGACATCTTATGGGATTTGTCTTTCTCTGAATGCCTGATTTTAGTTAGGATAATACTCTCTAGCTCCATTCATGTGGCTGCAAATGGAAGGTTTCATTCTTTTTCAAGCCGAGTAATACTCCATTGTGTGTGTGTATGTGTGTGTGTGTGTGTGTGTGTGTGTGTGTGTGTGCACGTGCATGTGTGTGAATACAGATCTATCATCTCATTTGTCAATTTTTCTACAGACACTTGGGTTGCTTCCATATTGTGATATTCTAAATAATGGTGCAAGGAACATAGGGGTGCACGAATCCTTTTACGTTACTGTTTTCCTATTCTTTGGGTAAATACGAGTAGTGTGATTGTTGGATCGTAGGGTAGTTTTATATTTAATTTTTTCAATAACCTTCATACTGTTTTCCACGGTGGCCACCACAATTTGCATTCCCACCCACAGTTCACGAGGATTCCCCTTTATCCACATCCTCTCAACACCTGTTCTTTGTTGTGCTTTTGATGTTAGCCATTCTGACATGTTTGAGGTATTACCTCATTGTCCTTTGGATTCACATTTTCCTGATGATGGGTGATGGTGAACATCTTTTCACGGGACTGTTGGCCATTTGTATTTCTTCTTTGGAGAAATGTCTGTCCATGTCTTCTGCCTATTTTTTAACTGGATTATTTGTTTTTTGGGGGTCGAGTAGTATCAGTTCTATATGTTTTGGACACTATCCCTTTATTGCATATGATCTTTGCAAATATCATCTCCCTTTGAGTAAGTTGTCTTACTATTTTTACGTTTTTATTGTTCTTCTGCCATGCGGAAACTTTATTTTGCTGTATTCCCAATAGTTTATTTTTGCTTTCATTTCCTTTGCCTCAGGACACAGTCTAGAAAAACGTTAATATGGTCCATGTCAAGAAGTTACTGTCTTCCCTCCTGTAGGATTTTAATGGATTCAGGTCTTATATTGAGGTCTTGAAACTGTTTTGTGTTTGTCTGTATTGTGTAAGAAAGCAGTCTAATTTCATTCTTTTGTGCGTAGCTGTCTAGTTTTCCCAACAAAATTTGTTGTAGAGACTGTCCTTTTCCCTTTTGATATCGTTGCTTGCTTTGTGGAAGATTCATGGACCACATAATTATGGGTTTCTGTTTGAACTTGTATCCTGTTCCTTTGGTCGCTGTGTCTATTTTTGTGCCATACTCTCTTGTTAGGATGACTGCAGCTTTTTAGTATAACCTGAAATCTGAAATTGTGAGTCCTCCAGCTTTGTTTTTCTTTTCCACATTGCACTGGCTGTTCGGAATCTTTAGTGGTTCCATACAAATGTTTAGGATTGTTTATTCAAGGTCTTTTGTTCTTTAATTTAAATTCAATTAGCCAACTTACAGTACATCATTAGTTTCAGATGTAGTCTTCAATCAATTTTCAGTTGTGTGTAACACCCAGTGCTCATTGTATCGTGTGACCTCCTTAATGCTACTCACCCAGTTACCCCCCCAAACTTCTCCTCCAGCAATCATCAGTTTCTTGTGATAGTTAAGAGTCCATCATGGGTTTTCTCCCTCTCTGATGACTTCCCATTCTATTTTCCCTTCCTTCCCCTATGGTCACCTTCCTTGTTTCTGATAATCCACATAGGAGTGAAAGCATATGATCATTGTCTTTCTTTCATTGACTTATTCCACTCATCATAATACCCTCCAGCTCCACCCAGGTAGGTGTGATGCTAAGTATTCATCCTTTCTGATGGCTGAGTAATATTCCACTATAGATATGATCCACATCTTCTTTATCCATTCATCTATCCATGGTCATCTGCACTCCTTCTGCAGCTTGTCTATTATGGATATTGCTGCTATGAACACTGTGGTGCATGTGTCCCATCTTCACTACCTCTGTATCTTTGGGGTAAATACCCAGTAGTGCAATTGCTGGGACATAGGGTAGCTTTATTATAACTTCTTGAAGAAACTCTGTACCATTTTCAAGAGTGGCTGTACTGGACTGCATTTGTACTGGGGTGTAAGAGTGTTCCCATTTCTCCACATCCTCTCCAACATGTATAGTTTCATGTCTTCTTATTTTTAGATATTCGGCCTCGTGTGATATGGCATCTATAGGGGTTTAGATTTGCATTTCCCTGAAGCCAAGTGATATGAAGCATTTATGCATGTATCTGTTGGTCACCAGTACGTCGTCATCAGTGAAGTGACTTCCCATTTTAATCCATCTCAAGACCTAAAGCTGGGTAAGGCACTGAAGCTGGATGGTGCCATCGGTTGGAAGTGTGGAGAATTTCAAAAGATCTCCTTGGAGAGCAAGTTTAAAGGTCAGTTTGAAGCTACTAATTGGATCCGGGGAGATCTCTGAAAGTGGGGGTTGCCTGCGATGGGCTGAGGAGGGCCCTCCGATTTTCCTATGAATCCTTGCTGCAGCCCCAAATGACAGTTTCCTGCTGTGGGGCAGGCTGAGTCCTCTAGTCGTGCAGAGGTGAGCCCAATGCCTGGTGCCTTGGAGGCAGGCAAACGGGGAGGGACCCTCAGCAGAAGACCCAGGGTTAGGTTAGGCCTCAAGAGACAGCAGGTCCAAACTGCCCAGTGCTCAGAGAACTCCCAGGCCGACTGAGATGAGGGCACAAGTGTGGGTGAGTGTGAGCCTTGGGGTTTCATCCAGAATGGCCCACAAATGTCGGGGTTCACCAGAAGGGGCTCTCAGGGGGTGCCCCAATTCTCTTGCACTGAATGCTCTGTTGTGCCCCAAAACGGTACAGTTTCCTGTGGGCTGCAGGCTGAGTCCTACAGTGGGGCTTGTGTGTCCCCAATCCCCCGGAGTAGGGTGCCAGGACCCTGGGGAGGGGCCCCTCTGTGGCTAACCTAGTGTAAGGTTTAGGGTCCAGGAGCCCGGCAAGGACAATCTGCAGGCTGTGCAGCGAGCTCTGTGGAGGGCTGAGAGGAGGCCATGGCGGATGGTGAACATAGGCCTCAGGGTTGGGGCACGGGGGGCTGCCAAAAGTGGGGACAGGCCCTGGGGGCCTCCCCATGTTCTCATGCCCTGTAGGCTCCGTAGAGCCCCAAGGGGCACAGTTTCCTTTCCGGTGGCAAGCTGAGTCCTGCGGTGTGGTACAGGTACCCCAATTCCCTGGGGCTGTGGTGTAAGGCTCCTGGGAGTCCCCCACACCCGCGGCCGACCTAGGGCTAGGGTTAGGCCCCAGGAGCCCCGCAGGCCCGATCTGCTGGCTGTATGGCGAGCTACATGGGCTGAGGTGAGGGTGCAGGGAGGGTGAGCGTGGGCTTCAGGGTTGGGTTGCGGGAGGCCACCGACGTTCGCTGGTGGCTCAGGAGGGCCCTCCTGGTTCTCCCACCCTGAACGCTCTATGGCCTCCCAAGGCGCACGGTTTCCTGCGGGGTGGCAGACTGAGTCCTGCTGTGGGGCTCAGGTGTCCCAAATCCCCGTGGCTCTGGCTCCAGGCTCCTGGGGAGGGGCCCCTCCACAGATGAACTAGGGTTAGGGTTGGGGCCCAGGAACCCCGCAGGCCAGATCTGCCCGCTATGTGGCGAGCACTGCCGCGGGCTGAGGTGAGGGTGTGGGGTGGGGTGAGCATGGGCTTCAAGCTTGGGTTTAGGGATCGCTGAAGTTCGCAGGGGACTCTGGGGGCCCTCCTGGTTCTCCCGCCCTGAATGCTCTACAGCCTCCCAAGGAGCACGGTTTCCTGTGGGCTGGCAGGCTTTATCCTGCAGTGGGGCTCAGGTGTCCCCAGTACCTGCGGCTGTGGCACCGGGACCCAGGGGAGGGGCCCTACCCAGCCAAACTAGGGTCAGGTCTAGGCCCCAGGAACCCGGCAGGCCTGATCTGCCGGCTCTGCGACGCGCTTGGTGGCAAGCTGAAGGGAAGGCGTGGGGCGGGATGAGCGTGGGCCTCAGGGTTGGGGTGTAGGGGGCCGCCGAGGATCGCTGGGGTCTCAGAGGGGCCCTACCAGTTCTCCTGAACGGGATGCTCTGTGGCGCCCCAAGGGGCATGGTTTCCTGAGGGGTGGCAGGCTGAGTCCCGTGGTGTGTTCCAGGGGTACCCAATCCCCGGGGTTAGGGTACGGATTAGGGTACGGGTTAAGGTTAGAGTATGGATTATGGTTAGGGTATGGGTGAGGGTAGGGTTTAGGGTTAGGGTAAGGAGAGGGTATGGGTTAGGTTTGGGTTTAGGGGTTACAAGTTAGACGTTATGGGTTAGGGTACAGATTAGGGTTCAGGGTACGGGTTAGGGTTTAGGGTTTGGGTTTAGGGTTAGGGTTAGGGTTGGAGTAGGGGTTAGGTTTAGGGTACGGATTAGGGTTAGGGTACTGGTTAGGGTACGCATTAGGGTACGGTTATGGTTAGTGTTGGCATTCGGATTAGGGTACGGTTTAGGGTACGGGTTAGGGTACGGGTTAGGGTTAGGATACAGTTTAGGGTTATGGTACAGGCCAGGTTACGGTTTAGGGTTAGGGTTAGGGTACGGGTTAGGGAATGGGTTAGGGATAGGGATAGGGTACGGTTTAGGGTTAGGGTATGGGTGTGGGTACGGGTTAGGGTACAGGTTAGGGTTAGGTATGGGTTAGGGTATGGGTTAGGGTCCGGGTTAGGGATAGGGTACAGGTTAGGGTATGGGTTAAGGTTAAGGTAAGGGTACTGGTTAGGGTTAGGGTACGGGTTACGGTTTAGGGTTTAGGTTTACGGTTAGGGTATGGGTTAGGTTTAGGGTACGGGTACGGTTAGGGTACGGGTATGGTACGAGTTAGGGTATGGGTTATGGTCAGGGTTCAGGGTTAAGGTTAGGGTATGGGTTAGGGTACTTGTTAGGGTTAAGGTTAAGTTTAGGGTACCGTTTAAGTTATGGGTTAGGGTACAGTTTAGGGTTAGGGTTAGGGTACAGGTTTGGGTACGCGTTAGAGTACGTGTTAGGGTTAGGGTACAGGTTAGGGTTCGGGTTAGGGTATGGGTTAAAGTTAGGGTTAGAGTATGGGTTAGGGTAAGGGTTAGGGTTAGGTTACTGGTTAGGGGTAGGGTTAGCTGAAGGGGTAGGGTTAGGGGTAGGGTTAGGGTTATGATAGGGGTCGGGGTATGGTTAGGGTTTAGGGTTAGGGTTTGGGGTTTGGCTTAGTGGTTAAGGTAAGGGTTTAGTGTTTAGGGTTTCGGGTTTAGGGTTAGGGGTTAGGATTTAGGGTTTAGTGTTAATGTAGGGTTTAGGGTTTAAGGATTAGGGTTTAGGGTTAGGTTTAGGTTAGGGTCAGGGTTAGGGTAAGGGTTAGGGGTTAGTGTTAGGGTTAGGGTGAGGGTTAGGGGTTAAGGTTTAGGGTTTAAGGTTAGGGGTTAGGGTTTAGGGTTAGACCCCAGTAGGCCAGCAGGACCGATGCAACGGCTGTGCGGCGATCGGAGGAGTGGGCCAATGTGAAGGCGCTGGTGAGCGGCAGCATGGGCCCAACCATTTTGGTGCAGGAGGGCCTTCGAAAGTCGCCGGGGCCTCGGAGTGCCTTGCCCGTTCTCCCGCTCTGAATGACTAGTGGGGCCCCTAGCGGCTCGGGTGGCTGAAGGGCAACAGGGTGAGTCCGGCACATGGGCTTGTGGTCCCCATCCTCGGCGTTGCGGAGCCACGCCACTTGGGAAGTGCCTCTCGGGGGCTGACCTACACTTAGGGTTAGTCCCCAGGAGGCCGGCAGGCCCGATACACCACATGTGCGGTGATTGGAGCGGTGGGCCGAGGTGAGGGTGCTGGTGAACATGAGCCTGGGCCGAAGCGTTTTGGTTCCGGGCACCTTCGAAGGTTGGAGGGAGTTCGGAGGGCCCTGCCAGTTCTCCAACACTGAATGAATGGTGGTGCCCCTAGCGGCACGTTTAGGAAGGGACCCTCAGGGGCCGTCCTAGGGTGTAGGGTTAGCGCCCAGTAGGCCGGCAGGCCAGATCTGCCAGCTGTGCGAAGGGCAGAGGTGTGGGCCGAGTTGAGGGCGATGGCGAGCGGGAGCATGGGCCCCAGGGTTTTGGCGCCCTGGGCCTTGCAATGTTGCCATGGCTCAGAGGGCCCTGCCCTTTCTCCTGCCCTGAATAACCAGCGGCGCCCCTAGTGGCTCCGTTGGCGGTGGGGCAGCAGGGTGAGTCCTGCACTGTGGCTTGGGGATCCCCAATCCCCGGCGTTGCGGGGGCAGGCCCCTTGGGAGGAGCTCCTCGTGGGCTGACCTAGGGTTAGAGTTAGCCCCCAGGAGGCTGGCAGGCCCAATCCTCTGGCTGGGCGGCGAAAGGTGGGCGGGCAGAGGTAAAGGCGCTGCCGAGCGGGAGCGAGGGCCCCTGCATTTTGGCGTGGGAGGCTTCAAATGTCGCTGGTTTCTCCAGGGCCCTGTCGTTCTCCCGCCCTGAATGACCGGCGGCACCCCTAGCGGCCCGGGTGGCGGCATTGAGGCAGGGTGATTCTGGCTCTGGGGCTTGGGGTTCCCGATCCCCAGTGTAGCAGCAGCAGGACCCTTGGGAGGGGCCCCTGAGGGGCCGACCTAGGATTAGGGTTAAGACCCAGGAGGCCGGCAGGCCCAATCCGCCCGCTGGGCTGAGAGCTGAGGGGCAAGCCAAGGTGAGGGCGTGGGGAGTGGGAGCGTGGGCACCAGCGTTTTGGACCAGGGAGCCCTTGAAAGTCACCGGGGGCTCGGAAGGCCCTGCCCCTTCTCTCGCCCTGAATGACCTGCAGCGTCCCTAGCGGCCCGGGTGGCGACAGTGCGGCAGGGTGAGTCTGGATCTGGGGCTCTGAGTCACCAAACCCCAGCGTTACAGAACCAGGCCCCTTGGGATGTCCCCCATGGGGCCGACCTAGGGTTTTGGTTAGCCCCCAGGAGCCCGGCAGGCCTTATCCACCAGCTCTGCAGCAACCAGAGGGGCGGGCCAAGGGGAGGGCGCTGGTGAGCAGGAGCGTGGGAGCCACCTTTTTGCGCAAGGGTGCTTTGAAGGTCGCAGGGGAAACGGAGCACCCTGCCACTTCTCCCACACTGAATGACCTGTGGCTCCCCTAGAGGCCTGGGTGGTGGCGCGGCAGCAGGTGAGTCCGGCGCTGGGTCTCAGGGGTCCCCAATCCACTGTGTTGCGGCGCCAGGCCCCTTGGGAGGGGCCCCTCGGGGGCTGACCTAGGTTAGGGTCAGCCCCCAGGACGCCAGCAGGCTCAATCCGCCAGCTGTGCGGCGAATGGAGTGGTGGGTCGAGGTGAGGTCTCTGTCGAGAGGGAGCTTGGGCCCAAGCATTTTGGCTCCGGGGGCCTTTTAATGTTTCCGGGGACTCAGCGGGCCATGCCCATTCTCCTCCCTGAGTGACTGGCAGTGCCCCTAGCTGCCCAGGTGGCAGCGGGGCGGCAGGGTGAGTCAGGCGCTGCGGCTCGGGTATCCCCAATCCCCGGTGTTGCGGCGCCAGGCCCCTTGGGAGGGGCCCCTCGGGGGCCAACCTAGGGTTAGGTTTAGCCCCTAGGAGGCCGGCAGGCCCTATTCGCCAGCTGTGTGGAGACTGGAGTGTCGGACCGAGGTGAGGGCGCTGGTGAGCGGGAGCGTGGGCTCGGGTGTTTTGGCGCGGGGGGCTTTTGAAGGTCGCCGTGTCTCGGAGGGCCCTGCCTGTTCTCCCGCCCTGAATGAACGGCAGCACCCCAAGCCCCCGGGTGGCAGCTGGGTGGCAGGGTGAGTCAGGTGCTGAGGCTCAGGATCCCCAATCTCCAGCGTTGGAGCGCCAGGCCCCTTGGGATGGGCCCCTCGGTGGTCAATCTAGGGTTACGGTTAGCCCCCAGAAGGCCAGTGGTCCCGATCAGCGGCTGTGCAACACGCGAAGGGTTGGGCCGAGGTGAGGGCGCTGGCGAGCCTTAGCATGAGCCCAAGCCAAGCACGGGGGGCCTTTGAATGTCAGCGGGTGCTCGGAGGGCCCTAACCATTTTCTTGCTCTGATTGAACGGTGGGCCCCTAGCGGCTCGGGTGGCTGAAGGGAAGCAGGGTGAGTCTGGCACTTGGGCTCGGTGTCCCCATCCCCAGCGTTGCGATGCCAGGCCCCTTGGGAAGGGCCCCAGGGGTGCCGACCTATGGTTAGGGTTAGCCCCCAGGAGTCCGGCAGGTCCGATACACCACCTGTGCGTCGAGCGGCGAGTTGGGCCGAGGTGAGGGTGCTGGTGAACATGAGCCTGAGCCCAAGTGTTTTCGTTTGGGGCGCCTTCGAAGATCGGCAGTTTTCGGAGGGCCCAGCCCGTTCTCCCACCCTGAATGAACGGTGGCATCCCTAGCGGTCCGGGTGGGGCGGGGCGGCAGGGTGTAACTGACGATGGGGTTGGGGGTCCCCAATCCCCAGCATTGGGCCGCCAGGCCCCTTAGGAGGGGCCCTTCAGGGGCCAACCTAGAGTTAGGGTTAGCCCCTAGGTGGCCAACAGGCCCTATTCGCCAGCTGTGTGGAGAGCGGAGTGGCGGACCCAGGTGAGGGCGCTGGTGAGCGGGAGCGTGGGACCTAGCATTTTGGTGCGGGTTGCCTTTGAAGGTCGCAGGGGACTGGAGGGCCCTGCCCATTCTACCACTCTGAATGAGGACGGCGCCCCTAGCGGGCCGGGTCGCGGCAGGGCGGCAGGGTGAGTCTGGCGCTGGTGCTCGGGGGTCCCCAATCCCTGTCGTGGTGGCGCCAGACCCCTGGGAGGGGCCCCTCGACATCCAACCTACTGTTAGTCCCCAGGAGGCCGGCAGGCCAGATCCGGCGGTTGTGCGGCTTGTGGAGGGGCTGGCCAAGGTGAGGGCGCTGGTGAGCGGGAGCGTGGGCCAAAGCATTTTGGCGTGGGAGGACTTCAAATGTCACCGGAGGCTCGGAGGGCCCTGCCCATTCTCCAACCCAGATGACCGGCGGCGCCTCTAGCGGCCCGGGTGGTGGCGGGGCATCAGGGTGCGTCCGGCAGGTTGCTTTGGGGGTGCCCAATCCCCCGCATGGTGGCGCCAGGCCCCTTGGGATGGGCCCCTCAGGAGCCAAGCTAGGATTATGGTTAGCTCCAGGCGGCCGGCAGGCCTGATCCACCGGCTGTGCGGCGAGCGGAGGGGCGGGCCGAGGTGGGGGCGCTGGGGAGTGGGAGCGTGGGCCCAAGCGTTTTAGTGTGGGGGGCCTTCAAAAGTCGGCGGGGGCTTGGAGGGCCCTGCCCGTTCTCCTGCCCTGAATAACCGGCGGCGCCCCTAGCACCCCAGGTTGCGGTGGGGCGGCCGTATGAGTCCGGCGCTGGGGCTCGGGGGTCCCCAATCCCAGGCCTTGCAGCTCCAGGCTCCTTGGGAGGGGCCCATCAGGGGCCGACCTAGGTTTAGGGTTAGCCCCCAGGAAGCTGGCAGGCCTGATCCGCCGGCTGTGTAGCCAGCAGAGGGGCAGGCCGAGGTGAGGGCGCTGTCGAGCGGGAGCCCGGGCCCAAGCATTTTGGCGTGGGGGCATTCGAAAGTCACTGGGGGTTAAGAGCGCACTTCCCGTTCTACCTCGCTGAAAGCCCAACGGCGTACCTAGCGGCTCGGGTTGCGGAGGGGCGGCAGGGTGAGTACGGTGCTGGGGCTCGGGGAGCCCTAATCCCCGGCATTGCAGCACCAGACCCCTTGGGAGGGGCCCCTCGGGGGCTGACATAGGGTTTGGGTTAGCCTCCAGGAGGCCGGCAGGCCCAATCCACCAGTTGTGCGGCGAACGGAGGGTCAGGCGGAGGTGAGGCCACTGGCGAGCGGGAGCATGGGCCCAGGTGTTTTGGCGTGGGGGTCCTTCAAAGGTCGCCGGAGGCTCAGAGGGCCCTGCACGTTCTTCCACCCTGAATGACCGGCGGCTACCCTAGCGGCCCGGGTAGAGGACGGGCGGTATGGTGAGTCAGGCGCTGGGGCTCGGTGTCCCCAACCCTCGGCGTTGGGGCGCCAGGCCACTTCGGAAGGGCTCTAGGGGGCCGACCGAGCATTACTGTTAGCCCCCAGGAGGCCGGCAGACCCGATCTCCCAGCTGTGTGGCGAGCAGAGGGGCGGGCCATGGTGAGGGCGCTGTTGAGTGGAATCGTGGGCCCAAGAGTTTTGGCGTGGGGGGCATTCAAAAGTCGCTGGGGGCTCAGAGTGCCCTTCCCGTTGTACCGCGCTGAATGCCCGACAGCGCACCTAGCGGTGCGGGTTGCACAGGGGCGGCAGGGTGAGTCCAGTGCTGGGGCTCAGGGGTCCCCAATCCCAGGCGTTGCGGATCCAGGGCCCTTGGGATGGGCCACTCTGGGGCCAACCAAGGGTTATTGTTAGCCCCCAGGAGGCCAGTAGGCCCAATCCGCCGGCTGTGCGGCAAGTGGAGGCATGGGCCCAGGTGAGGGCGGTTGAGAGCAAGAGCGTGGGCTCAAGCGTTTTGGCACGGGGGGCCTTTGAAATCATCGGGGGTTCAGCGGGCCCTTCCTGTTCTCCCACCCTGAATGACCAGCGGCACCCCTAGCGGCCTGGGTGGTGGCGTGGCGGCAGGATGAGACTGGCAATGGGGCTCGGGGGTCCCCATTCCCTGGCATTGCGGCGCCAGGCCGCTTGGAGCGGCCCCTTGGGTGCCGAGCTTGGGTTAGGGTTAGCCCCCAGGAGGCTGGCAGGCCTGATCGGCCAGGTGTGCGGCGAGTGAAGTGGCGTGCAGAGGTGATGGCACTGGCGAGCGGGAGCGTGGGCCTAAGCGTTTTGGCGCTGGGGGCATTTGAAAGTCGCCGGGGGCCCAGAGCGCCCTACAGGTTCTCCCACCCTGAATGACCGGTGGCGCCCCTAGGGGCCGGTAGGGGAGGGGCAGTAGAGTGAGTCCAGCGCTAGGGCTCGGGGGTCCCCAATCCCCGGCATTGTGGCGCCAGGCCTTTGGAAGGGACCCCTCGGGGTCCGACCTAGGGTTAGGGTTAGCCCCCAGGAAGCAGGCCGGCCCGATCCGCTAGCTTTCGGCAAGCGGAAGGGCGGCCTGAGAAGAGGGCGCTGACAAACAGGAGCGTGACCCCAAGCGTTTTGGTGCGGGGGGCCTTCGAATGTCGCCGGGGGCTCGGAAGCCCCTGCCCGTTCTCCCGCCCTGAATGACCGTGGCGCCCCTAGCGGTCCGGGTGGCGGCGGGAAGGCAGGGTGAGTCCCACGCAGGGGCTTGGGTGTCCTCAATCCCCGGCGTTGTGGCGCTAGGCCCCTTGAAAGGGGCCCCTCGGGGGGGACCTGGGTGTAGGGTTAGCCCCAGGAGGCCGGCAGGCCCAATCCGCAGGCTGTGTGGCATACGGTGGGGCGGGCCGAGGTGAGGCCGCTGGCGAGTGGGAGCATGGCTCCAAGCATTTTGCAAAGTGGGCCTTCGAAGGTCGTCGAAGTCTCGGAGGGCCCTGCCCGTTCTACTGCCCTGTATAACCGGGGGCACCCCTAGCACCCTGGGTGGCGGTGGGGCAGCTGGGTGAGTCCAGTGCTGGAGCTTGGGGGTCCCCAATCCCAGGCGTTGCTGCTCCAGGCCCCTTGGGATGGGCCCCTCGAGGACCGACCTAGGGTTATGGTTAGTCCCAGGTGGCCGGCAGGCCCGATCCGCCAGCTGTGTGGCGAGCGGAGGGGCGGGCCAAGTTGAGGGCGCTGGCGAGCTGGAGCGAGAGCCCAAGCGTTTTGGCGCGGTGGGCCTTCGAAGGTCGCCAGGGGCTCGGAGGGCCATTCCCGTTCTCCCATCCTGAATGAGGACGGCGCCCCTATCGGGCCGGGTCGTGGCGGGGCAGCAGGGTGAATCAGGCGCTGGTGCTCGGGGGTCCCCAATCCCCAGCGTGGCAGTGCCAGGCCCCTTGGGAGAGGCCCCTTGGGCGCCAAAGTAGGGTTTGGGTTAGCCCCAGGAGGCCGGCAGGCGTACGGAGGTGCTGGCCGAGGTGAGGACGCTGACGAGGGGGAGCGTGGGCCCAAGAGTTTTCGCTCGTGGGCCTTCGATGTTCGCTGGGGGCTCGGAGGGCACTGCACGTTCTCCCGCACTGAATGACCGGCGGCACCCCTAGCGGCCAGGGTGGCGGTGGGGCTGCAGGGTGATTCCAGCGCTGGGGTCGGGGGTCCCCAAACCCCGGCGTGTTTTGCGCCAGGCACCTTGGGAGGGGCCTTCGTGGGCCGACCTAGTGTTAGGGTTAGACCAAAGGAGGTCGGCAGGCCCGATCTGCCAGGTGTGCAGTGAGTGGAGTGGCGGGCCGAGGTGAGGGCGCTGGCGACAGGGTTCGTGGGCCCAAGTGTTTTGGCTCTGGGGGCCTTCGAAGGTCACCAGGAGCTCTGAGGCCCTGCCCGCTCTACCGCCCTGAATGACCGGCGGCGTCCCTAGCGGCCCGGGTGGCGGCAGGGCGGCAGGGTGCGTCCGGCGCTGGGGCTCGAGAGTCCCCAATCCCTGGCGTGGCAACGCCAGGCCCCTTTGGAGGGGCCCTCAGGGACCGAACTAGGGTTAGGGTTAGCCCCCAGGAGGCCGGCAGGCCCGATCTCCCAACTGTGTGGGGAGTGGAGAGGTGGGCCGAGGTGAGGGTGCAGGGGAGCGGGTATGTGGGCCCAAGCATTTTGGGGCTAGGGCCTTCGATGGTCGCCGGGGGCTCAGAGGGCCCTGCACATTCTCCCGCCATGAAGGACCAGCGACGCCCCTAGCTCCCTGGGTGGCAGCGGGGTGGCAGGGTCAGTCCGGCACTCGTGCTTGGGTTTCCCCAATCCCCAGCGTTGCGGTGCCAGGCCCCTTGGGAGGGGCCCCTCGGGGACTGTCCTAGGGTTAGGTTAACCCCCAGGAGGCCAGCAGTCCCGATCCGCCGACTGTGCAGTGAGCAGAGGGATTGACCGTGGTAGGGCGCAGTCGAGCGGTAGCGTGGTACCTAGCGTTTTGGTGTGGGGGGCCTTCTTATTTCACCGGAGGCTCAGAGGGCCCTGCCGGTTATCCCGCCCTGAATGCCCGGCGGCGCCCCTAGCGGCCCATGTGGCGGCGGGGCGGCAGGGTAAGTCCAGTGCTGCTCCTCGGGGGTTTCCAACACCCAGCATTGCGGCGCCAGGTCACTTGGGATGGGGCCCTAGGAGACCTACCTAGGGTTAGTGTTAGCCCCCAGGAGGCTGGGAGGCCCGATCTGCTGGCTGTGCAGCGTGCGGAAGGGCGGGCCGAGGTGAGGGCACTGGAGAGTGGAAGCGTGGGCCCAAGCGTTTTGGCGAGGGAACCCTTCGAAAGTTGCCGTGGCTCGGAGGGCACTGCCCATTCTCCCGCTCTGAATGACCGGCAGCACCCCTAGCAGCCCTGGGGGCAGCGTAGCGGCAGTGTGAGTCTGGTGCTGGGGCTCCGGGGTAACAAATCCCCGTCGTTGCGGAGCCAGGCCCCTTGGGATGGGCCCCTAGCGGGCCTACCTAGGGTTAGTGTTAGCCCCCAGGAGGCTGGGAGGCTTGATCCGCAGGCTGTGCAGCAAGTGGAGGGGTGGGCCGAGGTGAGGGCACTGGTTAACGGAAGTGTTGGCCCAAGCGTTTTGCCTGGGGGGGCTTTCGAAGGTTGCCGGGGGCTCGGAGGGCCCTGCCCGTTCTCCCGCCTTAAATGACCATAGGGGCCCCTTGTTGCCCCGGTGGCAGTGGAGCAGCAAAGTGAGTCTGGCGCTGCGGCTCGGGGGTCACCAATCCCCAGCGTTGCGGCCCCAGGCCCCTTGAGAGGGCCCCCTCGGGTGCCGACCTAGGGTTAGGGTTACCCCCAGGAGGCCAGTAGGCCCAATCTGCTGGCTGTGCAGTGAGCGGAGGGGCAGGTTGAGATGAGGGCGTTGGCGTGCGGGAACGTGGGCCCAAAATTTTGGAGCGAGGGGCCTTCGAAGGTCACCAGGGGCTCAGAGGGTCCTGCCCGTTCTCCCGCCCTGAATGACCGGAGGTGCCCCTTGTGGCCCGGGTGGCAGTGGGGGGCATGGTGAGTCCGGAGCTGGGGCTCAGGAGTCCCCAATCCCCATCGTTGTGGCGCCAGGCCCCTAGGGAGGGGCCAGTAGGGGGCTGACCTAGGGTTTGGCTTAGCCCCCAGAAGGCCCGCAGGCCCGATCCACCAGCTGTGTGCGGAGCGGAGGCGAGGGCCGAGGTAAGGGCGCTGGCCAGCGGGAGCGTTGGCCCAAGTGTTTTGGTGCAGGGGGCCTTCGAAGGTGGCCGGTGACTTGGAGGGCCCTTGCCATTCTCCCTCCCTGAATGAATGGCGGCGCCCCTAGGGGCCCAGGTGGCTGTAGGGCAGGAGGGTGATTTGGGCGCTGGAGCTCGGGAGTCCCGAATCCCCGGTGTTGCGGCAATAGGAACCTGGGATGGGCCCCTCCGGCGCCCACCAAAGGTTAGGGTAACACCCAGGAGGCTGGCAGTCCAGATCCACAGGCTGTGCAGCGAGCGGAGGGGCGGACCGAGGTGAGGGCGCAGGCGAGCGGGAGCATGGGACCAAGCGTTTTGGCGCGGGGGGCCTTCGAAGGTCGCCAGGGGATCGGAGGGATCTGCCAGTTCTCCCTCCCAGAATGACCAACGGTGTTCCTAGTGGCCCGGGTGGTGGCGGGGCAACACAGTGAGTCCGGCGCTGGGGCTCGGGGGTCCCAAATCCCAGGCATTGCGGTGCCAGGCCCCTTCGGAGGGGCCCCTCAGGGACCAACTTAGGGTTATGGGTAGCCCCAGGAGGAGGGCAGGCCTCATCCACTGGCTCTGCAGCGAGTGGAGGAGCGAGCCAAGGTGAGGGCACTGAGGAGCGGGAGCGTGGGCTCAAGCGTTTTTCATGGGGGGGCCTTCGAAGGTCGCCGTGGGCTCGGAGGGCCCTGCCCGTTCTCCCGCACTGAATGACCAGGGGCACCCCAAGCATCCCGGGTGGCGGCGGGGCAGCAGGGTGAGTCCGGCGCTGGGGCTCGGGGGTCCCTAATACCTGGCGTTGTGGCGCCAGGCCCCTTGGGACGTGCCCCTCGGGGGCTGACCTAGGGTTTGGGTTAGCCCCCAGGAGACTGGCACGTTCATTCCGCCCATGTGCAGTGAATGGAGGTTTGGGTCGAGGTGAGGTAGCTGGCGATCGGGAGCGTGGGCCAGAGCATTTGGCTTTGGATCGGGGTGCCTTCGAAGGTCGCACGTGGCTCGGAGGGTCCTGCCTGTTCTGTAGCCCTGAAGGACTGGCGACACCCCTAGCTCCCCATGTGGCAGCGGGGCAGCAGGGTGCGTCCGGCGCTGGGACTTGGGGGTCCCCAATCCCTGGCATGTGGTGCCAGACCACTTGGGAGGGGCCCCTTGGGGGTGACCTAGGGATAGGGTTAGCCCCCAGGAAGCCAGCAGGCCGGATCCGCCAACTCTGCAGCGAGCGGAGGGGTGGGCCGAGATTAGGGAGCAGGCGAGCAGGAGCATGGGAGCCAGAGTTTTGCGCGGGGGGCCTTCGAAGGTCGCAGGGGGATCAGAGGGCCCTGCCCGTTCTCTCTTCCTGAATGACTGGCAACGCCCCTAGCGCCCTGGGTGCTTGCGGGTTGGCAGAGTGAGTCCAGCCCTGGGGCTCGGGGGTCCCAAATCCCCAGCATTGCGGTGCCAGGCTCCTTGGGAGGGGCCCCTTGGGGGCCGACCTAGGGTAAGTGTTAGCCCCCAGGACTCCAGCAGGCCCTTTCCGCCAGCTCTGCAGCAGGCGGAGGGGCAGGCCGAGGTGAGGGCACTGGCGAGAGGGAGTGTGGGCCCAAGCGTTTTGGCGTGGGGGGCCTTCAAAAGTCGCCGGGGGCTTGGAGGGCCCTGCCCGTTCTCTCGCCCTGAAAGACTGTCGGTGCCCCTAGCAGCCCGGGTTGCTGTGGGGCGGCAGGGTGACTCCAGCGCTGGGCTCGGGAGCCCCAATCCCCGGCGTTGTGGCACCAGGCCCCTTGGGAAGGGCCCCTCGGGGGCCGACCTAGGCTTAGGGTTCATCCCCAGGAGGCCGGCAAGCACTGCGATAAGTGGCTCTGGCAATGTAACAAAAATGCCATACACTTATCTGTAAGAAATAACAGTGTACAGGAACCCTCTTAGCCCTAACATCATCCTTTGTGAATATGGAAGCCAGCCCCAAAGTGGTCGTGGAAGTCTGACGAAAGGGCTAAGCACTTTTCTCTGAGTCACCACACTGTACAGGGAAAGACCAATGTACATCATCTTTCACGAGTAGGAAGCATTAATGAAAAGGTTCTGGAATGTCGAGGACTCTGACCCATCCTTATTGGTAATAAACCACCGTGTACAGGAAAACACCTTCAACTCTCATCAGCCTCCTCAATCCTGATTCCGATTCAACTTTGGGTGTGTAGGACTAGGGAAATGTCCACATCTTATTGCTAAGAAAGAACGATGTCAGGGTAATGCCCTTCAAGTCACCTCAGCCTTCCTGAAGACGGAAGCAGGAATCAAGGTGGTTATGTTACCATGAGGTAAGGAAGATGAGCATATAAGTGAGAAACAACAGTGGGCAGGACCTCTCTTCCAAGGAACAGTATCTTTGCTTAATGTTCAATCCCTATGGTAAGTGGTTGTGGGCATTTGTGAGGTCAAAATCTTGAGTGTTTTGTAAAACCTCTTGGCCATTCACAGATGAGACTAAGGTAGTTGGGGACTCCTAGGCAGTGATTTGTCCACTGTCAAAAATATGAAAAGATAAAAGAGACAGATGAGGTCTCCTCAGGCATTGTCCTTTATCCTCATCCTCCGTGAGGATGGCCATCTCTGGACAGCTCAGTGGCAGGGTCTCATTCACAGTGGGGGCATCTGTTCCTCACAGACATCAGGCAGGGAAATGGATTTGGTTCTCTGTGCCAGCCCAGCCACAGCTGAGTGTCACAGCCCAGCCACAGCTGAGTGTCACAGCACCCTCTCGTGGGCTCATAAGAGTTTCACTGTCACCAGGCAGGTCATTGTATTTGATAAACCACTGTGAGAGTTTGCAATCGCCTTCATCTGCAACCTCCTAGAGGCAAATGCAGGTGTCTGGTACCATGTGAAGTCATGTGAAGGCATTGTGAGAAATTGTCCTTTTGGTTAAGAAAAACATGGCTGGGGCTCCTGGCTGGCTCAGCCAGTTAAGCATGTGCCTTTGGCTCAGGTTATGATCCCAGGGTTCTGGGATCGAGCCGAGGCTCCCTGCTCAGCAGGAAAGGAGGTAGGGAAATAGCTTAGAACCCACAGAGAATGTGAATAAAGGGGAGTGAAATGGAATTTGGTCTGTGTTTTGCTTTAGGGATTGGAAGTTAGTTTTTTCTCAATTGTGATTGTTCTTGAAACAGAGAAGCTGTATTGGTTTTTTTTTACCTTTAATTTTTTTCTAATAATAATTTTTTATTATGATATGGTAGTCACTATACAGTATTTCCTTAGTTTTTGATGTAGTGTTCCATGATTCATTATTTGCATATAACACCCAGTGCTCCATGCAATATGTACCTTCCGTAATACCCATCACTGGCCCATCCCAATCCCCCACCCCTCTCCCCTCTGAAGCCCTCAGTTTGTTTCCCAGAGTCCATAGTCTCTCGTGGTTCATTCCCCCTTCTGTTTAGGGTCCATTGTCTAAAGGGACAGACAGTGGAAGTTCACCGAATATAAGATCGAAATTTCGTTGTTCATTATAGATGCCGCTAAGTAGTTCCCAGTCATTTCATTCTACTGTAGTAATTCATTATACCTGTGCAGGTGCACGTGGAAGACAATTGATACATGTTTAGTGGTAATAAAACACGCCCCTCAGTAGTAGAATAATAGAGGATGCACATGTGTAAAATTATTCGACTACAGCTTCCATGCTTTCCCTTTGGTTCCTTATTATCTATGAAATTGGACAATTTTTGTTCTCTAGGCTTAAAACTCATTGTCAGTATTCAGAGTTTTTCAATGCTGATCTTCTCCTTTATAAGTTACCAAAAACCTAAAATATGTATGAAATTTAAAAAATGCTATATTGAAAATGACAGCAGGGAAGTTCCATTTTGTGAATATTGTGTCAATGGATCTCTATTTTGACATCAGTGTTCATTAGAAATGATGACATTTCATGTGAGTATAAATATCAATGTGAAAAAGGAAAGGTAGGAAGAACCTTGAATGTTTAAGTAATTGCTGAAATGACAGGAGTGTGTGTGTGTTTGTGTGTGTGTGTGTGTGTGTGTGTGTGTGTGTGTTTGTGTGTGTGTGTAATTGATTTTCAGTGAATGGTTCAGCTTCTTGTAGGGCCTCCGAGAGAGCCCAGATGAACCTTTCAATGAGTTGGTATCTGTTTTCAGAACATGGGAATCTCTTAGTCCAATAGTCAATCAGGCAAGCTTTGAGGTCTTGAAGAGTTTCAGTCCTCAGCGATGGTGTTGCAGACCCTTGTGAGCAAACCCTAGGGTATGCTCAGAGCCCTCATTTGCTGGTAGCAAGGTGTGATGATTTCAGACGGCATTTCCCAAAGAAGTACCTCTTGAGTCTCTGTCCTTGTCAGTTCCCTACACTTCCTTACACTAGTTATGTGTTCAATGTGTTTCAGGATAATCCCCACATGTGATTTTTGCTATTTCCTACTAGTCCTATCTGTTTCTCATGTTCTTCTTTTATGGCAGGTGTTGGGAAGCAACCTGTGCGGTGTAGGAAGGGGTGTGGTAGTTGTCTGCCTTCAGAGGACCGAATGATGCCTAGAAATTGTACTGTAGTTTGAGGTCAATTGTCCATCCTCTGAGTGTCAGGAATTCCATCACTTTACATTGATGCTAGTCTGTTCTTCAAGCTGTCCTCAGAAATAAGGACGTCATCCATCTAGGGAATACTGATTTGTGTGTATGTTTTCATTTTAGGAAAGGCCTTGCTGCTCCTGAAAATAATACTGTAGAGCACCCTTTCCTGTTCTTATTGGCCATCAGTCAATCTTTTGTGAAGTATTCCTTTATAAATAGACTTTTTATGGTTGATGAGCAGGAATTCTTATTGACAAGTCTTTGTCAGTGTGTGTATTGCAAATCTTACTTCCCAGCCTGTGGTTCACTTTTTCATTTTCTTATGGTCATAAGATAAGGAGAAATGTCACATTTTTATGAAGTCCCACTGAATTCTTTTAAATGGTTAGTGCACCCTATGTCCTGCCCCAAGATTGACAGGTTCTACGTTTTCTTTCAGAAACTGTCCAATGGGAAACACAATCCATCTCAAATTTATAAATTGCATTTTTAATTATAATAGGGTATTTATACACTGTTTTGGATTTTCTATGTACACAATCGTATTATCTTTGAATAGTCACAATTATCCCCTCAATTCTTATACTTTTTGTTTCTCTTGCCTTCTAACACTGGTAAATTCTCCAATGCAACGTTGAGTAGAGCAGCATTGTTTGAAGATTTTAATATACCTTTCTCAATATCTGACAGAAAAAGCAGACAAAACATTGGTAAAATGTGACCTAATGGACATATAGGGAACATTCCATAATAAGTGCAGAATACATTATTTTCAAGTGGTCATAGACTCTTTACCCAAATAGATGATAGGTGGGGCCACGAATCAAGTCTACAAATGTTAAACCCTGAAATTAACTAGATTCTATTCTTAGACCACAGGGGAATTGAGCCACAGTCATAGGAAAAAGAAAACCAGGAAGTCCTTCAATGTTTAAAAATTAAATGGAACTTTGCTACATATCCTAAAGGTGAGAGAGGGAATCTCAATGGAAATTCTGAACCTTTTCTACATGAGGGCTCACACACAATGGCACTTTCTTTGTGAAGAGCATTATAATAACCTAGACAGGAGTTGAGCCTTAAGTCAGAGTTCTGCCTGCCCCAGCCACACCTGGCAGCCTTGGCCTGTGGTCCCCCTCAGCTGTCCTTTCTGGTGGCCCTGAGCTAAGGGGTCAACATTGCCATATGGAAATGGGAAGCTCCCCACTCATAGTGATGATGGTGCCCCCTCCCCAGCTGCCCTTTCTGGTGGCTCTGAGCTAAGGGGGTCAACATGGCCGTATGGAAATTAGAAGCTCCCCACTCTTAGTGATGACGTTGCTATGGTATCGTCCTCACCAGTCCAACAACATGATTTCTGAGTGAAATATGAGACAAGAGCGACTTCTTGGCCTTCCTTCAGGTTTGAAAATCATCTGGTGAGTCATCTATTAGGAATATGGATTCAACATGTGTTCTTTCTTCTGGAAAAGAAATAGACCCAATAGCAATTATGGCTTCCTGAGCACCTGTTCCTGAGAGACATCATACTGGCTCTTTGTAGCATTCTGCCTCTTAAACTTCTCAACTAGGGTGTAGATATTTTTAGGCACATTTTCAGGTGGTTAGACAGGGACTCAGATGATATGAGTCACAGCGGATTTTAGTGTCAGAAACCTAAGTGGGATCCCCAAATTGACTCCAAATCCCTTGTTGTTCCATACAGGGTACTATTTCCCTCTTATCTCTGGTCTTCTCGATCTGGAAACCTATCAAGTATCAGGATTTTCTTGTCATGTGGACAACTGGAACGAATTCAGCGGGCCTTTTCACGTCTGCCCATGGTGATCATTAAGATCATTATCTCAGTGGAGGACCTCTGGGTAAGATACTCAAAGATCCTTAGGAATACAGACAGTATAATATTTTCCTGGTATTAAAGTTACAGAAACCAACTATCATTTTTAGTCGATTCAGGCTCTGGTATGTTCAAACCGTGCTGTAAAACCGGTCTGAAATAGTATTTAAAAACACTCAGCTCAGCCTCTTCTACAAAGTGAGCCAATGCTTATAAACATGGCTAAAATATTCCCTTACCTACGATAACTTCCCAGCCATCGTAGTGTTTATATGGTATGACTGTGACTTACATTAGTCACCATTTGCAGAGAAAGAACTTAGTGCATCCAGGGGGCACATCATGTTGAAATTAGTTTGTGACAATGAGCTACTGTGTTTTATTCTGCAGTCCAAGGGAATGGTGCCAGACATCTCTAAGGTGTCTAGCAGTTCTACAATTCTGATTTTAAGTGGTCTGTGTGCTTCAGAGATTTGGGCAGGAGAAGGGCAGGAGTCCAGAGACTGTGAACACTCTGTCACCTGTGCTGACCATGGAGCAGGCAGCCTTCTGTGGACAACATTTTGATTTCTTGGTACTCTTGGGAAAGGTGCTTTTGTCTCACATTCCTCCATTTAGGAGTAATTATAATGATGAAACTAATTTTTATCTTATATCATCTGTGGGCCCTGATCCTGGGCTCCCAGGGAAGCTATCCTTTAACATTTTACCCGGCTCAAAATGACTGGGCAACACCTCAAAGCATGGGCCCTATTTCTGCCCCAAGCACATGTTGTACATCTGCTTCGAGAAGAAAACAATAACCAAAATGCCAACATAAAGATAAGACAAAATAAAGAACTTCTTTGGCTCCCATAATATTAAAGTCATACTGACATGTATATACTGAAAATGCATGAAATCATTGCATTTCCTAAAGCCCAAGTCTTGGAGGGTCTGAGAGTCACTGACCTTGCCCAGAACCAGGCACACCCCAGCAGGGAGGGCTGGTGCAGAAAGGGAAGGGGCAGGACGCTGAGGGTGGTCTGCAGCTAGAGGGGTCCCTGGAATGGGCCAGGTGTGTGTGGAGGCCCCAGCCCACGAGCCCACCCATGCCTGTGCCTGGTGTTGGGTAGAGGAGGCTCCTCTTGGGCCCCCTGCACTTTCAGGGTTCCAGGGGCTTGAGGGCGGGTTGCCCAGCATCCAAGGAGCTCAGGCACAGCCCTCCCAGACAATTCACCACTTGGGGGTGGAGCTACATCACTGTGGGCGGTCCCAGATTTGCAGTGGGTTGCAGACCTGGGGCAGAAGGGGCACTGAGAGAGAGAGAGTTGCTCTGTGGAGATCCCTGCTGGTGAGTGAGCAGCATGCACTGGGGTGGGGGTCCGGGTCAGGGTGCGCCCCAGGTGGGAGGCAGGGTTCTGGAAGGGAACGTGGAGAGGGTTCATTGTGTGGACTCAGGTGAGTTTTCCTTTTCCTTTTAAAGTCTCTTCTGCCCCATGTCCTCAACTGGCCTTATTCTCCATCCCCGTGAACTATAGGGCGCCCGCTCACCTGAGCTTTTGTGGGATGGGTTGCAGAATTTCAGGGTTTCCCCTGTTCCCCTGGAAGAGTGCGGGAAAGGACCTCACACAATCCCCACCTTCAGTTCTCTGACACGGTGCAGGTGATGCCTCTTGGGCATTACCCCGAGTTCAGCAGAGTGTGCCCTGGTCCCCCAGGCACAGGTGTGGCAGTAGCAAGCCCCAGAGCCGTCCCCCAACTTAGAATTATGCCCCCTGTGCCCCCAGGTTAGTGGTAATTGGCTATTAGAAGCATGCAGGAAAATCCTCCAGGTGGGGGCCTGGAGGCGGGCGTAAACCAGACCCCACTCTAGTTGCATTGGGAATAGACGAATTGAGGGTTTCTTTAGAAGAGTAAGTCTGCTTTCCAGAAAAGGCAAGGTCATTGGTCTGTTGAGAATGAAGATAATTACTGCTAAACAACAAGTATGTGTTGCCCCTTCGCCCAGAAACCGAAGCAGGTGTGCAGGCTTTAGGTCAGAGGTGCCTTCTTCTCCACAGCTGAGAACACTTCTCTGCTCTGGCTCCTAGACACCCCAGGTTTTGAACGTCAGCATCAGAGTCAGCGAGGCAGATTGTCACAGGACGCCAGTGTTCAGAGAAAGCACAGGTATGTTTGGCAAAATGTCCTATCTATGTCAGGGCTGGAGGTAAAACCTCTCATTATACCAAACCTCCTGGGCTTTTGTCTTTTCTCTAGTTGAGCCACAAAGTAAAATTGAAGTAGCTGTCAGCATTCTGGGTTTGGTGCAAGAATTACTTAGTTTCCCTGCAGATAGAACTTTGCAGGGGATCACAATTTCTCTGTCCATTTATTGCTTACAAATGTATTTTGACCATCTGTTTCCTAGGAACCCTCTTTTATTAGAAAGGGAAGGTGAGATTCACTCTGTGCCTGTTTGTAACATCTAATTTGTTCCTTCCTGTAACACTGTTTATTCAATTATGCCTTAGATATGGTTGAGTGGTCAGCATCTAGAGTTAGGTGGCTTTTATCATCTGATACAGACTTGGATGATGTCATTTGACAAAGGTGATGTTTCATCATTGCTTAGTTTATTCATCAGAAGAGTTAAAATTAGGGTGGAGGGGAAATTCAAAATTATCCAAAGCGGCCTGTTCCTGTTTAAAAGTTGAGCTTGACTTTCTAGTTTTACTAAAAGTATTATCTCGATATTTTGAGGTGCCATATTCTCTCTGTAGTTTCTTTGGTGGTGGAGTCAGAAGGAGAGTCTGGGAATTCTTTCAGAGAGTGGCATGCTGGTGGCTTCAAGGGGCTTGGCATCAGGAGCCTTGGGGTGAATTCTGCAACTGCTTGTCTGACCCTGGGTGCATCTCCCAGAGGTTTTGTTTCCTCTTATGAAATTGCCGGCAGATAATGTTCTGCTTGAAGGGGAACCCTCCCATCCTGTTGGTGGGAATGCAAAGTGGTGCAGCCAGTCTAGGAAACAGTGTGGGGGGTCCTCAAAAAGTTAAACATTGAACAACCCCATGATCCAGCTATTGCTCTCCTAGGTATTTACCCAAAGGATACAAAAATGTGGATTCAAAGGGGGTCCATGCACCATGATGTTTAGAGCAGCAATGTCCACAGTAGCCAAATTATGGAGAGAATCCCAAAGTCCATGCACTGCTGAATGGATCAAGCAGATGTGGGATACCTATATATAATGGAATATGACCCAGCTTCAAAAAGAATGAAATCTTACCACTTGCAAGGATGTGGATGGACATAGAGTGTATTAAGCTAAGCAAAATCAGTGAGGAAAGACTAATATCCTATCCTCTCACGCTTGTTTAATTTCAGAAAGAAAACAGATGAACAGAGTGTTGGGGTGATGAGAGAGGCAAACAAGGAAATAGACTCAACCTTGGAGAACAAACTGAGCGTTGCTGCAGGACAGGGGTGTTGGGGGGAAGAGTTAAATGGGTGAGGGGTATTAAGGAGGGTACTTGTGATGAGCACCAGGTACTGTATGCAGGTGAGGAATCACTAAATCCTACCCCTGAAGCGAATATTCCATGGCATGTGAACTAACTGGAATTTAAGTAAAAGAAGAAAGGAAAAAGTGTTCTGCATCATGAAGAGTGAGGTAAAATTGTAGTGATTTGGGCTGTACTATTCTATAGAGGATAGATGTAAAACACCCTGTTGTAGGATACACTAGTTTCTTATCACATAAGGAGTCCTCAGAGAGCTGCAATGAAAGATTCAGGTCTCAGAGCATGTTCATGTTCCACTGATATGTTACAGTTTGCACAGGTAGGAAAGAAGGTGGAGAGAAAGGCAACAGAAGGGGAAAGTAGGTGTGAACCTTTCATTAGTTAGCATTATATCTTTCTCATGAAAGCCTTGCGCAAGTGTGATTTTGGAAGAAGAGGGGGAATCCGGGAGCATTGGAGGAGACAGGGGAGTTCCAGGTCTGGGTAAAGCTGACAGGGGTCCCAGATGAGAGCTGAATGCATTCTGCAGCAGGGTGTGGGCAGGGTGGGCTCCAGGGGTGGCTGTGGGTCTCCTGGGTGAGAGTTGTGACAGGTGAGGGCTGTGTGCAAGTTCCTGGCTGAGGACAAGTGAGGCACAGGCGGAGAGCTGGCAGAGAACCTTCTTCTGGGCCACCAGCCTCACCCAACACACACAGCCTCATCTTCTGTCCCTGTCACTCCAATTCAGACTTCTCCGAAGGTGAGTGAGAACACATCAAGAGCATTCTGAACAAAAGGGAAAGCATGTGCAATGTCTCTGGGGCAGGAGATTTCCAGGTATGTCCAGGAGCAACAAGAAGGCCCTGTGGCCACAGGAGACAGCTTAGGACATGAGCTCAGAGAGGTGACAGAAAGCCATTCCAGGGCTATAACCCCATGAGAAGCTGTTTCACTGGGCCATCCTGGCTACAGTGTTGAGAACAGATGACAGAGGGTTGAAGACGGCAAGGCAGGTCAATGACGAGGCTTTTCCAGGAACTCAGGCACTGTGGACCAGACAGGTGGCCTTGGATGGAGTGGTTAGACCTATTCTGGGTCCATTTTGAAGATGGAGCTCACAGGATTTGCTGATGGGTTAGCTATTAGGAGCAGGAGAACGGAGGCGTTGGGGTAACTCCCAGCTGTTGTGGGTTGTCCTGATCGAGGGGAAGGAGAGTGTTTCTGGGGATAGGAGGTAGTCTGTGTTCCGCATCCTGAGGAAGGTGCCTTCCCGGTGGGTCTGCTGATATTTGTTTCTGGGAGAACCTTTCACATCTCCTCCCTCAGAAATGCTCAAGTACAAGTATTCCCCACTTTTTAAGCGTTCACAGTAAGACACTGAGCTTTCTTGAAAGAACTATGTTATTACCCAGCTTCAGTAAGAGGAAGAGACCTGAAGAGGCTTTCCCTCTTATGCAAAAAGGTGAACAGTGAGAATCGCGTTCAGCATCTGTTTTGGGGAGAAGCACAACAGAGGCAGCGTGCACCCCAACCAGCTCCTTCCGCTGGGAACAGCTATCCACATCCAGCCACCAGCACTTTGAATGGTGTCTGTGAGCCTCTGCTGTGCTTTATCTTCATTTATGCTGGGCCTCCCTTAGAAACTTGTGTCCTGAGGCCTAAGAAAAGCCAAAGAGAAGGAATTTTGGAGTCTGAGCACACTGTCTAATTGTTCCGTGTAAATTAATGGCCATTCCTTCTTGACACCATTTCTGCTGTGCAAGGTTTCTCAGAAGCCCTGTACTTTCAAAGAGCAGGGAAACCTATACCCCATGCTGCAGGGTTAGTTTTAGTCTCCATGCTGGACAAAACATTTCATGACTGTCGGATTTTCTCACTTCAACATTGAGACTTTGACCACCTTCACCCGTTTCTACCACCCCATCCCCGAATCTGGCACCTACCAATCTGCTCTCAGTGTCTATGTGTTCAGTATTTGTTTATTCCTCGTGGAATGTACATGAGAGCATCTGGTATTGGTCTTTCTGTGTCTGAGTTACTTGGGCATAAGGCCCCCAAGGTCTGTGTTTCCATGTCTGGTTCTTGTGAATAATGCTGCAGTGAACGTGGGAGTGCATCTGTCTTTTTGAGGCAGCATTTTTGTGTTCTCCGAATCAATACTCAGTAGAGCCATTACTGGGTCATGGGGTAGTTGCATTAATTTTTTCAGGAACCTCCATACCGTTTGTCACAGTGGCTGCTCCAATTTCCATTCCCACCAACAATGCTCAGAGTCCTCTCGTCTGCACACCCTTGGCCCCACCTGGTGTCTGTCTCTGGGACAATAGGTGTTCCAACACTTGTGAGGGAATAACCAGTTGTGGGTTTGACTGATGTTTCCCTGACGATATTTAGTGATGTCGAACAACTTTTTCTGTCTGTTGGTACCTGTGAGCTGTCTTTGGAAAGTATCTATTCACATATTCCCCACATTTTTTATACAGTTTTTTTTGTTTGTTTGTTTTGATTTGTATGAGTGTTGTGTGTATTTTGGATATTAGCCTCTTCTCACAAATATGATTCGCAGATATTTTTTTTCTTATTGGGTCTGTGGCCTTGTAAGTTTTTGCTGGTTTCTTTTTCCGTGTGGAAGATTTCAGTTGAAGTTGTTCCACCTGTTTATTTTTGCTTTTGTTGCCTTTGCATTTGGTGTCCAATCTGAAGACTCTTTGCCAAAACCAATGTCGAGAGACTTAGTACCTGTGTCTTCTTGGAGGTTTATGGATTCAGGTCTTACGTTCATATCATTCATCCATTAAAAATTTTGTGTGTGGTGTAAGAAAGTGACCCAGTTATATTCTTCTGCATTTAGTGTCCAGTTTGCCTGTTACCGCTCACTGAAGAGACAGTCCTTCCCTCATGGCATATCTTCTGCTGCTGTGTCGTAAGTTAGGATCATCTACGTGTGGGTAAGTTTCTGAGCTTTCTGTTCTGTTCCACTGACCTGCTGTCTGTGTTTACGCCAGTACCATCCTGTTTTGATGACAACAGCTTTGTAATCTAGCTTGAAATCCAACAGTGTGTTGTCTGCACCTTTCTTTCTTCACGTTGCTTTGGGTATTTGGGGTGTTTTATGATTCCATACAAGTTTGAGGACTGTTTTCTATTTGCTCGAATAATGCCACTGGAATTCAGATAGGGATTTCATCACATGTGTCAATTGCTTTAGGTACGATGGACATGTTCACATAATTAACTCTTCCAGTTAAGGAGCATGGCGTATGCTTCCATTTGTTTGTGTTGCCTTCCAAATCTTTGACCCATACATCCTGCCCCCCTCGACACACATGTTTTTCATTTCTTTTCTGCCATGTGTTGAGTGTACTATGTCTTTCTCATTCTTGGTTGCTTTTATTTCTAAATTTTTTTTGATGCAATTGTAAATGGCATTGCTTTTTTAATTTCTCTTTGCGAAAGTGTGTCATCAGTATACAGAAATGCAAGAAGTTGGGTCATCTGGGTGGCCCCATAGGTGAAGCGTCTGTCTTCAGCTCAGGTCATGAACCCAGAGTTCTGGGTTCGAGCCCCGTGTTGGGCTCCCCGCTTACAGAGGGTCTGTTTCTCCCTCTTTCTCACACTCCCCCTGCTCGTGCTTTTTCTCTTCCTGTCAAATAAATAAATAAAATTTGAAAATACATAAAGACAACAGGTCTCTGTATATTGACTTTATATCCTGCAGCTTTCTTGAATTTGTTTATTCTAACAGTTTTTTTTTTCTGTGGAATCATTCGGGATTTCATGTCATTTGCAAATAGTGACAGTTTTCCTGTATGGATTTCATATCTTTCTTTTTTTAAAATGATGTCACCCTACAGTACTTCATTTGTTTTTGATGTAGTGTTCCATGATTCATTGTTTGCATATAACACCAAGTGCTCATTATGACACATGCCCTCCTTTTTTAAAAAAAGAATTTATTTATTTATTCAACAGATATAGAGACTGCCAGCGAGAGAGGGAACACAAGCAGGGGGAGTGGGAGAGGAAGAAGCAGGCTCACAGCGGAGGAGCCTGTTGTGGGGCCCGATCCCATAATGCCGGGATCACACCATGAGCCAAAGTCAGACGCTTAACCGCTGTGCCACCCAGGGGCCCCAACAGGGGCCCTCCTTAATACCCATCACCAGGTTAACCCATTACCCTACCCCTCCCTTTCTGCAACCTTCAGTTTGTTTCCCAGTGTCAATAGTCTCTCATGGTTCATCTCCCCCTCTCATTCCCCCCCTTCACTTTTCCCTTCCTTCTTCTAATGTCCTCCATGCTACTCCTTCCGTTCCACATAGGAGTGAAACCGTATGATAATTGTCTTTCTCTGCTTGACTTAATTTCACTTAGCATAATCCCCTCCTGGTCCATCCACGTTGGTGCAAATGGGGGGTATCCATCCTTTCTGATGACTGAGTAATATTCCATTGTATAGATGAACCACATCTTCTTTGTCCAATCATCTGCTGAAGGACATCTTGGCTCCTTCCACAGTTAGGCTATTATGGACATTGCTGCTATGTACATTGGGATACAGGTGCCCCTTCTTTTCATTACTCTGTGTCTATGGGGTAAATACCCAGTAGTTCAATTGGTGGGTCTTAGGATAGCTCTGTTTTTAACGTCTTGAGGAACCTCCATATTGTTTTCAAAAGTGGCTGTACCAGCTTGAATTCTCACGAGTAGTGTAAGAGGGCTCCCCTTTCTTCACATACTCTCTGACTTTTTTTTATTTCTGTCTTGTTAATTTTTTTTCAAGATTTTATTTATTCATTCCACAGAGATAGAGACATCCAGCGAGAGAGGGAACACAAACAGGGGAGTGGGAGAGGAAGAAGCAGGCTCATAACGGAGGAGCCTGATGTGGGGTTTGATCCCATAATGCCAGGATCACGCCCTTAGCCGAAGGCAGAGGCTTAACCTCTGTGCCACCCAGGTGCCCCCTGCCTTGTTAATTTTAACATTTCTAACTGGTGTAAGGTGGTATCTCATTGTCATTTTGATTTGTATTTGCCTGATGGCAAGTGATGTGGAGCATTTTTTCATGTGTCTGTTGGCCATTTGTATGTCTTCTCTGGAGAAGTATCTCTTTGTGTCTTCTGCCCATTTTTTTGATGTCGAGTTTGAGGAGTTCTTTATAGATCTTGGATACCAACCCTTTATCTGTAATATCATTTGCAGATATCTTCTTCAATTCCATAGGTTGCCTTTTTGTTATTTGATCATTTGCTTTGCCAAGCAGAAGCCTTTTATCCTGATGAAGTGCCAATAGTTCATTTTTTGCTTTTATTTCCTGTGCCTTTAGAGACGTGGCTTGCAAGAAGTTGTTGTGTCCAAGGTTGAAGAGTTCTTTTGATTTTGATATGAGACAGGAATCCATTATCTTATTTTCCTGATTGTATTCGAGTCCTCTGTCTTTCTTGGTGAGTCTAGCTAAGTTGGTCAGTTTTGTTTATCTTTCCAAAAAAGGCTGCTCTCATTTTCATTGTTTTTTTTTTTTGTCTTTTTAGTCTCCGTTGGATTTATTAATGCATTCCTTTTTGTTATTTCCTTATTTCTACTAATTTGGGGCTTTGTTTGTTGTTTTTTTTTCTACTTATTTACCACATAAAGCAGGTTGTTTATTGGAGAGCATTTTCATGGATTGATGAAGACTTTAATTTCTATGAATGTCCCCCATAAAGCTACTTTTGCTGCATCCCATAAGTTTTTGTAGGTTGTCTTTTTCATCAGTGACCAGGTACTTCTAAAAGTTTTTTGATTTCTTCTTTGACTGTTGGATGTTCAGTAGCATGTTGTTAAATCTCCACATATTTTTTAAGATTATTTTAGTATCTGACAGAGAGTGAGACAGCGAGAGAGGGAACACAAGCAGGGGGTGGGAGAGGGAGAAGCAGGCTTCCCACTGAGCAAGAAGCCTGATTTGGGGCTAGATCCCAGGATCCGGGGTCAAGACCTGAGCTGAAAGCACATCCTTAACGACTGAGCCACCCAGGCCCCAAAAATCTCCACCTATTTTTGACTGTCCCATTTTTTTCTTGAGACTGATTTCTAATTTCCTATCATTGTGGTTGGACAAGATTTGAAGCAGAAGGTGAAAAGAGCATTCAGATGAAAGGTTTGTTTCCTGGAGGGTTTTCTGAGGGCAGACCATGAGTTCAGTGGGGATGGAGGAAGGTTTTGTGAGATGGGGGGTGGGGTTAACCCTCGTTAGAATTACTGACTACTACCATGCAGGCTGTGTGCTACCGTTCACACCATAGTCCTGATGGACTTGTACTTCATTAAATATTTTCTAGGAGGTGTAGGCATAGCCTTTACTTAAAGAAAGGTGCCATGTGGGTTCATGGCATTACCCCAGGTCAGCAACCAGGATGTATGGTATTGTGGGGGATCAGAAGCAGGCTTTCTGTGGGAAGCGACAGAAATAGGGTATGGTGAGCTCCATGACCATAGGTGAGGTCCCTAGTGACCCACTGGGTGTTGGGTTCTGTGGATCTGTCTCATCAGGTGCTGTGGAATTCAGGGACACCCTCCTGTCTGTGGATTTGTGTGGAGACAGGTAGACATCAGTGTCTGGCCAGGCACGAGGGTCGCAATGGACCACCACCAGAGGTGCAGCGTGCGGGGGAGCCACTACTTGGTTTCCCCGAAAGCTGATCAGGGTCTGTGACCGTGATTCCTAGCAGCTGCAAGGGAAGAGGAGGCCGGGGTGGTGCACACTCCCTAGACTTGTGCTCAGGACTAGTCTGGAGCCCACTGAAGTCAGCCACACCTGGCACAGAAGGCACCCAGTCAGTGTAGCTGTGGGCACTGCTCCCATGGCACTTTTGGGCCGGCTCCATGCTGCCACCTCCTGCTTTTCATCATCATCTTCAAGGTCATGTGCCTCTGCTCTTGCCCCATGGCCTCCGGGGTATTGTCCGTCCTCCATCTGGCCCTCGTCCCTGGTGCCCTGTGCAGTCCGATGACAGGGTAGCCTTCTCGAGACAAACATCTGGCCCTGATGGAAAACTTCCATGGATCTCTTGTGATGCGAGGATGATGCCCTGCCCTGGAAGGGGGCTGCAGGTCCAAAATCAGGAGAGCCATGTCTCCCTTTTCAGCATGGCCTGCACTCCCCTCAGTCTTCTTCAGGGAAGCTCTCCCCACTTCCTGAGCTGACAGCTCTGAACTTAAAAATGAATGTTATTTTACATATCTCTATGCTTTAGTTCATCCATGGCATGTCTTTCAACCCGGTTAGTGGGTTTTTTTTTTTTTTTTTTTGCAGTTCTGAAGGGCTGTCTGCTCAAGGAGGGGATGACCTGGGCAGGGCAGCTTTCCCTCTCATCTCCCTCAGCATGTCTCTGTGCCCTGGGGCCAGCTGTCCCACTGAGGATTGAGGGACCTGAGCCAGCCCATCCTGAGCCCAGGCTGTGTCAGCTCATAGACTGATGCGTGTCGGAGCGGTGGGCAGCTGGCATGGGCCAGGGGCAGGCAGTGTCTCCTTCTCATTCCTTCCCTCCCTTCCTCACAGAAGTAGCTCAGAGCAGCCTTTAACCCCTGCATCTCCAGATCCCTTGACCTGTGCCTCCTGTGTTCAGCTGGTGACCTTGGAGTTTCGCATGGATTCTACCTCCCGTACCCTCTCCCATAGCAGTTCCTTGATCAGGGGAGGGGTCGGACCCTTGTCTGCTTTTGGTCTTCTTCCTGTCCCGCACCGAGCCCACCGACCGTTTCATCTTCCATGTATGTGCTTGGAAGCAAGCCCATCCACAGAGAACCTATTAGCCAAATGGATCCAGGCAATTAACATTGAAGTAGAGATCCAGAATCCATAATAAACCTGCTCTGAAACCTGTCCCAAAGTCTGTGACTCTCTCACACTGAAACAGAAACAATAATATCTTTCTGGACTGTGAAGTGATATGTGTCTCTACTTCCAATCTTGAATGCATAGGTGCTGAACCTGGACAGAAAGGGACCATGGCTCCTGTGGGCTGGGATCCACAGTAAGAACGCAGTGAAATCTGAATTTTAGGCATTAAGTGAATAATTATTGTAGAGTGAATCCCAAGTAGGGCTTTTGCACATTGCACAGGAAAAGCTTTTTCAAAGAGTTTTCTGAAAGAAAAATCTTTTTTTAAAATTTATTTTAATTCCATTAGAGCTAACATACAGTGTTACATTCG
Organism: Ursus americanus; assembly: GCF_024610735.1. Lineage (NCBI taxonomy): Eukaryota > Metazoa > Chordata > Mammalia > Carnivora > Ursidae > Ursus > Ursus americanus. The sequence goes on from NW_028273668.1 coordinate 468,239, forward strand.
TTTCAGGTGTACAGTAGAGTGATTCAGTAATTCTATATATTACAAAGTGGTCATCAAGAAAAGTGTCCTCTTAATCCCCTTCATCTATTTCACTCTTCCCTCTATCCACCTCCTCTCTGGTAACCATCCGTTTGTTCTCTATTGAAAAGAGTTTGTATTTTGGTGTGTCTCCTTTTTCTCTTTTAGTTATTTATTTTTGTTTGTTTTTTAAATTCCCCATTAGAGTGACATCATATGGGATTTGTCTTTCTCTGACTGACTGATTTTAGTTTGGATAATACTCTCTAGCTCCATCCATGTGGCTGCAAATGGCAAGGTTTCATTCTTTTTCAAGCCGAGTAATACTCCATTGTGTGTGTGTGTGTGTGTGTGTGTGTGTGTGTGAATACACACATCTATCATCTCATTTGTCAATTTTTCTACAGACACTTGGGTTGCTTCCATATTGTGATATTGTAAATAATAGTGCAAGAAACATAGGGGTGCACGTATCCTTTTTACTTACTGTTTTCCTATTCTTTGGGTAAATACGAGTAGTGTGATTGTTGGATCGTAGGGTAGTTCTATATTTAATTTTTTGAGGAAACTTCATACTGTTTTCCACGGTGGCCACCACAGTTTGCATTCCCACCCACAGTTCACGAGGATTCCCCTTCATCCACATCCTCCCAACACCTGCTCTTTGTTGTGCTTTTGATGTGAGCCATTCTGACAGGTTTGATGTAATACCTCATTGTCCTTTGGATTTACATTTTCCTGATGATGGGTGATGGTGAACATCTTTTCACGGGACTCTTGGCCATTTGTATTTCTTCTTTGGAGAAATGTCTGTCCATGTCTTCTGCCTATTTTTTAACTGGATTATTTGTTTTTTTGGGGGGTCGAGTAGAATCAGTTGTATATGTTTTGAACACTATTCCTTTATTGCATATGATCTTTGCAAATATCTTCTCCCTTTGAGTAGGTTGTCTTATGATTTTTACGTTTTCGTTGTTCTTCTGCTGTGTGGAAACTTTTTATTTTGCTGTATTCCCAATAGTTTATTTTTGCTTTCATTTCCTTTGCCTCAGGACACAGTCTAGAAAAACGTTGGTATGGTCCATATCAAGAAGTTACTGTCTTCCCTCCTGTAGGATTTTTATGGATTCAGGTCTCATATTGAGGTCTTGAAACTGTTTTGTGTTTGTCTGTATTGTGTAAGAAAGCAGTCTAATTTCATTCTTTTGTGCGTAGCTGTCTAGTTTTCCCAACACCATTTGCTGTAGAGACTGTCCTTTTCCCTTTTGATATCGTTGCTTGCTTTGTGGAAGATTCATGGCCCACATAATTATGGGTTTCTGTCTGAACTTGTATCCTGTTCCTTTGGTCGCTGTTTCTATTTTTGTGCCGTACTGTCTTGTTAGGATGACTGCAGCTTTGTAGTATAACCTGAAATCTGAAATAGTGAGTCCTCCAGCTTTGTTTTTCTTTTCCACATTGCACTGTCTGTTCGAAATCTTTAGTGGATTCATACAAATGTTTAGGATTGTTTATTCGAGGTCTTTTGTTCTTTAATTTAAATTCAATTAGCCAACTTACAGTACACCATTAGTTTCAGATGTAGTCTTAAATAAATTTTCAGTCGTGTGTAACACCCAGTGCTCATTGTATCATGTGGCCTCCTTAATGCTACTCACCCAGTTACCCCCCCCCCCAACTTCTCCAACAATCATCAGTTTCTTGCGATAGTTAAGAGTCCATCATGGGTTTTCTCCCTCTCTGATGACTTCCCATTCTATTTTCCCTTCCTTCCCCTATGGTCTTCTTCCTTGTTTCTGATATTCCACATAGGAGTGAAAGCATATGATCATTGTCTTTCTTTCATTGACTTATTCCACTCAGCATAATACCCTCCAGCTCCACCCAGGTCGGTGTGATGGTAAGTATTCATCCTTTCTGATGGCTGAGTAATATTCCATTATATATATATATGATCCACATCTTCTTTATCCATTCATCTGTCCATGATCATCTGCACTCCTTCCACAGTTTGTCTATGATGGACATTGCTGCTATGAACACTGGGGTGCATGTGTCCCGTCTTCACTACATCTGTCTCTTTGGGGTCGATACCCCGTAGTGCAATTGCTGGGACATAGGGTAGCTTTATTTATAACTTCTTGAGGAAACTCTGTACCATTTTCAAGAGTGGCTGTACCGCACTGCATTCTTACAGGGGTGTAAGAGGGATCCCGTTTCTCCACATCCTCTCCAAGATGTGTAGTTTCATGTCTTCTTATTTTTAGATATTCGGCCTCGTGTGGTAGGGCATCTATAGGGGTTTAGATTTCCATTTCCCTGAAGCCAAGTGATATGAAGCATTTATGCATGTATCTTTTGGTCACCAGTATGTCGTCATCATTGAAATGTCTTCCCATTTTAATCCATCTCAAGACCTAAAGCTGGGTAAGGCACTGAAGCTGGATGATGCCATCGGTTGGAAGTGTGGAGAATTTCAAAAGATCTCCGTGGAGAGCAAGTTTAAAGGTCAGTGTGAAGCTACTAATTGGATCCGGGGAGATCTCTGAAAGTGGGGGTTGCCTGGGATGGGCTGAGGGGGGCCCTCCGATTTTCCTATGAATCCTTGCTTCAGCCCCAAATGGACAGTTTCCTCCTGTGGGGCAGGGTGAGTCCTCTAGTCGTACAGAGGTGAGCCCAATGCCTGGTGCCTTGGAGGCAGGCAAACGGGGAGGGACCCTCAGCAGAAGACCCAGAGTTAGGTTAGGCCTCAAGAGACAGCAGGTCCGAACTGCCCAGTGCTCAGAGAACTCCCAGGCCGAGTGAGATGAGGGCACAAGGGCGGGTGAGTGTGAGCCTGAGGTTCCATCCGGAAGGGCCCACAAAGGTCGGGGTTCAGCAGAAGGAGCTCTCAGGGGGTGCCCCAATTCTCTTGCCCTGAATGCTCTGTTGTGCCCCAAAATGGTACAGTTTACTGTGGGTTGCAGGCTGAGTCCTACGGTGGGTCTTGGGTGTCCCCAATCCGCTGGAGTGGGGTGCCAGGACCCCGGGGAGGGGCCCCTCTGTGGCCAACCTTGGGTAAGGGTTAGTGTTCAGGAGCCCGGCAGGGACAATCTGCAGGCTGTGCGGCAAGCTCTGTGGAGGGCTGAGAGGAGGCCATTGGGGAGGGTGCACATGGGCCTCAGGGTTGGGGCACGGGGGGCTGCCAAAGGACGGGGATGGGCTCCGGGGGCCTCCCCAAGTTCTCGTGCCCTGTAGGCTCTGTAGAGCCCCAAGGGGCACGGTTTCCTGTTGGGTGGCAAGCTGAGTCCTGCGGTGGGGCACAGGTATCCCAATTACCCGGGTCTGTGGTGTAAGGCTCCTGGGGAGGCCCCCAAACCCACGGCAGACCTAGGGCTAGGGATAGGCCCAGGAGCCCCGCAGGCCCGATCTGTTGGCTGTATGGCGAGCTACACGGGCTGAGGTGAGGATGTGGGGAGAGTGAGCATGGGCCTCAGGGTTCTTGTGCGGGAGGCCACCGAAGTTCGCTGGTGGCTCAGGAGGGCCCTCCTGGTTCTCCCGCCCTGAATGCTCTATGGCCTCCCAAGGCACACGGTTTCCTGCAGGGTGGCAAACTGAGTCCTGCTGTGGGGCTCAGGTGTCCCGAATCCCCGCGGCTGCGGCTCCAGGCTCCTGGGGAGGGGCCCCTCCACAGATGAACTATGGTTAGGGTTGGGGCCCAGGAATCCCGCAGGCCAGATCTGCCCACTATGTGGCAAGCTCCGCCCTGGGCTGAGTTGAAGGTGCGGGGTGGGGTGAGCATGGGCTTCACGGTTGAGTTTAGGGATCGCCGAAGTTCGCCGGGGGCTCTGGGGGCCCTCCTGGTTCTTCCGCCCTGAATGCTCTACAGCCTCCCAAGGGGCACAGTTTCCCGTGGGCTGGCAGGCTTTATCCTTCAGTGGGGCTCAGGTGTCCCCAGTCCCTGGGGCTGCGGCACCGGGCCCCAGGGGAGGGGCCCTACCCAGCCGACCTAGGGTCAGGTGTAGGCCCCAGGAACCCGGCAGGCCTGATCTGCCGGCTCTGCGACGAGTTCGGTGGCAACCTGAAGGGAAGGCGTGGGGCGGGATGAGTGTGGGCCTCAGGGTTGGGGTGTAGGGGCCACCGAGGATCCCTGGGGGCTCAGGGGGGCCCTACCAGTTCTCTTGCATGGGATGTTCTGTGGCGCCCCAATGGGCATGGTTTCCTGAGGGGTGGCAGGATGAGTCCCGTGGTGGGGCTCAGGTGTACCCAATCCCTGGGGTTAGGGTACAGATTAGGGTATGGGTTGAGGTTAGGGTATGGGTTAAGGTTAGGGTATGGGTTACGGTTAGGGTATGGGTGAGGGTAGGGGTTAGGGTTAGGGTAAGGAGAGGGTACGGGTTAGGGTTGGGTTTGGGGGTTACAGGTTAGAGGTTATGGGTTAGGGTACAGATTAGGGTTTAGGGTACGGGTTAGGGTTTAGGGTTCGGGTTTAGGGTTAGGGTTAGGGTTGGAGTATGGGTTAGGTTTAGGGTATGGGTTAGGTTTAGGGTATGGGTTAGGGTACGCATTAGGGTACGGTTTAGGGTACAGGTTAGGGGACGGTTTAGAGTAAGTGTTGGCGTACGGATTTGGGTACGGCATAGGGTACGGATTAGGGTTAGGGTACGGGTTAGGAAACACGTTAGGGATTGGGATTGGGTACGGTTTAGGGTTAGGGTATGGGTTAGGGTACGGGTTAGGGTACAGATTAGGGTTAGGTATGGGTTAGGGTATGGGTTAGGGTCCAGGTTAGTGATAGGGTACGGGTTAGTTTATGGGTTAGGGTACGGGTTAGGGTATGGGTTAAAGTTAAGGTAAGGGTACTGGTTAGGGTTAGGGTAAGGGTTACAGTTTAGTGTTTAGGGTTACGGTTAGGGTATGGGTTAGGGTTAGGTTATGGGTAGGGTTAGGGTACGGGTTATGGTATGAGTTAGGACTTGGGTTAGTGTCAGGTTTTAAGGTTTAGGTTAAAGTTAGGGTATGGGTTAGGGTACTTGTTAGGGTTACGGTTAGGTTTAGGGTACGGTTTAAGTTACGGGTTAGGGTACAGTTTAGGGTTAGGGTTAGGGTATGGGTTAGAGTACGTTTTAGGGTTACGGTTAGGGTTAGGGTACAGGTTAGGTTTAGGGTTAGGGTACGGGTAGGGTTAGGGTTAGGGTACGGGTTAGGGTTAGGTTTAGGGTTAGGTTACGGGTTATGGGTAGGGTTAGCTGAAGGGGTAGGGTTAGGGGTTAGGGTTAGGGGTTAAGTTTTAGGGTTTAAGGTTAGGTGTTAGGGTTTAGGCTTAGGGTTAGACCCCAGTAGGCCAGCAGGACCGATGCGCCTGCTGTGCGGGGAGCGGAGGAGTGGGACGAGGTGAGGGCGCTGGCGAGCAGGAGTATGGTATCCAGCGTTTTGGCGCAGGAGGCCTTTGAACATTGCTAGAGGCTCGGAGGGCCCTGCCCGTTCTCCCGCCCTAAATGACCAGTGACGCCCCAGTGGGCCGATGTCGACGGGGCGGCAGGGTGAGTCCGGCACTGCAGCTCGGGTGTCCCCAATCCCCGGCTTTGGTCACCAGTCCCTTTGTGAGGGCCCCCTCTGGGGCCAATCTAGTGTTAGGGTTAGCCCCCAGGAGGCCAGCAGGCCCCATACGCCAGCTGTGCGGTGAGCGGAGGGGCGGGCCATGGTGAGGGACTGGCGAGCTGGAAGGTGGTACCCAAAATTTTGGCGCCGGGGGCCCTCGAATGTCGCCGGGGACTCAGAGGGCCCTGCCCATTCTCCTGCCCTGAATGAGTGGCGGCTCCACTAGCAGCCCGAGTGGTGGCGGGGCGGCAGGGTGGGTCTGGCGCTGAGGCTCGGGGGTCTCCAATGCCAGACGTTGCAGCACGAGGCCCCTTGGGAGAGGCCCCTTGGGGGCCGACCTAGGGTAAAGGTTAGCTCCTGGAGGCCGTAGGCACAATCCGCAGTCTGGGGCGAATGGAGACGCAGTCGAAGATCAGGGCGCTGGCGAGCAGGAGAGTGGGCCCCAGCCTTTTGGCGCTGGGGGCCTTCGAAGGTCACCGGGGCAGGGAGGGCCCTGCCCATTCTCCAGCCCTGAATGATCGGCGGTACCCTAGTGGCCCGGGTGTGGGTGGGGCGGAACGGTGAGTCCAGCGTTGTGACTCAGGGGTCCCCAATCCCTGGCGTTCGGCGGCAGTCCCTTTGGGAGGGGCCCCTTGGAGGCCGACCTAGGGTTAGGGTTAGCCCCCAGGAGGCTGGCAGGCTCGATCCACCGGCTCCGTGGCAAATGGAGGGGTGGGCCAAGGTGAGGTCGCTGGCGAGCGGAAGCGTGGGCCCCAACATTTTGGCTCGGTGGGCCTTCGAATGTCGCAGGGGGCTTGGAGGGCCCTGCTCGTTCTCCCGCCATGAAGGACCGGCGACGCCCTTAGCTCCCTGGGTGGCAGCGGGGTGGCAGGGTCAGTCCTGCACTGGTGCTTGGGTTTCCCCAATCCCCAGCGTTGCGGCGCCAGGCCCCTTGGGAGGGGCCCCTCGGGGACTGTCCTAGGGTTAGGTTAACCCCCAGGAGGCCACAGTCCAGATCCGCCGGCTGTGCAGTGAGCGGAGGGATTGACCGTGGTAGGGCTCAGTCGAGCGGTAGCGTGGTACCCAGCATTTTGGCGTGGGGGCCTTCTTATTTTACCAGAGGCTCGGAGGGCCCTGCCGGTTATCCCGCCCTGAATGCCCGGCGGCACCCCTAGCGGCCCACATGGCGGCGGGGCGGCAGGGTGAGCCCGGCGCTGGGGCTTGCAGGTCCCCAATCCCTGCCTTTGTGGCACCAAGCCTCTTGGGAGGGGCCACTCTGGGGCCCACCTAGGGTTACGGTTAGCCCCGAGGAGCCCGGGAGGCAGGATCTGCCAGCTGTGTGGCTAGAGGGGGGGCAGGCCGAGGTGAGGGCGCTGTAGAGCGGGAGCATGGGCCTCAGCGTTTTGGCATGGGGGACCTACGAATGTCGCCGGGGGCTCGGAGGGCCGTGCCCGTTCCCCCACCCTGATTGGCCGGCGGCGCCCCAAGTGCCCCGGGTGGCGGCAGAGGGGCAGGTTGAGTACATCGCTGGGGCTTGTGGGTCCCCAATGTCTGGCGTCGCGGTGCCAGGCCCTTTGGGAGTGCCCTTCGGGGGCCGACCTAGGGTTAGGGTTAGCCCCCAGGAGGCCGGCAGTCCGGATACGATGGCTGTGGGGCGAGCGGAGGGGTGGGCCGAGGTGAGGGTGCTGGGGAGCGGGATTGTGGGCCCCTGCATTTTGGCGCTGGAGGCTTCAAATGACGCTTGTTTCTCAAGGGCCCTGTCCCTTCTACCGCCCTGAATGACCAGCGGCGCCCCTAGCGGCCCGTGTGGCAGTGTTGTGGGAGGGTGAGTCTGGCTCTGGGGCTTGGAGTCCCAGATCCCAGGCTTAGTGGCACCAGGACCCTTGGGAGGGGCCCTAGGGTTAGGGTTAGCCCCAAGGAGACCGTCAGGCCCAATCCGCACACTGTGCGGCGAGCGGAGGTGCGGGCCCAGGTGAGGGCGCTGGGGAGCAGGAGCGTGGGAACCAGCGTTTTGGCGTGGGGAGCCTTTGAAGGTCACCGGTGGCTCAGAAGGCCCTGCCCTTCTCTCGCTCTCTATGACCGGCTGCACCCCTAGCGGCCCGGGTGGGTACAGTGCGGCAGGGTGAGTCTGGCTCTGGGGCTCTGAGTCACCAATCCCCAGCATTGCAGAGCCAGGCATCTTGGGATGTCCCCACAGGGCCGACCTAGGTTTTGGTTAGCTGCCAGGAGCCCAGCAGGCCCTATCCACCAGCTCTGAAGCAAGCGGAGGGGCGGGCCGAGGTGAGGGCACTGGCGAGCAGGATCCTGGGAGCCAACGGTTTTGCACAGGGAGCCTTCAATGGTCAGCGTGGGCTTGGAGGGCCCTGCCCGATCTCCTGCCCTGATTGACCGGCGGGGCCTCTAGTGGCTCGGGTGGCTGAAGGGCAGCAGGGTGAGTCCGGCACATGGGCTCGGGGTCCCCATCCCCAGTGTTGCGACGCCAGGCCCCTTGGGAAGGGCCCCTCGGGGGCCGACCTATGGTTAGGGTTAGCCTCCAGGAGCGCCGCAGGCCCGATACACCACCTGTGCGTCGAGCGGAGAGTTGGGCCGAGGTGAGGGTGCTGGTGAACATGAGCCTGGGCCCAAGCGTTTTGGTTCGGTGTGCCTTCGAATGTCGGCAGGGGTTCGGAGGGCCCTCCAGTTCTCCCACCCTGAATGAATGGCGGCGCCCCTAGCGGCCCATGTGGGGTGGGGCGGCAGCGTGAATCCGGCGCTGGGGCTTGGGGGTCCCCAATCCCTGGCGTTGCGGCGTCAGGCCCCTTAGGAAGGGACCTTCAGGGGCTGTCCTAGGGTTAGTGTTAGTGCCCAGGAGGCCGGCAGGCCCGAGTCGCTGGCTCTGCGAAGAGTGGAGGTGTGGGCCGAGTTGAGGGTGATGCAGAGCGGGAGCGTGATCCCCAGCGTTTTGGCGCCCTGGGCCTTCGAATGTTGCCATGTCTCGAAGGGCCCTGCCTGTTCTCCTGCCCTGAATAACCAGCGGCGCGCTTTGTGGCTCCGTTGGCGGTGGGGTGGCAGGGTGATTCCCGTGCTGCAGCTCAGGTTTCCCCAATCCCCGGCGTTGCAGCACCACGCCGCTTGGGAAGCGCCCCTCGGTGGTTGACCTAGGGTTAGAATTTGCCCCCAGGAGGCCGGCAGGCCTGATCCGCGGGCTCTACTACGAGCGGAGGTGCGGGCCGAGATGAGGATGCTGGCGAACAGGAGGGTGGGCCCAACCGTTTCGGCGCGGGGGGCCTTCGTAGGTCGCCGGGGGCTCGGAGGGCCCTACACGTTCTCCCGCCCTGAATGACCGGCGGCGCCCCTAGCGGCTCGGCTGCTGGCAGAGTGGTAAGGTTAGTCTGGTGCTGGGGTTCGGGGGTCCCCAATCCCCGCATTGCGGTGCCAGGCCCCTTGGGAAGGGCCCCTCGGTGGTCGACCTAGGGTTAGGGTTAACCCCCAGGGGGCCGGCAGTCCCGATCCACCCATTGGGTGGCGAGCGGAGGGGCGGGATGAAGTGAGGGTGCTGACGAGTGCGAGCCTGGACCCAAGCGTTTTGGTGCGGTGGGCCTTCGAAGGACAAGGGGGGCTCGGAGGCCCCTGCCCGTGCTCACACCCTGAATGACCAGCGGCGCCTCTAGAGGCCCGGGTGTCAGCGGGGCAGCACGGTCAGTCCGGCGCTGGAGCTCATGGTTCAGCAGTCCCAGGCGTTGAGGCGCCAGGACCCATCGGACGGGTCCCTGGTGGGCCTACCTAGGGTTTGAGTTAGCCCCCAGGAGTCGGGCAGGCCTGATCCGCCCTCTGTCGGGCGAGCGAAGGGGCAGGCCTAGGTGAGGGCACTGGCGAGCGGGAGCATGGGCCCAAGCGTTTTGGCGCGGGGCGCCTTCAAATGTCACCATGGGCTAGGAGGGCCCTGCCCGTTCTCATACCCTGTATGACCGGCGGCGCCCCTAGAAGCCCAGATGGTGGCGGAGCGGCAGGTTGAGTCCGACGCTAGGGCTCTGGGGTCCCCAATTACCAGCGTTGTGGCCCCAGACCCCTTGAGAGGGCCCCCTTGGGTGCCGACCTAGGGTTAGGGTTACCCCAGGAGGCCAGTAGGCCCGATCTGCCAGCTGTGCAGTGAGCAGAGGGGCGGGTTGAGATGACGGCGTTGGCGAGCGGGAACATGGGCCCAAAGTTTTGGAGCGAGGGGCCTTCGAAGGTCACCAGGGGCTCAGAGGGTCCTGCCCGTTCTCCTGCCCTGAATGACCGGGGGTGCCCCTTGTGGCCCGGGTGGTGGTGGGGGGCATGGTGAGTCCGGCGCTGGGGCTCAGGAGTCCCCAATCCCCCTCGTTGCAGCGCCAGGCCCCTTGGGAGGGGCCACTAGGGGGCAGACCTAGGGTTTGGGTTAGCCCCCGGAAGGCCCCCAGGCCTGATCCGCCAGCTGTGTGGCGAGCGGGGGGGAGGGCCGAGGTAAGGGCGCTGGCGAGCCAGAGCGTGGGCCCAAGCGTTTTGGTGCGGGGGTCCTTCGAAGGTTGCCGTGGGCTCGGAGGGCCCTGCCCATTCTCCTGCACTGAATGACCAGCGGCACCCCTAGCGGCCCGGGTGGCAGCGGGGCAGCACGGTGATACCGGTGCTGAGGCTCGGGGGTCCCTAATACCCGGCGTTGCGGCGCCAGGCCCCTTGGGACGGGCCCCTCGTGGGCTGACCTAGGGTTAGGGTTAGCCCCCAGGAGACTGGCAGGCTCGTTCCACCCATGTGCAGAGAATGGAGGTGTGGGTCCAGGTGAGGTAGCTGGCGAGCGGGAGCGTGGGCCAGAGCATTTGGCTTTGGCTCGGGGTGCCTTCGAAGGTCGTAGGTGGCTCAGAGGGTCCTGCCCGTTCTGTCGCCCTGAAGGACTGGCGACGCCCCTAGCACCCCATGTGGCAGCGGGGCGGCAGAGTGCGTCCGGCGCTGGGACTTGGGGTCCCCAATCCCCGGCATGTGGCACCAGGCCACTTGGGAGGGGCCCCTTGGGGGTGACCTAGGGATACGGTTAGCCCCCAGGAAGCCAGCAGGCCCGATCCGCCAGCTCTGCAGCGAGCGGAGGGGTGAGCCGAGGTTAGGGCGCTGGCGAGCAGGAGCGTGGAAGCCAGAGTTTTTGTGCGGGCGGCCTTCGAAGGTCGCAGGGGGATCAGAGGGCCCTGCCCGTTCTCCCTTCCTGAATGACTTCCCACACCCCTAGCGCCCTGGGTGATTGCGGGGTGGCAGAGTGAGTCCAGCACTGGGGGTCGGGGGTCCCAAACCCCTGGCATTGCGGTGCCAGGCTCCTTGGGAGGGGCCTGTCGGGGGCCGACCTAGGGTAAGTGTTAGCCTCCAGGATTCCAGCAGGCCCCTTCCGCCAGCTCTGCGGCAGGCAGAGGGGCAGGCCGAGGTGAGGGCACTAGCGAGAGGGAGTGTAGGCCCAAGCGTTTTGGCGCGGGGGGCTTCAAAGGTCGCCGGGGGCTTGGAGGGCCCTGCCTGTTCTCTCGCCCTGAAAGACTGGCGGCGCCCCTAGCAGCCCGGGTTGCTGGGGGGTGGCAGGGTGACTCCGGCGCTGGGCTCGGGTGTCCACAATCCCCGGCGTTGTGGCGCCAGGCCCCTTGGGAGGTGCCCCTCGGGGGCCGACCTAGGGTTAGGGTTCGTCCCCAGGAGGCCGGCAAGCCCAGCGCTAAGTGGCTCTGGCAATGTAACAAAAATGCCATACACTTATCTGTAAGAAATAACAGTGTACAGGAACCCTCTTAGCCCTAACATCATCCTTTGTGAATATGGAAGCCAGCCCCAAAGTGGTCGTGGAAGTCTGACGAAAAGGCTAAGCACTTTTCTCTGAGTCACCACACTATACAGGGAAAGACCAATGTACATCATCTTTCACGAGTAGGAAGCATTAATGAAAAGGTTCTGAAATTTCGAGGACTCTGACCCATCCTTATTGGTAATAAACCACCGTGTACAGGAAAACACCTTCAACTCTCATCAGCCTCCTCAATCCTGATTCCGATTCAACTTTGGGTGTGTAGGACTAGGGAAATGTCCACATCTTATTGCTAAGAAAGAACGATGTCAGGGTAATGCCCTTCAAGTCACCTCAGCCTTCCTGAAGACGGAAGCAGGAATCAAGGTGGTTATGTTACCATGAGGTAAGGAAGATGAGCATATAAGTGAGAAACAACAGTGGGCAGGACCTCTCTTCCAAGGAACAGTATCTTTGCTTAATGTTCAATCCCTATGGTAAGTGGTTGTGGGCATTTGTGAGGTCAAAATCTTGAGTGTTTTGTAAAACCTCTTGGCCATTCACAGATGAGACTAAGGTAGTTGGGGACTCCTAGGCAGTGATTTGTCCACTGTCAAAAATATGAAAAGATAAAAGAGACAGATGAGGTCTCCTCAGGCATTGTCCTTTATCCTCATCCTCCGTGAGGATGGCCATCTCCGGACAGCTCAGTGGCAGGGTCTCATTCACAATGGGGGCATCTGTTCCTCACAGACATCAGGCAGGGAAATGGATTTGGTTCTCTGTGCCAGCCCAGCCACAGCTGAGTGTCACAGCACCCTCTCGTGGGCTCATAAGAGTTTCACTGTCACCAGGCAGGTCATTGTATTTGATAAACCACTGTGAGAGTTTGCAATTGCCTTCATCTACAACCTCCTAGAGGCAAATGCAGGTGTCTGGTACCATGTGAAGTCATGTGAAGGCATTGTGAGAAATTGTCCTTTTGCTTAAGAAAAACATGGCTGGGGCTCCTGGCTGGCTCAGCCAGTTAAGCATGTGCCTTTGGTTCAGGTTATGATCCCAGGGTTCTGGGATCGAGCCCGGGCTCCCTGCTCAGCTGGAAAGGAGGTAGGGAAATAGCTTAGAACCCACAGAGAATGTGAATAAAGGGGAGTGAAATGGAACTTGGTCTGTGTTTTGCTTTAGGGATTGGAAGTTAGTTTTTTCTCAATTGTGATTATTCTTGAAACAGAAAAGCTGTATTGTTTTTTTTTTACCTTTTTTTCTAATAACAATTTTTTATTATGATATGTTAGTCACTATACAGTATTTCCTTAGATTTTGATGTAGTGTTCCGTGATTCATTATTTGCATATAACACCCAGTGCTCCATGCAATATGTACCTTCCTTAATACCCATCACTGGCCCATCCCAATCCCCCACCCCTCTCCCCTCTGAAGCCCTCAGTTTGTTCCCCAGAGTCCATAGTCTCTCGTGGTTCATTCCCCCTTCTGTTTAGGGTCCATTGTCTAAAGGGACAGACAGTGGAAGTTCACCGAATATAAGATCGAAATTTCATTGTTCATTATAGATGCTGCCAAGTAGTTCCCAGACATTTCATTCTACTGTAGTAATTCATTATACCTGTGCAGGTGCATGTGGAAGATAACTGATGCATGTTTAGTGGTAATAAAACATGCCCCTCAGTAGTAAAATAGTAGAGGATGCACATGTGTAAAATTATTCGACTACAGTGTCCATGCTTTCCCTTTGGTTCCTTATTATCTATGAAACTGGACAATTTTTGTTCTCTAGGCTTAAAACTCATTGTCAGTATTTAGAGTTTTTCAATGCTGATCTTCTCCTGTATAAGTTACCAAAAACCTAAAATATGTATGAACTTTAAAAAACGCTATATTGAAAATGACAGCAGGGAAGTTCCATTTTGTGAATATTGTGTCAATAGATCTCTATTTTGACATCAGTGTTCATTAGAAATGATGACATTTCATGTGAGTATAAATATCAATGTGAAAAAGAAAAGGTAGGAAGAACCTTGAATGTTTAAGTAATTGCTGAAATGACAGGTGTGTGTGTGTGTGTGTGTGTGTGTGTGTGTGTGTGTGTGTGTGTAATTGATTATCAGTGAATGGTTCACCTTCTTGTAGGGCCTCCGAGAGAGCCCAGGTGAACCTTTCAATGAGTTGGTATCTGTTTTCAGAACATGGGAATCTCTTAGTCCAATAGTCAATCAGGCAAGCTTTGAGGTCCTGAAGAGTTTCAGTCCTCAGAGATGGTGTTGCAGACCCTTGTGAGCAAACCCTAGGTATGCTCAGAGCCCTCATTAGCTGGTACCAACGTGTGACGATTTCAGACAACATTTCCCAAAGAAGTACCTCTTGAGTCTCTGTCCTTGTCAGTTCCCTACACTTCCTTACACTAGTTATGTGTTCAGTGTGTTTCAGGATAATCCCCACATGTGATTTTTGCTATTTCCTACTAGTCCTATCTGTTTCTCATGTTCTTCTTTTATGGTAGGGGTTGGGAAGCAACCTGTGTGGTGTAGGAAGGGGTGTGGTAGTTGTCTGCCTTCAGAGGACCGAATGCTGCCTAGAAATTGTACTGTAGTTTGAGATCAATTGTCCATCCTCTGAGTGTCAGGAATTCCATCACTTTACTTTGATGCTAGTCTGTTCTTCAAGCTGTCCTCAGAAATAAGGACGTCATCCATCTAGGGAATACTGGTTTGTGTGTATGTTTTCATTTTAGGAAAGGCCTTGCTGCTCCTGAAAATAATACTGTAGAGCACCCTTTCCTGTTCTTATTGGCCATCAGTCAATCTTTTGTGAAGTATTTGTTTATAAATAGACTTTTTATGGTTGCTGAGCAGGAATTCTTTATTGACAAGTCTTTGTCAGTGTGTGTATTGCAAATCTTTACTTCCCAGCCTGCGGTTCACTTTTTCATTTTCATATGGTCATAAGATAAGGAGAAATGTCACATTTTTATGAAGTCCCACTGAATTCTTTTAAATGGTTAGTGCACCCTATGTCCTACCCCAAGATTGACAGGTTCTATGGTTTCTTTCAGAAACTGTCCAATGGGAAGCTACAATCCAACTCAAATTTATAAATTGCATTTTTAATTCTAAGGGTATTTATAGACTGTTTTGGACTTTCTATGTACACAATCGTATTATCTGTGAATAGTCACAATTATCCCCTCAATTCTTATACTTTTTGTTTCTCTTGCCTTCTAACACTGGTAGACTCTCCGATGCCACGTTGAATAGAGCAGCATTGTTGAAGATTTTAATATACCTTTCTCAATATCTGACAGAAAAAGCAGACAAAACATTGGTAACAAATGTGACCTAATTGACATATAGGGAACATTCCATAATAAGTGCAGAATACATTATTTTCAAGTGGTCATAGACTCTTTACCCAAATAGATGATAGGTGGGGCCACGAATGAAGTCTACAAATGTTAAACCCTGAAATTAACTAGATTCTATTCTTAGACCACAGGCGAATTGAGCCACAGTCATAGCGAAAAGAAAACCAGGAAGTCCTTCAATGTTTAAAAATTAAATGGAACTTTGCTACATATCCTAAAGGTGAGAGAGGGAATCTCAATGGAAATTCTGAACCTTTTCTACGTGAGGGCTCACACACAATGGCACTTTCTTTGTGAAGAGCATAATAATAACCTAGCCAGGAGTTGAGCCTTAAGTCAGAGTTCTGCCTGCCCCAGCCACACCTGGCAGCCTTGGCCTGTGGTCCGCCTCAGCTGTGCTTTCTGGTGGCCCTGAGCTAAGGGGGTCAACATGGCCATATGGAAATGGGAAGCTCCCCACTCATAGTGATGGCGGTTCCCCCTCCCCAGCTAACCTTTCTGGTGGCTCTGAGCTAAGGGGGTCAACATGGCCGTATGGAAATTAGAAGCTCCCCACTCTTATTGATGACGTTGCTATCATATCGCCCTCACCAGTCCAACAACATGATTTCTGAGTGAACGATGACACAAGCGTGACTTCTTGGCCTTCCTTCAGGTTTGAAAATCATCTGGTGAGTCATCTATTAGAAATATGGATTCAACATGTGTTCTTTCTTCTGGAAAAGAAATAGACCCAATAGCAATTATGGCTTCCTGAGCACCTGTACTTGAGAGACATCATACTGGCTCTTTGTAGCATTCTGCCTCTTAAACTTCTCAACTAGGGTGTAGATATTTTTAGGCACATTTTCAGGTGGTTAGACAGGGACTCGGATGATATGAGTCACAGAGGATTTTAGTGTCAGAAACCTAAGTGGGATCCCCAAATTGACTCCAAATCCCTTGTTGTTCCATACAGGGTACTATTTCCCTCTTATCTCTGGTCTTCTCGATCTGGAAACCTATCAAGTATCAGGATTTTCTTGTCATGTGGACAACTGGAACGAATTCAGCGGGCCTTTCACCTATGCCCATGGTGATTATTAAGATCATTATCTCAGTGGAGGAACTCTGGGTAAGATACTCAAAGATCCTTAGGAACAGAGACAGTATAATATTTTTCTGGTATTAAAGTTACTGAAACCAACTATCTTTTTTAGTCCATTCAGGCTCTGGTATGTTCAGAGGGTGCTGTAAAACAGGTCTGAAATAGTATTTAAAAACACTCAGCTCAGCCTCTTCTACAAAGTGAGCCAATGCTTATAAACATGGCTAAAATATTCCCTTACCTACGATGACTTCCCAGCCATCGTAGTGTTTATATGGTATGACTGTGACTTACATTAGTCAACATTTGCAGAGAAAGAACTTAGTGCATCCAGTGGGCACTTCATGTTGAAATTAGTTTGTGACAACGAGCTACTGTGTTTTATTCTGCAGTACAAATGAATAGTGCCAGACATCTCTAAGGTGTCTAGCAGTTCTACAATTCTGATTTTAAGTGGTCTGTGTGCTTCAGAGATTTGGGCAGGAGAAGGGCAGGAGCCCAGAGACTGTGAACACTTCTGTTACCTGTGCTGACCATGGAGCAGGTAGCCTTCTGTGGGCATCATTTTGATTTCTTGGTACTCTTGTGAAAGGTGCTTTTGTCTCAAATTCCTCCATTTTAGAAGTAATTATAATGATGAAAGTAATTTTTATCTTATATCATCTGTGGGCGCTGATCCTGGGCTCCCAGGGAAGTTATCCCTTTACATTTTACCCGGCTCAAAATGACTAGGCAAAACCTCAAAGCATGGGCCTTGTTTCTGCCCCAAGCATGTTGTACATCTGCTTTGAGAAGAAAACAATAACCAAAAATGCCAACATAAAGATAAGAAAAAATAAAGAACCTCTTTGGCTCCCATAAGATTAAAGTCATACTGACATGTACATACTGAAAACATAAGAAAGAGTCTGTCACTTTCTGGAATCTAAGAAGATCCTCATTGTGGTGTGTAACATTGTATGTAAAACAAAACAGAAAAAAAATATATAAGCCTGCCCCAAAAGTTCCTTCCCCGGAGCACTCCCTTCTTGGTGAAGATTGTGTCTCCCAGGCAGCTGTCCTGACTTGGGTTTGAATAAAGGTCTCTTCCTTTCTCTCTAAAATGTTTTTAAAAGTTCATTCATGCAATGTCGACAATAACAGTGTTTTCTATTTAAGTGAGAAATAAATGTTCCACTCTATTTGCATTGGGAATAGACGAATTGAGGGTTTCTTTAGAAGAGTAAGTCTGCTTTCCAGAAAAGGCAAGGACATTGGTCTATTGAGAATGAAGATAATTACTGCTAAACAACAAGTATGTGTTGCCCCTTCGCCCAGAAACCGAAGCAGATGTGCAGGCTTTAGGTTAGAGGTGCCTTCTTCTCCCCAGCTGACAGCACTTCTCTGCTCTGGCTCCAAGAAACCCGAGGTTTTGAACGTCACCATCTGAGTCAGCGAGGAAGCTTGTCACAGGACGCCAGTGTTCAGAGAAAGCACAGGTATGTTTGGCAAAATGTCCTATCTATGTCAGGGCTGGAGGTAAAACCTCTCATTATCCCAAAACCTCCTGGGCTTTTGTCTTTTCTCTAGTTGAGCCACAAAGTAAAATTGAAGTAGCTGTCAGCATTCTGGGTTTGGTGCAAGAATTACTTAGTTTCCCTGCAGGTAGAACTTTGCAGGGGATCACAATTTGTCTGTCCATTTATTGCTTACAAATGTATTTTGACCATCTGTTTCCTAGGAACCCTCTTTTATTAGAAAGGGAAGGTGAGATTCACTCTGTGCCTGTTTGTAACATCTAATTTGTTCCTTCATCTAACAGTGTTTATTCAATTGGGCCTAAGATATGGTTGAGTGGCCAGTATCTAGAGTTAGGTGGCTTTATTCATCTGATATAGACTTGGGTGATGTCATTTGACAAAGGTGATGTTTCATCATTGATTAGTTTATTCATCAGAAGAGTTAAAATTAGGGTGGAGGGAAAATTCAAAATTATCCAAAGCGGCCTGTTCCTGTTTAAAAGTTGAGCTTGACTTTCTAGTTTTACTAAATGTATTATCTCGATATTTTGAGGTGCCATATTCTCTCTGTAGTTTCTTTGGTGGTGGAGTCAGAAGGAGAGTCTGGGAATTCTTTTGGATAGTGGCATGTGGTGGCTTCAAGGGGCTTGGCGTCAGGAGCCTTGGGTTGAAGTCTGCAACTGCTTGCCTGACCCTGGGTGCATCTCCCAGAGGTTTTGTTTCCTCTTATGAAATTGCCCGCAGATAATGTTCTGCTTGAAGGGGAACTCTCCCATCCTGTTGGTGGGAATGCAAAGTGGTGCAACCAGTCTGGGAACCAGTGTGGGGGTTCCTCAAAAAGTTAAACATTGAACAACCACATGATCCAGCAATTGCTCTCCTAGGTATTTACCCAAAGGATACAAAAATGCGGATTCGAAGGGGGAACATGCACCATGATGTTTATAGCAGCATTGTCCACAGTAGACAAACTATGGAGAGAATCCCAAAGTCCATGCACTGATGAATGGATAAAGCAGATGTGGGATACATATATATAACGGAATATGACCCAGCTTCAAAAAGAATGAAATCTTACCATTTGCAAGGATGTGGATGGACCTAGAGTGTATTAAGCTAAGCAAAATCAGTGAGGAAAGACAAATATCCTATGCTCTCACGCTTGTGGAATTTCAGAAAGAAAACAGAGGAACAGAGTTGAGGGGTGGTGAGAGTGGCAAACAAGGAAATAGACTCAACCTTGGAGAACAAACTGAGTGTTGCTGCAGGACAGGGGCGTGGGGGGAAGAGTTAAATCGGTGAGGGGTATTAAGGAGGGCACTTGTGATGAGCACCGGGTACTCCTTGCAGGTGAGGAATCACTAAATCCTACCCCTGAAGCGAATATTCCATCGCATGTGAACTAACTGGAATTTAATAAAAGAAGAAAGGAAAAAGTGTTCTGCTTCATGAAGAGTGAGGTAAAATTGTAGTGATTTGAGCTGTAGTCTTCTATAGATGATATTTGTAAAACACCCTGTTGTAGGATACACTAGTTGCTTATCACATAAGGAGTCCTCAGAAAGCTGCAATGAAAGATTCAGGTCTCAGAGCATGTTCATGTTCCACTGATATGTTACAGTTTGCACAGGTAGGAAAGAAGGTGGAGAGAAAGGCAACAGAAGGGGAAAGTAGGTGTGAACCTTTCATTAGTTAGCGTTATAGCTTTCTCATGAAAGCCTTGCGCCAGTGTGATTTTGGAAGCAGAGAGGTAATCCGGGAGCTTTGCAGGAGATGGGGAGTTGCAGGTCTGGGTAAAGCTGACAGGGGTCCCAGAGGAGAGCTGAATGCATTCTGCAGCAGGGTGTGTTCAGGGTGGGCTCCAGGGGTGGCTGTGGGTCTCCTGGGTGAGACTTGTGACAGGTGAGGGCTGTGTGCAAGT
This sequence comes from Ursus americanus, assembly GCF_024610735.1. Classification (NCBI taxonomy): domain Eukaryota; kingdom Metazoa; phylum Chordata; class Mammalia; order Carnivora; family Ursidae; genus Ursus; species Ursus americanus. The sequence goes on from NW_028273668.1 coordinate 487,445, forward strand.
TCCTGGCTGAGGACAAGGGAGGCACAGGCGGAGAGCTGGCAGAGAACCTTCTTCTGGGCCACCAGCCTCACCCAACACACACAGCCTCATCTTCTGTCCCTGTCACTCCAATTCAGACTTCTCCGAAGGTGAGTGAGAACACATCAAGAGCATTCTGAACAAAAGGGAAAGCATGTGCAATGGCTCTGGGGCAGGAGAATTCCAGGTATGTCCAGGAGCAGCAAGAAGGCCCTGTGGCCACAGGAGACAGCTTAGGACATGAGCTCAGAGAGGTGACAGAGGGTGACAGAAAGCCATTCCAGGGCTATAACCCCATGAGACCCTGTTTCACTGGGCCATCCTGGCTACAGTGTTGAGAACAGATGACAGAGGGTTGAAGATGGCAAGGCAAGTCAATGACGAAGGTTTTCCAGTTACTCAGCCACTGTGGACCAGACAAGTGTCCTTGGATGGAGTGGTTAGACCTATTCTGGGTCCATTTTGAAGATGGAGCTCACAGGATTTGCTGATGGGTTAGCTATTAGAAGCAGGAGAATGGAGGAATTGGGGTAACTCCCAGCTGTTGTGGGTTGTCCTGATTGAGGGGAAGGAGAGGGTTTCTGGGGGTAGGAGGTAGTCCGTCTTCTGCATGCTGAGGAAGGTGCCTTTCCCAGTGGATCTGCTGAGGTTTGTGTCTGGAAGAACCTTTAACATCTCCACCCTCATCATTGCTTAAGTACAATTATCCCCCACTTTTTGAACGTTCACAGTAAGACACTGGGCATTCTTGAAAGAACTACGTTTATTACCCAGCTTCAGTAAGAGGAAGATACCTGAAGAGGATTTTCCTCTTATGAAAAAAGGTGAACAGTGAGAATCGCGTTCAGCATCTGTTTTGGGGAAAAGCACAACAGAGGTGGCATGCACCCTAACCAGCTCCTTCTGCTGGGAACCGCTCTCCGCATCCAGCCACCAGCACTTTGAATTGTGTCTGTGAGCCTCTGCTGTGCTTTATCTTCATTTATGCTGGGCCTCCGTTAGAAACTTGTGTCCTGAGGCCTAAGAAAAATAAAAGAGAAGGAATTTTGGAGTCTGAGCACACTAAATGTTCCGTGTAAATTAATGGCCATTCCTTCTTGACACCATTTCTGCTGTGCAAGGTTTGTCAGAAGTCCTGTACTTTTGAAGAGCAGGGAAACCTATACCCCATGCTGTGGATTTAGTTTTAGTCTCCATACTGGACAGAACATTTCATGACTGTCGGATTTTCTCACTCAAACATTGAGACTTGGACCACCTTCACCCGTTTCTACCACCCCATCCCCGAATCTGGCACCTACCAATCTGCTCTCAGTATCTATGCGTTCAGTATTTGTTTATTCCACGTGGAATGTACATGAGAGCATCTGGTATTGGTCTTCCTGTGTCTGAGTTACTTGGCATAAGGCCCCCAAGGTCTGTGTTTCTATGTCTGGTTCTTGTGAATAATGCTGCAGTGAATGTGGGAGTGCATCTGTCTTTTTGAGGCAGTATTTTTGTGTTCTCTGAATCAATACTCATTAGAGCCATTACTGGGTCATGGGGTAGTTGTATTTATTTTTTCAGGAACCTCCATACTGTTTGTCACAGTGGCTGCACCAATTTCCATTCCCACCAACAGTGCACAGTGTCTCCTCGTCTGCACACCCATGACCCCACTTTTTGTCTGTCTCTGGGACAATTGCTGTTCCAACAGTTGTGAGGGGATAGCCGATTGTGGGTTTGACTGATGTTTCCCTGACGATGATTAGTGATGTCGAACAACTTTTTCTGTCTGTTGGCACCTGTGTGCCATCTTTGGAAAGTATGTATTCACATATACCCCCCATTTTTATACCTTTTTTTGTTTGTTTGTTTTGATTTGTATGAGTGTTGTGTGTATTTTGGATATTAGCCTCTTCTCACACATATGATTCACAGATATTTTTTTCATATTGGGTCAGTGGCCTTTTAAGTTTTTGCTGGTTTCTTTTGCCGTGTGGAAGATTTCAGTTTGATGTTGTTCCACTGGTTTATTTTTGCTTTTGTTGTCTTTGCATTTGGTGTCCGATCTGAAGACTCTTTGCCAAAACCAATGTCGAGAGACTTAGTACCTGTGTCTTCTTGGAGGTTTATGGATTCAGATCTTATGTTCAAATCATTCATCCATTAAAAATTTTGTGTGTGGTGTAAGAAAGTGACCTAGCTATATTCTTCTGCATTTAGTGTCCAGTTTGCCTGTTACCGCTCACTGAAGAAACAGTCCTTCCCTCATGGCATATCTTCTGCTGCTGTGTCATAAGTTAGGATCATCTACGTGTGGGTAAGTTTCTGAGCTTTCTGTTCTGTTCCACTGACCTGGTGTCTGTGTTTCTGCCAGTACCATCCTGTTTTGATGACAACAGCTTTGTAATCTACCTTGAAATCCAGGAGTGTGTTGACTGCACCTTTCTTTCTCCAGGTTCCTTTGGGTATTTGGGGTCTTTAGTGACTCCATCCAAGTTTGAGGACTGTTTTCTATTTCCTCGAATAATGCCACTGGAATTCAGATAGGGATTTCATCACATCTGTCGATTGCTTTGGGTACGATGGACATGTTCACATAATTAACTCTTCCAGTTAAGGAGCATGGCGTATGCTTCCATTTGTTTGTGTTGCCTTCCAAATCTTTGACCCATACATTCCGCCCCCCTCGACACACATGTTTTTCATTTCTTTTCTGCCATGTGTTGAGTGTACTATGTCTTTCTCATTTTTGGTTACTTTTATTCCTAGATTTTTTTGATGCAATTGTAAATGGCATTGCTTTTTTAATTTCTCTTTACGATATGTGTCATCAATATACAGAAATGCAAGAAGTTGGGTCATCTGGGTGGCCCCATAGGTGAAGCATCTGCCTTCAGCTCAGGTCATGATCCCAGAGTTCTGGCATTGAGCCCCGTGCTGGGCCCCCGCTTAGCAAGGGTCTGCTTCTCCCTCTTTCTGACACTCCCCCTGCTCGTGGTTTTTCTCTTCCTGTCAAATAAATAAATAAAATCTGAAAAAAAATAAAGACAACAGGTCTCTGTATATTGACATTATATCCTGCAGCTTTCTTGAATTTTTTTATTCTAACAGTTTTTTTTTTTTTTTTTTGTGGAATCTTTCGGGTTTTCATGTCATTTGCAAATAGTGACAGTTTTCCTGTATGGATTTCATATCTTTCTCTTTCTTTAAAATGATGTTAGTCACCCTACAGTACTTCATTTGTTTTTGATGCAGTGTTCCATGATTCATTGTTTGCATATAACACCTAGTGCTCATTATGACACGTGCCCTCCTTAATACCCATCACCAGGATAACCCATTCCCCTACCCCTCCCTTTCTGCAACCTTCAGTTTGTTTCCCAGTATCAATAGTCTCTCATGGTTCATCTCCCCCTCTCATTCCCCCTCTTCACTTTTCCCTTCCTTCTCCTAATGTCCTCCATGCTATTCCTTCCATTCCACATAGGAGTGAAACCATATGATAATTGTCTTTCTCTGCTTGACTTAATTTCACTTAGCATAATCCCCTCCTGGTCCATCCATGTTGGTGCAAATGGTGGGTATTCATCCTTTCTGATGACTGAGTAATATTCCATTGTACAGATGACCACATCATCTTTGTCCATTCATCTGCTGAAGGACATCATGGCTCCTTCCACAGTTTGGCTGTTATGGACATTGCTGCTATGAACATTGGGATACTGGTGCCCCTTCTTTTCATTACTCTGTGTCTATGGGGTAAATACCCAGTAGTACAATTGGTGGGTCGTAGGATAAATCTGTGTTTAACGTCTTGAGGAGCCTCCATATTGTTTTCAAAAGTGGCTGTACCAGCTTGAATTCTCACGAGTAGTGTAAGAGGGTTCCCTTTCTCCACATCCTCTCTGACTTTTTTTTATTTCCTGTCTTGTTAATTTTTTTCAAGATTTTATTTATTTATTCCACAGAGATAGAGACAGCCAGCGAGAGAGGGAACACAAGCAGGGGGAGTGGGAGAGGAAGAAGCAGGCTCATAACGGAGGAGCCTGATGTGGGGCTCGATCCCATAATGCCAGGATCACGCCCCTAGCCGAAGGCAGACACTTAACTGCTGTGCCACCCAGATGCCCCCTGCCTTGTTAATTTTAACCATTCTATCTGGTGTAAGGTGGTATCTCATTGTTTTGATTTGTATTTGCCTGATGGCAAGTGATGTGGAGCATTTTTTCATGTGTCTGTTGGCCATTTGTGTTTCCCCTCTGGAGAAGTATCTCTTTGTGTCTTCTGCCCATTTTTTGGGTGTCGAGTTAGAGGAGTTCTTTATAGATCTTGAATACCAGCCCTTTATCTGTAATATCATTTGCAGATATCTTCTTCGATTCCATAGATTGCCTTTTTGTTTTGTTGATCGTTTGCTTTGCCGAGCAGAAGCTTTTTATCCTGATGAAGTGCCAATAGTTCATTTTTGCTTTTATTTCCTTTGCCTTTAGAGACGTGGCTTGCAAGAAGTTGTTGTGTCCAAGGTTGAAGAGTTCTTTTGATTTTGATATGAGACAGGAATCCATTATCTTCCTTTCCTGATTGTATTGGAGTCCTCTTTCTTGGTGAGTCTAGCTAAGTTTGTCAGTTTTGTTTATCTTTCCAAAAAAGGCAGCTCTCATTTTCGTTGTTTTTTTTTTTTTGTCTTTTTAGTCTCCTTTGGATTTATTTATGCATTCCTTTTTGTTATTTCCTTATTTCTACTAATTTGGGGCTTTGTTTGTTGTTTTTTTTTCTACTTCTTTACCACATAAATCAGGTTGTTTATTGGAGAGCATTCTCATGGATTGATGAAGACTTGAATTTCTACGAATGTCCCCCATAAAGCTACTTTTGCTGCATCCCATAAGTTTTTGTAGGTTGTCTTTTGCATCAGTGTCAAGGTACTTCTAAAAATTTTTTGTTTTCTTCTTTGACTGTTGGTTGTTCAGTAGCATGTTGTTAAGTCTCCACATATTTTTTTAAGATTATTTGAGTATCTGACAGAGAGTGAGACTGCGAGAGAGGGAACGCAAGCAGGGGGTTGGGAGAGGGAGAAGCGGGCTTCCCACTGAGCAAGGAGCCTGATTCGGGGCTAGATCCCAGGATCCTGGGATCACGACCTGAGCTGAAAGCAGATCCTTAACGACTGAGCCACCCAGGCCCCCCAATCTCCACCTATTTTTGACTGTCCCATTTTTTTCTTGAGACTGATTTCTAGTTTCATATCATTGTGGTTGGACAAGATTTGAAGCAGAAGGTGAAGAGAGCATTCAGATGAAAGGTTTGTTTCCTGGAGGGTTTTTTGAGGCATACCATGAGTTCAGTGGGGATGGAGGAAGGTTTTGTGAGACGGGGGTTGGGGTTAACCCTTGTTAGAATTACTGACTACTACCATGCAGGCTGTGTGCTACTGTTCACACCATAGTCCTGATGGACTTGTACTTCATTAGAAATATTTTCTAGGAGGTGTAGGCATAGCCTTCTCTAAAAGAAAGGTGCCATGTGGGTTTATGGCATGACCCCAGGTCAGCAACCAGGATGTATGGTATTGTGGGGGATCAGAACCAGGCTTTCTGTGGGAAGTGACAGAAATGGGGTATGGTGAGCTCCATGACCATAGGTGAGGTCCCAAGTGACCCACTGGGTGTTGGGTTCTGTGGATCTGTCTCATCAGGTGCTGTGGAATTCAGGGACACCCTCCTGTCTGTGGATTTGTGTGGAAACAGGTAGACATCAGTGTCTGGCCTGGCATGAGGGTCGCACTGGACCGCCACCAGAGGTGCAGCGTGCGGGGGAGCCACTGCTTGGTTTCCATGAAAGCTGACCAGGGTCTGTGACCGTGATTCCTAGCAGCTGCAAGGGGAGAGGAGGCCGGGGGTGGAGCACACTTCCTAGACTTGTGGTCAGGACTAGTCTGGAGCCCACTGAAGTCAGCCACACCTGACACAGAAGGCACCCAGTTAGTGTAGCTGTGGGCACTGCTCCCATGTTACTTTCAGGCTGGCTCCGTGCTGCCACCTCCTCCTTTTCATCATCATCTTCAAGGTCATGTGCCTCTGTTCTTGCCCCATGGCCTCTGGAGTATTGTCCGTCCTCCATCTGGCCCTCGTCCCTGGTGCCCTGTGCAGTCCGATGACAGGGTACCCTTCTCGAGACAAACATCTGGCCCTGATGGAACACTTCCATGGATCTCGTGTGATGCGAGGTTGATACCCTGCCCTGGAAGGGGGCTGCAGGTCCCCAATCAGGAGAGCCATGTCTCCCTTTTCAGCATGGCCTCCCCTCCCCTCAGTCTTCTTCAGGGAAACTCTCCCCACTTCCTGAGATGACAGCTCTGAACTTAAAAATGAATGTTATTTTACATATCTCTATGCCTTAGTTCATCCATGGCATGTCTTTCAACCCCGTTAGTGGTTTTTTTTTTTAGCAGTTCTGAAGGGCAGTCTGCTCAAGGAGGGGATGACCTGGGTGGGGCAGCTTTCCCTCTCATCTCCCTCAGCATGTCTCTGAGCCCTGGGGCCAACTGTCCCACTGAGGATTGAGGGACCCGAGACAGCCCATCCTGAGCCCAAGCTGTGTCAGCTGTGTAGACTGATGCGTGTCGGAGCGGTGGGCAGCTGGCATGGGCCAGGAGCAGGCAGTGTCTCCTTCTCATTCCATCCCTCCCTTCCTCCCAGAGGTAGCTCAGAGCAGCCTTCAACCCCTGCATCTCCAGATCCCTTGACCTGTGCCTCCTGTGTTCAGCTGGTGACCTTGGAGTTTCGCATGAATTCTCCCACCTGTACCCTTTCCCGTAGCAGTTCCTGGATCAGGGAAGGGGTCTGACCCTTGTCTGATTTTGGTCTTCTTCCTGTCCCGCAGCAAGCCCACCCACCTTTGCATCTTCCATGTATGTGCTTGGAAGCAAGCCCATCCACAGGAAACCTATTAGCCAAAGGGATCCAGGCAATGAATATTGAAGTAGAGATCCAGGATCCATAATAAACCTGCTCTGAAACCTGTCCCAAAGTCTGTGACTCTCTCACACTGAAACAGAAACAATAATAGCTTTCTGGACTGTAAAGTGACATGTGTCTCTACTTCCAATCTTGAATGCATAGGTGCTGAGCCTGGACTGAAAAGGACCATGGCTCCCGCGGGCTGGGATCCACGATAAGAACTCAGTGAAATCTGAATTTGAGGCATGAAGTGAATAATTATTGTAGAGTGAATCCTCCCAAGTAGGGCTTATGCACATTGCACAGGAAAAGATTTTTCAAAGAGGTTCCTGAAAGAAAAATCTTTTAAAAAATTTATTTTAATTCCAGTAGAGCTAACATACAGTGTTACATTTGTTTCACGTGTACAATAGAATGATTCAGTAATTATATATTACTCAGTGGTCATCAAGAAAAGCGTCCTCTTAATCCCCTTCATCTATTTCACTCATCGCTCTATCCACCTCCTCTCTGGTAACCATCCGTTTGTTCTCTATTGTTAAGAGTTTGTATTTTGGTGTATCTCCTTTTTCTCTTTTAGTTATTTATTTTTGTTTGTTTCTTAAGTTCCCCATTAGAGTGACATTGTATGGGATTTTTCCTTCTCTGCCTGATTTTAGTTAGGATAATTCTCTCTAGCTCCATCCATGTGTCTGCAAATGGCAAGGTTTCATTCTTTTTCAAGCCGAGTAATACTCCATTGTGTGTGTGTATGTGTGTGTGTGTGTGTGTGTGTGTGTCCGTGTGTGTGTGTGTGTGTGAATACACACATCTATCATCTCATTTGTCAATTTTTCTACAGACACTTGGGTTGCTTCCATATTGTGATATTGTAAATAATGGTGCAAGAAACATAGGGGTGCACGTATCCTTTTACGTTACTGTTTTCCTATTCTTTGTGTAAATAGGAGTAGTGTGATTGTTGGATCATAGGGTAGTTCTATATTTAATTTTTGAGGAACCTTCGTAGTGTTTTCCACGGTGGCCACCACAGTTTGCATTCCCACCCACTGTTCGCGAGGATTCCCCTTTATCCACATCCTCCCAACACCTGCTCTTTGTTGTGCTTTTGATGTTAGCCATTCTGACAGGTTTGAGGTATTACCTCATTGTCCTTTGGATTTACATTTTCCTGATGATGGGTGATGGTGAACATCTTTTCACGGGACTGTTGGCCATTTGTATTTCTTCTTTGGAGAAATGTCTGTCCATGTCTTCTGCCTATTTTTTAACTGGATTATTTGTTTTTTTGGGGGTCGAGTAGGATCAGTTCTATATGTTTTGGACACTATCCCTTCATTGCATATGATCTTTGCAAATATCTTCTCCCTTTGAGTAGGTTGTCTTATTATTTTTACGTTTTCATTGTTCTTCTGCCGTGTGGAAACTTTTTATTTTGCTGTATTCCCAATAGTTTATTTTTGCTTTCATTTCCTTTGTCAGGACACAGTCCAGAAAAACGTTGGTATGGTCCATGTCAAGAAGTTACTGTCTTCCCTCCTGTAGGATTATTATGGATTCAGGTCTCATATTGAGGTCTTGAAACTGTTTTGTGTTTGTCTGTATTGTGTAAGAAAGCAGTTTAATTTCATTCTTTTGTGCGTAGCTGTCTAGTTTTCCCAACACCATTTGTTGTAGAGACTGTCCTTTTCCCTTTTGATATCGTTGCTTGCTTTGTGGAAGATTCATGGACCACATAATTGTGGGTTTCTGTCTGAACTTGTATCCTGTTCCTTTGGTCGCTGTGTCTATTTTTGTGCCATACTGTCTTGTTAGGATGACTGCAGCTTTGTAGTATAACCTGAAATCTGAAATTGTGAGTCCTCCAGCTTTGTTTTTCTTTTCCACATTGCACTGGCTGTTCGGAATCTTTAGTGGATTCATACAAATGTTTAGGATTGTTTATTCGAGGTCTTTTGTTCTTTAATTTAAATTCAATTAGCCAACTTACAGTACATCATTCGTTTCAGATGTAGTCTTCAATCAATTTTCAGTTGTGTGTAACACCCAGTGCTCATTGTATCGTGTGACCTCCTTAATGCTACTCACCCAGTTACCCCCCCAACTTCTCCTCCAACAATCATCAGTTTCTTGTGATAGTTAAGAGTCCATCATGGGTTTTCCCCCTCTCTGATGACTTCCCATTCTATTTTCCCTTCCTTCCCCTATGGTCTTCTTCCTTGTTTCTGATATTCCACATAGGAGTGAAAGCATATGATCATTGTCTTTCTTTCATTGACTTATTCCACTCAGCATAATACCCTCCAGCTCCACCCAGGTCAGTGTGATGGTAAGTATTCATCCTTTCTGATGGCTGAGTAATATTCCATTATATATATGATCCACATCTTCTTTATCCATTCATCTATCCATGGTCATCTGCACTCCTTCCACAGCTTGTCTATTATGGATATTGCTGCTATGAACACTGTGGTGCATGTGTCCCGTCTTCAGTACCTGTCGCTTTGGGGTAAATACCCAGTAGTGCAATTGCTGGGACATAGGGTAGCTTTATTTATAACTTCTTGAGGAAACTCCGTACCATTTTCAGGAGTGGCTGTACCGGACTGCATTCGTATAGGGGTGTAAGAGGTTTCCCGTTTCTCCACATCCTCTCCAACATGTATAGTTTCATGTCTTCTTATTTTTAGATATTTGGCCTCGTGTGATATGGCATGTATAGGGGTTTAGATTTGCATTTCCCTGAAGCCAAGTGATATGAAGCATTTATGCATGTATCTTTTGGTCACCAGTACGTCGTCATCAGTGAAGTGACTTCCCATTTTAATCCATCTCAAGACCTAAAGCTGGGTAAGGCACTGAAGCTGGATAATGCCATCAGTTGGAATTGTGGAGAATTTCAAAAGATCTCCGTGGAGAGCAAGTTCAGTGTGAAGCTACTAATTGGATCCGGGGACATCTCTGAAAGTGGGGTTGCCTGGGATGGGCTGAGGGGGACCCTCTGATTTTCCTATGAATCCTTGCTGCAGCCCCAAATGGACAGTTTCCTGCTGTGGGGCAGGCTGAGTCTTCTAGTCGTGCAGAGGTGAGCCCAATGCCTGGTGCCTTGCAGGCAGGCAAACGGGGAGGGACCCTCAGCAGAAGACCCAGGGTTAGGTTAGGCCTCAAGGACAGCAGGTCTGAACTGCCCAGTGCTCAGAGAGCTCCCAGGCCGAGTGAGATGAGGGCACAAGGGCGGGTGAGTGTGAGCCTTGGGGTTTCATCCGGAAGGGCCCACAAAGGTCGGGGTTCACCAGAAGGGGCTCTCTGGGGGTGCCCCAATTCTCTTGCCCTGACTGCTCTGTTGTGCACCAAAATGGTACAGTTTACTGTGGGCTGCAGGCTGAGTCCTACGGTGGGGCTTGGGTGTCCCCAGTCCCCCGGACTGTGGTGCCAGGACCCTGGGGAGGGGCCCCTCTGTGGCCAACCTAGGGTAAGGGTTAGGGTCCCGGAGCCCGGCAGGGACAATCTGCAGGCTGTGAGGTGAGCTTTGTGGAGGGCTGAGAGGAGGCCATGGGGAGGGTGAGCATGGGCCTCAAGGTTGGGGCACGGGGGGCTGCCAAATGTGGGGACGGGCTCTGAGGGCCTCCCCAAGTTCTCGTGCCCTGTAGGCTCCATAGAGCCCCAAGGGGCAATGTTTCCTGTCAGGTGGCAAGCTGAGTCCTCTGGTGGGGTACAGGTATCCCAATTCCCCGGGGCTGCAGTGTAAGGCTCCTGGGGAGGCCCCCACACCTGCGGCCGACCTAGGGCTAGGGTTAGGCCCCAGGAGCCCCGCAGGCCCGATCTGCTGGCTGTATGGCTAGCTACACGGGCTGTGGTGAGGGTGTGGCGAGGGTGAGCGTGGGACTCAGGGTTGGGGTGTGGGAGGCCGCCAAAGTTCGCTGGTGGCTCAGGAGTGCCCTCCTGGTTCTCCCGCCCTGAATGCTCTATGGCCTCCCAAGGCGCATGGTTTCCTGTGGGGTGGCAGACTGAGTCCTGCTGTGGGGCTCAGGTGTCCCGAATCCCCGTGGCTGCAGCTCCAGGCTCCTGGGGAGGGGCCCCTCCACAGATGAACTAGGGTTAGGGTTGGCGCCCAGGAACCCCGCAGGCCAGATCTGCCCACTATGTGGCGATCTCTGCCATGGGCTGAGGTGAGGGTGCGGGCTGGGGTGAGCATGGACTTCAAGGTTGGGTTTAGGGATCACCAAAGTTCGCCGGGGGCTCTGGGGGCCCTCCTGGTCCTCCCGCCCTGAATGCTCTATAGCCTCCCAAGGGGCACGGTTTCCTGCGGGCTGGCAGGCTTTGTCCTGCAGTGGGGCTCAGGTGTCCCCAGTCCCTGGGGCTACGGCACCGGGCCCCAGGGGAGGGGCCCTACCCAGCTGACCTAGGGTCAGTTGTAGGCCCCAGGAACCCGGCAGGCCTGATCTGCCGGCTCTGCGATGAGCTCGGTGGCAAGCTGAAGGGAAGGCGTGGGGTGGGATGAGCGTGGGCCTCAGGGTTGGGGTGTATGGGTCCGCCGAGGATCGCTGGGGGCTCAGGGGGGCACTACCAGTTCTCCTGCATGGGATGCTCTGTGGCGCCCCAAGGGGCATGGTTTCCTTAGGGCTGGCAGGTTGAGTCCCGTGGTGGTGCTCAGGTGTACCCAATCCCCGGGGTTAGGGTATGGATTAGGGTATGGGTTCAGGTTAGGGTATGGGTTATGGTTAGGGTATGGGTGAGGGTAGAGGTTAGAGTTAGGGGAAGGAGAGGGTACGGGTTAGGGTTGGGTTTAGGGGTTACAGGTTAGAGGTTATGGGTTAGGGTACAGATTAGGGTTTAGGGTACGGGTTAGGGTTTAGGGTTTGGGGTTAGGGTTGGGGTTAGGGTTGGAGTACGGGTTAGGTTTAGGGTATGGGTTAGGTTTAGGGTACGAGTTAGGGTACGCATTAGGGTATAGTTTAGGGTACGTGTTAGGGTACGGTTTAGGGTAAGTGTTGTCGTACGGATTTGGGTACGGTTTAGGGTATGGGTTAGGGTTAGGGTACGGGTTAGGGTTAGGTTACAGTTTAGGGTTATGGTACAGGTTAGGTTATGGTTTAGGGTTAGGGTTAGGGTACGGGTTAGGGAACGGGTTAGGGATAGGTATAGGGTACGGTTTAGGGTTAGGGTATGGGTTAGGGTACAGGTTAGGGTACAGGTTAGGGTTAGGTATGGGTTAGGGCATGGGTTAGGGTCCGGGTTTGGGATAGTGTACGGGTTAGGGTATGGGTTAGTGTACGGGTTAGGGTATGGGTTAAGGTTAAGGTAAGGGTACTGGTTAGGGTAGGGTACGGGTTATGGTTTAGGGTTTAGGGTTACAGTTAGGGTACGGGTTAGGGTTAGGTTATGGGTTGGGTTAGGGTACAGGTTATGGTACGATTTAGGGTATGGGTTAGGGTCAGGGTTTAGGGTTTAGGGTTAAGGTTAGGGTACAGGTTAGGGTACGGGTTAGGTTTAGGTTTAGGGTTAGTTTACGGGTTAGGGGTAGGGTTAGCTGAAGGGGTAGCATTAAGGGTAGGGTTAGGGTTTGGGGTTAGTGGTTAAGGTTTGGGTTTATTGTTTAGGGCTTCGGGATTAGGGTTAGGGTTTAGGGTTTAGTGTTAATGTTAGGGTTTAGGGTTTAAGGATTAGGGGTTATGGTTAGATTTTGGGTAGGGTTAGGGGTTAAGGTTTAGGGTTTAAGGTTAGGGGTTAGGGTTTAGAGTTAGGGTTAGACCTCAGTAGGCCAGCAGGACCAATGCGCCGGCTGTGCGGCGAGCAGAGGAGTGGGCCGAGGTGAGGGCGCTGGCTAGCGGGAGTATGGTATCCAGCGTTTTGGCGCAGGGGCCTTTGAACGTCACTAGAGGCTCAGAGGGCCCTGCCCGTTCTAACACCCTGAATAACCGGCGTGCCCCTAGCGGCTCCGTTGGCGGTGGGGCAGCAGAGTGAGTCCCAAGCTGCGGCTCGGGTAATCCCAATCCCCGGTGTTGCAGTGCCAGGCCCCTTGGGAAGGGCTCCTCGTGAGCCGACCTAGGGTTAGATTTAGACCCCATTAGGCCGGCAGGCATGATCCTCTGGCTAGGCGGCTAGAGGTGGGTGGGCCGAGGTAAAGGTGCTAGGGAGCGGGATGGTGGGCCCCTGCATTTTGGCGCGGGAGGCTTCAAATGTCGCCAGTTTCTCCAGGGCCCTGTCTGTTCTCCCACCCTGAATGACCGGCGGCGCCCCTAGCGGCCCAGGTGGCAGCGATGTGGGAGGTTGAGTCTGGCTCTGGGGCTTGGGGTACCAGATCCCCAGCGTAGTGGCACCAGGACCCTTGGGAGGGGCCCCTGGGGCGACGACCTAGGGTTAAGGTTAGCCCCAAAAAGACCGTCAGGCCCAATCCGCACACTGTGCGGCGAGTGGAGGTGCGGGCCGAGGTGAGGGCGCTGGCGAGCAGGAAAGTGGGCCCAAGCGTTTTAGCGCAGGAGGTCTTCGAAGGTCGCAAGGGGCTCAGAGGGCCCTGCCCCTTCTCCCTCCTTGAATGATCGGCGGCGCCCTTACTGGCCCAGTTGGCGGCAGGGCGGCAGGTAGAGTCTGGTGCTGGGGCTCGGGTGTCCCCAATCCCCGGTGTTGCGGTGCAAGGCCCCTTGGGAGGGGCCCCTCCTGGGCCGACCAAATGTTAGAGTTAGCCCCCAGGATGCGGGCAGGCCTGATCTGCCGGGTGTGCGGCAAGCGGAAGGGCGGGCCGAGATGTGGGTGCTAGCGAGCAGGAGTGTGGGCACAAGCGTATTCGCAAGTTGGACCTTCGAAGGTCTCCAGGGGCTCGAAGGGCCCTGCCTGTTCTCCCGCACTGAATGACCGGCAGCGCCCATAGCGGCTCGGGTGGCATCGGGGCGGCAGGGTGAGTCTGGCGCTGGAGCTCAGGGGTCCCCAATCCCTGGCATTGCTGCGCCAGGCCCCTTGGGAGGTTCCCCTCGGGGGCCAACCTAGGGTTAGGGTTAGCCCCCAGGAGGCCCGCAGGCCCGATCCGCTGGCTGTGCGGCCAGCAGAGGGGCTGGCTGAGGTGAGGGCGCTGGTGAGCGGAAGCATGGGCCGAAGCATTCTGGCGCCTGGGGCCTTAGAAGTTCACTGGGACTGTGAGGGCCCTGTCCATTCTCCCACCCTGAATGACCGGCGGTGCCCTAGCTGCCTAGGTGCCGGCGGGGCAGCAGGGTGAGCCCGGCACTGGGGCTGGGGGTCATCAATCCCCAGTGTTGCGTCGACAGTCCCCTTGGGAGGGGACCCTGGGGGGCCAACCTAGGGTTAGGGTTAGCTCCGAGGAGGCCGGCAGGCCCGATCTGCCAGCTGTGTGGCGAGCGGAGGGGAGGGCCGAGGTGAGGGCGCTGAAGAGCAGGAGCGTGGGCCCAAGCGTTTTGGCGCGGGAAGCCTTCGAAGGTCGCCGGGGGATCGGAGGACCCTGCCCGTTTTCCCGCCCTGAATGACCTGCGGCGCCCCTGGGGCCCGGGTGGCGGCAGGCTGACAGGGTGAGTCCGTCGCTGGGGTTGGGGGGTTCCCAATCCCCGGTGTTGCGGCACCAGGCCCCTTTGCAGGGGCCCCTCGGAGGCTGACCTAGGGTTATGGTTAGCCCCCAGGAGGCCGCAGGCCCAATCCACCGGCTGTGCGGTGAGCAGAGGGGAGGGCCGAGGTGAGGGCGCTGGCGAGCGGTAGCGTAGGCCCATGAGTTTTGGCGCGGGGGGCCTTCGAAGGTCGCCGGGGCTCAAGAAGCCCTGCCCGTTCTCCCGCACTGAATGTCCGGCGGTGCCCCTAGCGGCTCAGTTGCCGGCGGGGGAGCATGGTGAGTCGGATGCTGGGGCTAGCGGTCCGCAAACCCAGGTGTTGCGGTGCCAGGCCCGTTGGGAGGGGCCTCTCGGGGGCCGACGAAGGGATAGGGTTAGCCCCCAGGAGGCTGGCGGGCCCTATCCGCCGGCTGTGCGGCGAGCGGAGGGGCGGGCCGAGGTGAGGGCACTGGCTACCGGGAGAGTGGGCGCAAGCTTTCTGGCGCGGGGGGCCTTTGAAAGAGGCCGGGGGCTCCAAGGGCCCTTCCCGTTCTCCCGCCCTGAATGACCGGTGGTGCCACTAGCGGCCTGTGTGGCGGCGGGGCAGCACGGTGAGTCCAGCACTGTGGCTCGTGGGTCTCCAATGCCCGGCATTGCCGCTCCAGGCACCTTGGGATGAGCCCCTCCGAGGGTGAGCTAGGGTTAGGGTTAGCCCCCAGGAGGCCGGCAGGCCCGATCTGCCAGCTGTGTGGCGAGCGGAGGGGCAGGCCGAGGTGAGGGCGCTGAAGAGCAGGAGCATGGGCCCAAGCGTTTTGGTGCGGGGGCCTTTGAAGGTCACCAGGGGCTCGGAGGACCCTGCCCGTTCTCCCGCCCTGGATGACCGGCGGTGCCCCTAGAGGCCCGGGTGGCAGCGGGGCGGGAGGGTGAGTCTGGCGCTGGGGCTTGTGGGTCCGGAATCCCGGGCATTGCGGCACCAGGCCCCTTGGGAGGGGCCCCTCGAGGGATCGAGCTAGGGTTAGGTTTAGCCCCCAGGGGACCGTCAGGCCCAATCCGCCAGTTGTGCAGGGAGCGGAGGGTGGGCTGAAGTGATGGTGCTGGCGAGCGGGAGCGTGGGCCCAAGGGTTTTGGCGCGGAGGGCCTTCAAACGGCACTGGGGGCTCCGAGGGCCCTGTCCGTTGTTCTGCCCTGAATGACCGACAGCTCTCCTACCGGCCCGGGTGGCGGTGGGGCGGCACAGTGCGTCCGGCGCTGGGACTCGGGGGTCACCATTCCCAGGCATTGCAGCGATAGGCCCCTTGGGAGGGGCCCCTTGGGGGCCGACCTAGGGTTCGGGTTAGCCCCCAGGAGGCTGGCAGGCCCGATCCGCCTGCTCTGCCACATGCGGAGGGGCTAGCCGAGGTGAGGGCGCTGGCGAGCGGGAGCATGGCCCCAAGCGTTTTGTCGCGGGGGACCTTCGAAGTTCGCCGGGGGCCCGGGGGGCCCTGCCCATTCTAACGCCCTGAATGAGGACGGCGCCCCTAGCGGGCCGGGTGGTGAGGAGCGGCAGAGTGCGTCCAGCGGTGGGGTTCGGGTGTCCCCAATCCCCAGCGTGGCGGCGCCAGGCCCCTTGGGAGGGGCTCCTCTGGGCCGACCTAGGTTTAGGGTTAGCCCAAAGGAGGCCGGCAGGCCCGAACCGCCGGCTGTGCGGCGAGCAGAGGGGCGGGCCGAGGTGAGGGCTCTGGCGAGATGGAGCGTGGGCCCAGGCGTTTTGGCACGGGGGGCCTTGGATTGTCGCTGGGGGCTTGGAGGGCCCTGCCCATTCTCACACACTAAATGAACGGTGGCGCCCCTAGCGGCCAGGGTGGCGGCGTGTCGGCAGGATGAGTCTGGAGCTGGGGCTCAGTGGTCCCCGATCCCCGGCGCGGTGGCTCCAGGCACTTGGGAGGGGTCCCTCGGGGGCCGACATATGGTGAGTGTTAGCCCAAAGGAGGCCGGCGGGCCCAATCCGCCGGCTGTGCAGCGAGCGGAGGGGTGGGCCGACGTTAATGCGCTGGCAAGCGGGAGCGTGGGCCCAAGCGTTTTGGCATGGGGGGCCTTCGAAGCTCACCGGGGGCTCGGAGGGCCCAGCAAGTTCTCCCGCCCTGAATGCCCGGCGGCTCCCTAGCGGCCAGGGTGGCGGCGGGGAGGCAGGGTGAGTCCGGAGCTCGGGCTCGGGGGTCCCCAATACCCGGCGTGGCATTGCCAGGCCCCTTGAGAGGGGTCCCTCGGGGGCCGAGCTAGGGTTCTCGTTAGCCCAAAGGAGGCCGGCAGGCCCGATTGGCCGGCTGTGCGGTGAGGGGAGGGGTGAGCCGAGGTGAGGGCGCTGGCGAGCGGGAGCTTAGGCCCAAGCGTTTTGGTGCGGGGGGCCTTCGAAGGTCATCGGGGGCTCGGAGGGTCCTGCCCGTACTCCCTCCCTGAATGACCGGTGGCGCCCCTAGCGTCCCGGGTGGCGGCGGGGCGGCAGGGTGAGTCTGGAGTAGGGCTCAGGGGTCCAAATGCCCCAGCGTGGCGGCACCTGGCCCCTTGGGAGGGGTCCCTCGGGGGCCGACCTAGGGTTGAGGTTAACCCAAAGGAGGCCGGGGCCCGATCCGCCGGCTGTGCAGAGAACGGAGGGGCGGGGCGAGGTGAGGGCGCTGGCGAGCGGGAGCGTGAGCCCAAGCCTTTTGGCGTGTCGGGCCTTCGAAGGTCACCGGGGGCTCAGAGGGCCCTGCCCGTTCCCCAGCCCCGAATGAGGACGGTGCCCCTAGCGATCTGGGTCGCAGCGGGGCGACAGGGTGAGTTCAGCCCTGGTGCTCGGGGGTCCCCAATCACCCGCGTGGCGGTGCCAGGCCCCTTGGGATGGGCCCCTCGGGAGCCGACCTAGGGTTAGGGTTAGCCCCAGGAGGCCCTCAGTCCCGATCTGCCGGCTGTGCGGCGAGCGGAGGGGCGGGCTGAGGAGAGGGTGCTGGCGAGCAGGAGCCTAGGCCCAAGCGTTTTGTCACGGGGGGCCTTCAAAGGTCACTGGGGGCTCGGAGGGCCCTGCCCGTTCTCCCGCCCTAAATAACCGGTGGCGCCCCTAGCAGCCCGGGTGGCGGCAGGGCGGCAGGGTAAGTAATGCGCTGGGGCTTGAGGGTCCCCAATCCCCGGCGTGGCATCGCCAGGCCCCTTGGGAGGGGCCCCTCGTGAGCAGACCTAGAGTTAGGGTTAGTTCCCAGGAGGCTGGCAGGCCCAATCCGCTGTCTGTGCGGCGAGAGGGGGGGCGGACCGAGGTGAGGGCGCTTGCTAGCGGGAGCGTGGGCCCAAGCGTTTTGGCGTGGGGGGCCTCAAAGGTCGCCAGGGGCTCGGAGGGCCCTGCCCATTCTCCCGCTGTGAATGACTGGTGGCGTCCCTACTGGCCCGGTAGCTGTGGGGCGGAAGGGTGACTCCGGCGCTGAGGCTTGGGGGTCACCAATCCCCGGCGTTGTGGCACCAGGCCTTTGGAAGTGGCCCCTTGGGGTCTGACCTAGGGTTAGTGTTAGCCCCCAGGAAACAGGCAGGCCTGATCCGCTAGCTGTTCATCGAGTGGAGGGGCGGGCCGAGAAGAGGGCGCTGGCGAGTGGGAGCGTGGGCCCAAGCATTTTGGCGCGAGGGGCCTACGAAGGTCGCGGGGGCTCAGAGGGCCCTGCCTGTTCTCCAGCACTGAATGACCGGCGGCGCCCCTAGCGGACTGGGTGGTGGTGGGGTGGCAGGGAGAGTCCAGCACTGGTGCTCGGGGGTCCCCAATCCCCGGCATTGCGATGCCAGGCCCCTTGGGAGGGGCCCCGTGGGGACAGACCTAGGGTTAGGGTTACACCCAGGGGGCTGACAGGCCCGATCCTACGGCTGTTCGGCGAGCAGAGGGGCGGGCCGAGGTGAGGGCGCTGGCTAGCGGGAGCGTGGGTCAAGTGTTTTGGTGCGGGGGGGCCCTTCGAAGGTCGTGGGGGGATCGGAGGACCCTGCCCGTTCTCCCGCACTGAATGACCGGTGGCGCTCCTAGTGGTGCAGGTGGCAGCGGGGCGGCCGGGTGAGTCCGGCACTGGGGTTCATGGGTCCCCAATCCCCGGTGTTACGACTGCAGGCCCCTTGCTAGGGGCCCCTCAGGGGCTGACATATGGTAAGGGTTAGCCCCCAGGAGGCCCGCAGGCCCGATCCGCCAGCTCTGCGGTGAGTGGAGGGGTGGTCGGAGGTGAGGCCGCTGGCAATCTGGAGAGTGGGCCCAGTCATTTTGGCACGGGGGTCCTTCGAATGTCGCCAGGGGTTCGGACGGCCCTGCCCGTTCTCCCGCCCTGAATGATGGGCGGCTCCCCTAAAAGCCCTGGTGGAGGAGGGGCAGTAGGGTGAGTCGGGCGCTGGGACTCAGGGGTTCCCAATCCCCGGCGTTTTGGCGCCATGCCCCTTGGGAGGGGCCCCTCGGGGACTCACCTAGGGTTAGGGTTAGCTCCGAGGAGGCCGGCAGGCTCGATCCGCCGGCTGTGTGGTGAGCAGAGTGGCAGGCCGAGGTGAGGGCACTTGTGAGCAGGAGCGTGGGCCCAAGCGTTTGGGCGGGGGGGGCCTTCGAATGTGGCCAGAGGCTCTGAGGGCCCTGCACCTTGTCCCGCCCTGAATGACCGGCAGCGCCCCTAGTGGCCCATGTGGCAGCGGGGCAGCCGGTTGTGTCCAGCGCTGGAGCTCGGGGTTCTCCAATCCCCGGTGTTGCGGCTCTAGGCCCCTTGCTGGGGCCCCTAGGGGACCGACCTATGGTTAGATTTAGCCCCCAGGAGGCCGGAAGCCCGATCCGCCAGCTCTGCGGCAAGCAGAGAGGCGGGCGGAGGTGAGGCCGCTGGCGAGCGGGAGCGTGGGCTCAGGCGTTTTGGGGCGGGGGTCCTTCGAAAGTCGCTGGAGGCTTGGAGGGCCCTGTACGTTCTTCTGCCCTGAATGACCGGCGGCTCCCCTAGCGGCCCGGGTGGAGGAGGGGTGTTAGGGTGACTTGGGCGGTGGGGCTTGGGGGTCCCCAATCCTCGGCGTTGGGGCGCCAGGCCCCTTTGGAAGGGCTCTAGGGGGCCGACCAAGGGTTATTGTTAGCCCCCAGGGGGCCAGCAGGCCAGATCCGCCGGCTGTGAGGCGAGCGGAGGGGTGGACCCAGGTGAGGGCGCTTGAGAGCAAGAATGTGGACCCAAGCGTTTTGGCACGGGGGGCCTTCGAAGGTCATCGGGGGTTCGGAGGGCCCAACCCGTCCTCCTGCCCTGAATGACCAGCGGCGCTACTAGCGGCCCGGGGGGGCGGGGCGGCAGGGTGAGCCCGGCACTGGGGCTTGGGGGTCCCCAATCCCCGGCGTTGCGGGGGCAGACCCTTGGTAGTGGCCCCTCGGGGGCCGACCTAAGGTTACAGTTAGCCCCCAGGAGGCCGGCAGGCCCGATGTGCCAGCTGTGCGGCGAGCGGAGGGGAGGGCCGAGGTGAGGGCACGGGCGAGCGGGAGCTTGGCCGAAGCGTTTTGGCGCGGGAAGCCTTCGAAGGTCACCGGGGGATCGGAGGACCCTGCCCGTTTTCCCCGCCCTGAATGACCTGCGGCGCCCCTGGGGCCCGGGTGGTGGCAGGGCGACAGGGTGAGTCCGTCGCTGGGGTTGGGGGGTTCCCAATCCCCGGTGTTGCGGCACCAGGCCCCTTTGCAGGGGCCCCTCGGAGGCTGACCTAGGGTTATGGTTAGCCCCCAGGTGGCCGCAGGCCCAATCCACCGGCTGTGCGGTGAGCAGAGGGGAGGGCCGAGGTGAGGGCGCTGGCGAGCGGTAGCGTAGGCCCATGAGTTTTGGCATGGGGGGCCTTCGAAGGTCGCCGGGGCTCAAGAAGCCCTGCCCGTTCTCCCGCACTGAATGTCTGGCGGTGCCCCTAGCGGCTCAGTTGCCGGCGGGGGAGCATGGTGAGTCCGGCGCTGGGGCTCAGGAGTCCCTAATCCCCATCGTTGCGGCGCCAGGCCCCTTGGGAGGGACCACTAGCGGGCCGACCTAGGGTTTGGGTTAGCCTCCAGAAGGCCCACAGGCCCGATTCACCATCTGTGTGGCGAGCGGAGGGGAGGGCCGAGGTAAGGGCGCTGGCGAGCGGGAGCGTGGGCCCAAGCGTTTTGGTGCAGGGGGCCTTCGAAGGTTGCCGGTGGCTTGGAGGGCCCTGGCCATTCTCCCTCCCTGAATGAACAGCGGCGCCCCTAGTGGCCCAGGTGGCGGTAGGGCGGGAGGGTCAGCTGGGCGCTGGGGCTCAGGAGTCCCCAGTCCCCAGTGTTGAGGCAATAGGAACCTGGGATGGGCCCCTCGGGGCCCACCAAAGGTTAGGGTAACACCCAGGAGGCTGGCAGTCCTGATCCACCGGCTGTGCAGCGAGCGGAGGGGCGGAACGAGGTGAGGGCGCAGGGGAGTGGGAGCATGGGCCAAAGCATTTTGGCACAGGGGGCCTTTGAAGGTCGCCAGGGGCTCGGAGGGATCTGCCCGTACTCCCTCCCTGAATGACCGACGGTGTTCCTAGTGGCCTGGGTGGTGGCGGAGCAACACGGTGAGTCCGGCGCTGGGGTTCGGGGGTCCCCAATCCCAGGCATTGTGGTGCCAGGCCCCTTTGGAGGGGCCCCTCAGGGGCCAACCTAGGGTTATGGGTAGCCCCAGGAGGCGGGCAGGCCTCATCCACCAGCTCTGCAGCAAGTGGAGGGACGGGCCGAGGTGAGGGCACTGAGGATCAGGAGCGTGGGCTCAAGCGTTTTGGATGGGGGGGCCTTGGAAGGTCGCCGTGGGCTCGGAGGGCCCTGCCTGTTCTCCCACACTGAATGACCAGCGACACCCCTAGCAGCCCGGGTGGTGGAGGGGCAGCAGGGTGAGTCCGGCGCTGGGGCTCGGGGGTCCCCAACCCGGCGTTGCGGTCCCAGGCCCCTTGGGAGGGGCCCCTCAGCGGCCGACCTAGGGTTAGGGTTAGCCCCCTGGAGGCCGGGAGGCCCGATCTGCCAGCTGTGTGGGGAGCGGAGGGGCCGGCCGAGGTGAGGGCGCTGACTAGCGGGAGCGTGGGCGCAAGCGTTGTGGCGCAGGGGGCCTTCGAAGGTCGCCAGTGGCTCAGAGGGCCCTGTCCTTTGTTCCGGCCTGAATGACCTACAGCGCTCCTAGCGGCACGGGTGGTGGCGGAGCGGAAGTGTGAGTCCGGCGCTGAGGCTTGCGGGTCCAGAATCCCTGGCTTGTGGCGCCAGGCCCCTTGGGAGAGGCCCCTCGGGGCCGACCTAGGGTTAGCGTTAGCTCCTAGGAATCCGGCAGGCCCGTATGCCGGCTGTGCAGCGAGCAGAGGGGCGGGACTTGGCGAGGGCGCTGGTGAGCAGGAGCATGGGCCCAAGCATTTTGGCGCAGGGGGCCTCTAATGGTCGCCGTGGCTCGGAGGGCCCTCCCCGTTCTCCCGCCCTGACTGACCGGCAGTGGCCCTAGAGGCCCGGGTGGCGGTGGGGTGGCAATGTGAGTCTGGCGCTGCGGCTCAGGGGTCACCAATTTCCGGCGTTGCAGCGCCAAGCCCCTTGGCAGGAATGACTCGGGGGCTGACCTAGGGTTAGGGTTAGACCTCAGAAGGCCGGCAGGCCTGAAACGCCAGCTGTGCGTAAAGCAGATGGGCGGGCCGAGGTGAGGGCGCTGGTGAGCGGGAGCGTGGGCCCACGCGTTTTGGCATGGGAGGCCTACGAAGGCCGCAGGGGCCTGGGAGGTCCCTGCCTGTTCTCCCTCCCTGAATGACCGGCGTCACCTGCAGCGGCCCTGGTGGCGGCGGGGCTACAGGTTGAGTCCGGTGCTGGGGGTCGGGGGTTCCCAATCCCCAGCATTGTGCCACCAGGCCCCTTGGAAGGGGCCCCTCGGGGGCTGACCTAGGGTTAGGGTCAGCCCCCAGGAGGCCGGCAGGCCCGGGAGGCTGAGCCCAAACGTTTTGGCGCAGGGGGCCTTTGAATGTCGCCGGGGGCTAGGAGGGCCCTGCCAGTTCTCCCGCCCTGAATGACCGGCTGCACCCCTAGCGGCCCGAATGGCAGCGGGGCGGCAGGGTGACTCCGGCACTGCAGCTTGGTCTCCAATCCCCGGCGTTGCAGCGCCAGGCCCCTTGGCAGGGGCCCCTCGGGTCTGACCTAGGGTTAGGGTTAGCCCCCAGGAGGCCTGCAGGCCCAATCCTCCAGCTGTGCAGGAGCAGAGGGGTGGGATGAGATGAGGGCACTGGCGAGCGGGAAGGTGGGGCCAAGCATTTTGGCGCGAGGGGCCTTCAAAGGTTGCCAGGGGCTCGGAGGGCCCTGCCTGTTCTCCTGCCCTGAATGACTGACGGCGCCCTTCGTGGCCCGTTTAGCAGCGGGGCGGCAGGGAGAGTCTGGTGCTGGGGCTCGGGGGTCCCCAATCCCCGGCGTTGCAGCGCCAGGCCCTTTGGGATGGGCCCCTAGGGGGCCTACCTAGGGTAGGGTTAGCCGCCAGGAGGCTAGGATGCCTGATCTGCCGGCTGTGCGGCGAGCGGAGGGGCAGGCTGAGGTAAGGGCGATGGCAAGCGGGACCATGGGCCCTAGTGCTTTGGTGCAGGGGGCCTTCGAAGGTCGTTGGGGGCTCGGAGGGCCCTGCCCATTCTCCCGCACTGAATGACCGGCAGTGCCCCTAGTGGCCTGGGTGGCGGCGGGGGGCATGGTGAGTCCGGCGCTGGGGCTCGGGAGTCCCCTTTCCCCGTCATTGTGGCACCAGGCCCCTTGGGAGGGGCCACTAGGGCCGACCTAGGTTTAGGGTTAGCCGCCAGAAGGCCCACAGGCCCGATCCGCCAGCAGTGAGGCGAGCGGAGGGGAGGGCCGAGGTAAGGGCGCTGGCCAGCGGGAGCGTGGGGCCAAGCGTTTTGGTGCGGGGGGCCTTCGAAGGTCACCGGTCGCTCGGAGGGCCCTGCCCGTTCTCCCTCCCTGAATGAATGGCGGCGCCCCTAGCAGCCCAGGTGGCGGTAGGGCAGGAGGGTGAGTCCGGCACTGGGGCTCGGGAGTCCCCAATCCCAGGCATTGCGGTGCCAGGCCCCTTCGGAGGGGCATCTCAGGGGACAACCTAGGGTTCTGGAGGAGTGCAGGCCTCATCTGCTGGCTCTGTGGCGAGCGGAGGGGCGGGCCGAGGTGAGGGCACTGAGGAGCAGGAGCGAGGTCTCAAGTGTTTTGGATGCGGGGGCCTTCGACGTTCGCCAGGGGCTCGGAGGGCCCTGCCCATTCTCCCGCCCTGAATGGCCAGCGGCACCCCTAGCGGCCCGGGTGGTGATGGGGTGGCAGGGAGACTCCGGCGCTGGGGATCGGGGCTCCTTAATACCCGGCGTTGTGGCCTCAGGTCCCTTGGGACGGGACCCTCGGGGGCCGACCTAGGGTTAGGGTTAGCCCCCAGGAGGCTGGCAGGCTCGTTCCGCCCATGTGCGGTGAATGGAGGTGTGGGTTGAGGTGAGGTAGCTGGCGAGTGGGGGCGTGGGCCAGAGCATTTAGGCTTTGGCTTGGGGTGCCTTCGAAGGTTGCAGGAGGCTTAGAGGGTCCTGCCCGTTCTGTCGCCCTGAAGGACTGGTGATGCCCCTAGTGCCCCATGTGGCGGCAGGGCAGCAGGGTGCATCCGGTGGTGGGACTCGGGGGTCCCCAATCCCTGGCATGCGGCGCCAGGCCACTTGGGAGGGGCCCCTCGGGTGCGACCTAGGCATAGGGTTAGCCCCCAGGAAGCCAGCAGGCCCGATCCGCCAGCTCTGCAGCGAGAGGAGGGGTGGGCCGAGGTTAGGGCGCTGGGGAGCAGGAGCGAGGGAGCCAGAGTTTTTGCACGGGGGGCCTTTGAAGGTCGCAGGGGGATCGGAGGGCCTTGCCCGTTCTCCCTTCTTGAATGACTGGCAACACCCGTAGCGCCCTGGGTGCTTGCGGGGTGGCAGAGTGAGTCCAGCACTGGGGCTCGGGGGTCCCAAATCCCCAGCATTGTGGTGCCAGGCTCCTTGGGAGGGGCCCCTCGGGGGCCGACCTCGGGTTAGGGTTCTTCCACAGGAGGCAGGCAAGCCCGGCGCTAAGTGGCTCTGACAATGTAACAAAAATGCCATACACTTATCTGAAAGAAATAACCGTGTACAGGAACCCTCTTAGCCCTAACATCATCCTTTGTGAATATGGAAGCCAGCCCCAAAGTGGTCGTGGAAGTCTGACGAAAGGGCTAAGCACTTTTCTCTGAGTCACCACACTGTACAGGGAAAGACCAATGTACATCATCATTCACGAGTAGGAAGCATGAATGGAAGGTTCTGGAATTTCGAGGACTCTGACCCATCCTTATTGGTAATAAACCACCGTGTACAGGAAAACACCTTCAACTCTCATCAGCCTCCTCAATCCTGATTCCGATTCAACTTTTGGTGTGTAGGACTAGGGAAATGTCCACATCTTATTGCTAAGAAAGAACGATGTCAGGGTAATGCCCTTCAAGTCACCTCAGCCTTCCTGAAGACGGAAGCAGGAATTAAGCTGGTTATGTTACCATGAGGTAAGGAAGATGAGCATATAAGTGAGAAACAACAGTTGGCAGGACCTCTCTTCCAACGAACAGTATCTTTGCTTAATGTTGAATCCCTATGGTAAGTGGTTGTGGGCATTTGTGAGGTCAAAATCTGAAGTGTTTTGTAAAACCTCTTGGTCATTCACAGATGAGACTAAGGTAGTTGGGGACTCCTAGGCAGTGATTTGTCCACTGTCAAAAATATGAAAAGATAAAAGAGACAGATGAGGTCTCCTCAGGCATTGTCCTTTATCCTCATCCTCCGTGAGGATGGCCATCTCTGGACAGCTCAGTGTCAGAGTCTCATTCACATTGGGGGCATCTGTTCCTCACAGACATCAGGCAGGGAAATGGATTTGGTTCTCTGTGCCAGCCCAGCCACAGCTGAGTGTCACAGCACCCTCTCGTGGGCTCATAAGAGTTTCACTGTCACCAGGCAGGTCATTGTATTTGATAAACCACTGTGAGAGTTTGCAATTGCCTTCACCTGCAACCTCCAGAGGCAAATGCAGATCTCTGGTACCATGTGAAGTCATGTGAAGGCTTTGTGAGAAAGTGTCCTTTTGCTTAAGAAAAACATGGCTGGGGCTCCTGGCTGGCTCAGCCAGTTAAGCATGTGCCTTTGGCTCAGGTTATGATCCCAGGGTTCTGGAATCGAGCCAAGGGTCCCTGCTCAGCAGGAAAGGAGTAGGGAAATAGCTTAGAACCCACAGAGAATGTGAATAAAGGGGAGTGAAATGGAACTTGGTCTGTGTTTTGCTTTAGGGATTGGAAGTTAGTTTTTTCTCAATTGTGATTGTTCTTGAAACAGAACAGCTGTATTGTTTTTTTTTTTTTTACCTTTAATTTTTTTCTAGTAACAATTTTTTATTATTATATGTTAGTCACTATACAGTATTTCCTTAGTTTTTGATGTAGTGTTCCGTGATTCATTATTTGCATATAACACCCAGTGCTCCATGCAATATGTACCTTCCTTAATACCCATCACTGGCCCATCCCAATCCCCCACCCCTCTCCCCTCTGAAGCCCTCAGTTTGTTTCCCAGAGTCCATAGTCTCTCCTGGTTCATTCCCCCTTCTGTTTAGGGTCCATTGTCTAAAGGGACAGACAGTGGAAGTTCACCAAATATAAGATCGAAATTTCATTGTTCATTATAGATGCCGCCAAGTAGTTCCCAGACATTTCATTCTACTCTAGTAATTCATTATACCTGTGCAGGTGCACGTGAAAGATAACTGATGAATGTATACTGGTAATAAAACACGCCCCACAGTAGTAGAATAATAGAGAATGCACATGTGTAAAATTATTCGGCTACGGCTTCCATGCTTTCCCTTTGGTTCCTTGTTATCTATGAAATTGGACAATTTTTGTTCTCTAGGCTTAAAACTCATTGTCAGTATTCAGAGTTTTTCAATGCTGATCTTCTCCTGTATAAGTTACTAAAAACCTAAAATATGTATGAACTTTAAAAAATGCTATATTGAAAATTATAGCAGGGAAGTTCCATTTTGTGAATATTGTGTCAATGGATCTCTATTTTGCCATCAGTGTTCATTAGAAATGATGACATTTCATGTGAGTATAAATATCAATGTGAAAAAGAAAAGGTAGGAAGAACCTTGAATGTTTAAGTAATTGGTGAAATGACAGGTGTGTGTGTGTGTGTGTGTGTGTGTGTGTGTGTGTGTGTAATTGATTTTCAGTGAATGGTTTAGGTCCTTGTAGGGCCTCCGAGAGAGCCCAGGTGAACCTTTCAATGAGTTGGTATCTGTTTTCAGAACATGGGAATCTCTTAGTCCAATAGTCAATCCGGCAAGCTTTGAGGTCTTGAAGAGTTTCAGTCCTCAGCGATGGTGTTGCAGACCCTTGTGAGCAAACCCTAGGTATGCTCAGAGCCCTCATTAGCTGGTACCAACGTGTGACGATTTCAGACAGCATTTCCCAAAGAAGTACCTCTTGAGTCTCTGTTCTTGTCAGTTCCCTACACTTCCTTACACTAGTTATGTGATCAGTGTGTTTCAGGATAATCCCCACATGTGATTTTTGCTATTTCCTACTAGTTCTATCTGTTTCTCATGTTCTTCTTTTATGGTAGGGGTTGGGAAGCAACCTGTGTGGTGTAGGAAGGGGTGTGGTAGTTGTCTGCCTTCAGAGGACCAAATGATGCCTAGAAATTGTACTGTAGTTTGAGGTCAATTGTCCATCCTCTGAGTGTCAGGAATTCCATCACTTTACTTTGATGCTAGTCTGTTCTTCAAGCTGTCCTCAGAAATAAGGACGTCATCCATCTAGGGAATACTGGTTTGTGTGTATGTTTTCATTTTAGAAAAGGCCTTGCTGTGCCTGAAAATAATACTGTAGAGCACCCTTTCCTGTTCTTATTGGCCATCAGTCAATCTTTTATGAAGTATTCGTTTATAAATAGACTTTCTATGGTTGATGAGCAGGAATTCTTTATTGACAAGTCTTTGTCAGTGTGTGTATTGCAAATCTTTACTTCCCAGCCTGCGGTTCACTTTTTCATTTTCTTATGGTCATAAGATAAGGAGAAATGTCACATTTTTATGAAGTCCCACTGAATTCTTTTAAATGGTTTGTGCACCCTATGTCTTACCCCAAGATTGACAGGTTCTACTTTTTCTTTCAGAAACTGTCCAATGGGAAGCTACAATCCATTTTCTCTGTCCATTTATTGCTTACAAATTTCACATTTTTATGAAGTCCCACTGAATTCTTTTAAATGGTTAGTGCACCCTATGTCCTACCCCAAGATTGACAGGTTCTACGTTTTCTTTCAGAAACTGTCCAATGGGAAGCTACAATCCAATTTCTCTGTCCATTTATTGCTTACAAATGTATTTTGACCATCTGCTTCCTAGGAAACCTCTTTTGTTATTATTATTATTATTATTATTATTATTATTATTATTATTATTTTAAATTGCATTTTTAATTCTAAAAGGGTATTTATAGACTGTTTTGAATTTTCTATGTACACAATCGCGTTATCTGTGAATAGTCACTATTATCCCCTCAATTCTTATACTTTTTGTTTCTCTTGCCTTAAAACACTGGTAGATTCTCCGATGCCACGTTGAATAGAGCAGCATTGTTTAAAGATTTTCATATACCTTTCTCAATATCTGACAGAAAAAGCAGACAAAACATTGGTAACAAATGTGACCAAATTGACATATAGGGAACATTCCATAATAAGTGCAGAATACGTTATTTTCAAGTGATCATAGACTCTTTACCCAAATAGATGATAGGTGGGGCCACGAATCAAGGCTACAAATGTTAAACCCTGAAATTAACTAGATTCTATTCTTAGACCACAGGGGAATTGAGTCACAGTCATAGCGAAAAGAAAACCAGGAAGTCCTTCAATGTTTAAAAATTAAATGGAACTTTGCTACATATCCTAAAGGTCAGAGAAGGAATCTCATTGGAAATTCTGAACCTTTTATACATGAGGGCTCACACACAATGGCACTTTCTTTGTGAAGAGCATAATAATAACCTAGACAGGAGTTGAGCCTTAAGTCAGAGTTCTGCCTGCCCCAGCCACACCTGGCAGGCTTGGCCTGTGATCCCCCTCAGCTGTCCTTTCTGGTGGCCCTGAGCTAAGGGGGTCAACATGGCCATATGGAAATGGGAAGCTCCCCTCTCATAGTGATGGCAGTGCCCCCTCCCCAGCTGCCCTTTCTGGTGGCTCTGAGCTAAGGGGGTCAACATGGCCGTATGGAAATTAGAAGCTCCCCACTCTTAGTGATGACATTGCTATCGTATCGTCCTCACCAGTCCAACAACATGATTTCTGAGTGAACTATGACACAAGAGCGACTTCTTGGCCTTCCTTCAGGTTTGAAAATCATCTGGTGAGTCATCTATTAGAAATAGGATTCAACATGTGTTCTTTCTTCTGGAAAAGAAATAGACCCAATAGCAATTATGGCTTCCTGAGCACCTGTTCTTGAGAGACATCATACTGGCTCTTTGTAGCATTCTGCCTCTTAAACTTCTCAACTAGGGTGTAGATATTTGTAGGCACATTTTCAGGTGGTTAGACAGGGACTCGGATGATATGAGTCACAGAGGATTTTAGTGTCAGAAACCTAAGTGGGATCCCCAAATTGACTCCAAATCCCTTGTTGTTCCATACAGGGTACTATTTCCCTCTTATCTCTGGTCTTCTCGATCTGGAAACCTATCAAGTATCAGGATTTTCTTGTCATGTGGACAACTGGAACGAATTCAGCGGGCCTTTTCACCTCTGCCCATGGTGATCATTAAGATCATTATCTCAGTGGAGGACCTCTGGGTAAGATACTCAAAGATCCTTAGGGATACAGACAGTATAATATTTTTCTGGTATTAAAGTTCCTGAAACCAACTATCTTTTTTAGTCCATTCAGGCTCTGGTATGTTCAGAGGGTGCTGTAAAACAGGTCTGAAATAGTATTTAAAAACACTCAGCTCAGCCTCTTCTACAAAGTGAGCCAATGCTTATAAACATGGCTAAAATATTGCCTTACCTACGATGACTTCCCAGCCATCATAGTGTTTATATGGTATGACTGTGACTTACATTAGTCAACATTTGCAGAGAAAGAACTTAGTGCATCCAGGGGGCACTTCATGTTGAAATTAGTTTGTGACAACGAGCTACTGTGTTTTCTTCTGCAGTCCAAGGGAATGGTGCCAGACATCTCTAAGGTGTCTAGCAGTTTTACAATTCTGATTTTAAGTGGTCTGTGTGCTTCAGCGATTTGGGCAGGAGAAGGGCAGGAGTCCAGAGACTGTGAACACTTCTGTTACCTGTGCTGACCATGGAGCAGGTAGCCTTCTGTGGGCATCATTTTGATTTCTTGGTACTCTTGTGAAAGGTGCTTTTGTCTCAAATTCCTCCTTTTTAGGAGTAATTATAATGATGAAAGTAATTTTTATCTTATATCATCTGTGGGCCCTGATCCTGGGCTCCCAGGGAAGCTATCCTTTAACATTTTAACTGGCTCAAAATGATTGGGCAAAAACTCAAAGCATGAGCCCTATTTCTGCCCCAAGTACATGTTGTACATCTGCTTCATGAATAAAACAATAACCAAAAATGACAACATGAAAATAAGAAAAAATAAAGAACCTCTTTGGCTCCCATAAGATTAAAGTCATACTGACATGTACATACTGAAAATGCATGAAATCATTGCATTTCCTAAAGCCCAAGCCTTGGAGGGTCTGAGAACCACTGACATTGCCCAGAACCAGGCACACCCCAGCAGGGAGGGGTGGTGCAGAAAGGGAAGGGGCAGGACTCTGAGGGAGGTCTGCAGCTAGAGGGGTCCCTGGAAGGGGCCAGGTGTGTGTGGGGAGCCTGGCCCAGGACCCCAACCATGCTTGTGCTGGGTGTTGGGTAGAGGAGGCGCCTCTTGGACTCCCTGCACTTTCAGGGTTCCAGGGGCTTGAGGGCGGGTTGCCTGGCATCCCAGGGGCTGGGGCACCACCCTCCCTGACCAATCACCCCTTGGGGGTGGAGCTACATCTCTGTGGGCTGTTCCAGAGTTGCAGTGGGGTGCAGACCTGGGGCAGAAGAAGGGGCACTGGGAGAGAGAGAGTTGCCCTGTGGAGGTCCCAGCTGCTGAGTGAGCAGAATGCACCAGGGGCGGGGGGGTTCGGGGGTAGGGTGCGACCCAGGTGGGAGGCAGGGTTCTCGAAGGGCACTTGGAGAGGGTTCATTGTGGGGACTCAGGTGAGTTTTCTTTTCCTCTTTAAAGTCTCTTCTGCCCCATGTCCTCAACTGGCCTTATTCCCCATACCCGTGAACTCCAGGGCGCCCAATCACCTGCGCTTTTGTGGGATGGGTTGCAGAATTTCAGGGTTTCCCCTCTTCCCTGGAAAAGTGTGGGTAAGGACCTCACAGAGTCCCCACCTTCAGTGATGTGTCCCCCTGTTCTCTGACACAGTGCAGGTGATGCATCTTGAGCAGTACCCCGAGTTCAGCAGGGTGTGCCCTGGTCCCCCAGGCACAGGTGTGGCAGTAGCAAGCCCCAGAGCCATACCCAACTTCAGCATTATGCCCCGTGTGCCCCCAGGTTAGTGGTCATTGGCTGTTGGAATCATACAGGAAAATTCTCCAGGTGGGGGCCTGGAAGTGGGTGTAAATCAGACCCCAGTCTAGTTGCACTGGGAATAGACAAACTGAGGGTTTCCTTAGAAGAGTAAGTCTGCTTTCCAGAAAAGGCAAGGTCATTGGTCTATTGAGAATGAAGATAATTACTGCTAAACAAGAAGTATGTGTTGCCCCTTTGCCCAGAAACCGAAGCAGGTGTGCAGGCTTTAGGTCAGAGGTGCCTTCTTCTCCACAGCTGACAGCACTTCTCTGCTCTGACTCCAAGACACCCGAGGTTTTGAACGTCAGTATCGGAGTCAGCGAAGCAGCTTGTCACAGGACGCCAGTGTTCAGAGAAAGCACAGGTATGTTTGGCAAAATGTCCTATCTATGTCAGGGCTAGAGGTAAAACCTCTCATTATCCCAAAACCTCCTGGGCTTTTCTCTTTTCTCTAGTTGAGCCACAAAGTAAAATTGAAGTAACTGTCATCATTCTGGGTTTGTTGCAAGAATTACAATTTTCCCTGCTGGTAGAACATTGCAGGGGATCACAATTTCTCTGTCCATTTATTGCTTACAAATGTATTTTGACCATCTGTTTCCTAGGAACCCTCTTTTATTAGAAAGGGAAGGTGAGATTCACTCTGTGCCTGTTTGTAACATCTAATTTGTTCCTTCATCTAACAATGTTTATTCAATTGGGCCTAAGACATGTTTGAGTGGCCAGCATCTAGAGTTAGGTGGCTTTTTTCATCTGATACAGCCTTGGATGATGTCATTTGACAAAGGTGATGTTTCATCATTGATTAGTTTATTCATCAAAAGAGTTAAAATTAGGGTGGAGGGAAAATTGAAAATTATCCAAAGCGGCCTGTTCCTGTTTAAAAGTTGAGCTTGACTTTCTAGTTTTACTAAATGTATTATCTCGATATTTTGAGGTGCCATATTCTCTCTGTAGTTTCTTTGGTGGTGGAGTCAGAAGGAGAGTCTGGGAATTCTTTTGGATAGTGGCATGCTGGTGGCTTCAAGGGGCTTGGCGTCAGGAGCCTTGGGTGAAGTCTGCAACTGCTTGTCTGACCCTAGGAGCATCTCCCAGAGGTTTTGTTTCCTCTTATGAAATTGCCGGCAGATAATGTTCTGATTAAAGGGGAACCCTCCCATCCTGTTGGTGGGAATGCAAAGTGGTGCAGCCAGTCTGGGAAACAGTGTGGGGGTTCCTCAAAAAGTTAAACATTGAACAACCC
Organism: Ursus americanus; assembly: GCF_024610735.1. Taxonomy (NCBI): domain Eukaryota; kingdom Metazoa; phylum Chordata; class Mammalia; order Carnivora; family Ursidae; genus Ursus; species Ursus americanus. The sequence continues at coordinate 519,797 of NW_028273668.1, forward strand.
CATGATCCAGCAATTGCTCTCCTAGGTATTTACCCAAAGGATACAAAAATGCAGATTTAAAGGGGGAACCTGAACCATGATGTTTATAGCAGAAATGTCCACAGTAGCCAAACTATGGAGAGAATCCCAACATCCATGCACTGATGAATGGATAAAGCAGATGTGGGATACATATATATAATGGAATATGACCCAGCTTCAAAAAGAATGAAATCTTACCATTTGCAAGGATGCGGATGGATCTAGAGTGTATTAAGGTAAGCAAAATCAGTGAGGAAAGACAAATATCCTATGCTCTTACGCTTGTGGAACTTCGGAAAGAAAACAGATGAACAGAGTGGAGGGGCGATGAGAGAGGCAAACAAGGAAATAGACTCAACCTTGGAGAACAAACTGAGTGTTACTGCAGGACAGGGGCATGGGGGGAAGAGTTAAATGGGTGAGAGGTATTAAGGAGGGCATTTGTGATGAGCATCGGGTACTGTATGCAGGTGAGGAATCGCTAAATCCTACCCCTGAAGCAAATGTTCCATGGCATGTGACTAACTGGAATTTAAGTAAGAGAAGAAAGGAAAAAGTGTTCTGCTTCATGAAGAGTGAGGTAAACTTGTAGTAATTTGGGCTGTACTATTCTATAGATGAGAGTTGTTAAACACCCTGTTGTAGGATACACTAGTTGCTTATCACATAAGGAGTCTTCAGAAAGCTGCAATGAAAGATTCAGGTGTCAGAGTATGTTCATGTTCCACTGATATGTTACAGTTTGCACAGGTAGGAAAGAAGATGGAGAGAAAGGCAACAGAAGGGGAAAGTAGGTGTGAACCTTTCATTACTTAGCATTATAGCTTTCTCATGAAAGCCTTGCGCCAGTGTGATTATGGAAGCAGAGGGGAATCCGGGAAATTTGCAGGAGACGGGGGAGTTCCAGATCTGGGTAAAGCTGCCAAGGGTCCCAGAGGAGAGCTGAATGCATTCTGCAGCAGGGTGTGGGCGGGGTGGGCTCCAGGGGTGGCTGTGGGTCTCCTGGGTGAGAGTTGTAACAGGTGAGGACTGTGTGCAAGTTCCTGGCTGAGGACAAGTGAGGCACAGGTGGAGAGCTGGCAGAGAACCTTCTTCTGGGCCACCAGCCTCACCCAACACACAGCTTCATCTTCTGTCCCTTTCACTCCAATTCAGACTTCTCAGAAGGTGAGTGAGAACACATCAAGAGCATTCGAAACAGAAGGGAAAGCATGTGGAAAGGCTCTGGGGCAGGAGAATTCCAGGTATGTCCAGGAGCAGCAAGAAGGCCCTGTGGCCACAGGAGACAGCTTAGGACATGAGCTCAGAGAGGTGACAGATGGTGACAGAAAGCCATTCCAGGGCTATAACCCCATGAGACCCTGTTTCACTGGGCCATCGTGGCTACAGTGTTGAGAACAGATGACAGAGGGTTGAAGATGGCAAGGCAGGTCAATGACGAAGCTTTTCCAGGAACTCAGGCACTGTGGTCCAGACAGGTGGCCTTGGATGGAGTGGTTAGACCTATTCTGGGTCCATTTTGAAGATGGAGCTCACAGGATTTGCTGATGGGTTAGCTATTAGGAGCAGGAGAACAGAGGAATTGGGGTAACTCCCAGCTGTTGTGGGTTGTCCTGATCGAGGGGAAGGAGTGGGTTTTTCGGGTGGTAGGAGGTAGTCCGTGTTCTGCATGCTGAGGAAGGTGCCTTTCCCAGTGGATCTGCTGAGGTTTGTGTCTGAGAGAACCTTTCACTTCTCCTCCCTCAGCAATGCTCAAGTACAAGTACCCCCAACTTTTTAAACGTTCACAGTAAGACACTTGGTTTTCTTGAAATAACTACATAATTACCCATCTTCAGTAAGAGGAAGAGACCTGAAGAGGATTTCCCTCTTATGAAAAAAGGTGAACTGTGAGAATCGCGTTCATCATCTGTTTTGGGGAGAAGCTCCTTCTGTTGGAAACCGCTTTCCGCATCCAGCCACCAGCACTTTGAATGGTGTCTGTGAGCCTCTATTGTGCTTTATCTTCATTTATGCTGGGCCTCCGTTAGGTACTTGTGTCCTGAGGCCTAAGAAAAGCCAAAAGAAGGAATTTTGGGGTCTGAGCACACTGTCTAATTGTTCCGTGTAAATTAATGGCCATTCCTTCTTGACACCATTTCTGCTGTGCAAGGTTTCTCCGAAGCCCTGCACTTTCAAAGAGCAGGGAAACCTATACCCCATGCTGCGGGGTTAGTTTTAGTCTCCATGCTGGACAGAACATTTCATGACTGTCAGATTTTCTCACTCAAACATTGAGACTTTGACCACCTTCACCCATTTCTACCACCCCATCCCCGAATCTGGCACCTACCAATCTGCTATCAGTATCTATGCATTCAGTATTTGTTTATTCCACGTGGAATGTACATGAGAGCATCTGGGATTGGTCTTTCTGTGTCTGAGTTACTTGGAATAAGGTCCCCAAGGTCTGTGTTTCCAGGTCTGATTCTTGTGAATAATGCTGCAGTGAACGTGGGAGTGCATCTGTCTTTTTGAGGCAGTATTTTTGTGTTCTCCGAATAAATACTCAGTAGAGCCATTACTGTGCCATGTGGTAGTTGCATTTATTTTTTCAGGAACCTCCATACCATTTGTCACAGTGGCTGCACCAATTTCCATTCCCACCAACAGTGCACAGTGTCTCCTCCTCTGCAAACCCTTGACCCCAACTGGTGTCTGTCTCTGGACAATTGGTGATCCAACTGTTGTGAGGGGATAGCCGATTGTGGGTTTGACTGATGTTTCCCTGACGATTTTTAGTGATGTCTAACAACTTTCTCTGTCTGTTGGCACCTGTGTGCCATCTTTGGAAAGTATCTATTCACATATCCCCCACGTTTTTTTATACAGTTTTTTTTGTTTCTTTTGATTTGTATGAGTGTTGTGTGTATTTTTGATATTAGCCTCTTCTCACACATATGATTCGCAGATATTTTTTTCTTATTGGGTCAGTGGCCTTTTAAGTTTTTGCTGGTTTCTTTTGCCGTGTGGAAGATTTCAGTTTGATATTGTTCCACTTGTTTATTTTTGCTTTTGTTGCCTTTGCATTTGGTGTCCGATCTGAAGACTCTTTGCCAAAACCAATGTCGAGAGACTTAGTACCTGTGTCTTCTTGGAGGTTTATGGATTCAGGTCTTATGTTCAAATCATTCATCCATTAAAAATTTTGTGTGTGGTGTAAGAAAGTGGATCAGTTATATTCTTCTGCATTTACTGTCCAGTTTGCATGTTACCGCTCACTGAAGAGACGGTCCTTCCCTCATGGCATATCTTCTGCTGCTGTGTCGTAAGTTAGGATCATCTACGTGTGGGTAAGTTTCTGAGCTTTCTGTTCTGTTCCACTGAACTGGTGTCTGTGTTTATGCCAGTAAAATCCTGTTTTGATGACAACAGCTCTATAATCTAGCTTGAAATCCAGGAGTGTGTTGACTGCACCTTTCTTTCTCCAGGTTGCTTTGGGTATTTGGGGTCTTTTGTGATTCCATACAAGTTTGTGGACTGTTTTCTATTTGCTCGAATAATGCCACTGGAATTCAGATAGGGATTTCATCACATCTGTCGATTGCTTTGGGTACGATGGACATGTTCACATAATTAAATCTTCCAGTTAAGGAGTATGGCGTATGCTTCCATTTGTTTGTGTTGCCTTCCAAATCTTTGACCCATACATTCTGCCCCCCCTCGACACACATGGTTTTCATTTCTTTTCTGCCATGTGTTGAGTGTACTATGTCTTTCGCATTTTTGGTTACTTTTATTCCTAGATTTTTTTTTGATGCAATTGTAAATGGCATTGCTTTTTTAATTTCTCTTTGTGAACGTGTGTCATCAGTATACAGAAATGCAAGAACTTGGGTCATCTGGGTGGCCCCATAGGTGAAGCGTCTGCCTTCAGCTCAGGTCATGATCCCAGAGTCCTGGATCGAGCCCCATGTTGGGCTCCCCGCTTATCGAGGGTCTGCTTCTCCCTCTTTCCTACACTCCCCCTGCATGTGCTTTTTCTCTTCCTCTCAAATAAATAAATAAAATCTGAAAAAAATAAAGACAACAGGTCTCTGTATATTGACTTTATATCCTGCAGCTTTCTTGCATTTGTTTAAACTAACTGTTTTTTTTGTGTGTGTGTGTGTGTAATCTTTCGGGATTTCATGTCATTTGCAAATAGTGACAGTTTTCCTGTATGGATTTCATATCTTTCTCCTTTTTTAAAATGATGTTAGTCACCCTACAGTACTTCATTTGTTTTTGATGAAGTGTTCCATGATTCATTGTTTGTATATAACACCTAGTGCTCATTATGACACGTGCCCTCCTTAATACCCATCACCAGGATAACCCATTCCCCTACCCCTCCCTTACTGCAACCTTCAGTTTGTTTCCCAGTGTCAACAGTCTCTCATGGTTCCTCTCCCCCTCTCATTCCCCCCCTTCACTTTTCCCTTCCTTCTTCTAATGTCCTCCATGCTATTCCTTCCATTCCACATAGGAGTCAAACCTTATGATAATTCTCTTTCTGTGCTTGCCTTAATTTCACTTAGCATAATCCCCTCCTGGTCAATTCACATTGGTGCAAATGGTGGGTATTCATCCTTTCTGATGACTGAGTAATATTCCATTGTATAGATGAACCACATCTTCTTTGTCCATTCATCTGCTGAAGGACATCTTGGCTCCTTCCACAGTTTGGCTATTATGGACATTGCTGCTATGAACATTGAGATACAGGTGCCCCTTCTTTTCATTACTCTGTGTCTATGGGGTAAATACCCAGTAGTGCAATTGTTGGGTCATAGGATAGCTCTGTGTTTAATGTCTTGCGGAACATCCATATTGTTCAAAAGTGGTTATACCAGTTGAATTCTCACGAGTAGTGTAAGAGGGCTCCCCTTTCTCCACATCATCTCTGACTTTTTGTAATTTCCTGTCTTGTTAATTTTTTTCTCAAGATTTTATTTATTTATTTGATAGAGATAGAGACAGCCAGCGAGAGAGGGAACACAAGCAGGGGAAGTGGGAGAGGAAGAAGCAGGCTCATAGCGGAGGAGCCTGATGTGGGGCTCGATCCCATAATGCCAGGATCACGCCCTTAGCCGAAGGCAGATCCTTAACCTCTGTGCCACCCAGGTGCCCCCTGCCTTGTTAATTTTAACCATTCTAACTGGTGTAAGGTGGTATCTCATTGTCGTTTTGATTTGTATTTGCCTGATGGCAAGTGATGTGGAGCATTTTTTCATGTGTCTGTTGGCCATTTGTAAGTCTTCTCTAGAAGTATCTCTTTGTGTCTTCTGCCCATTTTTTGTGTGTCGAGTTTGAGGAGTTCTTTATAGATCTTGGATACCAGCCCTTTATCTGTAATATCATTTGCAGATATCTTCTTCTTTTCCATAGGTTGCCTTTGTGTTTTGTTGATCGTTTGCTTTGCTGTGCAGAAGGTTTTTATCTTGATGAAGTGCCAATAGTTCATTTTTGCTTTTATTTCCTTTGCCTTTAGAGACATGGCTTGCAAGAAGTTGTTGTGTCCAAGGTTGAAGAGTTCTTTTGATTTGGATATGATACAGGAATCCATTATCTTTCTTTCCTGATTGTATTCGATTCCTCTGTCTTTCTTGGTGAGTCTAGCTAAGTTTGTCAGTTTTATTTATCTTTCCAAAAAAGGCACCTTTCAATTTCATTGTTTTTGTTGTTTTTTTTTTTTTTGGTCTTTTTAGTCTCTGTTGGATTTATTTATGCATTCCTTTTTGTTATTTCCTTATTTCTACTATACTGGGTCTTTGTTGTTTTATTTTTTACTTCTTTACCACATAAATCAGGTTGTTAATGGAGACCCTTCTCATGGATTGATGAAGACTTGAGTTTCTATGAATGTCCCCCATAGAGCTACTTTTGCTGCATCCCATAAGTTTTTGTAAGTTGTCTTTTTCATCAGTGTCAAGGTACTTCTAAAATCTTTTTTGATTTCTTCTTTGACTGTTGGTTGTTCGGTAGCATGTTTTTAATTCTCCACATATTTTTTTGAGATTATTTAAGTATCTGACAGAGAGTGAGACAGTGAGAGAGGGAACGCAAGCAGGGGGGGGTGAGAGAGGGAGAAGCGGGCTTCCCACTGAGCAAGGAGCCTGATTCCAACCTAAATCCCAGGATCCTGGGATCAGGACCTGAGCTGAAGGCAGATCCTTAACAACTGATCCACCCAGGCTCCCCAATCTCCACCTATTTTTGACTGTCCCATTTTTTTCTTGAGACTGATTTCTAGTTTCATATCTTTGTGGTTGGACAAGATTTGAAGCAGAAGGTGAAGAGCATTCAGATTAAAAGTTTGTTTCCTGGAGGGATTTCTGAGGGCAGACCATGAGTTCTGTGGGGACGGAGGAAGGTTTTGTGAGACGGGGGTGGGGTTAACCCTTGTTAGAATTACTGACTACTACCATGCAGGCTGTGTGCTACTGTTCACACCGTAGTCCTGATGGACTTGTACTTCATTAGGAACATTTTCTAGGAGGTTTAGGCATAGCCTTCTCTTAAAGAAAGGTGCCATGTGAGTTCATGGCATGACCCCAGGTCAGCAACCAGGATGTATGGTATTGTGGGGGATGAGAAACAGGCTTTCTGTGGGAAGTGACAGAAATAGTTTATGGTGAGCTCCATGACCATAGGTGAGGTCCTGAGTGACCCACTGGGTGTTGGGTTCTGTGGATCTGTCTCATCAGGTGCTGTGGAATTCAGGGACACCCTCCTGTCTGTGGATTTGTGTGGAGACAGGTAGACATCAGTGTTTGGCCAGGCACAAGGGTCACACTGGACCACCACCAGAGGTGCAGCGTGTGCGGGAGCCACTGCTTGCTTTCCACGAAAGCTGACCAGGGTCTTTGACTGTGATTTCTAGCAGCTGCAAGGGGAGAGGAGGCCGGGGTGGTGCACACTTCCTAGAGTTGTGGTCAGGACTAGTCTGGAACCCACTGAAGTCAGCCACACTGGGCACAGAAGGCCCCCAGTCAGTGTAGCTGTGGGCACTGCTCCCATGGTACTTTCGGGCCGGCTCCATGCTGCCACCTCCTGCTTTTCATCATCACCTTCAAAGTCATGTGCCTCTGCTCTTGCCCCATGGCCTCCGGGGTATTGTCAGTCCTCCATCTGGCCCTCGTCCCTGTTGCCCTGTGCAGTCCGATGCCAGGATAGCCTTCTCGAGACAATCATCTGGCCCTGATGGAACACTTCCATGGATCTCGTGTGATGCAAGGATGAAGCCCTGCCCTGGAAGGGGGCTGCAGGTCCCCAATCAGGAGAGCCATGTCTCCCTTTTCAGCATGGCCTGCCCTCCCCTCAGTCTTCTTCAGGGAAGCTCTCCCCACTTCCTGAGATGACAGCTCTGAACTTAAAAATGAATGTTATTTTACATATCTCTATGCCTTAGTTCATCCATGGCATGTCTTTCAACCCCGTTAGTGGGTTTTTTTTTTTAGCAGTTCTGAAGGGCTGTCTGCTCAAGGAGGGGATGACCCGGGTGGGGCAGCTTTCCCTCTCATCTCCCTCAGCATGTCTCTGAGCCCTGGGGCCAACTGTGCCACTGAGGATTGAGGGACCCGAGCCAGCTCATCCTGAGCCCAGGCTCTGTCAGCTGTGTAGACGGATGCGTGTCAGAGTGGTGGGCAGCGGCATGGGCCAGGGGCAGGCAGTGTCTCCTCATTCCTTCCCTCCCTTCCTCGCAGATATAGCTCAGAGCAGCCTTCAACACCTGCATCTCCAGATCCCTTGACCTGTGCCTCCTGTGTTCAGCTGGTGACCTTGGAGTTTTGCATTGATTCTACCTCCCATACCCTCTCCTGTAGCAGTTCCTGGATCAGGGGAGTGGTGGGACTCTTGTCTGCTTTTGATCTTCTTCCTGTCCCTCACCAAGCCCACCCACCTTTGCATCTTCCATGTAAGTGTTTGGAAGCAAGCCCATCCACAGGGAACCTATTAGCCAAATGGATCCAGGCAAAGAACATTGAAGTAGAGATCCAGGATCCATAATAAACCTGCTCGGAAACTTGTCCCAAAGTCTGTGACTCTCTCACAATGTAACAGAAACAATAATAGCTTTCTGGACTGTGAAGTGACATGTGTCTCTACTTCTAATCTTAAATGCATAGGTGCTGAGCCTGGACTGAAAAGGACCATGGCTCCCGTGGGCTGGGATCCACAGTAAGAACTCAGTGAAATCTGAATTCAAGGCATAGAGTGAATAATTATTGTAGAGTGAATCCTCCCAAGTAGGGCTTATGAACAATGCACAGGAAAAGCTTTTTCAAAGAGGTTTCTGAAAGAAAAATCTTTTTTAAAAATTTATTTTAATTCCAGTAGAGCTAACCTACAGTGTTACATTCGTTTCAGGTGTACAATAGAGTGATTCAGTAATTCTATAAATTACTCAGTGGTCATCAAGAAAAGTGTCCTCTTAATCCGCTTCATCTATTTGACTCATCCCTCTATCCACCTCCTCTCTGGTATCCATCCGTTTGTTCTCTATTGTTAAGAGTTTGTATTTTGCCACACCCATACTCAGGCAACCCTGTTTGGGTAGAGTTGCCCTGTCCCCTGCGAGGGGGGATGGGTGTGGGAACGCTGTGAGCCAGTATTTCCAGGCTTTTGTTCCCTGGCATCTTTCTCTGGCGGTCTGCTGTGCCTCTTCTGAGAGTCAGAGCAGCAGAGGCTGAATTGTCACAGAACAGAGGGATTGCGGCATGTTCTTCACGGATGTTCTGGCCACTTTAACTCCGTTACTGTTGGTGCTGCTCAACCCCATAGCGTCCCTGGATGTGTGCCCCACACCTGGTGTCCCTGTCCTCACTTCCAGGGCAGGTGCATCTCTGTCCTTTGTGTTTCTAAGGCCACCAGCCACCAGCCGTCCCCTGGAGCTCCCAGATCTCCAGGTCTCAGTCTGGATCCCGTGAGCACACCAGGATTACGGAGTTTCCTGAGAAGCCTGGTGGCATACCACCTCCTTCAGGGTCTCAGTCTGCTGTTTCCTGGGTGCCAACCACGAGTTCGCCCGCTGCCCCATGCAGGTGGCCCACCAGCCGCCAGCCGCCCCGCGTGCTCCCGGGTCTCTGGGTCTGTCTATTCCCGGTGAGCACACTGGGATTCCGGAGTTCCGTGAGAAGCCTGGTGGTGGGCGCACCTGGTTCAGGGTCTCAGTCTGCTGTTTCCTGGGTTCTGACCATGAATCTGCCCTCTCCCCTGTGCAGGTGGCCTGCCAGCCTCCAGTGGACCCGCACGCGCTCCAGGAGCTCTCATTCTCATTCTGGATCCCATGAGCACACTGGGATTCCTGTGTTCTGGGAGATGCCTAGTGGTGTGCTCTCTGGGCTCACCAGTCTCAGTCCTCTCTCTAGGGGTGCCTTCTGTGAATCTGCCAGCTCCCCTGTGCAGGTGGCTGCTACTTCCTGGCGCCCAAATGCGGTGGCTCCCTCCCCCTTCCTTTTATCTTCCAGTATCTGTGCCAGGTTTCAGGACTCCCCGCTTCCTACCTCAATACACAGCGCTGGAGATGTTCATTTGTAGAGATCCAGATATATCTTCCTGCCTCTCAGGCTGATTCCGTGGTTGTTTAGGCTGGCCTGCTACCTATCCAGCAGGACTCAGGGGATCTGCGGAAAAAGGAGTCCCCTACTCCTCCACCATCTTAACTCCTCTCTTGTACCTGAAATAGTATTTAAAAACACTCAGCTCAGCCTCTTCTACAAAGTGAGCCAATGCTTATAAACCTGGCTAAAATATTGCCTTACCTACGTTGACTTCCCAGCCATCCTAGTGTTTAAATGGTGTGACTGTGACTTACATTAGTCAACATTTGCAGAGAAAGAACTTAGTGCATCCAGGGGGCACTTCATGTTGAAATTAGTTTGTGACAACGAGCTACTGTGTTTTCTTCTGCAGTCCAAGGGAATGGTGCCAGACATCTCTAAGGTGTCTAGCAGTTCTACAATTCTGATTTTAAGTGGTCTGTGTGCTTCAGAGATTTGGGCAGGAGAAGGGCAGGAGTCCAGAGACTGTGAACACTTCTGTTACCTGTGCTGACCATGGAGCAGGTAGCCTTCTGTGGGCATCATTTTGATTTCTTGGTACTCTTGTGAAAGGTGCTTTTGTCTCAAATTCCTCCATTTAGTAGTCATTATAATGATGAAAGTAATTTTTATCTTATATCATCTGTGGGCCCTGATCCTGGGCTCCCAGGGAAGCTATCCTTTAACATTTTAACTGGCTCAAAATGATTGGGCAAAAACTCAAAGCATGGGCCCTATTTCTGCCCCAAGCACATGTTGTACATCTGCTTTGAGAAGAAAACAACCAAAAATGCCAACATGAAGATAAGAAAAAATAAAGAACCTCTTTGGCTCCCATAAGATTAAAGTCATACTGACATGTACATACTGAAAATGCATGAAACCATTGCATTTCCTAGAGCCAAAGCCTTGGAGGGTCTGAGAGCCACTGACCTTGCCCAGAACCAGGCACACCCCAGCAGGGAGGGCTGGTGCAGAAAGGGAAGGGGCAGGACTCTGAGGGTGGTCTGCAGCTAGAGGGGTCCCTAGAAGGGGCCAGGTGTGTGTGGGTGCCCTGGCCCACGACCCCACCCATTCCTGTGCCGGGTGTTGGGTAGAGGAGGCACCTCTTGGGCCCCCTGCACTTTCAGGGTTCCAGGGGCTTGAGGGCGGGTTGCCCAGCATCCAAGGGGCTCAGGCACCAACCTCCCCAACCATTCACTGCTTGGGGGTGGAGATGTCTCTGTGGGCAGTCCCAGATTTGCAGTGGGTTGCAGAATTGGGGCAGAAGAAGGGGCACTGAGAGAGAGAGAGTTGCCCTGTGGAGATCCCTGCTGGTGAGTGAGCAGCTTGCACTGGGGTGGGGGTCTGGGGGTAGGGTGTGCCCCAGGTGGGAGGCAAGGTTTTGGAAGGGCACGTGGAGAGGGTTCATTGTGGGTACTCAGGTGAGTTTTCTTTTTCCCTTTAAAGTCTCTTCTGCCCCATGTCCTCAACTGACCTTATTCCCCATACCCGGGAACTCCAGGGCACCCACTCACCTGAGCTTTTGTGGGATGGGTTGCAGAATTTCAGGGTTTCCCCTGTTCCCCTGGAAGAGTGCGGGTAACGACCTCACACAATCCCCACTTTCAGTTCTCTGACACAGTGCAGGTGATGCATCTTGAGCAGTACCCTGAGTTCAGCAGGGTGTGTCCTGGTCCCCCAGGCACAGGTGTGGCAGTATCAAGCCCCAGAGCCATCCCCCAACTTCAGCATTATGCCCCGTGTGCCCCTGGGTAGTGGTAATTGGCTATTAGAATCATGCAGGAATATCCTCCAGGTGGGGGCCTGGAGGCGTGCGTAAACCAGACCCCACTCTAGTTGCATTGGGAATAGACGAATTGAGGGTTTCTTTAGAAGAGTAAGTCTGCTTTCCAGAAAAGGCAAGGTCATTGGTCTGTTGAGAATGAAGATAATTACTGATAAACAACAAGTATGTGTTGCCCCTTCGCCCAGAAACCGAAGCAGGTGTGCAGGCTTTAGGTCAGAGGTGCCTTCTTCTCCCCACCTGACAGCAATTCTCTGCTCTGGCTCCAAGAAACCCGAGGTTTTGAACGTCAGCATCAGAGTCAGCGAGGCAGCTTGTCACAGGACGCCAGTGTTCACAGAAAGCAAAGGTATGTTTGGCAAAATGTCCTATCTATGTCAGGGCTGGAGGTAAAACCTCTCATTATCCCAAAACCTCCTGGGCTTTTCTCTTTTCTCTAGTTGAGCCACAAAGTAAAATTGAAGTAGCTGTCAGCATTCTGGGTTTGGTGCAGGAATTACTTAGTTTCCCTGGAGGTAGAACGTTGCAGGGGATCACAATTTCTCTGTCCATTTACTGCTTACAAATGTATTTTGACCATCTGTTTCCTAGGAACCCTCTTTTATTAGAAAGGGAAGGTGAGATTCACTCTGTGCCTGTTTGTATCATCTAATTTGTTCCTTCATCTAACAGTGTTTATTCAATTGGGCCTAAGATATGGTTGAGTGGCCAACATCTAGAGTTAGGTGGCTTTTTTCATCTGATACAGACTTGGATGATGTCATTTGAAAAAGGTGATGTTTCATCATTGATTAGTTTATTCATCAGAAGAGTTAAAATTAGGGTGGAGGGAAAATTGAAAATTTTCCAAAGCGGCCTGTTCCTGTTTAAAAGTTGAGCTTGACTTTCTAGTTTTACTAAATGTATTATCTCGATATTTTGAGGTGCCATATTCTCTCTGTAGTTTCTTTGGTGGTGGAGTCAGAAGGAGAGTCTGGGAATTCTTTTGGATAGTGGCATGCTGGTGGCTTCAAGGGGCTTGGCGTCAGGAGCCTTGGGGTGAACTCTGCAACTACTTGTCTGACCCTAGGTGCATCTCCTAGAGGTTTTGTTTCCTCTTATGAAATTGCTGGCAGATAATGTTCTGCTTAAAGGGGAAGCCTCCCATCCTGTTGGTGGGAATGCAAAGTGGTGCAGCCAGTCTGGGAAACAGTGTGGGGGTTCCTCAAAAAGTTAAAAATTGAACAACCCCATGATCCAGCAATTGCTCTCCTAGGTATTTACCCAAAAGATACAAAAATGTGGATTCGAAATGGGTACATGCACCATGATGTTTATAGCAGAAATGTCCACAGTAGCCAAACTATAGAGAGAATCCCAACGTCCATGCACTGATGAATGGGTAAAACAGCTGTGGGATACATATATATACACTGGAATATGACCCAGATTCAAAAAGAATGAAAACTTACCATTTGCAAGGATGTGGATGGACCTAGAGTGTATTAAGCTAAGCAAAATCATTGAGGAAAGACAAATATCCTATGCTCTCATGCCTGTGGAACTTCAGAAAGAAAACAGATGAACAGAGTTGAGGAGTGATGAGAGAGGCAAACAAGGAAATAGACTCAACCTTGGAGAACAAACTGAGTGTTGCTGCAGGACAGGGGCATGGGGGGAAGAGTTAAATGGGTGAGGGGTATTAAGGAGGGCACTTGTGATGAGCACCGAGTTCTGTATGCAGGTGAGGAATCACTAAATCCTACCCCTGAAGCGAATATTCCATGGCATGTGAACTAACTGGAATTTAAGTAAGAGGAGAAAGGTAAAAGTGTTCTGCTTCATGAAGAGTGAGGTAAAATTGTAGTGATTTGGGCTGTACTATTCTATAGATGAGAGTTGTAAATCACCCTGTTGTAGGATACACTAGTTTCTTATCACATAAGGAGTCCTCAGAAAGCTGCAATGAAAGATTCAGGTCTCAGAGCATGTTCATGTTCCACTGATATGTTACAGTTTGCACAGGTAGGAAAGAAGGTGGAGAGAAAGGCAACAGAAGGGGAAAGTAGGTGTGAACCTTTCATTAGTTAGCGTTATAGCTTTCTCATGAAAGCCTTGCGCCAGTGTGATTTTGGAAGCAGAGAGGTAATCCGGGAGCTTTGCAGATGGGGGAGTTCCAGGACTGGGTAAAGCTGACAGGGATTCCAGAGGAGAGCTGAATGCATTCTGCAGCAGGGTGTGGGCAGGGTGGGCTCCAGGGGTGGCTGTGGGTCTCCTGGGTGAGACTTGTTACAGGTGAGGGCTGTGTGCAAGTTCCTGGCTGAGGACAAGTGAGGCACAGGCGGAGAGCTGGCAGAGAACCTTCTTCTGGGCCACCAGCCTCACCCAACACACACAGCCTCATCTTCTGTCCCTGTCACTCCAATTCAGACTTCTCCGAAGGTGAGTGAGAACACATCAGGAGCATTCTGAACAGAAGGGAAAGCATGTGCATAGCTCTGGGGCAGGAAAATTCCAGCTATGTCCTGGAGTAGCAAGATGGCCCTGTGGCCACAGGAGACAGCTTAGGACATGACCTCAGAGAGGTGACAGAAAGCCATTCCAGGGCTATAACCCCATGAGACCCTGTTTCACTGGGCCATCCTGGCTACAGTGTTGAGAACAGATGACAGAGGGTTGAAGATGGCAAGGCAGGTCAATGACAAAGCTTTTCCAGGAACTCAGGCACTGTGGTCCAGACAGGTGGCCTTGGATGGAGTGGTTAGACCTATTCTGGGTCCATTTTGAAGATGGAGCACACAGGATTTGCTGATGGGTTAGCTATTAGGAGCAGGAGAACAGAGGAACTGGGGTAACTCCCAGCTGTTGTGGGTTGTCCTGATCGAGGGGAAGGAGAGGGTTTCTCGGGTGGTAGGAGGTAGTCCGTGTTCCACATGCTGAGGAAGGTGCCTTTCCCAGTGGATCTGCTGAGGTTTGTGTCTGGGAGAACCTTTCACATCTCCTCCCTCAGCAATGCTCAAGTACAAGTATCCCCCACTTTTTAAACGTTCACAGTAAGACACTGGGCTTTCTTGAAAGAACTACGTTATTACCCAGCTTCAGTAGAGGAAGAGACCTGAAGAGGATTTCCCTCTTATGAAAAAAGGTGAACAGTGAGAATCGCGTTCAGCATCTGTTTTGGGGAGAAGCACGACAGAGGCGTCGTGCACCCCAACCTGCTCCTTCCGCTGGGAACTGCTCTCCGCATCCAGCCACCAGCACTTTGAATGGTGTCTGTGAGCCTCTGCTGTGCTTTGTCTTCATTTATGCTGGGCCTCCATTAGAAACTTGTGTCCTGAGGCCTAAGAAAAGCCAAAGAGAAGGAATTTTGGAGTGTGAGGACACTATCTAATTGTGCCTTGTAAATTAATGGCCATTCCTTCTTGAACACCATTTCTGCTCTGCAAGGTTTCTCAGAAGCCCTGTACTTTCAAAGAGCAGGGAAACCTATACCCCATGCTGCGGGTTTAGTTTTAGTCTCCATACTGGACGGAACATTTCATGACTGTCGGATTTTCTCACTCAAACATTGAGACTTTGACCACCTTCACCCATTTCTAACACCCCATCCCCGAATCTGGCACCTACCAATCTGCTATCAGTATCTATGCATTCAGTAATTGTTTATTCCACGTGGAATGTACATGAGAGCATCTGGGATTGGTCTTTCTGTGTCTGAGTTACTTAGCATAAGGCCCCCAAGGTCTGTGTTTCCATGTCTGGTTCTTGTGAATAATGCTGCAGTGAACGTGGAAGTGCATCTGTCTTTTTTAGGCAGTATTTTTGTGTTCTCCAAATCAATACTCAGTAGAGCCATTAATGGGTCATGTGGTAGTCGCATTTATTTTTTCAGGAACCTCCATACCGTTTGTCACAGTGGCTGCACCAATTTCCATTCCCACCAACACTGCACAGTGTCTCCTCGTCTGCACACCCTTGACCCCACCTGGTGTCTGTCTCTGGGACAATTGCTGTTCCAACTGTTGTGAGTGGATAGCCGATTGTGGGTTTGACTGATGTTTCCCTGATGATGATGAGTGATGTCTAACAACTTTCTCTGTCTGTTGGCACCTGTGTGCCATCTTTAGAAAGTATCTATTCACATATTCCCCACATTTTTTATACAATTTTTTTTTGTTTTGATTTGTATGAGTGTTGTGTGTATTTTGGATATTAGCCTCTTCTCACACATATGATTCGCAGATATTTTTTTTCTTATTGGGTCAGTGGCCTTTTAAGTTTTTGCTGGTTTCTTTTGCCGTGTGGAAGATTTCAGTTTGATGTTGTTCCACTTGTTTATTTTTGCTTTTGTTGCCTTTGCATTTGGTGTCCGAGCTGAAGACACTTTGCCAAAACTAATGTCGAGAGACTTAGTACCTGTGTCTTCTTGGAGGTTTATGGATTCAGGTCTTACATTCATATCATTCATCCATTAAAAATTTTGTGTGTGGTGTAAGAAAGTGGACCAGTTATATTCTTCTGCATTTACTGTCCAGTTTGCCTGTTACCGCTCACTGAAGAAACAGTCCTTCCCTCATGGCATATCTTCTGCTGCTGTGTCGTAAGTTAGGATCATCTACGTGTGGGTAAGTTTCTGAGCTTTCTGTTCTGTTCCACTGACCTGGTGTCTGTGTTTCTGCCAATACCATCCTGTTTTGATGACAACAGCTTTGTAATCTAGCTTGAAATCCAGGAGTGTGTTGACTGCACCTTTCTTTCTCCAGGTTGCTTTGGGTATTTGGGGTCTTTTGTGATTCCATACAAGTTTGAGGACTGTTTTCTATTTGCTCGAATAATGCCGCTGGAATTCAGATAGGGATTTCATCATATCTGTCGATTGCTTTGGGTACGATGGACATGTTCACATAATTAAATCTTCCAGTTAAGGAGTATGGCGTAAGCTTCCATTTGTTTGTGTTGCCTTCCAAATCTTTGACCCATACATCCTGCCCCCCTCGACACACATGTTTTTCATTTCTTCTCTGCCATGTGTTGAGTGTACTATGTCTTTCTCATTTTTGGTTACTTTTATTCCTAGATTTTTTTTTGATGAAATTATAAATGGCATTGCTTTTTGAATTTCTCTTTGCAAAAGTGCGTCATCAGTATGCAGAAATGCAAAAAGTTGGGTCACCTGGGTGGCCCCATAGGTGAAGCTTCTGCCTTCATCTCAGGTCATGAACTCAGCGTTCTGACATTGAGCCCTGTGTTGGGCTCCCCGTTTAGCGAGGGTCTGCTTCTCCCTCTTTCGGACACTCCCCCTGCCCTTGCTTTTTCTCTTCCTCTCAAATAAATAAATAAAATATGAAAAAAAAAAGAGAACAGGTCTCTGTATATTGACTTTATATCCTGCAGCTTTCTAGAATTTGTTTATTCTAACAGTTTTTGTGTGTGTGTGTGTGTGTGTAATCTTTCAGGATTTCATGTCATTTGCAAATAGTGACAGTTTTCCTGTATGAATTTCATATCCTTCTATTTTTTTAAAATGATGTTAATCACCCTACAGTACTTCATTTGTTTTTGATGAAGTGTTCCATGATTCATTGTTTGCATATAACACCTAGTGCTCATTATGACACGTGCCCTCCTTCTTTTTAAAAAGAATTTATTTATTTATTCGACAGATAGAGACAGCCAGCGAGAGAGGGAACTCAAGCAGGGGGAGTGGGAGAGGAAGAAGCAGGCTCACAGCGGAGGAGCCTGTTGTGGAGTTCGATCCCCTAATGCCGGGATCACGCCCTGAGCCGAAGGCAGATGCTTAACCGCTGTGCCACCCAGGTGCCCCAACACGTGCCCTCCTTAATACCCATCACCAGGATAACCCATTCCCCTACCCTCCCTTTCTGCAACCTTCAGTTTGTTTCCCAGTGTCAGTAGTCTCTCATGTTTCATTTCCCCTCTCATTACCTCACTTCACTTTTCCCTTCCTTCTTCTAATGTCCTCCATGCTATTCCTTCCATTCCACATAGGAGTGAAACCATATGATAATTGTCTTTCTCTGCTTGCTTTAATTTCACTTAGCATAATCCCCTCCTGGTCCATGCACGTTTGTGCAAGTGGTGGGTATTCATCCTTCTGACGACTGAGTAATAGTCCATTGTATAGATGAACCACATCTTCTTTGTCCATTCATCTGCTGAAGGACATCTTGGCTCCTTCCACAGTTTGGCTATTATGGACATTGCAGCTATGAACATTGGGATACAGGTGCCGCTTCTTTTCATTACTCTGTGTCTATGGGGTAAATACCCAGTAGTGCAATTGGTGGGTCGTAGGATATCTCTGTGGTTAACGTAGTGAGGAACATCCATATTGTTTTCAAAAGTGGCTGTACCAGCTTGAATTATCACGAGTAGTGTAAGAGGGCTCCCCTTTCTCCACATCCTCTCTGACATTTTTTTTATTTCTGTCTTGTTAATTTTTTTTCAAGATTTTATTTATTTATTCCACATAGATAGAGACAGCCAGCGAGAGAGGGAACACAAGCAGGGGGAGTGGGAGAGGAAGAAGCAGCATCATAAGGGAGGAGCCTGATGTGGGGCTCGATCCCATAATGCCAGGATCATGCCCTGAGCCGAAGTCAGGCGCTTAACCGCTGTGCCACCCAGGTGCCCCCTGCCTGGTTAATTTTAACCATTCTATCTGGTGTAAGGTGGTATCTCATTGTCGTTTTGATTTGTATTTGCCTGATGGCAAGTGATGTGGAGCATTTTTTCATGTGTCTGTTGGCCATTTGTATGTCTTCTCTGGAGAAGTATCTCTTTGTGCCTTCTGCCCATTTTTTGGGTGTCGAGTTTGAGGAGTTCTTTATAGATCTTGGAAACCAGCCCTTTATCTGTAATATCATTTGCAGATATCTTCTTCGATTCCATAGGTTGCCTTTTTGTTTTTTGATCATTTGCTTTGCCAAGCAGAAGCTTTTTATCCTGATGAAGTGCCAATAGTTCATTTTTGCTTTTATTTCCTTTGCCTTTAGAGACGTGGCTTGCAAGAAGTTGTTGTGTCCAAGGTTGAAGAGTTCTTTTGATTTTGATATGAGACAGGAATCCATTATCTTATTTTCCTGATTGTATTCGAGTCCTCTGTCTTTCTTGGTGAGTCTAGCTAAGTTTGTCAGTTTTGTTTATCTTTCCAAAAAAGGCCGCTCTAATTTTCATTGTTTTTTTTTTGTCTTTTTAGTATCCATTGGATTTATTTATGCATTCCTTTTTGTTATTTCCTTATTTCTACTAATTTGGGGCTTTGTTTGTTGTTTTTTTTTTCTACTTCTTTACCACATAAATCAGGTTGTTTATTGGAGACCATTCTCATGGAATGATGAAGACTTGAATTGCTATGAATGTCCCCCATAAAGCTACTTCTGCTGCATCCCATAAGTTTTTGTAGGTTGTCTTTTTCATCAGTGTCAAGGTACTTCTAAAATTTTTTTGATTTCTTCTTTGACTGTTGGTTGTTCAGTAGCATGTTGTTAAATCTCCACATATTTTTTTAAGATTATTTAAGTATCTGACAGAGAGTGAGACAGCGAGAGAGTGAACACAAGCAAGGGGGTGGGAGAGGGAAAAGTGGGCTTCCCACTGAGCAAGGAGCCTGATATGGGGCTAGATCCCAGGATCCTGGGATCAAGACCAGAGCTGAAAGCAGATCCTTAACGACTGAGCCACCCAGGCCCCAAAAATCTCCACCTATTTTTGACTGTCCCATTTTTTTCTTTAGACTGATTTCTAGTTTCATATCATTGTGGTTGGACAAGATTTGAAGCAGAAGGTGAAAAGAGCATTCAGATGAAAGGTTTGTTTCCTGGAGGGTTTTCTGAGGGCAGACCATGAGTTCAGTGGGGATGGAGGAAGGTTTTGTGAGACGGGGGGTGGGGTTAACCCTTGTTAGAATTACTGACTACTACCATAAAAGCTGTGTGCTACCGTTCACACCATAGTCCTGATGGACTTGTACTTCATTAGAAATATTTTCTAGGAGGTGTAGGCATAGCCTTCACTTAAAGAAAGGTGCTATGTGGGTTCATGGCATGACCCCAGGTCAGCAACCAGGATGTATGGTATTGTGGGGGATCATAACCAGGCTTTCTGTAGTAAGTGACAGAAATAGGGTATGGTGAGCTCCATGACCATAGGTGAGGTCCCGAGTGATCCACTGGGTGTTGGTTTCTGTGGATCTGTCTCATCAGGTCCTGTGGAATTCAGGGACACCCTCCTGTCTGTGGATTTGTATGGAGACAGGTAGACATCAGTGTCTTGCCAGGCACAAGGGTCGCACTGGACCAACACCAGAGGTGCAGCGTGTGCGGGAGCCACTGCTTGCTTTCCACGAAAGCTGACCATTGTCTGTGAACGTGATTCCTAGCAGCTGCAAGGGGAGAGGAGGACGGGGGTGGTGCACACTTCCTAGAGTTGTGGTCAGGACTAGTCTGGAGCCCACCGACGTCAGCCACACCTGGCACAGAAGACACCCATTCAGTGAAGCTGTGGGCGCTGCTCCCATGATACTTTCGGGACGGCTCCATGCTGCCACCTCCTGCTTTTCATCATCATCTTCAAGGTCCTGTGCCTCTGCTCTTACCCATGGCCTCCGGGGTATTGTCCGTCCTCCATCTGGCCCTCGTCCCTGGTGCCCTGTGCAGTCCAATGCCAGAGTAGCCTTCTCGAGACAAACATCTGGCCCTGATGGAACACTTCCATGGATCTCTTTTGATGTGAGGATGATGCCCTGCCCTGGAAGGGGGCTGCAGGTCCCCAATCAGGAGAGCCATGTCTCCCTTTTCAGCATGGCCTGCCCTCCCCTCAGTCTTCTTCAGGGAAGCTCTCCCCACTTCCTGAGATGACAGCTCTGAACTTAAAAATGAATGTTATTTTACATATCTCTATGCTTTAGTTCATCCATGGCAAGTCTTTCAACCCCGTTAGTGGGTTTTTTTAGCAGTTCTGAAGGGCTCTTTGCTCAAAGAGGGAGTGACCAGGGTGGGGCAGCTTTCCCTCTCATCTCCCTCAGCATGTCTCTGAGCCCTGGGGGACAGCTGTCCCACTGAGGATTGAGGGACCCGAGCCAGCCCATCCTGAGCCCAGGCTGTGTCAGCTGTGTCGACTGATGCGTGTCGGAGCGGTGGGCAGCTGGCATGGGCCAGGAGCAGGCAGTGTCTCCTTCTCATTCCATCCCTCCCTTCCTCCCAGAGGTAGCTCAGAGCAGCCTTCAACCGTTACATCTCCAGATCCCTTGACCTGTGCCTCCTGTGTTCAGCTGGTGACCTTGGAGTTTCGCATGAATTCTCCCACCTGTACCCTCTCCTATAGCAGTTCCTGGATCAGGGGAGGGGTCAGACCCTTGTCTGTTTTTGGTCTTCTTCCTGTCCCGCACCAAGCCCACCCACCTTTGCATCTTCCATGTAAGTGCTTGGAAGCAAGCCCATCCACAGGGAACCTATTAGCCAAATGGATCCAGGCAATGAACATTGAAGTAGAGATCCAGGATCCATAATAAACCTGCTCTGAAACCTGTCCCAAAGTCTGTGACTCTCACACTGAAACAGAAACAATAATAGCTTTCTGGAATGTGAAGTGACATGTGTCTCTACTTCCAATCTTGAATGCATAGGTGCTGAGCCTTGACAGAAAAGGACCATGGCTCCCGTGGGCTGGAATCCACGGTAAGAACTCAGTGAAATATGAATTTGAGGCATGGAGTGAATAATTACTGTAGAGTGAATCCTCCCAAGTAGGGCTTATGCACAGTGCACAGGAAAAGCTTTTTCAAAGAGGTTCCTGAAAGAAAAATCTTTTTTAAAATTTATTTTAATCCCAGTAGAGCTAACATACAGTGTTACATTCATTTCAGGTGTACAAGAGAGTGCTTTAGTAATTCTATATATTACTCAGTGGTCATCAAGAAAAGCGTCCTCTTAATCCCCTTCATCTATTTCACTCATCCCTCTATCCACCTCCTCTCTGGTAACCATCCGTTTGTTCTCTATTGTTAAGAGTTTGTATTTCGGTGTGTCTCCTTTTTCTCTTTTAGTTACTTATTTTGTTTGTTTTGTAAATTCCCCATTAGAATGACATCGTATGGGATTTGTCTTTCTCTGACTGACTGATTTTAGTTAGGATAATACTCTCTAGCTCCATCCATGTGTCTGCAAATAGCAAGGTTTCATTCTTTTTCAAGCCGAGTAATACTCCATTGTGTGTGTCTGTGTGTGTGTGTGTGTGTGTGTGTGTGTGTGTGTGTGTGTGAATACACACACCTATCATCGCATTTGTCAATTTTTCTACAGACACTTGGGTTGCTTCCATATGGTGATATTGTAAATAATGGTGCAAGAAACATAGGGGTGCACGTATCCTTTTATGTTACTGTTTTCCTATTCTTTGGGTAAATACGAGTAGTGTGATTGTTGGATCATAGGGTAGTTCTATATTTAATTTTTTGAGGAACCTTCATACTGTTTTCCACGGTGGCCAACACAGTTTGCATTCCCACCCACAGTTCGCTAGGATTCCCCTTTATCCACATCCTCCCAACACCTGCTCTTTGTTGTGCTTTTGATGTTAGCCATTCTGACAGGTTTGAGGTATTACCTCATTGTCCTTTGGATTTACATTTTCCTGATGATGGGTGATGGTGAACATCTTTTCATGGGACTGTTGGCCATTTGTATTTCTTCTTTGGAGAAATGTCTGTCCATGTCTTCTGCCTATTTTTTAACTGGAGTATTTGTTTTTTGGGGGGTCGAGTAGTATCAGTTGTATATGTTTTGGACACTATACCTTTATTGCATATGATCTTTGCAAATATCTTCTCCCTTTGAGTAGGTTGTCTTATTATTTTTACGTTTTCATTGTTCTTCTGCCATGTGGAAACTTTTTATTTTGCTGTATTCCCAATAGTTTATTTTTGCTTTCATTTCCTTTGCCTCAGGACACAGTCTAGAAAAATGTTGGTATGGTCCATGTCAAGAAGTTACTGTCTTCCCTCCTGTAGGATTTTTATGGATTCAGGTCTCATATTGAGGTCTTGAAACTGTTTTCTGTTTGTCTGTATTGTGTAAGAAAGCAGTCTAATTTCATTCTTTTGTGCATAGCTGTCTAGTTTTCCCAACACCATTTGTTGTAGAGACTGTCCATTTCCCTTTTGATATCGTTGCTTGCTTTGTGGAAGATTCACGAACCACATAATTGTGGGTTTCTGTCTGAACTTGTATCCTGTTCCTTTGGTCGCTGTGTCTATTTTTGTGCCGTACTGTCTTGTTAGGATGACTGCAGCTTTGTAGTATAACCTGAAATCTGAAATTGTCAGTCCTCCAGCTTTGTTTTTCTTTTCCACATTGCACTGGCTGTTCGGAATCTTTAGTGGTTCCATACAAATGTGTAGGATTGTTTATTCGAGGTCTTTTGTTCTTTAATTTAAATTCAATTAGCCAACTTACAGTACATCATTCGTTTCAGACGTAGTCTTCAATAAATTTTCAGTCATGTGTAACACCCAGTGCTCATTGTATCGTGTGACCTCCTTAATGCTACTCACCCAGTTACCCCCCCCCCCAACTTCTCCTCCAACAATCATCAGTTTCTTGTGATAGTTAAGTGTCCATTATGGGTTTTCTCCCTCTCTGATGACTTCCCATTCTATTTTCCCTTCCTTCCCCTATGGTCTTCTTCCTTGTTTCTGATATTCCACATAGGAGTGAAAGCATATGATCATTGTCTTTCTTTCATTGGCTTATTCCACTCAGCATAATACCCTCCAGCTCCACCCAGGTCGGTGTGATGGTAAGTACTCATCCTTTCTGATGGCTGAGTAATATTCCATTATATATATGATCCACATCTTCTTTATCCATTCATCTATCCATGGTCATCTGCACTTCTTCCACAGCTTGTCTATTATGGTTATTGCTGCTATGAACACTGGGGTGCATGTGTCCCGTCTTCACTACCTCTGTCTCTTTGGGGGTAAATACCCAGTAGTGCAATTGCTGGGACATAGGGTAACTTTATTTATAACTTCTTGAGGAAATTCCGTACCATTTTCAAGAGTGGCTGTACCGGACTGCATTCGTACAGGGGTATAAGAGGGTTCCTGTTTCACCACATCCTCTCCAACATGTATAGTTTCATGTCTTCTTATTTTTAGATATTCAGCCTCGTGTGATATGGCATCTATAGGGGTTTAGATTTGCATTTCCCTAAAGCCAAGTGATATGAAGCATTTATGCATGTATCTTTTGGTCACCAGTACGTCGTCATCAGTGAAGTGACTTCCCATTTTAATCCATCTCAAGACCTAAAGCTGGGTAAGGCACTGAAGCTGGATGATGCCATCGGTTGGAAGTGTGGAGAATTTCAAAAGATCTCTGTGGAGAGCAAGTTTAAAGGTCAGTGTGAAGCTACTAATTGGATCCGGGGAGATCTCTGAAAGTGGGGGTTGCCTGGGATGGGCTGAAGGGGGCCCTCCTATTTTCCTATGAATTCTTGCTGCAGCCCAAAATGGACAGTTTCCTGCTGTGGGGCAGGCTGAGTCCTCTAGTCGTGCTGTGGTGAGCCCAATGCCTGGTGCCTTGGAGGCAGGCAAACGGGGAGGGACCCTCAGCAGAAGACCCAGGGTTAGGTTAGGCCTCAAGAGACAGCAGATCTGAACTGCCCAGTGCTCAGAGAACTCTCATGCCGAGTGAGATGAGGGCACAAGGGCGGGTGAGTGTGAGCCTTGGGGTTTCATCTGGAAGGGCCCACAAAGGTCGGGGTTCACCAGAAGGGGCTCTCAGGGGGTGCCCCAAATCTCTTGCCCTGAATGCTCTGTTGTGTCCCAACATGGTACAGTTTACTGTGGGTTGCAGGCTGAGTCCTGCGGTGGGGCTTTGGTGTCCCCATCCCCTGGAGTTGGTTGCCAGGACCCTGGGGAGGGGCCCCTCTCTGCCCAACCTAGGGTAAGGGTTAGGGTCCCGGAGCCCAGCAGGGATAATCTGCAGGCTGTTAGGCGAGCTCTGTGGAGGGCTGAGAGGAGGCCATGGGGGAGGGTGAGCATGGGCCTCAGGGTTGGGGCATGGGGGGCTGCCAAAGGATGGGGATGGGCTCCGGGGGCCTCCCCAAGTTCTCGTGCCCTGTAGGCTCCTTAGAGCCCCAAGGGGCAATGTTTCCTGTCGGGTGGCAAGCTGAGTCCTGCAGTGGGGCACAGGTATCCCAATTCCCCGGGGCTGCGGTGTAGGGCTCCTGGGGAGGCCCCCATACCCACGGCCAACCTAGGGCTAGGGTTAGGCCCAGGAGCCCCGCAGGCCCGATTTGCTGGCTGTATGGCGAGCTACACGGGCTGAGGTGAGGGTGTGGGGAGGGTGAGCATGGGCCTCAGGGTTCCGGTGCGGGAGGCCGCCGAAGTTCGCTGGTGGCTCAGGAGGGCCCTCCTGGTTCTCCCGCCCTGAATGCTCTATGGCCTCCCAAGGGGCACGGTTTCCTGCGGGGTGGCAGACTGAGTGCTGCTGTGGCGCTCAGGTGTCCCAAATGCCCGCAGCTGTGGCTCCAGGCTCCTGGGGAGGGGCCCCTCCACAGATGAATGAGGGTTAGGGTTGGCGCCCAGGAACCCCGCAGGCCAGATCTGCCCACTATGTGGCGAGCTCCGCCATGGGCTGAGGTGAGGGTGTGGGGTGGGGTGAGCATGGGCTTCAAGGTTGGGTTTAGGGATTGCCGATGTTCGCTGGGGGCTCTGGGGGCCCTCCTGGTTCTCCCCCCCTGAATGCTCTACAGCCTCCCAAGGGGCACGGTTTCCTGCGGGCTGGCAGGCTTTGTCCTGCAGTGGGGCTCAGGTGTCCCCAGTCCCTGGGGCTGCGGCACCGGGCCCCAGGGGAGGGGCCCTACCCAGCTGACCTAGGGTCAGTTCTAGGCCCCAGGAACCTGGCAGGCCTGATCTGCTGGCTCTGCGACGAGCTCGGTGGCAAGCTGAAGGGAAGGTGTGGGGCGGGATGAGCGTGGGCCTCAGGGTTGGGGTGTATGGGGCCGCCGAGGATCGCTGGGGGCTCAGGGGGTCCCTACCAGTTTTCCTGCACGGGATGCTCTCTGGCGCCCCAAGGGGCATGGTTTCCTGAGGGGTGGCAGGCTGAGTCCCATGGTGGGGCTCAGGTTTACTAATCCCCGGGGTTAGGGTACGGTTTAGGGTATGGGTTAAGGTTAGGGTATGGGTTTCGGTTAGGGTATGATTGAGGGTAAGGGTTAGGGTTAGGGTAAGGAGAGGGTACGGGTTAGGGTTGGGTTTAGGGGTTACAGTTTAGAGGTTACGAGTTAGGGTACAGATTAGGGTTTAGGGTAAGGGTTAGGGTTTAGGGTTAGGGTTAGGGTTGGAGTACGGGTTAGGTTTAGGATACGGGTTAGGGTTAGGGTATGGGTTAGGGTACACATTAGGGTACAGTTTAGGGTACGGGTTAGGGTACGGTTTAGGGTAAGTGTTGGTGTACGGATTTGGGTACGGCTTAGGGTACGGGTTAGGGTTAGGGTTAGGGTACGGGTTAAGGTACAGATTAGAGTATGTGTTAGGGTTACGTTTAGGGTTAGGGTACAGGTTAGGGTAGGATTAGGGTTAGGTTTAGGGTTAGGTTATGGTTTACGGGTAGGGTTAGGGGTATGGTAGGGCCGGGTAGGGTTAGGGTTTAGGGTTAGGGTTTGGGGTTTGGAGTTAGTGGTTAAGGTTAGGGTTTAGAGTTTAAGGTTTCGTGATTAGGGTTAGGGGTTAGGGTTTAGGGTTTAGTGTTAATGTTAGGGTTCAGGGTTTAAGGATTAGGGTTTATTGTTAGGTTTAGAGTAGGGTTATGGTTAGGGTAAGGGTTAGAAGTTAGAGTTAGGGTTAGATTTAGGGGTTAAGGTTTAGGGTTTAAGGTTAGGGGTTAGGGTTTAGGGTTAGGGTTAGACCCAGTAGGCCAGCAGGACCCATGTGCCAGTTGTGCGGGGAGTGGAGGAGTGGGATGAGGTGAGTGCGCTGGCGAGCAGGAGTATGGTATCTAGCGTTTTGGCGCAGGGGGCCTTTGAAAGTCGCTAGAGGCTCGGAGGGCCCTGTCCGTTCTCCCGCCCTGAATGAGCGGCAGCGCCCCTAGCGCCTGGGTGGTGGCAGGTTGGCAGTGTGAGTCTGGCTTTGCGGTTTGGGGGTCCCCAATGCCATGCATTGCAGCGCAAGGCCCCTTGGGAGGGGCCCCTCTGGGGCCATCCTAGGGTTACTGTTAGCACCCAGGATTCCAGTAGACATTATCTGCCAGCTGTGCGGTAGCGGAGGGCCAGGCCGAGGTGAGGGCGCCGGCGAACTGGAGCGTGGGCCCAAGCATTTTGTCACGGGGGGCCTTGGAAGGTTGCTGGGGTCTCGAGGGCCCTGCCTGTTCTCCCACCCTGAATGAACAGTAATGCCCCAGCGTGCCCGGTGTCAGCGGGGCGGCACGGAGAGTATGGTGCTGGGGCTCGGGGGTCCCCAATCCCTGGCGTTGCTGTGCCAGGCCCCTTGGGAGGTTCCCCTTGGGGGCCAACCTAAGGTTAGGGTTAGCCCCCAGGAGGCTGGCAGACCTGATCAGCTGGCTGTGCGTCGAGCAGAGGGGCGGGTCGAAGTGAGGGCGCTGCTTAGCGGGAGCATGGGCCCAAGCATTTTGGAACATGGGCCCTTAGAAGTTCACCAGGACTCAGAGGGCCCTGCCCATTCTCCCGCCCTGAATGACCAGTGGCGCCCCTAGTGGCCTGGGTGCCAGCGGGGCAGCAGGGTGAGTCCAGCGCTGGGGCTTAGGGGTCATCAATCCCCGGTGTTGCGGCGACAGGCCCCTTGGGAGGGGCCCCTTGGGGGCCAACCTAGGGTTAGGTTTAGCCCCCAGTAGCCCGGCAGGCCCGATCCACCTGCTGAGTGGCGAGCAGTGGGGCGGGCCGAGGTGAGTGCGCTGGCGAGCGGGAGCGTGGTCCCAAGAGTTTTGGAGCAGGGGGCCTTCGAAAGTCACTGGGGGCTCGGAGGGCCCTGCTCGTTCCCTCACCTGGATGACCGGCGGCGCCCCTAGCGGCCCGGGTGATGGCGGGGCGGCAGGGTGAGTCCAGTGCTGAGGCTCGGGCTTCCCTATACCCGACGTTGCAGTGCGAGGCCCCTTGGGAAGGGCCCCTCTGGGGCCAAGGTAGGGTTAGAGTTAGCCCTCAGGAGGCCATCAGGCCCGATCCACCATCTTGAGGTGAATGGAGTCGCGGTCCGAGGTGAGGCCGCTGGCGAGCGGAGCATGGGCCCCAGCGTTTTGGTGCTGGGGCCTTCAAAGTTCACCGAGGCTCAGAGGGCCCTGCCCGTTCTCCCGCCCAAAACGATCTGTGGCGCCCTAGCACCACTGGTGTCAGCGGGGCAGCAGGGTGAGTCCGGCATTACGACTCGAGGGTCCCCAATCCCCGGCGTTGTGGTGGCAGGCCCCTTCAGAGGGGCCCCTCTGGGGCCAACCTAGGATTAGAGTTAGCCCCCAGGAGGCCGGCAGGCCTGATCTGCCAGCTGTGCAGAGGGCGGAGGGGCAGGCTGAGGTGAAGGCGCTGGCGAGCTCCAGCGTGGGCCCCAGCATTTTGGCGCGGATGGCCTTCAATATTCACCGGAGTCTCGAGGGCCCTGCCCATTCTCCCACCCTGAAGGACCAGTGATGCCCCAGAGAGCCTGATGTCGACAGGACGGCAGGGTGAGTCCGGCGCTGCGGCTCGGCTGTCCCCAATCCCCAGCTTTGGTCACAAGTCCCCTTGGGAGGGGCCCCTCTGGGCCAACCTAGGGTTAGGGTTAGCCCCCAGGAGGCCGGCAGGCCCGATATGCCAGCTAGACTGTGAGAGGAGGGGCGGGCCAAAGTAAAGGTGCTGGCGAGCAGGAGCCTGGGCACCAGCGTTTTGACTTGGGGCTTTCAAAGGTCGCCGGGGTCTCGAGGGCCCTGCCTGTTCTCCCACCCTGCATGAACGGCGGTGCCCCTAGCGGCCCGGGTGGTGAGGGGTGGCAGGGTGAGTCAGGCCCTGAGGCTCAGGTATCTCCAATCCCCAGCGATGCGGCACCAGGCCCCTTGGGAGGGGCCCCTCGGATGACAACTTAGGGTTAGGTTTAGCCCCTAGGAACTCGGCAGTTCCTATTCGCCAGCTGTGTGGAGAGTGGAGTGGCGGACCTAGGTGAGGGTGCTGGTGTTTGGGAGCGTGGGCCCAGGCATTTTGGCGCGGGGGGGATTCAAAGGACACCGTGTATCGGAGGGCCCTGCCCGTTCTCCCGCCCTGAATGAACGGCAGCACCCCAAGCCCCTGGGTGGCGGCTGGGTGGCAGGGTGAGTCAGGTGCTGAGGCTCAGGGTCCCCAATCCCCTGTGTTGCAGCGCCAGGCCCCTTGGGAGGGGCCCCTCAAGGGTCGATCTAGGGTTACGGTTAGCCCCCCGGATGCCGGTGGACCCGATCAGCGTCTGTGCGGCACGCAGCAGGGTGGGCCGAGGTGAGGGCGCTGGCGAGCCTAAGCATGAGCCCAAGCGTTTTAGCGTGGGGGGCTTTCGAAGGTCAGTGGGGGCTCGGAGGGACCTGCCCGTTCTCCTGCTCTGAATGACCAGCGGGGTCCCTAGTGGCTCAGGTGGCTGAAGGGCAGCAGGGTGAGTCTGGCACTTGGGCTCGGTTGCCCCATCCCCGGCGTTGGGGCGCCAGGCCACTTGAGAAGGGCCCCTCAGGGGCCGACCTACAGTTAGGGTTAGCCCCCAGGAGGCCGGCAGGCCCTATACACCGCCTGTGCGTGGAGCGGAGAGTTGGGCCGAGGTGAGGGTGCTGGTGAACATGAGCCTGGGCACAAGCATGTTGGTTCTGGGAGCCATTGAAGGTGGGTGGGGGTTTGGAGGCCCCTGCCAGTTCTCCCGCCGAGAATGAATGGCGGCGCCCCTAGCGGCCCGTGTGGGGTGGGATTGCAGGGTGCACCCGGCGCTGGGGCTTGGGGGTCGCCAATCACTGGCGTTGCACCGCAAGGCTCCTTAGGAAGGGACCCTCAGGGGCCGTCCTAGGGTTAGGGTTAGCGCCCAGGAGGCCGGCAGGCCCGAGTCGCCGACTGTGCGAGTAGCGGAGGTGTGGGCTGAGTTGAGGGGGATGCAGAGCGGGAGCGTGGGCCCCAGCGTTTTGGCGCCCTGGGCCTTCGAATGTGCCATGTCTCGGAGGGCCCTGCCCATTCTCCTGCTCTGAATAACCAGTGACACCCCTAGCGGCTCTGTTGGCAGTGGGGTGGCAGGGTGAATCCCACGCTGTGGCTCGGGGATCCCCAATCCCCGGTGATGCGGTGCCAGGCCCCTTGGGAGGGGCTCCTCCTGGGCCGACTTAGGGTTAGAGTTAGCCCCCATGAGGATGGCAGGCCTGATCCTCTGGCTGGGTGGCGAGAGGTGGGTGGGCCGAGCTAAAGGCGCTGGGGAGCGGGATTGTGGGCCCCTGCATTTTGGCGCTGGAGGCTTCAAATGTCCCGGTTTCTCCAGGGCTCTGTCCATTCTCCCGCCCTGAATGACCGGCGGCGCCCCTCGCGGCCCGGGAGGCAGCGTTGTGGGAGGGTGAGTCTGGCTCTGGGGCTTGGGGTCCCAGATCCCCGGTGTAGTGGCACCAGGACCCTTGGGAGGAGCCCCTGGGGCGCCGACCTAGGGTTAGGGTTAGCCCCAAGGAGACCTTCAGGCCCAATCCGCACACTGTGCGGCGAGTGGAGGTGCAGGCCGAGGTGAGGGCGCTGGGGAGGGGGAGCGTGGGCACCAGTGTTTTGGCACGGGGAGCCTTTGAATGTCACTGGTGGCTCAGAAAGCCCTGCCCTTCTCTCGCCCTCTATGACCTGCGGCGCCCCTAGCGGCCCGGGTGGGGACAGTGCGGCAGGGTGAGTCTGGCTCTGGGGCTCTGAGTCACCAATCCCCAGCATTGCAGAGCCAGGCCTCTGGGGATGTCCCCACAGGGCCAACCTAGGGTTTTGGTTAGCTGCCAGAAGCCCAGCAGGCCCTATCCACCAGCTCTGAAGCAAGCAGAGGGGCGGGACGAGGCGAGGGCGCTGGTGAGCAGGATCCTGGGAGCCAACGTTTTTGCGCAGGGAGCCTTCAAAGGTCAGTGTGGGCTCGGAGGGCCCTGCCCGATCTGCCCTGATTGACCGGCGGGGCCTCTAGCGGCTCCAGTGGCTGAAGGGCAGCAGGGTGAGTCCGGCACATGGGCTCAGGATCCCCATCCCCAGCGTTGTGATGCCAGGCCCCTTGGGTAGAGCCCCTCGGGGGCCGACCTATGGTTAGGGTTAGCCTCAAGGAGCCCCACAGGCCCGATACACCACCTGTGCGTCGAGCAGAGAATTGAGGCGAGGTGAGGGTGGTGGTGAACATGAGCCTGGGTCCAAGCTTTTTGGTTCGGTGCGCCTTCGAATGTCGGCAGGGGTTCGGAGGGTCCTCCAGTTCTCCCACCCTGAATGAATGGCGGCGCCCCTAGCAGCATGTGTGGGGCGGGCGGCAGCATGCATCTGGCACTGGGGCTTGGGGGTCCCCAATCCCTGGTGTTGTGTCGCCAGGCCCCTTAGGAAGGGACCTTCAAGGGCTGTCCTAGGGTTAGGGTTAGCGCCCAGGAGGCCGGCAGGCCCGAGTCGCTGGCTCTGCGAAGAGCGGAGGTGCGGGCCAAGTTGAGGGTGATGCAGAGTGGGAGCGTGGTCCCCAGCGTTTTTGCACCCTGGGCTTTTGAATGTTGCCATGTCTCAGAGGGCCCTGCCCATTCTCCTGCCCTGAATAACCAGCGGCGCGCTTTGTGGCTCCGTTGGAGGTGGGGCGGCAGCGTGAGTTCCGCACTGCAGCTCAGGGATCCCCAATCCCCAGCATTGAGGGGCCAGGCCCCTTGGGAGGGGCTCCTCATGGGCGGACCTAGGGTTAGAGTTAGCACCCAGGAGGCCGGCAGGCCCAATCCTCTGGCTGGACGGCGAGAGGTGCACGGGCCGAGGTAAAGGCTCTGGCGAGCAGGAGCGTGGGCCCCTGCATTTTGGCGCAGGAGGCTTCAAATGTCGATGGTTTCTCCAGGGCCCTGTCCATTCTCCCACCCTGAATGAGCGGCGGCGCCCCTAGCGGCCTGGGTGGGAACAGTGCGGCAGGGTGAGTCTGGCTCTGGGGCTCTGAGTCACCAATCCCCAGCGTTGCAGAGCTAGGCCCCTTGGGTTGTGCCCCACGGGGCCGACCTAGGATTTCAGTTAGCCCCCAGGATCCTGGCAGGCACTATCCACTGGCTCTGCAGCAAGCGGAGGGGCGGGCTGAGGTGAGGGCGCTGGCGAGCAGGAGGATGGGAACCAATGTTTTTGCACGGGGGGGGCTTCGAAGGTCAGCAGGGGCTCCGAGGGCCTGCCCATTCTCCCGCCCTGATTGACCAGTGGTCTCTAGCAGCTCAGGTGGCTGAAGGGCAGCAGGGTGAGTCTGGCACTTGGACTCGGGGTCCCCATCCCCAGCGTTGTGATGCCAGGCCCCTGGGAAGTGCCCCTCGGGGGCGGAACTATGGTTAGGGTTAGCCCCCAGGAGGCCGGCAGGCCCGATACACCACCTGGGCGTTGAGCGGAGAGTTGGGCTGAGGTGAGGGTTCTGGTGAATATGAGCCTGGGCCCAAGCATTTTGGTTCGGGGTGCCTTCGAAAGTTGGCGGGGATTCGGAGGGCCCTGTCCATCCTCCCATGGTGAATGAATGGCGGCGCCCCTAGCGGCCTGGGTGGGGAGGGGCGGCAGGGTGCATCCGGCACTGGGGCTTGGGGGTCCCCAATCCCCGGCGTTGTGGCACCAGGCCCCTTGGGAGGGGCCCTTCGGGGCCCAACCTAGGGTTAGGTTTAGCCCCTAGGAGGCCAGCAGGCCCTATTCGCCAGCTGTGTGAAGAGAGGAGTGGCAGACCTACGTGAGGGCGCTGGTGAGTGGGAGGGTGGGCCTGGGCGTTTTGGCGCGGGAGGCCTTCGAAGTTCACCGTGTCTCCGAGGGCCCTGCCCGTTCTCCCGCCCTGAATGAACGGCAGCACCCCAAGCCTCCGAGTGGCGGCTGGGCGGCAGGTGAGTCAGGTGCTGGCGCTCGGGGTCCCCAATCCCCGGCGTTGTGGCGCGAGGCCCCTTGGGAGGGCCCCCTCAGGTGCTGACCTAGGGTTAGGGTTACCCCCAGGAGGCCAGGAGACCCAATCTCCCGGCTGTGCGGTGAGCGGAGGGGCGGGTTGAGATGAGGGTATTGGCGAGCGGGAAAGTGGGCCCAAAGTTTTGGAGCGAGGGGCCATCGAAGGTCACCAGGGGCTCAGAGGGTCCTGCCTGTTCTCCCGCCCTGAATGACCGGGGGTGCCCCTTGTGGCCCAGGTGGCGGTGGGGGGCATGGTGAGTCCGGCGCTGGGGCTCAGGAGTCCCCAATCCCTGTCGTTGAGGCTCCAGGCACCTTGGGAGGGGCCACTAGGGGGCCGACCTAGGGTTTGGGTTAGCCCCCAGAAGGCCCGCAGGCCCAATCAGCCAGCTGTGCGGCGAGCGGGGGGGAGGGCCGAGGTAAGGGCGCTGGCCAGCGGGAGCGTGGGCCCAAGCGTTTTGGTCGGGGGGCCTTCGAAAGTCGCCGGTGACTTGGAGGGCCCTTGCCATTCTCCCTCCCTGAATGAAAGCGGCGCCCCTAGCGGCCCAGGTGGCAGTAGGGCAGGAGGGTGAGTTGGGCGCTGGGGCTCGGGAGTCCCCAATCCCCGGTGTTGCGGCAATAGGAACCTGGGATGGGCCCCTCGGGGGCCCACCAACGGTTAGGGTAACACCCAGGAGGCTGGCAGTTCAGATCCACCGGCTGTGCAGCGAGCGGAGGGGTAGACCGAGGTGAGGGTGCAGGCGAGCAGGAGCATGGGCCCAAGCGCTTTGGCACGGGGGGGCCTTCGAAGGTCGCCAGGGGCTCAGAGGGATCTGCCCATTCTCCCTCCCTGAATGACCGACGGTGCTCCTAGGGGCCCGGGTGGTGGCGGGGCAACATAGTGAGTCTGGCACTGGGGCTCGAGGGTCCCCAATCCCAGGCATTGCGGTGCCAGGCCCCTTCGGAGGGGCCCCTCAGGGGCCAACCTAGGGTTATGTGTAGCCCCAGGAGGAGGGCAGTCCTCATCCCCCAGCTCTGCAGGGAGTGGAGGAGTGGGCCAAGGTGAGGGTGCTGAGGATGGGGAGCATAGGCTCAAGCGTTTTGGATGTGGGGGCCTTCGAAGGTCGCCGTGGGCTCGGAGGGCCCTGCCATTCTCCTGCACTGAATGACCAGGGACACCCTAGCGGCCCGGGTGGTGGTGGGGCAGCACGGTGAGTCCGGCGCTGGGGCTCGGCAGTCCCTGATACCCGGCGCTGCGGCGCCAGGCCCCTTGGGACGGGCCCCTCGGGGACTGACCTAGGGTTAGGGTTAGCCCCCAGGAGACTGGCAGGCTCGTTCCGCCCATGTGCAGTGAATGGAGGTGTGGGTCGAGGTGAGGTAGCTGGTGATCGGGAGCGTAGGCCATAGCATTTGGCTTTGGCTCGGGGTGCCTTCGAAGATTGCAGGTGGCTCAGAGGGTCCTGCCCATTCTGTCGCCCTGAAGGACTGGCGACGCCCCTAGCACCCCAGGTGGCGGCGGGGTGGCAGGGTGCGTCTGGCGCTGGGACTTGGGGGTCCCCAATCAATGGCATGCAGCGCCAGGCCACTTGGGAGGGGCCCCTCGGGGGCGACCTAGGGATAGGGTTAGCCCCCAGCAAGCCAGCAGGCCTGATCCGCCAGCTCTGCAGCAAGCTTAGGCATGGGCCGAGGTTAGGGCGCTGGCGAGCAGGAGCATGGGAGCCATAGTTTTTGCACGGGGGGCCTTCGAAGGTCGCAGGGGGATAGGAGGGCCCTGCCCGTTCTCCCTTCCTGAATGACTGGCAACGCCCCTAGCGCCCTGGGTGCTTGCGAGGTGGCAGAGTGAGTCCAGCACTGGGGCTCGGGGGTCCCAAATCCCCGGCATTGCGGTGCCAGGCCCCTTCGGAGGGGCCCCTCAGGGGACAACCTAGGCCCCTCAGGGGACACCCTAGGAGGGCAGGCCTCATCCGCCGGCTCTGCGGCGAGCGGAGGGGAGGGCCGAGGTGAGGGCGCTGAGGAGCCGGAGCGAGGGCTCAAGTGTTTAGGATGGGGGGCCTTCGAAGATTGCCATGGGCTCGGAGGGCCCTGCCCATTCTCCCACCCTGAATGACCAGCGGCGCCCCCAGCGGCCGGGTTGGCGGCGGGGCAGCAGGGTGAGTCCGGCGCTGGGGCTTGGGTGTCAGCAATCCCAGGCGTTTTGGCACCAGGCCCCATCGGACGGGCCCCTCGGGGGCCGACCTATGGTTAGGGTTAGCCCCCAGGAGGCTGGCAGGCCTGATCCACCAGCTGTGAGGTGAGTGGAGGGGCGGGCCGAGGTAAGGGCACTGGCAAGCGGGAGCGTGGGCCGAAGCATTTTGTCGCTGGGGGCCTTCAAAGGTCTCCGGGGGCTCAGAGGGCCCTGCCCATTCTCCCACACTGAATGACTGGCGGTGCCCCTAGCGGCCCGGGTACAGTGGGGCAGCAAGGTGAGTCCGGCGCTGCGGCTCGGGGGTCACCAATCTCCAGCGTGCAGTGCCAGGCCCCTTGGGATGTACGCCTCGGGGGCTGTCCTAGGGTTAGGGTTAGACCGCAGGAGGCTGGCAATCCCGAAATGTCAGTTGTGCGGCGAGCGGATCGGTGTTCTGAGGTGAGGGCGCTGGCGAGGGGGACCATGGGAGCATTTTGGGGCGGGGCACTTTCGAATGTCGCCTTGGGCTCGAAGGGCCCTGCCTGTTCTCCCACACTGAATGAACGGCGGCTCCCCTAGCAGCCCGGGTGGCGACGGGACGACAAAATGAGTCCTGGCTGGGGCTCTGGGGTCCCCAATCCCCGGCGTTGTGGGGCCAGGCCCCTTAGTAGGCTAACACTAACCTAGGGTTAGTGTTAGCCCCCAGGAGGCCGGCAGGCCCGGGAGCCTGGGCCCAAATGTTTTGGTGCAGGGGGACTTCGAATGTCGCCGGGGGCTAGGAGGGCCCTGCCCATTCTCCCGCCCTGAATGACAGGCTGTACCCCTAGCGGCCCGAATGGCGGCGGGGCGGCAGGGTGAGTCCAGCGCTGCAGCTTGGGTGTCCCCAATCCCCGCGTTGCGGCGCCAGGCCCCTTGGCAGGGGCCCCTTGGGTCTGACCTAGGGTTAGGGTTAGCCCCCAGGAGGCCGGCAGGCCCGATCCTCCGGCTGTGCACGAGCGGACGGGTGGGATGAGATGAGGGCGCTGGCGAGCGGGAAGGTGGGCCCAAGCATTTTGGCGTAAGGGGACTTCAAAGGTTGCCAGGGGCTCGGAGGGCCCTGCCTGTTCTCCTGCCCTGAATGACCGACAGCGCCCCTCGCGGCCCGTTTAGCAGCGGGGCGGCAGGGAGAGTCTGGCGTTGGGGCTCAGGGGTCCCCAATCCCCGGTGTTGCAGCGCCAGGCCCTTTGGGATGGGCCCCTAGGGGGCCTACCTAGGGTTAGGGTTAGCCACAAGGAGGCTAGGATGCCTGATTCGCCGCCTGTGTGGGAGCGGAGGGGCAGGCCGAGGTAAGGGTGATGGGAGCGGGAGCATGGGCCCTAGTGCTTTGGTGCAGGGGGCCTTCGAAGGTCGCCGTTCGCTGGGAGGGTCTTGCGCGTTCTCCCGCCCTGAATGACCGGCGGTGCCCCTAGTGGCCCGGGTGGCGGCGGGGGGCATGGTGAGTCCAGCGCTGGGGCTCAGGAGTCCCCTTTCCCCGTCGTTGCAGCGCCAGGCCCCTTGGGAGGGGCCACGAGGGGGCCAACCTAGCTTTAGGGTTAGCCCCCAGAAGGCCCCCAGGCCCGATCCGTCAGCTGTGCGGCGAGCGGAGGGGAGGGCCGAGGTAAGGGCGCTGGCCAGCGGGAGCATGGGCCCAAGCATTTTGGTGCGGGGGGCCTTCGAAGTCTCCGGTCGCTGGGAGGGCCCTGCCCGTTCTCCCTTCCTGAATGAACGGCGGTGCCCCTAGCGGCCCAGGTGGCGGTAGGGCGGGACGATGAGTCTGGCGCTGAGGCTCCGGAGTCCCCAATCCCCAGTGTTGCGGCAATAGGAACCTGGGATGGGCCCCTTGGGGGCCCACCAAAAGTTAGGGTAACACCCAGGAAGCCTGCAGTCCCGATCCACTGGCTCTACAGTGAGCGGAGGGGCGGACCGAGATGAGGGCGCAGGTGAGCGGGAGCATGGGCCCAAGCGTTTTGGCGCGGGGGGCCTTCGATGGTCACCAGGGGCTTGGAGGGATCTGCCCATTCTCCCTCCCTGAATGACCGACGGTGCTCCTGGCGGCCCGGGTGGCGGTGGGGCGATAAGGTGAGTCCGGCGCTGGGGCTCGGGGGTCCCCAATCCCAGGCATTGCAGTGCCAGGCCCCTTCGGAGGGGCCCCTCAGGGGACAACCTAGGGTTCTGGGTAGCCCCCAGGAGGAGGGCAGGCCTCATCCGCAGGCTCTGCGGCGAGTGGAGGGGCGGGCCGAGGTGAGGGTGCTGAGGAGCGGGAGCATGGGATCAAGCATTTTGGATGGGGGGGCCTTCGAAGGTCCCGCGGGCTCGGAGGCCCCTGCCCATTCTCCCGCCCTGAATGACCAGTGGCACCCCTAGCATCCCGGGTGGCGGCGGGGCGGCAGGGTGAGTACGGCGCTGGGGATCGGGGCTCCCTAATACCCGGTGTTGCGGCCTCAGGCCCGTTGGGACGGGCCCCTTGGGGGCCGACTTAGGGTTAGGGTTAGCCCCCAGTAGGCTGGCAGGCTCGTGCCGCCCATGTGCGGTGAATGGAGGTGTGGGTCGAGGTGAGATAGCTGGCAAGCAGGGGCGTGGGCCAGAATATTTTGGCTTTGGCTCGGGGTGCATTTGAAGGTCGCAGGTGGCTTGGAGCGTCCTGCCAGTTCTGTCGCCCTGAAGGACTGGTGACGCCCCTAGCGCCCCATGTGGCGGCCGGGCGGCAGGGTGCTTCCAGTGCTGGGACTTGGGGGTCCCCAATCCCTGGCATGCGGCGCCAGGCCACTTGGGAGAGTCCCCTTAGGGGCGACCTAGGGATAGTTTTAGCCCCCAGGAAGGCAGCAGGCCCGATCCACCAGCTCTGCAGCGAGCTTAGGGGTGGGCCGAGGTTAGGGCGCTGGGGAGCAGGAGCGTGGGAGCCAGAGTTTTTGCGCGGGGGGCCTTTGAAGGTAGCAGGGGAATCAGAGGGCCCTGCCTGTTCTCCCTTCTTGAATGACTGGCAACACCCCTAGCACCCTGGGTGCTTGTGGGGTGGCAGAGTGAGTCCAGCACTGGGGCACGGGGGTTCAAAATTCCCCGGCATTGCGCTGCCAGGATCCTTGGGAGGGGCCCCTCGGGGGCCGACCTAGGTTAAGTTTTAGGCCCCAGGAGTCCAGCAGGCCCCTTCTGCCAGCTCTGCGGCAGGCGGAGGGGCAGGCCGAGGTGAGGGCGCTGGCGAGAGGGAGTGTGGGCCCAAGCATTTTGGCGCGGGGGGCCTTCGAAGGTCACCGGGGGCTTGGAGGGCCCTGCCCATTCTCTCGCCCTGAAAGACTGGCGGCGCCCCTAGCAGCCTGGGTTGCTGCGGGGCGGCAGGGTGACTCCGGCGCTGGGCTCGGGGGTCCCCAATCCCCGGCGTTGTGGCACCAGGCCCCTTGGAGGGGCCCCTCGGGGGCCGACTAGGGTTAGGGTTCGTTCCCAGGAGGCCGGCAAGCCCAACGCTAAGTGGTTCTGGCAATGTAACAAAAATGCCATACACTTATCTGTAAGAAATAACAGTGTACAGGAACCCTCATAGCCCTAACATCATCCTTTGTGAATATGGAAGCCAGCCCCAAAGTGGTCGTGGAAGTCTGACGAAAAGGCTAAGCACTTTTCTCTGAGTCACCACACTATACAGGGAAAGACCAATGTACATCATCTTTCACGAGTAGGAAGCATTAATGAAAAGGTTCTGGAATTTCGAGGACTCTGACCCATCCTTATTGGTAATAAACCACCGTGTACAGGAAAACACCTTCAACTCTCATCACCTCCTCAATCCTGATTCCGATTCAACTTTGGGTGTGTAGGACTAGGGAAATGTCCACATCTTATTGCTAAGAAAGAACGATGTCAGGGTAATGCCCTTCAAGTCACCTCAGCCTTCCTGAAGACGGAAGCAGGAATCAAGGTGGTTATGTTACCATGAGGTAAGGAAGATGAGCATATAAGTGAGAAACAACAGTGGGCAGGACCTC
The DNA here is from genome assembly GCF_024610735.1 of Ursus americanus. Taxonomy (NCBI): domain Eukaryota; kingdom Metazoa; phylum Chordata; class Mammalia; order Carnivora; family Ursidae; genus Ursus; species Ursus americanus. Next base: position 558,368 of record NW_028273668.1, read on the forward strand.
TCTTCCAAGGAACAGTATCTTTGCTTAATGTTGAATCCCTATGGTAAGTGGTTGTGGGCATTTGTGAGGTCAAAATCTTAAGTGTTTTGTAAAACTTCTTGGCCATTCACAGATAAGACTAAGGTAGTTGGGGACTCCTAGGCAGTGATTTGTCCACTGTCAAAAATACGAAAAGATAAAAGAGACAGATGAGGTCTCCTCAGGCATTGTCCTTTATCCTCATCCTCTGTGAGGATGGCCATCTCTGGACAGCTCAGTGGCAGGGTCTCATTCACAGTGGGGGCATCTGTTCCTCACAGACATCAGGCAGGGAAATGGATTTGGTTCTCTGTGCCAGCCCAGCCACAGCTGAGTGTCACAGCACCCTCTCGTGGGCTCATAAGAGTTTCACTGTCACCAGGCAGGTCATTGTATTTGATAAACCACTGTGAGAGTTTGCAATTGCCTTCATCTGCAACCTCCTAGAGGCAAATTCAGATCTCTGGTACCATGTGAAGTCATGTGAAGGCATTGTGAGAAAGTGTCCTTTTGCTTAAGAAAAACATGGCTGGGGCTCCTGGCTGTCTCACCAGTTAAACATGTGCCTTTGGCTCAGGTTATGATCCCAGGGTTCTGGGATCGAGCCCGGGCTCCCTGCTCAGCAGGAAAGGAGGTTGGGAAATAGCTTAGAACCCACAGAGAATGTGAATAAAGGGGAGTGAAATGGAACTTGGTCTGTGTTTGGCTTTAGGGATTGGAAGTTAGTTTTTTCTCAATTGTGATTGTTCTTGAAACAGAACAGCTGTATTTTTTTTTACCTTTAATTTTTTTCTAATAATTTTTTATTATGATATGTTAGTCACTATACAGTATTTCCTTAGATTTTGATGTAGTGTTCCGTGATTCATTATTTGCATATAATACCCAGTTCTCCATGCAATATGTACCTTCCTTAATACCCATCACTGGCCCATCCCAAGCCCCCACCCCTCTCCCCTCTGAAGCCCTCAGTTTGTTTCCCAGAGTCCATAGTCTCTCGTGGTTCATTCCCCCTTCTGTTTAGGGTCCATTGTCTAAAGGGACAAACAGTGGAAGTTCACCAAATATAAGATCGAAATTGAATTGTTCATTATAGATGCCACCACGTAGTTCCCAGACATTTCATTCTACTGTAGTAATTCATTATACCTGTGCAGGTGCACGTGGAAGACAATTGATGCATGCAGAGTGGTAATAAAACATGCCCCTCAGTAGTAGAATAATAGGGGATGCATATGTGTAAAATTATTCGACTACAGCTTCCATGCTTTCCCTTTGGTTCCTTATTATCTATGAAATTGGACAATTCTTGTTCTCTAGGCTTAAACCTCATTGTCAGTATTTAGAGTTTTTCAATGCTGATCTTCTCCTGTATAAGTTACCAAAAACCTAAAATATGTATGAACTTTAAAAAACGCTATATTGAAAATGACAGCAGGGAAGTTCCATTTTGTGAATATTGTGTCAATGGATCTCTATTTTGCCATCAGTGTTCATTAGAAATGATGACATTTCATGTGAGTATAAATATCAATGTGAAAAAGAAAAGGTAGGAAGAACCTTGAATGTTTAAGTAATTGGTGAAATGACAGGTGTGTGTGTGTGTGTGTGTGTGTGTGTGTGTGTGTGTGTGTGTGTGTAATTTATTTTCAGTGAATGGTTCAGCTACTTGTAGGACCTCCGAGAGAGCCCAGGTGAACCTTTCAATGAGTTGGTATCTGTTTTCAGAACATGGGAATCTCTTAGTCCAATAGTCAATCAGGCAAGCTTTGAGGTCTTGAAGAGTTTCAGTCCTCAGCGATGGTGTTGCAGACCCTTGTGAGCAAACCCTAGGATATGCTCAGAGCCCTCATTAGCTGGTACCAACGTGTGACGATTTCAGACAACATTTCCCAAAGAAGTACCTCTTGAGTCTCTGTCCTTCTCAGTTCCTTACACTTCCTTACACTAGTTATGTGATCAGTGTGTTTCAGGATAATCCCCACATGTGATTTTTGCTATTTCCTACTAGTCCTATCTGTTTCTCATCTTCTTTTATGATAGGGGTTGGGAAGCAACCTGTGTGGTGGAGGAAGGGGTGTGGTAGTTGTCTGCCTTCAGAGGACCGAATGATGCCTAGAAATTGTACTGTAGGTTGAGGTCAATTGTCCATCCATCCTCTGAGTGTCAGGAATTCCATCACTTTACTTTGATGCTAGTCTGTTCTTCAAGCTGTCCTCAGAAATAAGGACGTCATCCATCTAGGGAATACTGGTTTCTGTGTATGTTTTCATTTTAGGAAAGGCCTTGCTGTTCCTGAAAATAATACTGTAGAGCACCCTTTCCTATTCATATTGGCCATCAGTCGATCTTTTGTGAAGTATTTGTTTATAAATAGACTTTTTATGGTTGATGAGCAGGAATTCTTTATTGACAAGTCTTTGTCAGTGTGTGTATTGCAAATCTGTACTTCCCAGCCTGCGGTTCACCTTTTCATTTTCTTGTGGTCATAAGATAAGGAGAAATGTCACATTTTTATGAAGTCCCACTGAATTCTTTTAAATGGTTAGTGCACCCTATGTCCTACCCCAAGATTGACAGGTTCTACGTTTTCTTTCAGAAATTGTCCAATGGGAAGCACAATCCATCTCAAATTTATAAATTGCATTTTTAATTCTAATAGGGTATATAGACTGTTTTGGATTTTCTATGTACACAATTGTATTATCTGTGAATAGTCACAATTATCCCCTCAATTCTTATACTTTTTGTTTCTCTTGCCTTCTAACACTGGTAGACTCTCCGATGCCACGATGAATAGAGCAGCATTGTTTGAAGATTTTAATATACCTTTCTCAATATCTGACAGAAAAAGCAGACAAAACATTGGTAACAAATGTGACCTAATTGACATATAGGGAACATTCCATAATAAGTGCAGAATACATTATTTTCAAGTGGTCATAGACTCTTTACCCAAATAGATGATAGGTGGGGCCACGAATCAAGTCTACAAATGTTAAACCCTGAAATTAACTAGGTTCTATTCCTAGACCACAGGGGAATTGAGCCACAGTCTTAGCGAAAAGAAAACCAGGAAGTCTTTCAATGTTTAAAAATTAAATGGAACTTTGCTACATATCCTAAAGGTCAGAGAGGGAATCTCAATTGAAATTCTGAACCTTTTCTACAGGAGGGCTCACACACAATGGCACTTTCTTTGTGAAGAGCATAATAATAACCTAGACAGGAGTTGAGCCTTAAGTCAGAGTTCTGCCTGCCCCAGCCACACCTGGCAGCCTTGGCCTGTGGTCCCCCTCAGCTGTCCTTTCTGGTGGCCCTGAGCTAAGGGGGTCAACATGGCCATATGGAAATGGGAAGCTCCCCACTCATAGTGATGGCAGTGCCCCCTCCCCAGCTGCCCTTTCTGGTGGCTCTGAGCTAATGGGGTCAACATGGCCGTATGGAAATTAGAAGCTCCCCACTCTTAGTGATGACGTTGCTATTGTATCGTCCTCACCAGTCCAACAACATGATTTCTGAGTGAACTATGACACAAGAGCGACTTCTTGGCCTTCCTTCAGGTTTGAAAATCATCTGGTGAGTCATCTATTAGAAATATGGATTCAACATGTGTTCTTTCTTCTGGAAAAGAAATAGACCCAATAGCAATTATGGCTTCCTGAGCACCTGTTCTTGGGAGACATCATACTGGCTCTTTGTATCATTCTGCCTCTTAAACTTCTCAACTAGGGTGTAGATATTTTTAGGCACATTTTCAGGTGGTTAGACAGGGACTCGGATGATATGAGTCACAGAGGATTTTAGTGTCAGAAACCTAAGTGGGATCCCCAAATTGACTCCAAATCCCTTGTTGTTCCATACAGGGTACTATTTCCCTCTTATCTCTGGTCTTCTCGATCTGGAAACCTATCAAGTATCAGGATTTTCTTGTCATGTGGACAACTGGAACGAATTCAGCGGGCCTTTTCACCTCTGCCCATGGTGATCATTAGGATCATTATCTCAGTGGAGGACCTCTGGGTAAGATACTCAAAGATCCTTAGGAATAGAGACAGTATAATATTTTTCTGGTATTAAAGTTACTGAAACCAACTATCTTTCTTAGTCCGTTCAGGCTCTGGTATGTTCAGAGGGTGCTGTAAAACAGGTCTGAAATAGTATTTAAAAACACTCAGCTCAGCCTCTTCTACAACGTGAGCCAATGCTTATAAACATGGCTAAAATATTCCCTTACCTACGATGACTTCCCAGCCATCCTAGTGTTTATATGGTATGACTGTGACTTACATTAGTCAACATTTGCAGAGAAAGAACTTAGTGCATCCAGGGGGCACTTCATGTTGAAATTAGTTTGTGACAATGAGCTACTGTGTTTTCTTCTGCAGTCCAAGGGAATGGTGCCAGACATCTCTAAGGTGTCTAGCAGTTCTACAATTCCGATTTTAAGTGGTCTATGTGCTTCAGAGATTTGGGCAGGAAAAGGGCAGGAGTCCAGAGACTGTGAACACTTCTGTTACCTGTGCTGACCATGGAGCAGGTAGCCTTCTGTGGGCATCACTTTGATTTCTTGGTACTCTTGTGAAAGGTGCTTTTGTCTCAAATTCCTCCTTTTTAGGAGTAATTATAATGATGAAAGTAATTTTTATCTTATATCATCTGTGGGCCCTGATCCTGGGATCCCAGGGAAGCTGTCCTTTAACATTTTACCTGGCTCAAAATGACTAGGCAACACCTCAAAGCATGGGCCTTGTTTCTGCCCCAAGCACGTTGTACATCTGCTTTGAGAAGAAAACAATAACCAAAAATGCCAACATAAAGATAAGAAAAAATAAAGAACCTCTCTGGCTCCCATAAGATTAAAGTCATACTGACATGTACATAGTGAAAACATAAGAAAGAGTCTGTCACTTTCTGGAATCTAAGAAGATCCTCATTGTGGTGTGTAACTCTGTATGTAAAACAAAACAGAAAAAAATATATAAGCCTGCCCCAAAAGTTCCTTCCCCGGAGCACTCCCTTCTTGGTGAAGATTGTGTCTGCCAGGCAGCTGTCCTGACTTGGGTTTGAATAAAGGTCTCTTCCTTTCTCTCTAAAATGTTTTTAAAAGTTCATTCACGCAATGTCGACAATAACAGTGTTTTCTATTTAAGTGAGAAATAAATGTTCCACTCTAGTTGCATTGGGAATAGATGAATTGAGGGTTTCTTTAGAAGAGTAAGTCTGCTTTCCAGAAAAGGCAAGGTCATTGGTCTATTGAGAATGAAGATAATTACTGCTAAACAACATATATGTGTTACCCCTTCGCCCAGAAACCGAAGCAGGTGTGCAGGCTTTAGGTCAGAGGTGCCTTCTTCTCCCCACCTGACAGCAATTCTCTGCTCTGGCTCCAAGAAACCCGAGGTTTTGAACATCACCATCTGAGTCAGTGAGGCAGCTTGTCACAGGACGCCAGTGTTCAGAGAAAGCGCAGGTATGTTTGGCAAAATGTCCTAACTATGTCAGGGCTGGAGGTAAAACCTCTCATTATCCCAAAACCTCCTGGGCTTTTCTCTTTTCTCTAGTTGAGCCACAAAGTAAAATTGAAGTAGCTGTCAGCATTCTGGGTTTGGTGCAAGAATTACTTAGTTTCCCTGCAGGTAGAACTTTGCAGGGGATCACAATTTCTCTGTCCATTTATTGCTTACAAATGTATTTTGACCATCTGTTTCCTAGGAACCCTCTTTTATTAGAAAGGGAAGGTGAGATTCACTCTGTGCCTGTTTGTAACACCTAATTTGTTCCTTCATCTAACAGTGTTTATTCAATTGGGCCTAAGATATGGTTGAGTGGCCAGCATCTAGAGTTATGTGGCTTTATTCATCTGATACAGACTTGGGTGATGTCCTTTGACAAAGGTGATGTTTCATCATTGATTAGTTTATCCATCAGAAGAGTTAAAATTAGGGTGGAGGGAAAATTCAAAATTATCCAAAGCGGCCTGTTCCTGTTTAAAAGTTGAGCTTGTCTTTCTAGTTTTACTAAATGTATTATCTCGATATTTTGAGGTGCCATATTCTCTCTGTAGTTTCTTTGGTGGTGGAGTCAGAAGGAGAGTCTGGGAATTCTTTTGGATAGTGGCATGCTGGTGGCTTCAAGGGGCTTGGCGTCAGGAGCCTTGGGGTGAACTCTGCAACTGCTTGTCTGACCCTAGGTGCATCTCCTAGAGGTTTTGTTTCCTCTTATGAAATTGCTGGCAGATAATGTTCTGCTTAAAGGGGAAGCCTCCCATCCTGTTGGTGGGAAAGCAAAGTGGTGCAGCCAGTCTGGGAAACAGTGTGGGGGTTCCTCAAAAAGTTAAACATTGAACAACCCCATGATCCAGCAATTGCTCTCCTAGGTATTTACCCAAAGGATACAAAAATGTGGATTCGAAATGGGTACATGCACCATGATGTTTATAGCAGAAATGTCCACAGTAGCCAAATTATAGAGAGAATCCCAACGTCCATGCACTGATGAATGGGTAAAACAGATGTGGGATACATATATATACACTGGAATATGACCCAGATTCAAAAAGAATGAAAACTTACCATTTGCAAGGATGTGGATGGACCTAGAGTGTATTAAGCTAAGCAAAATCATTGAGGAAAGACAAATATCCCATGCTCTCATGCCTGTGGAACTTCAGAAAGAAAACAGATGAACAGAGTTGAGGAGTGATGAGAGAGGCAAACAAGGAAATAGACTCAACCTTGGAGAACAAACTGAGTGTTGCTGCAGGACAGGGCCATGGGGGGAAGAGTTAAATGGGTGAGGGGTATTAAGGAGGGCACTTGTGATGAGCACCGAGTTCTGTATGCAGGTGAGGAATCACTAAATCCTACCCCTGAAGCGAATATTCCATGCCATGTGAACTAACTGGAATTTAAGTAAGAGGAGAAAGGTAAAAGTGTTCTGCTTCATGAAGAGTGAGGTAAAATTGTAGTGATTTGGGCTGTACTATTCTATAAATGAGAGTTGTAAATCACCCTGTTGTAGGATACACTAGTTTCTTATCACATAAGGAGTCCTCAGAAAGCTGCAATGAAAGATTCAGGTCTCAGAGCATGTTCATGTTCCACTGATATGTTACAATTTGCACAGGTAGGAAAGAAGGTGGAGAGAAAGGCAACAGAAGGGGAAAGTAGGTGTGAACCTTTCATTAGTTAGCGTTATAGCTTTCTCATGAAAGCCTTGCGCCAGTGTGATTTTGGAAGCAGAGAGGTAATCCGGGAGCTTTGCAGATGGGGGAGTTCCAGGACTGGGTAAAGCTGACAGGGGTTCCAGAGGAGAGCTGAATGCATTCTGCAGCAGGGTGTGGGCAGGGTGGGCTCCAGGGGTGGCTGTGGGTCTCCTGGGTGAGAGTTGTGACAGGTGAGGGCTGTGTGCAAGTTCCTGGCTGAGGACAAGTGAGGCACAGGTGGAGAGCTGGCAGAAAACCTTCTTCTGGGCCACCAGCCTCACCCAACACACAGCCTCATCTTCTGTCCCTGTCACTCCAATTCAGACTTCTCCGAAGGTGAGTGAGAACACATCAGGAGCATTCTGAACAGAAGGGAAAGCATGTGCATAGCTCTGGGGCAGGAAAATTCCAGCTATGTCCTGGAGTAGCAAGATGGCCCTGTGGCCACAGGAGACAGCTTAGGACATGACCTCAGAGAGGTGACAGAAAGCCATTCCAGGGCTATAACCCCATGAGACCCTGTTTCACTGGGCCATCCTGGCTACAGTGTTGAGAACAGATGACAGAGGGTTGAAGATGGCAAGGCAGGTCAATGACAAAGCTTTTCCAGGAACTCAGGCACTGTGGTCCAGACAGGTGGCCTTGGATGGAGTGGTTAGACCTATTCTGGGTCCATTTTGAAGATGGAGCTCACAGGATTTGCTGATGGGTTAGCTATTAGGAGCAGGAGAACAGAGGAACTGGGGTAACTCCCAGCTGTTGTGGGTTGTCCTGATCGAGGGGAAGGAGAGGGTTTCTCGGGTGGTAGGAGGTAGTCCGTGTTCCACATGCTGAGGAAGGTGCCTTTCCCAGTGGATCTGCTGAGGTTTGTGTCTGGGAGAACCTTTCACATCTCCTCCCTCAGCAATGCTCAAGTACAAGTATCCCCCACTTTTTAAACGTTCACAGTAAGACACTGGGCTTTCTTGAAAGAACTACGTTATTACCCAGCTTCAGTAGAGGAAGAGACCTGAAGAGGATTTCCCTCTTATGAAAAAAGGTGAACAGTGAGAATCGCGTTCAGCATCTGTTTTTGGGAGAAGCACGACAGAGGCGTCGTGCACCCCAACCTGCTCCTTCCGCTGGGAACTGCTCTCCGCATCCAGCCACCAGCACTTTGAATGGTGTCTGTGAGCCTCTGCTGTGCTTTGTCTTCATTTATGCTGGGCCTCCATTAGAAACTTGTGTCCTGAGGCCTAAGAAAAGCCAAAGAGAAGGAATTTTGGAGTCTGAGGACACTATCTAATTGTGCCGTGTAAATTAATGGCCATTCCTTCTTGAACACCATTTCTGCTGTGCAAGGTTTCTCAGAAGCCCTGTACTTTCAAAGAGCAGGGAAACCTATACCCCATGCTGCGGGGTTAGTTTTAGTCTCCATACTGGATGGAACATTTCATGACTGTCGGATTTTCTCACTCAAACATTGAGACTTTGACCACCTTCACCCATTTCTAACACCCCATCCCCGAATCTGGCACCTACCAATCTGCTATCAGTATCTATGCATTCAGTAATTGTTTATTCCACGTGGAATGTACATGAGAGCATCTGGGATTGGTCTTTCTGTGTCTGAGTTACTTGGAATAAGGTCCCCAAGGTCTGTGTTTCCATGTCTGGTTCTTGTGAATAATGCTGCAGTGAACGTGGAAGTGCATCTGTCTTTTTTAGGCAGTATTTTTGTGTTCTCCAAATCAATACTCAGTAGAGCCATTAATGGGTCATGTGGTAGTCGCATTTATTTTTTCAGGAACCTCCATACCGTTTGTCACAGTGGCTGCACCAATTTCCATTCCCACCAACACTGCACAGTGTCTCCTCGTCTGCACACCCTTGACCCCACCTGGTGTCTGTCTCTGGGACAATTGCTGTTCCAACTGTTGTGAGTGGATAGCCGATTGTGGGTTTGACTGATGTTTCCCTGATGATGATGAGTGATGTCTAACAACTTTCTCTGTCTGTTGGCACCTGTGTGCCATCTTTAGAAAGTATCTATTCACATATTCCCCACATTTTTTATACATTTTTTTTTGTTTTGATTTGTATGAGTGTTGTGTGTATTTTGGATATTAGCCTCTTCTCACACATATGATTCGCAGATATTTTTTTTCTTATTGGGTCAGTGGCCTTTTAAGTTTTTGCTGGTTTCTTTTGCCGTGTGGAAGATTTCAGTTTGATGTTGTTCCACTTGTTTATTTTTGCTTTTGTTGCCTTTGCATTTGGTGTCCGATCTGAAGACACTTTGCCAAAACTAATGTCGAGAGACTTAGTACCTGTGTCTTCTTGGAGGTTTATGGATTCAGGTCTTATGTTCAAATCATTCATCCATTAAAAATTTTGTGTGTGGTGTAAGAAAGTGGACCAGTTATATTCTTCTGCATTTAGTGTCCAGTTTGCCTGTTACCGCTCACTGAAGAGACAGTCCTTCCCTCATGGCATATCTTCTGCTGCTGTGTCGTAAGTTAGGATCATCTACGTGTGGGTAAGTTTCTGAGCTTTCTGTTCTGTTCCACTGACCTGGTGTCTGTGTTTCTGCCAGTACCATCCTGTTTTGATGACAACAGCTTTGTAATCTAGCTTGAAATCCAGGAGTGTGTTGACTGCACCTTTCTTTCTCCAGGTTGCTTTGGGTATTTGGGGTCTTTTGTGATTCCATACAAGTTTGTGGACTGTTTTCTATTTGCTCGAATAATGCCACTGGAATTCAGATAGGGATTTCATCATATCTGTCGATTGCTTTGGGTACGATGGACATGTTCACATAATTAACTCTTCCAGTTAAGGAGCATGGCGTAAGCTTCCATTTGTTTGTGTTGCCTTCCAAATCTTTGACCCATACATCCTGCCCCCCTCGACACACATGTTTTTCATTTCTTTTCTGCCATGTGTTGAGTGTACTATGTCTTTCTCATTTTTGGTTACTTTTATTCCTAGATTTTTTTTGATGCAATTATAAATGGCATTGCTTTTTGAATTTCTCTTTGCAAAAGTGCGTCATCAGTATGCAGAAATGCAAGAAGTTGGGTCACCTGGGTGGCCCCATAGGTGAAGCTTCTGCCTTCATCTCAGGTCATGAACTCAGAGTTCTGACATTGAGCCCTGTGTTGGGCTCCCCATTTCGCGAGGGTCTGCTTCTCCCTCTTTCGGACACTCCCCCTGCCCTTGCTTTTTCTCTTCCTCTCAAATAAATAAATAAAATATGAAAAAAAAAAGAGAACAGGTCTCTGTATATTGACTTTATATCCTGCAGCTTTCTAGAATTTGTTTATTCTAACAGTTTTTTTTTTTTTTGTGTGTGTGTGTGTGTGGAATCTTTCAGGATTTCATGTCATTTGCAAATAGTGACAGTTTTCCTGTATGAATTTCATATCCTTCTATTTTTTTTAAATGATGTTAATCACCCTACAGTACTTCATTTGTTTTTGATGAAGTGTTCCGTGATTCATTGTTTGCATATAACACCTAGTGCTCATTATGACACGTGCCCTCCTTCTTTTTAAAAAGAATTTATTTATTTATTCGACAGATAGAGACAGCCAGCGAGAGAGGGAACTCAAGCAGGGGGAGTGGGAGAGGAAGAAGCAGGCTCACAGCGGAGGAGCCTGTTGTGGAGTTCGATCCCCTAATGCCGGGATCACGCCCTGAGCCGAAGGCAGATGCTTAACCGCTGTGCCACCCAGGTGCCCCAACACGTGCCCTCCTTAATACCCATCACCAGCATAACCCATTCCCCTACCCTCCCTTTCTGCAACCTTCAGTTTGTTTCCCAGTGTCAGTAGTCTCTCATGTTTCATTTCCCCTCTCATTACCTCACTTCACTTTTCCCTTCCTTCTTCTAATGTCCTCCATGCTATTCCTTCCATTCCACATAGGAGTGAAACCATATGATAATTGTCTTTCTCTGCTTGACTTAATTTCACTTAGCATAATCCCCTCCTGGTCCATGCACGTTTGTGCAAGTGGTGGGTATTCATCCTTCTGACGACTGAGTAATATTCCATTGTATAGATGAACCACATCTTCTTTGTCCATTCATCTGCTGAAGGACATCTTGGCTCCTTCCACAGTTTGGCTATATGGACATTGCAGCTATGAACATTGGGATACAGGTGCCGCTTCTTTTCATTACTCTGTGTCTATGGGGTAAATACCCAGTAGTGCAATTGGTGGGTCGTAGGATATCTCTGTGGTTAACGTCGTGAGGAACATCCATATTGTTTTCAAAAGTGGCTGTACCAGCTTGAATTCTCACGAGTAGTGTAAGAGGGCTCCCCTTTCTCCACATCCTCTCTGACATTTTTTTATTTCTGTCTTGTTAATTTTTTTTTCAAGATTTTATTTATTTATTCCACAGAGATAGAGACAGCCAGCGAGAGAGGGAACACAAGCAGGGGGAGTGGGAGAGGAAGAAGCAGCATCATAACGGAGGAGCCTGATGTGGGGCTCGATCCCAAAATGCCAGGATCATGCCATGAGCCGAAGTCAGACGCTTAACCTCTGTGCCACCCAGGTGCCCCCTGCCTGGTTAATTTTAACCATTCTAACTGGTGTAAGGTGGTATCTCATTGTCGTTTTGATTTGTATTTGCCTGATGGCAAGTGATGTGGAGCATTTTTTCATGTGTCTGTTGGCCATTTGTATGTCTTCTCTGGAGAAGTATCTCTTTGTGTCTTCTGCCCATTTTTTGGGTGTCGAGTTTGAGGAGTTCTTTATAGATCTTGGAAACCAGCCCTTTATCTGTAATATCATTTGCAGATATCTTCTTCGATTCCATAGGTTGCCTTTTTGTTTTTTGATCATTTGCTTTGCCAAGCAGAAGCTTTTTATCCTGATGAAGTGCCAATAGTTCATTTTTGCTTTTATTTCCTTTGCCTTTAGAGACGTGGCTTGCAAGAAGTTGTTGTGTCCAAGGTTGAAGAGTTCTTTTGATTTTGATATGAGACAGGAATCCATTATCTTATTTTCCTGATTGTATTCGAGTCCTCTGTCTTTCTTGGTGAGTCTAGCTAAGTTTGTCAGTTTTGTTTATCTTTCCAAAAAAGGCCGCTCTCATTTTCATTGTTTTTTTTTTTTGTCTTTTTAGTATCCATTGTATTTATTTATGCATTCCTTTTTGTTATTTCCTTATTTCTACTAATTTGGGGCTTCGTTTGTTTTTTTTTTCTACTTCTTTACCACATAAATCAGGTTGTTTATTGGAGACCATTCTCATGGAATGATGAAGACTTGAATTGCTATGAATGTCCCCCATTAAGCTACTTCTGCTGCTTAAAACTCATTGTCAGTATTCAGAGTTTTTCAATGCTGATCTTCTCCTGTATAAGTTACCAAAAACCTAAAATATGTATGAACTTTAAAAAACGCTATATTGAAAATGACAGCAGGGAAGTTCCATTTTGTGAATATTGTGTCAATGGATCTCTATTTTGACATCAGTGTTCATTAGAAATGATGACATTTCATGTGAGTATAAATATCAATGTGAAAAAGAAAAGGTAGGAAGAACCTTGAATGTTTAAGTAATTGGTGAAATGACAGCTGTGTGTGTGTGTGAGTGTGTGTTTGTGTGTGTGTGTGTGTGTTTAATTGATTTTCAGTGAATGGTTCAGCTTCTTGTAGGGCCTCCGAGAGAGCCCAGGTGAACCTTTCAATGAGTTGGTATCTGTTTTCAGAACATGGGAATCTCTTAGTCCAATAGTCAATCAGGCAAGCTTTGAGGTCTTGAAGAGTTTCAGTCCTCAGCGATGGTGTTGCAGACCCTTGTGAGCAAACCCTAGGGTATGCTTAGAGCCCTCATTAGCTGGTACCAAGGTGTGACAATTTCAGACAGCATTTTCCAAAGAAGTACCTCTTGAGTCTCTGTCCTTGTCAGTTCCCTACACTTCCTTACACTAGTTAAGTGATCAGTGTGTTTCAGGATAATCCCCACATGTGATTTTTGCTATTTCCTACTAGTCCTATCTGTTTCTCATCTTCTTCTTTTATGGTAGGGGTTGGGAAGCAACCTGTGTGGTGTAGGAAGGGGTGTGGTTGTTGTCTGCCTTCAGAGGACCGAATGATGCCTAGAAATTGTACTGTAGTTTGAGGTCAATTGTACATCCTCTGAGTGTCAGGAATTCCATCACTCTACTTTGATGCTAGTCTGTTCTTCAAGCTGTCCTCAGAAATAAGGATGTCATCCATCTAGGGAATACTGGTTTGTGTGTATGTTTTCATTTTAGGAAAAGCCTTGCTGTTCCTGAAAATAATACTGTAGAGCACCCTTTCCTGTTCTTATTGGCCATGAGTCAATCTTTTGTGAAGTATTCATTTATAAATAGACTTTCTATGGTTGATGAGCAGGAATTCTTTATTGACAAGTCTTTGTCAGTGTGTGTATTGCAAATCTTTACTTCCCAGCCTGCGGTTCACTTTTTCATTTTCTTATGGTCATAAGATAAGGAGAAATGTCACATTTTTATGAAGTCCCACTGAATTCTTTTAAATGGTTAGTGCACCCTATGTCCTACCCCAAGATTGACAGGTTCTACGTTTTCTTTCAGAAATTGTCCAATGGGAAGCACAATCCATCTCAAATTTATAAATTGCATTTTTAATTCTAATAGGGTATTTATAGACTGTTTAGGATTTTCTATGTACACAATCGTATTATCTGTGAATAGTCACAATTATCCCCTCAATTCTTATACTTTTTGTTTCTCTTGCCTTCTAACACTGGTAGATTCTCTGATGCAACGTTGAATAGAGCAGCATTGTTTGAAGATTTTAATATACCTTTCTCAATATCTGAAAGAAAAAGCAGACAAAACATTGGTAACAAATGTGACCTAATTGACATATAGGGAACATTCCATAATAAGTGCAGAATACATTATTTTCAAGTGGTCATAGACTCTTTACCCAAATAGATGATAGGTGGGGCCACGAATCAAGTCTACAAATGTTAAACCCTGAAATTAACTAGATTCTATTCTTAGACCACAGGGGAATTGAGCCACAGTCATAGCGAAAAGAAAACCAGGAAGTCCTTCAATGTTTAAAAATTAAATGGAACTTTGCTACATATCCTAAAGGTCAGAGAAGGAATCTCAATGGAAATACTGAACCTTTTCTACATGAGGGCTCACACACAATGGCACTTTCTTTGTGAAGAGCATTATAATAACCTAGACAGGAGTTGAGCCTTAAGTCAGAGTTCTGCCTGCCCCAGCCACACCTGGCAGCCTTGGCCTGTGGTCCCCCTCAGCTGTCCTATCTGGTGGCCCTGAGCTAAGGGGGTCAACATGGCCATATGGAAATGGGAAGCTCCCCACTCATAGTGATGGCAGTGCCCCCTCCCCAGCTGCCCTTTCTGGTTGCTCTGAGCTAAGGGGGTCAACATGGCCATATGGAAATTAGAAGCTCCCCACTCTTAGTGATGACGTCGCTATCATATCATCCTCACCAGTCCAACAACATGATTTCTGAGTGAAATATGACACAAGAGCGACTTCTTGGCCTTCCTTCAGGTTTGAAAAACATCTGGTGAGTCATCGATTAGGAATATGGATTCAACATGTGTTCTTTCTTCTGGAAAAGAAATAGACCCAATAGCAATTATGGCTTCCTGAGCACCTGTTCCTGAGAGACATCATACTGGCTCTTTGTAGCATTCTGCCTCTTAAACTTCTCAACTAGGGTGTAGATATTTGTAGGCACATGTTCAGACGGTTAGAAAGGGACTCAGATGATATGAGTCACAGAGGATTTTAGTGTCAGAAACCTAAGTGGGATCCCCAAATTGACTCCAAATCCCTTGTTGTTCCATACAGGGTACTATTTCCCTCTTATCTCTGGTCTTCTCGATCTGGAAACCTATCAAGTATCAGGATTTTCTTGTCATGTGGACAACTGGAACAAATTCAGTGGGCCTTTTCACCTCTGCCAATGGTGATCATTAAGATCATTATCTCAGTGGAGGACCTCTGGGTAAGATACTCAAAGATCCTTAGGAATACAGACAGTGTAATATTTTCCTGGTATTAAAGTTACTGAAACCAACTATCTTTTTTAGTCGATTCAGGCTCTGGTATGTTCAGAGGGTGCTGTAAAACAGGTCTGAAATAGTATTTAAAAACACTCAGCTCAGCCTCTTCTACAACGTGAGCCAATGCTTATAAACATGGCTAAAATATTCCCTTACCTACGATGACTTCCCAGCCATCCTAGTGTTTATATGGTATGACTGTGACTTACATTAGTCAACATTTGCAGAGAAAGAACTTAGTGCATCCAGGGAGCACTTCATGTTGAAATTAGTTTGTGACAATGAGCTACTGTGTTTTATTCTGCAGTCCAAGGGAATGGTGCCAGACATCTCTAAGGTGTCTAGCAGTTCTACAATTCTGATTTTAAGTGGTCTGTGTGCTTCAGAGATTTGGGCAGGAGAAGGGCAGGAGTTCAGAGACTGTGAACACTTCTGTCACCTGTGCTGACCATGGAGCAGGCCGCCTTCTGTGGACATCATTTTGATTTCTTGGTACTCTTGGGAAAGTGCTTTTGTCTCACATTCCTCCATTTAGGAGTAATTATAATGATAAAAGTAATTTTTATTTTATATCATCTTTGGGCCCTGATCCTGGGCTCCCAGGGAAGCTATCCTTTAACATTGTACCTGGCTCAAAATGACTGGGCAAAACCTCAGTGCATGGGCCCTATTTCTGCCCCAAGCACATGTTGTACATCTGCTTCGAGAAGAAAACAATAACCAAAAATGCCAACATAAAGATAAGAAAAAATAAAGACCCTCTTTGGCTCCCATAAGATTAAAGTCATACTGACATATACATACTGAAAATGCATGAAAACATTGCATTTCCTAAAGCCCAAGTCTTGGAGGGTCTGAGAGTCACTGACCTTGCCCAGAACCAGGGACACCCCAGCAGGGAGGGCTGGTGCAGAAAGGGAAGGGGCAGGTCTTTGAGGGTGGTCTGCAGCTACGGGGTCCCTGGAAGGGGCCAGGTGTGTGTGGGGGCCCCAGCCCACGAGCCCACCCATGCCTGTGCCTGGTGTTGAGTAGAGGAGGCTCCTCTTGGGCCCCCTGTACTTTCAGGGTTCCAGGGGCTTGAGGGCAGGTTGCCTAGCATTCAAGGAGTTCAGGCACCACCCTCCCAGACCATTCACCACTTGGGGGTGTAGCTCCATCACTGTGGGCGGTCCCAGATTTGCAGTGGGTTGCAGTCCTGGGGCAGAAGAAGGGGCACTGAGAGAGAGAGAGTTGCCCTGTGGAGATCCCTGCTGGTGAGTGAGCAGCTTGCACTGGGGTGATGGTCCGGGGGTAGGGTGCGCCCCAGGTGGGAGGCAGGGTTCTGGAAGGGCACGAGGAGAGGGTTCATTGTGGGGACTCAGATGAGTTTTCTTTTTCCCTTTAAAGTCTGTTCTGTCCCATGTCCTCAACTGGCCTTATTCTCCATAACCGTGAACTCCAGGGCGCCCGCTCCCCTGAGCTTTGGTGGGATTGGTTGCAGAATTTCAGGGTTTCCCCTGTTCCCCTGGAAGAGTGCGGGAAAGGACCTCACATAATCCCCACCTTCAGTTCTCTGACACAGCGCAGGTGATGCCTCTTGAGCAGTACCCCGAGTTCAGCAGGGTGTGCCCTGGTCCCCCAGGCACAGGTGTGGCAGTATCAAGCCCCAGAGCCATCCCCCAACTTCAGCATTATGCCCCCTGTGCCCCCGGGTTAGTGGTAATTGGCTATTAGAATCATGCAGGAAAATCCTCCAGGTGGGGGCCTGGAGGCGTGCGTAAACCAGACCCCACTCTAGTTGCATTGGGAATAGACGAATTGACGGTTTCTTTAGAAGAGTAAGTCTGCTTTAGAGAAAAGGTAAGGTCATTGGTCTGTTGAGAATGAAGATAATTACTGCTAAACAACAAGTATGTGTTGCCCCTTGCCCAGAAACCGAAGCAGGTGTGCAGGCTTTAGGTCAGAGGTGCCTTCTTCTCCCCAGCTGACAGCACTTCTCTGCTCTGGCTCCAAGACACCCGAGGTTTTGAACATTAGCATCGGAGTCAGCGAGGCAGCTTGTCACAGGACGCCAGTGTTCAGAGAAAGCACAGGTATGTTTGGCAAAATGTCCTATCTATGTCAGGGCTGGAGGTAAAACCTCTCATTATCGCAAAACCTCCTGGGCTTTTCTCTTTTCTCTAGTTGAGCCACAAAGTAAAATTGAAGTAGCTGTCAGCATTCTGGGTTTGGTGCAAGAATTACTTAGTTTCCCTGCAGGTAGAACTTTGCAGGGGATCACAATTTCTCTGTCCATTTATTGCTTACAGATGTATTTTGACCATCTGTTTCCTAGGAACCCTCTTTTATTAGAAAGGGAAGGTGAGATTCACTCTGTGCCTGTTTGTAACATCTAATTTGTTCCTTCATCTAACACTGTTTATTCAATTATGCCTTAGATATGGTTGAGTGGCCAGCATCTAGAGTTAGGTGGCTTTTTTTCATCTGATACAGACTTGGATGATGTCATTTGACAAAGGTGATGTTTCATCATTGATTAGTTTATTCATCAGAAGAGTTAAAATTAGGGTGGAGGGAAAATTCAAAATTATCCAAAGCGGCCTGTTCCTGTTTAAAAGTTGAGCTTGACTTTCTAGTTTTACTAAAAGTATTATCTCGATATTTTGAGGTGCCATATTCTCTCTGTAGTTTCTTTGGTGGTGGAGTCAGAAGGAGAGTCTGGGAATTCTTTTGGATAGTGGCATGCTGGTGGCTTCAAGGGGCTTGGCGTCAGGAGCCTTAGGGTGAAGTCTGCAACTGCTTGCCTGACCCTGGGTGCATCTCACAGAGGTTTTGTTTCCTCTTATGAAATTGCCGGCAGATAATGTTCTGATTAAAGGGGAACCCTCCCATCCTGTTGGTGGGAATGCAAAGTGGTGCAGCCAGTCTAGGAAACAGTGTGGGGATTCCTTAAAAAGTTAAACATTGAACAACCCCATGATCCAGCAATTGCTCTCCTAGGTATTTACCCAAAGGATTAAAAAATGCGGATTCAAAGGGGGTCCATGCACCATGATGTTTATAGCAGCAATGTCCACAGTAGCCAAACTATGGAGAGAATCCCAAAGTCCATGCACTGATGAATGGATAAAGCAGATGTGCGATACCTATATATAATGGAATATGACCCAGCTTCAAAAAGAATGAAATCTTACCATTTGCAAGGATGTGGATGGACCTAGAGTGTATTATGCTAAGCAAAATCAGTGAGGAAAGACAAATATCCTATCCTCTCACGCTTGTGGAATTTCAGAAAGAAAACAGATGAACAGAGTTGAGGGGTGATGAGAAAGACAAACAAGTAAATAGACTCAACTGAGGAGAAAAAACTGAGTGTTGCTGCAGGACAGGGGCGTGGGGGGAAGAGTTAAACGGGTGAGGGGTATTAAGGAGGGTACTTGTGATGAGCACCGGGTACTGTATGCAGGTGAGGAATCAATAAATCCTACCCCTGAAGTGAATATTCCATGGCATGTGAACTAACTGGAATTTAAGTAAAAGAAGAAAGGAAAAAGTGTTTTGCTTCATGAAGAGTGAGGTAAAATTGTAGTGATTTGGGCTGTACTATTCTATAGATGAGAGTTGTAAAACACCCTGTTGTAAGATACACTAGTTTCTTATCACATAAAGAGTCCTCAGAAAACTGCAATGAAAGATTCAGGTCTCAGAGCATGTTCATGTTCCACTGATATGTTACAGTTTGCACAGGTAGGAAAGAAGGTGGAGAGAGAGGCAACAGAAGGGGAAAGTAGGTATGAACCTTTCATTAGTTAGCGTTATAGCTTTCTCATGAAAGCCTTGCGCCAGTGTGATTTTGAAAGAAGAGGGGGAATCCGGGAGCTTTGCAGGAGACGGGGGAGTTCCAGGACTGGGTAAACTGACAGGGGTCCCACAGGAGAGCTGAATGCATTCTGCAGCAGGGTGTGGGCAGGGTGGGCTCCAAGGGTGGCTGTGGGTCTCCTGGGTGAGAGTTGTGACAGGTGAGGGCTGTGTGCAAGTTCCTGGCTGAGGACAAGTGAGGCACAGGCGGAGAGCTGGCAGAGAACCTTCTTTTGGGCTACCAGCCTCACCCAACACACAGAGCCTCATCATCTGTCCCTGTCACGCCAATTCAGACTTCTCAGAAGGTGAGTGAGAACACATCAAGAGCATTCAAAACAGAAGGGAAAGCATGTGCAATGGCTCTGGGGCAGGAGAATTCCAGGTATGTCCAGGAACAGCAAGAAGGCCCTGTGGCCACAGGAGACAGCTTAGGACATGACCTCAGAGAGGTGAAAGAAAGCCATTCCAGGGCTATAACCCCATGAAACCCTGTATCACTGGGCCATCCTGGCTACAGTGTTGAGAACAGATGACAGAGGGTTGAAGACGGTAAGGCACGTCAATGACGAAGCTTTTCCAGGAACTCAGGCACTGTGGTCCAGACAGGTGGCCTTGGATGGAGTGGTTAGACCTATAATGGGTCCATTTTGAGGATGGAGCACACAGGATTTGCTGATGGGTTAGCTAGTAGGAGCAGGAGAACGGAGGAGTTGGGGTAACTCCCAGCTGTTGTGGGTTGTCCTGATCGAGGTGAAGGAGAGGGTTTCTCGTGGGGTAGGAGGTAGTCCGTGTTCCGCATGCTGAGGAAGGTGCCTTTCCCGGTGGATATGCTGGATTTGTGTCTGGGAGAAACTTTCACATCTCCTCCCTCAGAAATGCTCAAGTAAAAGTATACCCCACTTTTTGAACGTTCACAGTAAGACACTGGGCTTTCTTGAAAGAACTATATTATTACGCATCTTCAGTAAGAGGAAGAGACCTGAAGAGGATTTCCCTCTTATGAAAAAAGGTGAACAGTGAGAATCGCGTTCAGCATCTGTTTTGGGAAGAAGCACAACAGAGGCAGCGTGCACCCCAACCAGCTCCTTCCTCTGGGAACTGCTCTCCGCATCCAGCCAAGAGCACTTTGAATGGTGTCTGTGAGCCTCTGCTGTGCTTTATCTTCATTTATGCTGGGCCTCCCTTAGAAACTTGTGTGCTGAGGCCTAAGAAAAGCCAAAGAGAAGGAATTTTGGAGTCTGAGGACACTGTCTAATTATTCCGTGTAAATTAATGGCCATTCCTTCTTGACACCATTTCTGCTGTGCAAGGTTTCTCAGAAGCCCTGTACTTTCAAAGGGCAGGGAAAACTATACCGCATGCTGCAGCGTTAGTTTTAGTCTCCATGCTGGACAGAACATTTCATGACTGTCGGATTTTCTCACTCAAACATTGAGACTTTGACCACCTTCAACCGTTTCTACCACCCCATCCCCAAATCTGGCACCTACCAATCTGCTCTCAGTTTCTATGCGTTCAGTATTTGTTTATTCCTCGTGGAATGTACACGACAGCATCTGGTATTGGTCTTTCTGTGTCTGAGTTACTTGGCATAAGGCCCCCAAGGTCTGTGTTTCCATGTCTGTTTCTTTTGAATAAATCTGCAGTGACCGTGGGAATGCATCTGTCTTTTTGAGGCAGTATTTTTGTGTTCTCCGAATCAATACTCAGTAGAGCCATTACTGGGTCATGTTGTAGTCGCTTTTATTTTTTCAGGAACCTCCATACCATTTGTCACAGTGGCTGCACCAATTTCCATTCCCACCAACAGTGCACAGAGTCTCCTCGTCTGCACACCCTTGACCCCACCTGGTGTCTGTCTCTGGGACAATAGGTGTTCCAACAGTTGTGGGGGAATAGCCAATTGTGGGTTTGACTGATGTTTCCCTGACGATATTTAGTGATGTGGAACAACTTTTTCTGTCTGTTGGCACCTGTGTGCCATCTTTGGAAAGTATCTATTCACATATTCCCCACATTTTTTATACAGTTTTTTTTTATTTTGGTTTTGATTTGTATGAGTGTTGTGTGTATTTTGGATATTAGCCTCTTCTCACACATATGATTCGCAGATATTTTTTTCTTATTGGGTCTGTGGCCTTGTAAGTTTTTGCTGGTTACTTTTTCCATGTGGAAGATTTCAGTTTGAAGTTGTTCCACTTGTTTATTTTTGCTTTTGTTGCCTTTGCATTTGGTGTCCGATCTGAAGACTTTTTGCCAAAACTAATGTCGAGAGACTTAGTACCTGTGTCTTCTTGGAGGTTTATGGGTTCAGTTCTTACGTTCATATCATTCATCCAGTAAAAATTTTGTGTGTGGTGTAAGAAAGTGACCCAGTTATATTCTTCTGCATTTAGTGTCCAGTTTGCCTGTTACCGCTCACTGAAGAGACAGTCCTTCCCTCATGGCATATCTTCTGCTGCTGTGTCGTAAGTTAGGATCATCTACGTGTGGGTAAGTTTCTGAGCTTTCTGTTCTGTTCCACTGACCTGGTGTCTGTGTTTATGCCAGTACCATCCTGTTTTGATGACAACAGCTTTGTAATCTACCTTGAAATCCAGGAGTGTGTTGACTGCACCTTTCTTTCTCCAGGTTGCTTTGGGTATTTGGGGTCTTTTGTGATTCCATACAAGTTTGAGGACTGTTTTCTATTTGCTCGAATAATGCCACTGGAATTCAGATAGGCATTTCATCACATCTGTCAATTGCTTTGGGTACGATGGACATGTTCACATAATTAACTCTTCCATTTAAGGAGCATGGCATAAGCTTCCATTTGTTTGTGTTGCCTTCCAAATCTTTGACCCATACATCCTGCCCCCCTCGACACACATGCTTTTCATTTCTTTTCTGCCATGTGTTGAGTGTACTATGTCTTTCTCATTCTTGGTTAGTTTCATTCCTAGATTTTTTTGATGCAATTGTAAATGGCATTGCTTTTTTAATTTCTCTTTGCGAAAGTGTGTCATCAGTATACAGAAATGCAAGAAGTTGGGTCATCTGGGTGGCCCCATAGGTGAAGCATCTGCCTTCAGCTCAGGTCATGATCCCAGAGTTCTGGGATCGAGCCCCGTGTTTGGCTCCCTGCTTAGCAAGAGTCTGCTTCTCCCTCTTTCTCATACTCCCCCTGCTCGTGCTTTTTCTCTTCCTGTCAAATAAATAAATAAAATTTGAAAATAAATAAAGACAACAGGTCTCTGTATATTGACTTTATATCCTGCAGCTTTCTTGAATTTGTTTATTCTAACAGTTGTGGTTTTTTTTTGTTGTGGTGGTGGTGGTTTTTTGTGTTTTTTTTTTTTTTTTTTTGTGGAATCATTTGGGATTTCATGTCATTTGCAAATAGTGACAGTTTTCCAGTACGGATTTCATATCTTTCTTTTTTTAAAATGATGTCACCCTACAGTACTTCATTTGTTTTTGATGTAGTGTTCCATGATTCATTGTTTGCATATAACACCTAGTGCTCATTATGACACGTGCCCTCCTTTTTTTAAAAAAAGAATTTATTTATTTATTCGACAGATATAGAGACTGCCAGCGAGAGAGGGAACACAAGCAGGGGGAGTGGGAGAGGAAGAAGCAGGCTGACAGCGGAGGAGCCTGTGGTGGGGCTCGATCCCATAACACCGGGATCACGCCCTGAGCCGAAGGCAGATGCTTAACCTCTGTGCCACCCAGGCGCCCCAACACGTGCCCTCCTTAATACCCATCACCAGCATAACCCATTCCCCTTCCCCTCCCTTTCTGCAACCTTCAGTTTGTTTCCCAGTATCAGTAGTCTCTCACGGTTCATCTTCCCCTCTCATTCCCCCCCTTCACTTTTCTCTTCCTTCTTCTAATGTCCTCCATGCTATTCCTTCCATTCCACATAGGAGTGAAACCATATGATAATTGTCTTTCTCTGCTTGACTTAATTTCACTTAGCATAATCCCCTCCTGGTCCATCCACGTTGGTGCAAATGGGGGGTATTCATCCTTTCTGATGACTGAGTAATATTCCATTGTATAGATGAACCACATCTTCTTTGTCCATTCATCTGCTGAAGGACATCTTGGCTCCTTCCACAGTTTGGCTATTATGGACATTGCTGCTATGAACATTGGGATACAGGTGCCCCTTCTTTTCATTACTCTGTGTCGATGGGGTAAATACCCAGCAGTACAATTGGTGGGTCGTAGGATAGCTCTGTGTTTAATGTCTTGAGGATCCTCCATATTGTTTTCAAAAGTGGCTGTACCAGCTTGAATTCTCACGAGTAGTGTAAGAGGGCTCCCCTTTCTTCACATCCTCTCTGACTTTTTTTTATTTCTGTCTTGTTAATTTTTTTCGAGATTTTATTATTTCATTCAACAGAGATAGAGACATCCAGCGAGAGAGGGAACAGAAGCAGGGGAGTGGGAGAGGAAGAAGCAGGCTCATAACGGAGGAGCCTGATGTGGGGTTCGATCCCATAATGCCAGGATCACACCCTTAGCCGAAGGCAGATGCTTAACCAGGTCAGCAACCAGGATGTATGGTATTGTGGGGGATCAGAACCAGGCTTTCTGTGGGAAGTGACAGAAATAGGGTATGGTGAGCCCCATGACCATACTTGAGGTCCCAGGTGACCCACTGGGTGTTGGGTTCTGTGGATCTGTCTCGTCAGGTGCTGTGCAATTCAGGGACACCCTCCTGTCTGTGGATTTGTGTGGAGACAGGTAGACATCACTGTCTGGCCAGGAACGAGGGTCGCACTGGACCACCACCAGAGGTGCAGCGTGCGGGGGAGCCACTGCTTGGTTTCCACGAAAGCTGACCAGGGTCTGTGAACGTGATTCCTAGCAGCTGCAAGGGGAGAGGAGGCCGGAGGTGGTACACACTTCCTAGACTTGTGGTCAGGACTAGTCTGGAGCCCACTGAAGTCAGCCACACCGGGCACAGAAGGCACCCAGTCAGTGTAGCTGTGGGCACTGCTCTCAATGCACTTTTGGGCCGGCTCCATGCTGCCACCTCCTGCTTTTCATCATCATCTTCAAGGTCATGTGCCTCTGCTCTTGCCCCATGGCCTCTGGGGTATTGTCCATCCTCCATCTGGCCCTCGTCCCTGGTGCCCTGTGCAGTCCGATGACAGGGTAGCCTTCTCGAGACAAACATCTGGTCCTGATGGAACACTTTCATGGATCTCATGTGATTGAGGATGATGCCCTGCCCTGGAAGGGGGCTACAGGTCCCCAATCAGGAGAACCATGACTCCCTTTTCAGCATGGCCTGCCCTCCCCTCAGTCTTCTTCAGGGAAGCTCTCCCCACTTCCTGAGCTGACAGCTCTGAACTTAAAAATGAATGTTATTTTACATATCTCTATGCCTTAGTTCATCCATGGCATGTCTTTCAACCCCGTTAGTGGGTTTTTTTTTTTTTTTTAGCAGTTCTGAAGAGCTGTCTGCTCAAGGAGGGGATGACCTTGGTGGGGCAGCTTTCCCTCTCATCTCCCTCAGCATGTCTCTGAGCCCTGGGACCAGCTATCCCACTGAGGATTGAAGGATCTGAGCCAGCCCATCCTGAGCCCAGGCTGTGTCAGCTGTGTAGACGGATGCGTGTCGGAGTGGTGGGCAGCTGGCATGGGCCAGGGGCAGGCAGTGTCTCCTTCTCATTCCTTCCCTCCCTTCCTCCCAGAGGTAGCTCAGAGCAGCCTTCAACCCCTGCATCTCCAGATCCCTTGACCTATGCCTCCTGTGTTCAGCTGGTGACCTTGGAGTTTCGCATGGATTCTACCTCCCGTACCCTCTCCTGTAGCAGTTCCTGTATCAGGGGAGGGGTCGAACCCTTGTCTACTTTTGGTCTTCTTCCTGTCCCACACCAAGCCCACCCACCTTTGCATCTTCTATATATGTGCTTGGAAGCAAGCCCATCCACAGGGAACCTATTAGCCAAATGGATCCAGGCAATGAACATTGAAGTAGAGATCCAGGATCCATAGTATACCTGCTCTGAAACCTGTCCCAAAGTCTGTGACTCTCTCACACTGAAACAGAAACAATAATAGCTTTCTGGACTGTGAAGTGACATGTGTCTCTACTTCCAATCTTGAATGCATAGGTGCTGAGCCTGGACAGAAAAGGACCATGGCTCCCGTGGCCTGGGATCCATGGTAAGAACTCAGTGAAATCTGAATTCGAGGCATAGAATGAATAATTATTGTAGAGTGAATCCTCCCAAGTAGGGCTTATGCACATTGCACACGAAAAGCTTTTTCAAAGTGGTTCCTGAAAGAAAATTCTTTTTTAAAAATTTATTTTAATTCCAGTAGAGCTAACTTACAGTGTTACATTCTTTTCAGGTGTACAAGAGAGTGATTCAGTAATTCTATATATTACTCAGTGGTCATCTAGAAAAGTGTCCTCTTAATCTGCTTCATCTATTTCACTCATCCCTCTATTCACCTCCTCTCTGGTAACCATCCGTTTGTTCTCTCTTGTTAAGAGTTTGTATTTTGGTGTGTGTCCTTTTTCTCTCTATTTATTTTTGTTTGTTTCTTCAATTCCCCATAAGAGTGACATCGTATGGGATTTGTCTTTCTCTGACTGACTGATTTCAGTTAGCATAATACTCTCCAGCTCCATCTATGTGTCTGCAAATGGCAAGGTTTCATTCTTTTTCAAGCCGAGTAATACTCCATTGTGTGTGTGTGTGTGTCTGTGTGTGTGTGTGTGTTTGTGAATACACACATCTGTCATCTCATTTGTCAATTTTTCTACAGACACTTGGGTTGCTTCCATATTGTGATATTCTAAATAATGGTGCAAGAAACATAGGGGTGCACATATCCTTATAAGTTACTGTTTTCCTAGCCTTTGGGGAAATACCAGTAGAGTGATTGTTGGATCGTAGAGTAGTTCTATATTTAATTTTTTGAGGAACCTTCATACTGTTTTCCACGGTGGCCACCACAGTTTGCATTCCCACCCACAGTTTGCGAGGATTCCCCTTTATCCACATCCTCCCAACACTTGCTCTTTGTTGTGCTTTTGATGTTAGCCATTCTG
The DNA here is from genome assembly GCF_024610735.1 of Ursus americanus. Classification (NCBI taxonomy): domain Eukaryota; kingdom Metazoa; phylum Chordata; class Mammalia; order Carnivora; family Ursidae; genus Ursus; species Ursus americanus. The sequence goes on from NW_028273668.1 coordinate 584,561, forward strand.
ACAGGTTTGATGTAATACCTCATTGTCCTTTGGATTTAAATTTTCCTGATGATGCGTGATGGTGAATATCTTTCACGGGACTGTTGGCCATTTGTATCTTTTCCTTGGGGAAATGTCTGTCCATGTCTTCTGCCTATTTTTTAACTGGATTATATGTTTTTTTGGGTTCAGGTAGTATCAGTTCTATACGTTTTGGACACTATCCCTTTATTGCATATGATCATTGCAAATATCTTTTCCCTTTGAGTAGGTTGTCTTATTATTTTTACGTTTTCATTGTTCTTCTGCCATGTGGAAACTTTTTATTTTGCTGTATTCCCAATAGTTTATTTTTGTTTTCATTTCCTTTGCCACAGGAGACAGTCCAGAAAAACGTTGTTATGGTCCATGTCAAGAAGTTACTGTCTTCCCTCCTGTAGGATTTTTACGGATTCAGGTCTCATATTGAGGTCTTGAAACTGTTTTGTGTTTGTCTGTATTGTGTAAGAAAGCAGTCTAATTTCATTCTTTTGTGCGTAGCTGTCTAGTTTTCCCAACACCGTTTGTTGTAGATAATGACCTTTTCCCTTTTGATATCGTTGCTTGCTTTGTGGAAGATTCATGGACCACATAATTGTGGGTTTCTGTCTGAACTTGTATCCTGTTCCTTTGGTCGCTGTGTCTATTTTTGTGCCGTACTGTCTTGTTAGGATGACTGCAGCTTTGTAGTATAACCTGAAATCTGAAATTGTGAGTCCTCCAGCTTTGTTTTTCTTTTCCACATTGCACTGGCTGTTCGGAATCTTTAGTGGTTCCATACAAATGTTTAGGATTGTTTATTCGAGGTCTTTTATTCTTTAATTTAAATTCAATTAGCCAACTTACAGTACATCATTAGTTTCAGATGTAGTCTTCAATAAATTTTCAGTCGTGTGTAACACCCAGTGCTCATTGTATCGTGTGACCTCCTTAATGCTACTCACCCAGTTACCCCCCCAACTTCTCCTCCAGCAATCATCATTTTATTTGCGATAGTTAAGAGTCTATCATGGGTTTTCTCCCTCTCTGATGACTTCCCATTCTATTTTCCCCCCCTTCCCCTATGGTCTTCTTCCCTTTTTCTGATATTCCACATAGGAGTGAAAGCATATGATCATTGTCTTTCTTTCATTGGCTTATTCCACTCAGCATAATACCCTCCAGCTCCACCCAGGTCGGTGTGATGGTAAGTGTTCATGCTTTCTGATGGCTGAGTAATATTCCAGTGTATATATGATCCACATCTTCTTTATCCATTCATCTGTCGATGGTCATCTGCATTCTTTCCACAGTTTGTCTATTATGGATATTGCTGCTATGAACACTGGGGTGCATGTGTCCCGTCTTCACTACCTCTGTCTCTTTGGGGTAAATACCCAGTAGTGCAATTGCTGGGACATAGGGTAGCTTTATTTATAACTTCTTGAGGAAACGCCGTACCATTTTCAAGAGTGGCTGTAATGGACTGCATTCGTACAGGGGTGTAATAGGGTTCCCGTTTCTCCACATCCTCTCCAACATGTATAGTTTCATGTCTTCTTATTTTTATATATTCGGCCTCGTGTGATATGGCATCTATAGGGGTTTAGATTTGCATTTCCCTGAAGCCAAATGATATGAAGCATTTATGCATGTATCTTTTGGTCACCAGTACGTCATCATCAGTGAAATAACTTCCCATTTTAATCCATCTCAAGACCTAAAGCTGGGTAAGGCACTGAAGCTGGATGATGCCATCGGTTGGAAGTGTGGAGAATTTCAAAAGATCTCCGTGGAGAGCAAGTTTAAAGGTCAGTGTGAAGCTACTAATTGGATCTGGGGAGATCTCTGAAAGTGGGGGTTCCCTGGAATGGGCTGAGGGGGGCCCTCCGATTTTCCTATGAATCCTTGCTACAGCCCCAAATGGACAGTTTCCTGCTGTGGGGCAGGCTGAGTCCTCTAGTCGTGCAGAGGTGAGCCCAATGCCTGGTGCCTTGGAGGCAGGCAAATGGGGAGGGGAACCTCAGCAGAAGACCCAGGGTTAGGTTAGGCCTCAAAAGACAGCATTTCTGAACTGCCCAGTGCTCAGAGAACTCCCAGGCCGAGTGAGATGAGGGCACAAGGGCGGGTGAATATGAGCCTTTGGGTTTCATCCAGAAGGGCCCACAAATGTCGGAGTTCACCAGCAGGGGCTCTCAGGGGGTGCCCCAATTCTCTTGCCCTGAATGCTCTGTTGTGCCCCAAAATGGTACAGTTTCCTGTGGGCTGCAGGCTGAGTCCTATGGTGGGGCTGGGGTGTCCCCAATCCCCCAGATTGCGGTGCCAGGACCCTGGGGAAGGGCCCCTCTGTGGCCAACCTAGGGTAAGGGTTAGGGTCCAGGAGACCGGCAGCGCTAATCCGCAGGCTGTGCGGTGAGCTCCGTGGAGGGCTGAGATGAGGTCATGGGGGAGAGTGAGCATGGGCCTCAGGGTTGGGGCATGGGGGCTGCCAAAGCTGAGGACAGGCTCCAGGGGCCTCCCCAAGTTCTCGAGCCCTGTATGCTCCATAGAGCCCCAAGAGGCACAGTTTCCTGCGGGGTGGCAGGCTTTGTCCTGCAGTGGGGCTCAGGTGTACCCAGTCCCCGGGGCTACGGCCTGGGCCCCGGGGGAGGGCCCTCCCCAGCCGACCTAGGGTCAGGGCTACGCCCCAGGAACCCGACAGGCCTGATCTTCCGGCTTTGCGACAAGCTCGGTGGCAGGCTGAAGGGAAGGCGTGGGGCGGGATGAGCGTTGGCATCAGGGTTGGGGTGTAGGGGGCCGCCGAGGATCGCTGGGGGCTCAGGTGGGCCCTACCAGTTCTCCTGCACGGGATGCTCTGTGGCGCCCCAAGGGGCATGGTTTCCTGTGGGGTGGCAGGCTGAGTCCTGTGGTGGGGTTCAGGTGTACCCAATCCCCAGGGTTAGGGTACAGATTAGGGTACGGGTTAGGGTATGGGTTACTGTTAGTGTACGGGTGAGGGTAGGGGTTAGGGTTAGGGTAAGGTGAGGGTACGGGTTGGGGTTGGCTTTAGGGGTTACAGGTTAGGGGTTATGGGTTAGGGTACGGATTAAGGTTTAGGGTACGGGTTAGGGATTAGGGTTTGGGTTTAGGGTTAGGATTAGGGTTGGAGTTCGGGTTAGTGTTAGGGTATGGGTTAGGGTTAGTGTATGGGTTAGGGTAGACATTAGGTAAGGTTTAGGGTACGGGTTAGGGTACGGTTTAGGGTACGGGTTAGCGTACGGGTTAGGGTACAGTTTAGGGTACGGTTTAGGGTTAGGGTACGGGTTAGGGTTATGGTACGGGTTTGGTTATGGTTTAGGGTTAGAGTTAGGATACGAGTTAGGGAACAGGTTAGGGATAGGGTACGGTTTAGGGTTAGGGTATGGGTTAGGGTACATGTTAGGGTTAGGTACGGGTTAGGGTATGGGTTACGGTCCGGGTTAGGGATAGGGTACGGGTTAGTGTATGGGTTAGGGTACGGGTTAGGGTACGGTTTAGGGTACGGTTTAGGGTTAAGGTATGGGTTAGGGTTATGGTACGGGTTTGGTTACGGTTTAGGGTTAAAGTTAGGATACGAGTTAGGGAACAGGTTAGGGATAGGGTACGGTTTAGGGTTAGAGTACAGGTTAGGGTACATGTTAGGGTTAGGTACGGGTTAGGGTATGGGTTAGAGTTCGGGTTAGGGATAGGGTACGGGTTAGCATATGGGTTAGAGTACGGGTTAGGGGTAGGGTTAGCTGAAGGTGTAGGGTTGGGGGTAGGGTTGGGGGTAGGGTAGGAGTTGGGGTAGGTTTAGGGTTTAGGGTTAGGGTTTGGGGTTTGGGGTTAGCGGTTAGGGTTAGGGTTTAGAATTTAGGCTTTTGGGTTTAGGGTTAGGGATTAAGGTTTAGGGATTAGTGTTAGCGTTAGGGTTTAGGGCTTAAGGTTAGGGTTTAGGGTTAGGGTTAGGTTTAGGGTAAGGGTTAGGGTTTAGGGTTAGGGTTAGGGTTAGGGGTTAGGGTTTAGGGCTTAGGGTTAGGGGTTAGGGGTTAGGGTTAGAGTTAGACCCCAGTAGGCCAGCAGGCCCGATCCACCTGCTGTACCACGAGCGGATGGTCGTGCCGAGGTGAGGGCGATGGTGAGCGGGAGTGTGGGCTCCTGAGTTTTGGCGTGGGGGAGCTTTGAAGGTCGCCGGGGGCTCAGAGGGACCTGCCCATACTCCCGCCCTGAATGACCAGCGGCGCCCTTAGCAGACCGGGTGGCGCATGTCAGCAGGGTGAGGTGCTGGGGCTCGGTGTCCCCAATTCCTGGCATTGCTGCGCCAGGCCCCTTGTGAGAGGCCCCTCAGGGGCCCACCTAGTGTTAGGGTTAGCCCCCAGGATGCCGGCAGGCCCAATCCGCCAGCTCTGCAGCGAGTGGAGGGGTTGGCCGAGATTAAGGCGCTGGGGAGCAGGCGCATGCGAGCCAGAGTTTTTGGGCGGGGGGGCCTTTGAAGGTCCCAGGGGGATCGGAGGGCCCTGCCCGTTCTCCCTTCCTGAATGACTGGCAACGCCCCTAGCACCCTGGGTGATTGCCCGGTGGCAGAGTGAGTCCAGCACTGGGGCTCGGGGGTCCCAAATCTCCGGCATTGCGGTGCCAGGCTCTTTGGGAGGGGCCACGCGGGGGCCGACCTAGGGTAAGTGTTAGCCCGCAGGAGTCCAGCAGGCCCGTTCCGCCAGCTCTGAGGCAGGTGGAGGGGCAACCCAAGGTGAGGGCACTGGCGAGAGGGAGTGTGGGCCCAAGCGTTTTGGCGCGGGGGGGCCTTCGAAGGTCGCCGGGGGCTTGGAGGGCCCTGCCCGTTCTCTCGCCCTGAAAGACTGGCGGCGCCCCTAGCAGCCGGCATTGCTGCGGGGCGGCAGGGTGACTCCGACGCTGGGCTCAGGGATCCCCAATCCCCGGCGCTGTGGTGCCAGGCCCCTTGGGAGGGGCCCCTCGGGGGCCCACATAGGGTTAGTGTTAGTCCCCAGGAGGCTGGCAAACCCGGTGCTAAGTGGTTCTGGCAATGTAACAAAAATGCCATAAACTTATCTGTAAGAAATAACAGTGTACAGGAACCCTGTTAGCCCTAATATCATCATTTGTGAATATGGAAGCCAGCCCCAAGTGGTCGTGGAAGTCTGACGAAAGGGCTAAGCACTTTTCTCTGAGTCACCACACTATACAGGGAAAGACCAATGTACATCATCTTTCACGAGTAGGAAGCATTAATGAAAAGGTTCTGGAATTTCGAGGATTCTGACCCATCCTTATTGGTAATAAACCACCCTGTACAGGAAAACACCTTCAACTCTAATCAGCCTCCTCAATCCTGATTCCGAATCAACTTTGGGTGTGTAGGACTAGGGAAATGTCCACATCTTATTGCTAAGAAAGAATGATGTCAGGGTAATGCCCGACAAGTCACATCAGCCTTCCTGAAGACGGAAGCAGGAATCAAGCTGGTTATGTTACCATGAGGTAAGGAAGATGAGCATATAAGTGAGAAACAACAGTGGGCAGGACCTCTCTTCCAAGGAACATTATCTTTGCTTAATGTTGAATCCCTATGATAAGTGGTTGTGGCCAATTGTGAGGTGAAAATCTTGAGTGTTTTGTAAAATCTCTTGGTCATTCACAGTTGAGACTAAGGTAGTTGGGGACTCCTAGGCAGTGATTTGTCCACTGTCAAAAATATGAAAAGATAAAAGAGACAGATGAGGTCACCTCAGGCATTGTCCTTTATCCTCATCCTCCGTGAGGATGGCCATCTCTGGACAGCTCAGTGGCAGGGTCTCATTCACAGTGGGGGCATCTGTTCCTCACAGACATCAGGCAGGGAAATGGATTTGGTTCTCTGTGCCAACCCAGCCACAGCTGAGTGTCACAGCACCCTCTCGTGGGCTCATAAGAGTTTCACTGTCACCAGGCAGGTCATTGTATTTGATAAACCACTGTAGGAGTTTGCAATTGCCTTCATCTGCAACCTCCTAGAGGCAAATGCAGATCTCTGGTACCATGTGAAGTCATGTGAAGGCATTGTGAGAAAGTGTCCTTTTGCTTAAGAAAAACATGGCTGGGGCTCCTGGCTGGCTCAGCCAGTTAAGCATGTGCCTTTGGCTCAGGTTATGATCTCAGGGTTCTGGGATCGAGCCCGGGCTCCCTGCTCAGCAGGAAAGGAGGTAGGGAAATAGCTTAGAACCCACAGAGAATGTGAATAAAGGGGAGAGAAATGGAACTTGGTCTGTGTTTGGCTTTAGGGATTGGAAGTTAGTTTTTTCTCAATTGTGATTGTTCTTGAAACAGAACAGCTGTATTGTTTTTTTTTTACCTTTAATTTTTTTCTAGTAACAATTTTTTATTATTATATGTTAGTCACTATACAGTATTTCCTTAGTTTTTGATGTAGTGTTCCGTGATTCATTATTTGCATATAACACCCAGTGCTCCATGCAATATGTACCTTCCTTAATACCCATCACTGGCCCATCCCAACCCCCCCACCCCTCTCCCCTCTGAAGCCCTCAGTTTGTTTCCCAGAGTCCATAGTCTCTCGTGGTATATTCCCCCTTTTGTTTAGGGTCCATTGTCTAAAGGGACAGACAGTGGAAGTTCACCAAATATAAGATCGAAATTTCATTGTTCATTATACATGCCACCAAGTAGTTCCCAGACATTTCATTCTACTGTAGTAATTCATTATACCTGTGCAAGTGCACGTGGAAGACAATTGCTGCATGTATAGTGGTAATAAAACATACCCCTCAGTAGTAGAATAATAGAGGATGCATATGTGTAAAATTATTCAACTACAGCTTCTATGCTTTCCCTTTGGTTCCTTATTATCTATGAAATTGGACAATTTTTGTTCTCTAGGCTTAAAACTCATTGTCACTGTGTCTATTTTTGTGCTGTACCGTCTTGTTAGGATGACTGCAGCTTTGTAGTATAACCTGAAATCTGCAATTGTGAGTCCTCCAGCTTTGTTTTTCTTTTCCACATTGCACTGGCTGTTTGGAATCTTTAGTGGTTCCATACAAATGTTTAGGATTGTTTATTCGAGGTCTTTTGTTCTTTAATTTAAATTCAATTAGCCAACTTACAGTACATCATTAGTTTCAGATGTAGTCTTCAATAAATTTTCAGTCGTGTGTAACACCCAGTGCTCATTGTATCGTGTGACCTCCTTAATGCTACTCACCCAGTTACCCCCCCAACTTCTCCTCCAACAATCATCAGTTTCTTGCGGTAGTTAAGAGTCCATCATGTGTTTTCTCCCTCTCTGATGACTTCCCATTCTATTTTCCCTTCCTTGCCCTATGGTCTTCTTCCTTGTTTCTGATATTCCACATAGGAGTGAAAGCATATGATCATTGTCTTTCTTTCATTGACTTATTCCACTCAGCATAATACCCTCCAGCTCCACCCAGGTCGGTGTGATGGTAAGTATTCATCCTTTCTGATGGCTGAGTAATATTCCATTATATATATATATATATATTCCACATCTTCTTTATCCATTCATCTGTCGATGGTCATCTGCATTCTTTCCACAGTTTGTCTATTATGGATATTTCTGCTATGAACACTGGGGTGCATGTGTCCCGACTTCGCTACCTCTGTCTCTTTGGGGTAAATACCCAGTAGTGCAATTGCTGGGACATAGGGTAGCTTTATTTATAACTTCTTGAGGAAACGCCGTACCATTTTCAAGAGTGGCTGTACCGGACTGCATTCGTACAGGTGTGTAAGAGGGTTCCCGTTTCACCACATCCTCTCCAACATGTATAGTTTTATGTCTTCTTATTTTTAGATATTCACCCTCGTGTGATATGGCATCTATAGGGGTTTAGATTTGCATTTCCCTTAAGCCAAGTGATATGAAGCATTTATGCATGTATCTTTTGGTCACCAGTATGTCATCATCAGTGAAATGACTTCCCATTTTAATCCATCTCAAGACCTAAAGCTGGGTAAGGCACTGAAGCTGGATGATGCCATCGGTTGGAATTGTGGAGAATTTCAAAAGATCTCCGTGGAGAGCAAGTTTAAAGGTCAGTGTGAAGCTACTAATTAGTTCTGGGGAGATCTCTCAAAGGGGGGTTGCCTGGGATAGGCTGAGGGTGGCCCTCCGATTTTCCTATGAATCCTTGCTGCAGCCCCAAATGGACAGTTTCCTGCTGTGGGGTAGGCTGAGTCCTCTAGTCGTGCAGAGGTGAGCCCAATGCCTGCTGCCTTGGAGGCAGGCAAACAGGGAGGGACCCTCAGCAGAAGACCCAGTGTTAGGTTAGGCCTCAAGAGACAGCAGGTCCGAACTGCCCAGTGCTCAGAGAACTCCCAGGCCGAGTGAGATGAGGGCACAAGGGCGGGTGAGTGTGAGCCTTTGGGTTTCATCCGGAAGGGCCCACAAAGGTCGGGGTTCACCAGAAGGGGCTCTCAGGGGTGCCCCAATTCTCTTGCCCTGAATGCTGTGTTGTGCCCCAAAATGGTACAGTTTACTGTGGGCTGCAGGCTGAGTCCTACGGTGGGGCTTGGGTGTCCCAAATCCCCTAGAGTGGGGTGCCAGGACCCAGGGGAGGGACCCTTCTGTCACCAACCTAGGGTAAGGGTTAGGGTCCAGAAGCCTGCCAGGGACAATCTGCAGGCTGTGCAGCGAGCTCTGTGGAGGGCTGAGAGGAGGCCATGGGGGAAGGTGAGCGTGGGACTCAGGGTTGGGGCACGGGGGGCTGCCAAATGTGGGGATGGGCTCTGGGGGCCTCCCCAAGTTCTCGTGTCCTGTAGGCTCCGTAGAGTCCCAAGGGGCACGGTTTCCTGTCAGGTGACAAGCTGAGTCCTGCGGTGGGGCCAGGTAACCCAATTCCCCGGGGCTGCTGTGTAAGGCTCCTGGGGAGGCCCCCACACCCGCGGCCGACCTAGGGCTAGGGTTAGGCCCCAGGAGCCCCGCAGGCCCAATCTGCTGGCTGTATGGCGAGCTACACGGGCTGAGGTGAGGGTGTGGGGAGGATGAGCGTGGGCCTCAGGGTTGGGGTGCGGGAGGCCGCCGAAGTTCGCTGGTGGCTCAGGATGCTCCTCCTTGTTCTCCCGCCCTGAATGCTCTATGGCCTCCCAAGGTGCACGGTTTCCTGCAGGGTGGCAGACTGAGTCTTGCTGTGGGGCTCAGGTGTCCCGAATCCCCGCAGCTGTGGCTCCAGGCTCCTGGGGAGGGGGCCCTCCACAGATGAACTAGGGTTAGGGTTGGGGCCCAGGTACCCCGCAGGCCAGATCTGCCCACTATGTGGTGAGCTCCACTGCGGGCTGAGGTGAGGGTGTGGGGTGGGGTGAGCATGGGCTTCAAGCTTGGGTTTAGGGATCGCCGAAGTTCGCTGGGGGCTCTGGGGGCCCTCCAGATTCTCCCGCGCTGAATGCTCTATAGCCTCCCAAGGGGCACGGTTTCCTGCAGGCTGGCAGGCTTTGTCCTGCAGTGGGGCTCAGGTGTCCCCAGTCCCTGGGGCTGCGGCACCGGGCCCCAGGGGAGGGTCCCTACCCAGCCGACCTAGGGTCAGGTCTAGGCCCCAGGAACCCGGCAGGCCTGATCTGCCGGCTCTGCGACGAGCTCGGTGGCAAGCTGAAGGGAAGGCGTGGGGCGGGATGAGCGTGGGCCTCAGGGTTGGGGTGTAGGGGGCCGCCCAGGATCACTGGGGGCTCAGGGGGGCCCTACCAGTTCTCCTGAACGGGATGCTCTGTGGCGCCCCAAGGGGCATGGTTTCCTGAGTGGTGGCAGGCTGAGTCCCGTGGTGGGGCTCATGTGTACCCAATCCCCGGGGTTAGGTTACGGATTAGGTTACGGGTTAAGGTTAGGGTATGGGTTACGGTTAGGGTATGGGTGAGTGTAGGGGTTAGGGTTAGGGTAAGGAGAGGGTACAGGGTAGGGTTGGGTTTAGGGGTTACAGGTTAGAGGTTATGGGTTAGGGTACAGATTAGGGTTTAGGGTACGGGTTAGGGTTTAGGGTTTGGGTTTAGGGTTAGGGTTAGGGTTGGAGTACGGGTTAGGGTTAGGGTAGGGGTTAGGGTTAGGTTATGGGTTAGGGTATGCATTAGGGTACGGTTTAGGGTACGGGCTAGGGTACAGTTTAGGGTAAGTGTTGGCGTACGGAAATGGGTACGGTTTAGGGTACAGGTTAGGGTTAGTGTACGGGTTAGGGTTAGGGTACAGTTTACGGTTATGGTACAGGTTAGGTTACGGTTTAGGGTTAGGGTGAGGGTACGGGTTAGGGATCAGGTTAGGGTTAGGTATAGGGTAAGGTTTAGGGTTAGGGTATGGGTTAGGGTACTGGTTAGGGTACAGGTTAGTTTTAGGTATGGGTTAGGATATGGGTTAGGGTCCGGGTTAGGGATAGGGTACGGGTTAGGGTATGGGTTAAGGTTAAGGTAAGGGTAGTGGTTAGGTGTAGGGTACGGGTTACAGTTTAGCGTTTAGGGTTACGGTTAGGGTACGGGTTAGGGTTAGGATACAGGTAGGGTTAGGTTACGGGTTATGGTATGAGTTATGGTATGGGTTAGGGTCAGGGTTTAGGGTTTAGGGTTAAGGTTATAGTACGGGTTAGGGTACTTGTTAGGGCTACGGTTAGGTTTAGGGTACGGTTTAAGTTACGGGTTAAGGTACAGTTTATGGTTAGGGTTATGGTACGGGTTAGGGTACGGGTTAGAGTACATGTTAGGGTTTCGGCTAGGGTTAGGGTACATGTTAGGGTTAGGGTTAGGGTACGGGTTAGAGTTACGGTTAGAGTACGGGTTAGGTTACGGGTTAGGGTTAGGTTTAGGGATAGGTTACGGGTTAGGGATAGGGTTAGCTGAAGGGGTAGGGTTAGGGGTAGGATTAGTGGTATGGTAGGGGTCCGGGTAGGGTTAGGGTTTAGGGTTAGTGTTTGGGGTTTGGGGTTAGTGGTTAAGGTTAGGGTTTAGTGTTTAGGGTTTCGGGATTAGGGTTAGGGGTTAGGGTTTAGGGTTTAGTGTTAATGTTAGGGTTTAGTTTTAAGGATTAGGGTTTAGGGTTAGGTTTAGTGTAGGGTTAGGGTTAGGGTTAGGGTTAGGGTTAGGATTAGGGGTTAAGGTTTAGGGTTTAAGGTTAGGGGTTAGGGTTAGGGTTAGACCCCAGTATGCCAGCAGGACTGATGCGCCGGCTGTGCGGCAAACGGACGAGGGGGCCGAGGTGAGTGCGCTGGCGAGCGGGATTATGGTATCCAGCGTTTTGGCGCATGGGGCCTTTGAATGTCGCTAGAGCCTCGGAGGGCCCTGTCCGTTCTCCTTCCCTGAATGACCAGCGGCACCCCGAGCGGTCCGCGTGGTGGCGAGTTGGCAGTGTGAGTCTGGCACTGCGGTTTGGGGGTCTCCAATGCTATGCGTTGCAGTGCAAGGCCCCTTGGGAGGGGCCCCTCTGGGGCCGTCCTAGGGTTAGTGTTAGCACCCAGGAGCCTGGCAGGCATGATCCACCAGCTGTGCGGTAGAGGAGGGCCAGGCCAAGGTGAGGGCGCCACCGAGCTGGAGCGTGGGCCCAAGCATTATGTCACGGGGGGCCTTGGAAGGTCGCTGGGGTTTGGAGGGCCCTGCAGGTTCTCCCTCCCTGAATGGCCAGCGGCGCCCCTAGTGGCCTTGTGGGTGGCGGGGTGGCATGGTGAGTTCGGCGCGGGGGCTCGTGGGTCCCCAATCCCTGGCGTTGCTGCACCAGGCCCCTTGGGATGTTCCCCTCGGGGGCCAACCTAGGGTTAGGGTTGGCCCCCAGGAAGCTGGCAGGCCCGATCTGCTGGCTGTGTGAGGAGCGGTGTTGCGGGCTGAGTTTTGGGCGATGGCGAGTGGGAGCTTGGTCCCCAGCACTTTGGCGCCCTTGGCCTTTGAATGTTGCCATGGCTCATAGTGCCCTGCCCATTCTCCTGCCCTGAATAAGCAGCTGCGACCCTAGCATATCCGTTGGTGGTAGGGCGGCAGGGTGAGTCCCGCACTGTGGCTCCGGGATCCCCAATCCCCAGTGTTGCGGAGCCAGGCCCCTTGGAAGGGGCTCCTCCTGGGCTGACCTAGGGTTAGAGTTAGCCCCCAGGAGGCCAGCAGGCCCAATCCTCTGGCTGGGCAGCGAGAGGTGGGAAGGCCGAGGTAAAGGCGCTGGGAAGCAGGAGCGTGGGCCCCTGCATTTTGGCGCAGGAGGCTTCAAATGTGGCAGGTTTCTCCAGGGCCCTGACCTTTCTACCACCCTGAATGACCGGCAGCGCCCCTAGCGCCCTGGGTGGCGACAGTGTGGCAGGGTGAGTCCGGCTCTGGGGCTCTGAGTCACCAATCTCAAGCGTTGCAGAGCCAGGCCCCTTGGGTTTCGGTTAGCCCCCAGGAGCCTGGCAGGCACTATCCACTGGCTCCAGCAAGCGGAGGGGCGGGCCGAGGTGAGGGCGCTGGGGAGCAGGAGCTTGGGAGCTTGGGAGCCAACTTTTTTGAGTGGGGGGCCTTCGAAGGTCACAGGGGAAATGGAAGGCCTTGCCAGTTCTCCCAACTGAATGACCTGTGGCGCCCCTAGCGGCCTGGGTAGCGGCAGGGCGGCAGGTGAGTCCGGCGCTGGGGCTCAGGGGTCTCCAATCCACCGAGTTGCTGCACCAGGCCCCTTGGCAGGGTGCCCTCGGGGGCTGACCTAGGGTTAGGGTCAGACCCCAGGACGCCAGAAGGCTCAATCCGCCAGCTGTGCGGAGAAAGGTGTAGTGTGTCGAGGTGAGGTCTCTGTGGAGCGGGAGCGTGGGCCCAAGCGTTTTGGCGCGGGGGGCCTTCGAATGTCTTCGGGGACTCGGTGGGCCCTACCCATTCTCCTCCCTGAATGACCGGCGGCGCACCTAGCTGCCCTGGTGGCGGCGGGGTGCAGGGTGAGTCAGGCGCTTTGGCTCTGGTATCTCCAATCCCCAGCGTTGCGGTGCCAGGCCCCTTGGGAGCGGCCCCTCGGGTGCCAACCTAGGGTTAGGTTTAGCCCCTAGGAGGCAGGCAGGCCCTATTCACCAGCTGTGTGGATAGCGGAGTGGCGGACTGAGTTGAGGGCGCTGGTGAGTGGGAGCGTGGGCCCGGGCGTTTTGACGCCGGGGGCCTTTGAAGGTCACCGTGTCTCTGAGGGCCCTGCCCTTTCTCCCTCCCTGAATAATGGCAGCACCCCAAGACCCTGGGTGGCAGCTGGGCGGCAAGGTGAGTCCGGCGCTGGGGCTCAGGGGTCCCCAATCCCCGGCGTTGTGTCGCCAGGCCCATTGGGAAGGGCCGCTCGGAGGCCATTCTAGGGTTGCGTTTAGCCCCCAGAAGGCCAGTGGACCCGATCAGCGGCTGTGCAACAAGCGGAGGGTTGCCCCGAGTTGAGGGCGCTGGCGAGCCTGAGCATGACCCCAAGCATTTTAGTGCGGGAGGCCTTTGAAGGTCAGCGGGGGCTCGGAGGGCCCTGCCATTTCTCCTTCCCTGAATGAATGGCGGCGCCCCTAGCGGCCCATGTGGGGCGGGGCGGCAGGGTGCATCTGGCGCTTGGGCTTGGGGGTCCCCAATCCCCGGCGTTGCAGCGCCAGGCCCCTTAGGAAGGGAACCTCAGGGGCTGTCCTAGGGTTAGGGTTAGCGCCCAGGAGGCCGGCAGGCCCGATCCGCCGGCTGTGCAAGGAGCGGAGGTATGGGCCGAGTTGAGGGCGATGGCGAGCGAGAGCTTGAGCCCCAGCGTTTTGGCGCACTGGGTCCCGGAATGTTGCCATGGCTTGGAGTGCCTTGCCCCTTCTCCTGCCCTAAATAAACAGCGGTGCCCTAGCGGCTCTGTTGGCGGTGGGGGGGGAGGGTGAGTCCCATGCTGCGGCTCGGGGTCCCCATCCCCAGTGTTGTGACGCCAGGCCCCTGGGATGGACCCCTCGGGGGTCAACCTAGCCTTCGATTTAGCCCCCAGGAGGCTGGCAGGCCCTATTCGTAACCTGTGTGGAGAGTGAAGTGGCAGACCGAGGTGAGGGAGCTGGTGATTGGGAGCATGGGCCTGGGCGTTTTGGCACGGGGGGCCTTCGAAGGTCACTGTATCTTGGAGGGCCCTGCCCGTTCTCCTGCCCTGAATGAACAGCAGCACCCCAAGCCCCCGGGTGGCGGCTGGGCATCAGGATGAGTCAGGTGTGGGGCGGGGCGGCAGCGTGCATCCTGCGCTGGGGCTTGGGGGTCCGCAATCCCCGGCATTGCAGCGCCAGGCCCCTTGGGAAGGGATCCTCAGGGGCCGTCCTAGGGTTAGGGTTAGCGCCCAGGAGGCCGGCAGGCCCAAGTCGCCGGCTGTGCGAGGAGCGGAGGTGCAGACCAAGTTGAGGGTGCTGGTGAACGTGAGCGTAGGCCCAAGCGTTTTGATTCGGGGGACCTTCGAGCATAGGCAGGGGTTCGGAGTGCCCTGCCCCTTCTCCCACCCTGAATGAACAGCGGCGTCCCTAGCGGCCGAGTGGGGAGGGGTGAAAGGGTGCATCCAGCGCTGGGGCTTGGGGGTCCCCAATCCCCGGCGATGCGGCGCCAGGCCCCTTGGGAGAGGCCCCTCGGGAGCAACCTAGGGTTAGGTTTAGCCCCCAGGAGGCTGGCAAGCCCTATTCGCCAGCTGTGTGGAGAGTGGAGTGGCGGACGGAGGTGAGGGCGCTGGTGAGTGGGAGGGTGGGTCTGCCGTTTTTGTGCGGGGGGCCTTCGAAGGTCACTGTGTCTGGGAGGGCCCTGCCTGTTCTCCCGCCCTGAATGATCGACAACACCCCAAGCCCCTCGGTGGTGGCTGGGCGGCAGCGTGAGTCAGGTGCTGAGGTTCGGGGTCCCCAATCCCCGGCGTTGCTGCGCCAAGCCCCTTGGGAGTGGACCTTTGGGGATCGATCTAGGGTTATGCTTAGCCCCCAGGTGGCCGGTGGACCCGATCAGCGGCTGTGCGGCACGTGGAGGGTTGGGACGAGGTGAGGGCACTGGCGAGACTGAACATGAGCCCAAGCTTTTTATTGCGGGGGGCCTTCGAAGGTCAGCGGGGGTTTGGAAGGCCATGGCAGTTCTCCCACCCTGAATGAATGGCGGCGCCCCTAGCGCCCCGTGTGAGGCGGGGCGCCAGGGTGCATCCGGCACTGGATCTTGGGGGTCCCCAATCCCCGGCGTTGTGACGACAGGCACCTTGGGTAGGGCCCCTCAGGGGCTGATGTATGGTTAGGGTTAGCTCCCAGGAGGCCGGCAGGCCCTGGGCCTTCGAATGTTGCCATGGCTCGAAGGGCCCTGCCCGTTCTCCTGCCCTGAATAACTAGCGGCGCCCTTAGCGGCTCCGTTGGAGGTGGGGCGGCAGGGGGAGTCCCACGCTGCGGCTCGGGGATCCCCAATCCCCGGCGTTGCGGGGCCAGGCCCCTTGGGAGGGGCTCGTAGGGGGCCGACCTAGGGTTAGAGTTAGCACCCAGGAGGCGGCAGGCCCAATCCTCTGGCTG